>NC_091285.1:287317052-287945802 GCF_032444005.1 Ranitomeya imitator | reverse complement strand
TATAGTGTGACGGTACCCTTACCATCACACTTATCCCATCCCTAACCCATCTCTTCATCCTATCACTATCTTCTGGTACCTTCCATTCTGCTTCCAAACATGCTACAATCACGTCTATCCTCACAAAGCCATCCCTCGACCTGACCACTATGTGTAGCAATAGCCCTATATCGCTGCTCCCATTTGCTTTCAAACTCCTTGAGCAGCATGTTCACAAAGAACTTTCATCCCACCTCTCATCTAACTCACTCTTCGACAACCTACAATCTGACTTCCGTCCCCACCATTCCACTGAAACTGCCCTGACCAATAATACAAATGGCTTATTTACAGCCTAAGCTAACAGACAATTCTCTATACTCCTCCCTCTAGATCTGTCAACTGCTTTCGGCACAGTTTACCACTGCCTCCTACTACAGATCCTCTCTTTCTTTGGCATCAAAGACCTTGCCCTATTTTGGATCTCCTCATACCTTTCCAACTGCACATTTAGCGTCTTTCACTCCCACACTACCTCCTCATCCCACCATCTTTTGGAGTCCCTCAAGGGCTCCTTCTCTTCTCCATCTATACCCTTGGCCTGGGACAACTCAAAGTCCCATGACATCCAATACCACCTATACGCTGATGACACTCAGATCTACCTCTCTGGCCTAGATGTCACCTCTCTCCTGTTCAGAATCCTAGAGAGTCTATAAGGCCGGGATCACACATACGCGAGATACGGCCAAGTCTCGCAGGTGAAAACCCAGCTCTGGCGCCGGCACTCCGGAGCGGAGCGTGCAGCTGCACAGCAATACATGGAGCTGCACGCTCCGCTTCAGACAGGGTCCTTTTCCGTCTTTACCAGTCTATTATTATTAGTGTACTGTAAATTACATCTGTATTTTGTATGTAACCCCTCATGTACAGCACCATGATAAATGTATGTACAGCTGCATCGGAGAAAGATGATAATATGATAATATAACAATACACTGGCTGATGACTGAAACCCTTGAATTTACATTTATCATTCAAGGTTAATTGTTTCATCTACATGATTGTGTTCTCTTTAGTATTCTTGGTGCATGGTACAAGCATTTACTCAAGACCTACACAGTCAATATGGTATGTACAGAATTTACATAATGTACAGGTTGCTACTTAATTATACAATGCTCTTGTTTTTTTGTAGTGCTAAAATGTCAGATTTTGCATAATTAAGTTTGTCACTGCAGCTTAGCACCTGTAGTTTATTAAGAACATTGTGTTCCAAAATTAGATCATAAGAGAGTAGAAAATAATTGCTAATCCATTGTACATTTTTCTTTTACATCTTTTCCTAATACTTAACTTCAGTTCTGTGTGGTAACAACTTCCTCTTAAAACTGATTCCACATAAAACAACAGAAAGAAAGAAGAAAGACATCTTTGCAGTGTATAGACATTAATTATTCAAACTTAATTGATTACTTCAAACTTAATTGGATATATTTTTGGAAAGTGTAAAGGGTGCTTTCACACTGTGCTTTGTCCCAGGTGTGGTAGTTTGTGTCTGAATGTCGCCTCCAGAATTTTGTATACATTATATAAAAAGACACATATGCATGTTTTTCTCAATACCTGACATGAAATCAGAATAAACCTTTCCTGTTTAAGGTCCATTAGGATTACCAGAATTAGTAATATTTGCCAAATGCCAGAATAATAAGAGAGAGAATGTTTTAAGGAATTTTTATTACTTACTGCAAAGTCAAAAGTTTACATACACTAAGATTACTATGCCTTTAAACAATTCTAGATGGCCCATATGATAATGTCATGTGTTTGGAAGCTTCTAAATGTGTCTAGTTCATCTGTACTAACAATTATATACAAGTACAGACAAGATCGGAATGTCCAGCCATCACCACTCAGTAAGAAGACGAGTTCTGTGTCACAGAGATGAACGTGCTTTGGTCCGACATGTACATATCAGCATCAACCCAAGGACAAAAGCAAAAGATCTTGTGAAGATAATTGTGGAAGCTGGTAAGATTGTGTCAATATTGTAGCATGGCTAAAGGTCATATAGTCGACGGGAGATATGTGTCACATAGGTGGCTTGTCGCTGTGACATAACCATGCCTATCTATGTGTGTTTCAGGACCTGTGGTGATGTCATAACCACATGTCTAATCATGTGATGGGTTCCTGGGTGTGGTTAGACCTATAAAAGAATGGCTAATCTTTAACACAGTAGGTATATGTGTGGAGTTGAAACCCTCCAGAGTGTGTTAAGGCTCCAGGACTGAGCCTAAAGGACTGGACACTTGTTTTTCTTTTCCTGAGCTAAAGGCTATTTGCTTTCTGTTATTTTGCTATGTGGTTTATGGAGCAATAAACCCTGTGAACCTTTAATGGAACGTGCCTGCTGAGTGTCAGCTGTTGCACCTGAGTGAGTGAAACCCCTACAATATCCACAGTGAAACAAGTACTCTATCAACATGGACTGAAAGGTCACTCTGCCAGGAAGAAGCCATTACTTCAAAAGAAACATAAAAAGCCAGATTAATGTTTGCAAATGCACACAGGAACAAAGACCTTAATTTTTGGAGACATGTCCTGTGGTGTGATGATAAAATTTAACTTTTTAGGCATAATGACCATCCTTACGTTTGCAGGAAAAAGGGAGAAGCTTAAAAGCCTACGAACACCATCCCAACTGTGAAACACGGGGGTGGCAGCATCATCTTGTGGAGCTGCTTTGCTGCAGGTGGGGTACATGTAGCACCTGTACAGTCTCTCACCAGGTAACCATGCACCTTTATTTTGTAGAAACACTGACTTTGGTCATATACAGTATATCACTAGTGCGCATGTGATATACTAATATATTGTCACTATTTTTTTCTAGCATTTATATGTATGCATATTTTCAGTGTATCCTGCATACTTTGGCATGTGTCTATATCCATCCCTGGGTTCCTACACTTTACTTATGCCCCTGGTCACATCTGATGATCATACACCAATTTTATACTCCTCTCTTCTTTATATTTATTGATTCTGGCCACCCTATATTTTGGTATACACTGATACACCTTGCACCAGAATCACTTCGACACCTGGCAAGTCCTGTCCACTTGGATATCTATATACAATATTAGTATCTTCCATCTGAATACCAGCTCTACTTTGGTGTATTCATTTACCTCTGTGTTGCATTTACATTCCAAACAGGATGCTGTGATGTACTATTATATTTCATTATCTGTATGTGCAGGCACCTCCATTAGTTCTGCCACCATTTCACCAATTGTCATAATGAAGGTGTTTTATTCTAAATTTGTTTTCATCTTTTCGTGACCTATATTCGATTTTTTTCTGTTGGTTCTGCTGTATTCATCCAAATGATCTGCCATTCCTGTGCATGCACATGTTTATCACTGTCACTGATGATATGTATTGTGAAGCAGTGACTGGTGTTACATGTGAGGGTTGCTGTGTGGTCCCCCCAGGATGCGCACAGAGGTGTATTGAGGCCATGAGAGTACATTGCAGTCACAGGCGGAGCTGTGATTGCAATTGTGAGGCAGTGACCGACGTCACAGGTAGGGGTCACTGTGTGGTCTTCCCTGGATGTGCATGGAGGAGTATGGAGGCCATGGGAGTGCATTGCAGTCACAGCTATAGCTGCGATTGCAATACGGAATAAAAGTAAGTGTTAGTCTTAAGCCAGATGTAAGAAAATCTGCTGGGCTTTTATTTTTTAAAACGGACTACAGGATGGTAGTAGGGCAGTCCATTTCCTTCCTGGTCAGATTGTCCTTGTGGCTGAAGGTCACAGATTCCAGTTAAAAACCCTGCAGTAAAGGGTTTGGGGGTGTCAGGGTCACTGTCAGGTGTTTGCAAGAGTGCAAAGCAGAAAGCTCTGCAGAGCTCCACCTGTGTGAGGCACAGCTGAAAGGCCTGGCACTCACAGTGTACACAGCAGTGCAGTGCAGTGCAGTTTACATACTCTGGCAGAATTTTTTCCTTCACCTAAACGTTTTCTCCACTCATGGTTAGTGGTTGGGTGAAGCCATTTATTGTGAAACTACTGTGGTTTCCATTTTTAAATCATAATAACAACTCAAAACATCCAATGACCCTGAACAAAAGTTCACATACCCCATTTCTTAATATCATATATTACCCCCTCTAACATCAATAGCAGCTTGAAGTCTTTTGTGGTAGTTGTGGATTAGATTCTTTATTTTCTCAGAAGGTAAAGATGCCCACTCTACTTGGCAAAAAGCCTCCAGTTTCTGTGAATTCCTGAGCTGTCTGGCATGAACTGCAGGCTTCAAATCTCCCCAGAGAGGCTCAATGATTTTGATTTCAGGAGAGTGAGGTGGCCACTTCAGAACCTTCACTTTGTTCCGCTGTAGCCAATGACAGGTCGACTAGGCCTTGTGTTTTGGATTGTTGTCATGTTGAAACGTCCAAGTACATCCCATGCACAGCTTTCGGGCTAATGAGTGAAAATTTGCCACTAGTATTTGCTGATAAGGTGTTGCATTCATCTTTCCTTCAACTTTGACTAAGTTTCCTGTGCCTTTGTAGCTCACACATCACCAAAACATCAGCGATCCCACCTCCATGCTTTACAGTAGGAATGGTGTTCCTTTCAACATAGGCCTTGTTGCCAAAGGGAAAGAAGCCAACTGTATCCGTTTCAGTATCCTTTACAGATAGGCTTAGCCTCATTGCTCACTTCTGCCCTGGCAATTGTTGCTCTTCGAATGGTGGGATAGTCTTTTCCTTCTGGAACAAATGCCACATGACTGCAGCTCAGTTTGGAACTTTTTTGCTCCTTTGCCTCCTTATCTAAGTTCTAGGGTGGCACACCTTAGTAGCATGTGTGAGCGCAGGATTTATATTTTATCTACCTTGACTTGATATTAGTTTCTTTCTAAATGTATTTCTTTCCTTCCAAGATGGAGTCCATGATCAGATAAGGGGGCTAAAGAATGCCTTTGTGTAAGAGACTTAGAAAAAACATAGGAAAGTGAAAGAAACTAAACTAAAGGTACCGTCACACTTAGCGACGCTGCAGCGATACCGACAACGATCCGGATCGCTGCAGCGTCGCTGTTTGGTCGCTGGAGAGCTGTCACACAGACCGCTCTCCAGCGACCAACGATGCCGGTAACCAGGGTAAACATCGGGTAACTAAGCGCAGGGCCGCGCTTAGTAACCCGATGTTTACCCTGGTTACCATCCTAAAAGTAAAAAAAACAAACACTACATACTTACCTACAGCCGTCTGTCCTCCAGCGCTGTGCTCTGCACTCCTCCTGTACTGTCTGTGTGAGCACAGCGGCCGGAAAGCAGAGCGGTGACGTCACCGCTCTGCTTTCCGGCTGACCGACGCTCACAGCCAGAGCAGGAGGAGTGCAGAGCACAGCGCTGGAGGACAGACGGCTGTAGGTAAGTATGTAGTGTTTGTTTTTTTTACTTTTAGGATGGTAACCAGGGTAAACATCGGGTTACTAAGCGTGGCCCTGCGCTTAGTTACCTGATGTTTACCCTGGTTACCAGTGAAGACATCGCTGAATCGGTGTCACACACGCCGATTCAGCGATGTCTGCGGGGAGTCCAGCGACCAAATAAAGTTCTGGACTTTCTTCCCCGACCAGCGACAGCACAGCAGGGGCCTGATCGCTGCTGCCTGTCACACTGGACGATATCGCTAGCGAGGACGCTGCAACGTCACGGATCGCTAGCGATATCGTCTAGTGTGACGGTACCTTTAGAGGCTAGGAGGACACCTAGACCACAGGCTGGGTGTTAACAGTGTTAAGTTAGCCAATTAGTATGCATGCTAATGCCAGCACATTTTTAGAGACAAGATGAGGCAATTATATTGTTACAATGCATGAATACTGATAAGCTATAAAACCCCTGACCAAGGTATGGAATAAAGAAAGATCTGCTTTCATTCTTAATGTATCAGCGTGGCTCTTCCGTGCACATATTTGAAATTTACAATTTAATTTGGAACAGGGGCAACGTCTCAGAATGTCCCACATTATGTGGCGACGACACATGTACTGTCCCCTGCCTGCAGCTAACTACGGTGCTAGTGTTCTCATAGCACAAGCTTCTCGTGAGACTATCTGAGCTGTCTGTGTGTCAGACACCTACTGTCAGAAAGTTGGACCCTTTTATGCTCTCTAACTTGATTAATATTTAATAGAGGAAACTCACATCTATCTAGAGATTGGAGCTCCACTGAGCACTCTCCCAAATGGAGAGGTGGCTGCAAAAGAGCAGCCTTCTTTTCATCTCTATTGGCTAAAATTGCCAAGTATGCTGACTCTGCAATTTTAGGAGCTCCTATCGAAATTCATGGGTAGACCTGCGCATGTGTGGCCACTTTTCCATTCATGACAGTCAATGTATAACTTGGTCAAGTTACTTGAATTGCAATAGTTCTGCTCCCACCAAGACTCTTGACCAATCTTGAGGTGCTTAGCTTCTCTACTTTGTTTTCAAAGGTAAAATAATAGCACAGAGATTTCCAGTCTACCCAGTTTTAAGAATTTTATTAGGGCACTTACACTTTTGTTTAACATTTTACTTACTGCATTATTAGCCATTGTAAATGTGTAGCCTTACTTTTTCTGTACTATGCTATAGGAAATATGTTCTTAAACACCTTACACAAAGCTTAGATTATCTGTGACTCAAGCTAGACTTTCACTTGATAACAATACGTTAAACGTTGTAACATTGAACACAGTGATCACATAACTCCGTACATTATGCACATAAATGCGAAGAGGTACAATCTTTCCAAAAAATGATTTTAACTACAGTATTTCAGAAATAATGGAGCTTCAGAGCTAAAAGACCTTTGAAACTACCATACAGGAAACAATGTACATTGCATAGTGGATTTCATTACTTTTCAACATGTATTCAGTCTACCAAACTATAATTGGCTTATATAGCATTGCTTTAAACTGAGCTATACTTCTATTAGAATACATTGCTATTGTGCTAAAGTAGTAAGTGAGTCGTGAGGAAAAAATAAATACAACATAAAACGGTCTTAAAAATATATTTTAAAATGACCCATAAAAATATATTAGAATCAAGGCACACATCTAGAAAAGTTTGAAAGTTAACTAGTTTGTATACATAATATACACAATATTCAACTCACTTAATAATTCAAGTCAAGTAGACCATATAACGTAACCTATAGCAGCTACTATGATAATACAATAGTTGGCGTTTCTCTTCATATTTTCTGATACGTACATTTTCATCCATATATACTGAGTTTGCAAGTCAGGAGGCCCTATAGTCACCCTCCGCTGCTGGTAAGACTACTAATATCCTAACAACCTAAGACAGTGCCTGCTTGCCCCCTGCGTCTATGTTCTTTGTTTTCTAGGTTGAGTCCCCATGTCCTTGTTTGTAGGAGCTGTGGAGTGGAGGCCCATATTGGCCACATATGTCTAAGGTACCCTAGGCCACATATGTCTAAGGCACCCTAGGCCACATATGTCTAAGGCACCCTAGGCCACATATGTGGCACCTAAAGAGGTTGTCACTTTTTATGTAGAAAATAAAAATGAATAGAATGTCTATTATAGTTGAAACAAAAAACATCAAACAAGAATAAACCTACATAAAGTACAATGGAAAGGTGCCTTAGAGCCTTTTAAGAAAATGAATAAATAAATGGTTACATTTGATCTGTTTAATTGGTATGGACATATTGCTTTTTATTCAGTGTATTCAATAGGGTGTATTTCTGTACAAATCCATACCTACTGCTTAAAGGGACTCTGTCACCCCCTCCAGCAGTTAGAAACTAAAAGAGCCACCTTGTGCAGCAGTAATGCAGCATTCTGACAAGGTGGCTCTTTTAGTTATTGGTGCAGTCAAAGCAGAAATAAAGCGTTTTATAATTTCGCAAAAATACCTGTCTTTAGTCGTGGAGGCAGGTCTTAACCCCCCTGCTGCACACGCCACACTTCCGTCACTCAAAGCTTCTTGGGCGCCGGGCACCGCCCCCTCCGCGCTGTTTTCCAATCAAATCCGGTGCCTGCGCTGTTTAGTTCTGCCAGGGGCAGGTGCAGTGAGCGCTGCCTGTCTGACCTCAGATGCAGTCTCGCAGACTGCGCCTGTGCGGCCACCCAGCTTGTGAATCCCAGCCCCACACTGTGAATAAAGCATAACACACTGCGGGGCTGGGATTCGCAAGCAGGGTGGCCGCCGGCCCCGAAGAAACTTTAAGTGACGAAAGTGTGGCGTGTGCAGCAGGGGGGTTAAGACCTGCCTCCCTGTCTAAAGACAGGTATTTTTGCGGAATTATAAAACGCTTTTTTTCTGCTTTTACTGCACCAATAACTAAAAGAGCCACCTTGTCAGAATGCAGCATTACTGTTGCACAAGGTGGCTCTTTTAGTTTATAACGGCTGGAGGGGGTGACAGAGTCCCTTTAAAACAAATATGTCGTAACAGACACATGATTTGGAAGTTTGCTGATACTATAGCAACAGCTTTGGCCTCAAACTCCTTCAGCCCAAAAATATTTGACAGTCCTGCAGTTGGATTTCTTTCACAGTTTGTCATTTAAAGATAACCTGCCACCAGGTCAAAAGTGGCTGGTCTTTGCTCTTACTATTTTCCTGCTGATCCCCTAAGTATTGTAGATTTTGAGATTTCAAAATCCATCATACATTTTACAGAGATATGGGCTTTTTTAATTTTGGGTCTTTAATAAGGGGCATTGCTCAAAGGATTCTCTGGAGGCTTGCCTTTAGACTGATCTACATAATTACTCCATGAGCACTGCCACCCTTGGAAAACACCATAAAATAATGGTACAAAACAAAAAGGTCTATATCTCTGGAAAGATATATAACGGAATTAAAAAAAAAAAGAAAAGCTGGAAGCCTCTAGAATGCAGTGACGATCTGGCTACTTTTGACCTAGTGACTAATGATGGGTGAACGTGCTCGGATAACGTCTTATCTGACCATGCTCGGGTGTTATTCGAGCATCTGGGAGTGCTCGTATATAGGGTTGAGCGACCTTGACTTTTTTAGGGTCGAGCCGGGTTTCGCGAAACCCGACTATCTCAAAAGTCGAGTCGAGTGAAATCGGCCGATTATGGCGAAAAGTCGAGGATCGACCGAAACACGAAACCCAATGCAAAGTCAATGGGATTTTTTTTTCTCTCTCTCTCTCTCTCCCCCTCCGTCCCTGAACTTTACACAGTGCAAATCGCTACAGCGCACAAGCGACAACATGACGATAGGCGTCCACGCCCCTAAGACCTATGTCATCACTCTGCCCACGCTCCTTCATTGGCTGAAAAAAATGGCGCCGAGCGCGTCATACGAAACACGACTTTGGCGCGAAAGTCGCGTACCGCATGGCCGACCCCACACAGGGATCGGGTCGGGTTTCATGAAACCCGACTTTGCCAAAAGTCGGCGACTTTTGAAAATGAACGATCCGTTTCGCTCAACCCTACTCGTATATTATATTTGCATCCCTTCGGCTGCATGATTTGTGGTTGTTAGGCAATCCATGCATGTGGTCAGGCTGCCAAACAGCTGCAAATCATGCAATCACAGGAACTCGAACATAATATACGAGAACTCCCAAGATACTCAGATAACACCAGAGCATGCTCGGATAACACGTTATCCGAGCACGTTCGCTCATCACTACTGGTGACAGATCTTATTCAAATGCTGTTTCTATCTTGGAGATTTAGAAAAGACACTTTTCTAAAATAAAGAATTAAAGGATTGTATGTGTTAAAGGGGTTTATCAGAGATTAGAAAAATATGACTTGCCTTCTTTCAGAAGCACCACCATTAGTCTAATAGAACTGTGATTCGTAATAAAGCATAGCCATATAGATGCAACTGTGGCCTTACTACAATACCAGTCACAGACCATAGCATTCTCTTAGAAGAAATCATCCATGTTTTTCTAATCTCATACAACCTCTTTATAGATACAGCCATTTCAGATGTGCTGCATTAAAGTATATATTTACAGTTAGAACCAGAATTTCACATACACTATGTTTTCTCAATATCTGACATGAAATCAGAATAAACCTTCCATAAGCTTCTCACAATAGTTGGTTGGAATTTGGGCCCATTCCACCTGACAAAACAGCTGTAACTGATCCAGGTTTGTAGGTTGCCGCCTTGCTCGCACCTGCCTTTTCAGCTTTGTCCATAAAATTTGAATAGGATTGAGATCAGGGCTTTGTGATGGTCACTCCTAAACATTGACTTTGATATCCTGAAGCCACTTTGTTACCATTTTGGCTTTAAGCTTTATGCTTTAAGTCATTGTCCATTTGAAAGACCCATTTCCGCCCAAGCTTTAACTTCCTGGCTGATGTCTTGAGATTTTGCTTCAGTATTGCCAAATAATCCTTTCTCATGATGCCATCTATTTTGTGAATTGCACCAGTCCCTCTTGCAGCAAAACAATCCCACAACATGATGCTGCCAACTCCGTGTTTCACAGTTGGGAAGGGGTTCCTTGGCTTCCAAGCTTCTCCCTTTTTCCTCCAAAACATACTGATGGTCATTATGCCCAAAAAGTTAAATTTTAGTTTCATCAGACCACAGCACATCTCGAAAAATTAAGGTCTTTGTTCCTGTGTGCATTTTCAAACATTAATCTGACTTTTCATGTTTCTTTTGGAGTAATGGCAACTTCCTGGCAGAGTGGCCCTTCAGCCCATGTTGATACAGTACTCGTTTCACTGTGGATATTGACTGTTGTGAATTCAGCTTTTGGGCTCCCTCCGGTGGTTGTAGAGGGTAATGCAGTTGTGCCTGGACTGCAGGAGTGGACAGGTGTATCTACTAATTGCAAAACTGACTGGGGTATATAGCTTTGCAGGATCCTTTAGTCAGTGCCAGTTGTCCATGGTTCTGGAAGGATTCTCTTCCCTGCTGGTCCCTCCAGTTTGCTGTGCTTTTCTACAAAGATATACCCCCCATGTCTTTAGTCAGATGTGGTGATCCGTATTTTCTGCGGTGGATATTTTCTAGTGTTTTTGTACTGACCGCATAGTACTCTGTTCTTTTCTTTCTTTTTAGCTAGTATGGCCTCCTATGCTAAAATCTGATTTCATATCTGCGTATGTTATTTCCCTCTCCTCTCACAGTCAATATTTGTGGGGGGCTGTCTATCCTTTGGGGATTTTCTCTGAGGCAAGATAGGTTTCCTGTTTCTGCCTTTAGGGGTAGTTAGATCTTAGGCTGTGCCGAGGGGTCTAGGGAGTGTTAGGTACCCCCCACAGCTACTTCTAGTTGCGCTGCTAGGTTCAGGGTTTGCGGTCAGTACAGGGACCACCTTCTCCAGAGTCCGTCTCATGCTGCTCCTAGGCCACCAGATCATAACAATTGACATCTTAACACCTGATATCTTAACACCTTCGGCCATCGTCTTCACAAAAGTCTTTTGCTTTTGTCCTTGGGTTGATATGCACATGTTGGACCGAAGAACATTTATCTCTGGGACACAGAACCCATGTCCTTCCTGAGCGGTATGATGGATGTTTGCACTTGCATATAATAGTTTGTACAGATAAACGAGGCACCTTCAGGTATCTTGAAATCCTTGTACCCAAGGATGAGCTACACTTGTGCCAGTCCACAATTTAGAAGCTTCCAAACAGATAACATCATCATAGGGGCAGTCCAGAATTGGTTAAAAGCAGAGTAATCTTAGTGTATGTAAATGTTTGATTTTTCAGTAAGTGATAAAAATGCCTTAATACATTCTCTCTCTCTCATTATTCTGGCATTTGGAAAATATGAATAATTACAGCAATCCTAACTGACCTAAAATGGGAAAGGTTTATTCTGATTTCATGTCAGATATTGAGAAAAACATGCATATGTGTCTTTTTATACAGTGCGTGTAAACTTTTGGTTTCAACTGTATATACACTGCTCAAAAAAATAAAGGGAACACTTAAACAACAGAATATAACTCCAAGTAAATCAAACATCTGTGAAATCAAACTGTCCACTTAGGAAGCAACACTGTTTGTCAATCAATTTCACATGCTGTTGTGCAAATGGAATAGACAACAGATGAAAATTATTGGCAATTATCAAGACATACTCAATAAAGGAGTGGTTCTGTAGGTGGGGACCACAGACCACATCTCAGTACCAATGCTTTTTGGCTGATGTTTTGGTCACTTTTGAATGTTGGTTGTGCTTTCATACTCGTGGTAGCATGAGACGGACTCTACAACCCACACAAGTGGCTCAGGTAGTGCAGCTCATCCAGGATGGCACATCAATGCAAGCTGTGGCAAGATTTGCTGTGTCTGTCAGCTTTGTGTCCAGAGGCTGGAGGCGCTACCAGGAGACAGGCCAGAACACCAGGAGATGTGGAGGGGGCCGTAGGAGGGCAACAACCCATCAACAGGACCGCTACCTCAGCCTTTGTGCAAGGAGGAACAGGAGGAGCACTGCCAGAGCCCTGCAAAATGACCTCCAGCAGACCACAAATGTGCATTTGTCTGCATTGCATGTGCATTTGTTAGAAACCGACTCCATGAGGAAGGTCTGAGTGCCAGACATCCACAGATGGGGATAGAAACAATATCTCAAATACAGATATCATATTATGATACCACACAACAGGCCCAGAAAAAGTGCCCGGAACCAAGATGAATGGTATCGTCTGGAGCTCCTAAACGTCTCAAAATAACAAAAAATTGGAGCAAACAACCAAAATATATAAAATATATCAAATTTTATTAAATTCCATTTAAAATTGCATATCAATACAGTATACCACACAGAGCAAAAATAAAGGGTAAATGGTGCACCTTGAGTGATGGCACCCCCTGGACAAGACCATAAAGCCACTATTCCATGTGTGAGTCATACAATGAAACAAGAGCCATAAAATGCCCAGTGCATTACATAACAAAGGCTAGCTAATACAATCTCCTAAGTCACGGGTAAATGGATCCCTCCATATTAAACAGCACAGTGGCTATGCAGTAGAAAATACCCGAGACCATCAGTGGATCTTACCTATGTTCCCGTCCATGGGGATACCCACGCGCCCCATGGTGCGTGGGTATCCCCATGGACGGGAACATAGGTAAGATCCACTGATGGTCTCGGGTATTTTCTACTGCATAGCCACTGTGCTGTTTAATATGGAGGCATCCATTTACCCGTGACTTAGGAGATTGTATTAGCTAGCCTTTGTTATGTAATGCACTGGGCATTTTATGGCTCTTGTTTCATTGTATGACTCACACATGGAATAGTGGCTTTATGGTCTTGTCCAGGGGGTGCCATCACTCAAGGTGCACCATTAACCCTTTATTTTTGCTCTGTGTGGTATACTGTATTGATATGCAATTTTAAATGGAATTTAATAAAATTTGATATATTTTAGATATTTTGGTTGTTTGCTCCAATTTTTTGTTATTTTGATCCACAGATGGGGGTTGTGCTCACAGCCCAACACCATGCAGGATGCTTGGCATTTGCCACAGAACACCAGGATTGGGAAATTTGCCACTGGCGCCCTGTGCTCTTCACTGATGAAAGCAGGTTCACACTGAGCACATGTAACAGACGTGACAGAGTCTGGAGACGCTGTGGAGAGCGATCTGCTGCCTGAACATCCTTCCGCATGACCGATTTGGCAGTGGGTCAGTAATGGTGTGGGGTGGCATTTCTTTAGAGGGCAGCACAGCCCTCCATGTCCTCACCAGAGGTAGCCTGACTGCCATTTGGTACTGAGATGAGATCCTCAGACCCCTTGTGAGACCATATGCTGCTGTGGTTGGCCCTGGGTTCCTCCTAATGCAGGACAATGCCAGACCTCATGTGGCTGAAGTGTGTAAGCAGTTCCTGTTAGATGAAGGCATTGAAGCTATGGACTGGCCTGCTCTTTCCCCATACCTGAATCCGATTGAACACATCTGGGACATCATGTCTCGCACATCCACCAACGTCACAATGCACCACAGACTGTCCAGGAGTTGGCGGATGCTTTAGTCCAGGTCTGGGAGGAGATTCCTCAGGAGACCATCCGCCGCCTCATTAGGAGCATGCCCAGGCATTGTAGCGAGGTCATACAGGCACGTGGAGGCCACACACCCTACTGAGCATCATTTCCTTGTCTTGAGGCATTTCCACTGAAGTTAGATCAGCCTGTAACTTCATTTTCCACTTTGATTTTGAGCATCATTCCAACCTCAGACCTCCGTGGGATATTAGTTGTGATTTACGCTGATCATTTTTAGGTTTTATTGTTCTCAACACATTCCACTATGTAATGAATAAAGATTTACAACTGCAATATTTCATTCAGTGATATCTAGGATGTGGATTTTAGTGTTCCCTTTATTTTTTTGAGCAGTGTATATACAGGGTGGGCCATTTATATGGATACATCTAAATAAAATGGGAATGGTTGGTGATATCAACTTCCTGTTTGTGGCACATTGATATATGGGAGGGGGAAAACTTTTCAAGATGGGTGGTGACCATGGTGGCCATTTTGAAGTCGGCTATTTGGATCCAACTTTATTTTTTCCAATGAGAAGAGGGTCACGTGACACATCAAACTTATTGAGAATTTCACAAGAAAAACAATGGTGTGCTTGGTTTTAACGTGACTTTATTCTTTCATGAGTTATTTACAAGTTTATGACCACTTATAAAATGTGTTCAAAGTGCTTCCCATTGTGTTGGATTGTCAATGAAACCCTCTTCTCCCACTCTTGACACACTGATAGAAACACCGCAGAAGAAATGCTAGCACAGGCTTCCAGTATCCGCTCCTCATGTGTTAACCTCTGTGACATGTCAATGGCTGTAAACAGAGAGAAATTTTTAAATAACTCATGAAAGAATAAAGTTATGTTAAAACCAAGCACACCATTGTTTTTCTTGTGAAATTCTCAATAATGAAGAAACACCATTGGCTGTCCTAGCTTCATTCAGCAAAAGCCCACAGCGTAGCACTCGCCGCATGTCAATGTAGAGTGGCATCAGTCAAACATCCCTTCGGTGGATATTATCACTCAGAAATGGCATCCCTACAAAATCCAGCTGCTGCAGCATCTCAACGAGGATGACCCAGATTGGCATGCTGAATTTGCAGAATGGGCAAAACAAAAATTGGAACATGAACCTCACTTTAAACAACTGTCAATTGGCAATTGTCTATGCTGTGAAGATATGAGATGTGCAGCATCTGAAACAACGCATATTGGAAGCCTGTACTGGCATTTCTTCTGCGGTGAAAGAGTGGGAGAAGAGGGTTGCATTGACAATCCAACACAATGGGCAGCACTTTGAACACATTTTATAAGTGGTCATAAACTTGTAAATAACTCATGAAAGAATAAAGTTATGTTAAAACCAAGCACACCATTGTTTTTCTTGTGAAATTCTCAATAAGTTTGACGCCACATGACCCTCTTCTCATTGAAAAAAATAAAGCTGGATCCAAAATGGCAGACTTCAAAATGTCTGCCATGGTCACCACCCATCTTGAAAAGTTTTACCCCTCCCATATACTAATGTGCCACAAACAGTATTTTATTTAGATGTATCCATATAAATGGCCCACCCTGTATATAAACACACATATATAAATAAACCAGTGCTAGTGGGAGCAGTAGTTGTGGCTTAAGTATTGCTATCCACCCTTCCACATTAGGAATTGGCCTAACCTGACACACTTCTTTTAAGGAAAGTCAAATATAGGCACAGACAACAAAATACAAAAATGTGCGGGTTGTAACTTTTTGAGCACCAGAATAACCTTTAACCTTATGCGCATTTTTTTTTACAAAAGGTAAAAGTAAGAAATCATCTATATACACTGTATGTATACTGTGTCTATATATATATATATATATATATATATATACATACATACAGTATATATAATCATATATTATTGCGACACATGTAACATTGTTAACTAATTGGATCGTCATAAGGAACAATGTCTGCAGCTGGCTCTGTCTCTGTTATAGAGGGAAGATTGTCTAATTCTGTTGCTGGAGGGTAACACAGTATTTCATTTTCTTTTGTCCTTGGAGCTAAGAGCGTTGGATCATGTAGGCATAAAGGTTCCTCTACAACTGCCTGAAGGTTTTCTATGGTCATTCCCATTTCCTTGCTGTGCTCAGAAGGAGATTTCCTGTTGATGCGTTTATAAGATTTATCTTTATTTTCCATTCCTTGTTCACTTTTCTGAAATCGCCCAAATAATGAAATGAAAAATCCAAATAACACAAATGCCATGAGACTTGGAATGAAAGCCAAGCATTTCACATTCAGACTTGCTCCAGTAAATCTGCTGTGTAAGAACATGTCTCCATCGACATAACTTCGATTGGTATACGGGTCAGTATGGTTTGATCTCCATTCCCATGATAAAGTTGATTGATTAAGATTCTGCAAGCTTTCGGAATCTTCAACCGTATATATCTTCTGGCCAGGGCCTATGTATTGACCATATGCAGGGGGCTTGTAAAAGATTTGATTCTTCCACATATTGAGATCAAGGATTAATACAAGGAATATAATGCCATAGTTAAACCATTTACCTACATGGAAGAACAAAAAGGAAATAATATAGTAAACACCCATAAAAGTACTAATCACAATACTCTATAATAAAGATGAACTGGATAAGTTCTTGAAGGGTAATTACAGTATTAATAAAGAATAATTCTAGACTTGTCACTGCTGTGTTGCTCAGTTATGATTACAATATGAGGAGCTTTTGTGGAGGAGAGAGAGTGCATGGTGATTGATATCTCTGCTGTCAAGTCCTTTTATGCCATAGTCCTGAGCTGGAAGATAACTGCACATATCTTAAAGCACTGGAAAGCATAATCAACACAGACAATATACAATATTTATTGGCTAATGTGCTTTGTGCAGCGATCTTTGAGCTTAGTAGCACAAAAAAAAGCCCTATGAGATAAAATTATCTACAGCTTTCTCTCTCTATCCAAGAAAAAGTATGGACAACAAGTGTATTGTACTGTACAAGACCATACAATACTTGATTTCCTTTGATTCGGCTAAAGTAACCTTTTTATAAAGAATTGTATCCAGGCTGGAAAACAAAATACTTGCGTAAGTTTTTCTCTTTTTTTTTAAATGTCCACTAAATTTTATTTACAAAAACCCATGTAAATCCTTTTATCCCACTAACAAGCCACTACTGGTGAACAGAGCAGGGGATAATGTTCCTAAACATGTATCCATATAACTTAAATTATAAGTTAAAGAAGTTAAAGAAGAAGAACTATAATTAAAGAAGTTTAATTGTGGCATGTTGCACAGTAATTAATGAATACAAGGCCAGTACCAGACGAATATAATACCAGGACATCTCTCTGCCTTCTGATGCCATTTTTTCCCTAGAGACATGATAATAAGTAAGCAAGAACCAGACGAAGTTTAGAAAAGAGGATCACATCTGTTGATTTTAAGAAGTAATCAGTACATAGCTTGCTTGGCCTTTTCACTTTTTTAAGATAATCAAGTCACATATAAAGGCACATGTGCTTGCCACATTTTTAAAAAACCTTAGTGTACTCCATAGACCAATTTTATGTTGTAGATGTATTTTTATATTTTACTTACGGTATATAGCGCCATTAATTCCCATAGCACTTTGCCGACATCGTTACTTTCCACATTGTTGCTCACAATATAAGTATTTCTTTGAAGTGTGGGAATAACCCAGAGAAACCAAAGCGAATACTGGGAGAACATACAAACTGCAGTTTTCTCCACGTTATTCAGCGTCCTATGAACTGCATGCCTATATAGATTTCTTAGGAGGGTTGATTCTACTAACAGACTCCCTTTAAGTCTTTTTAAGCTTTTTCAGTCCAATGTTACAATCTGATTCTATTTTACAGCAAAAGCCATGGTCTGTAAACAGCTTACAACACAGCAAAGGGACTTCATTGTTAAATGTTGTTAGTCAGGAGAAGGGTACAAAACATTTTTGAAGAAATTAGTTATACCATGAAACACTTTGAAGACAGTGATCAAAAAGTGGCTTAAATTTGACTTTACGTAGAATTAGACATCCCTCAAAAATTGATGAAGAGACAAAAAGAAAAGTTACCCAGAAAGCTGCTAAAAGGCCTACAGTAATATTATAGGAGCTACTGAAATTTCTGGCTGTTTACTGCAAGTGACAACAATCACCCATAATCTTCTTATGTCTGGCATGACACTGAAGGTGGAAAAACTTCTGAAATTACTCTTTTTGGTATGATTTTTCTACATGACAAAAACATGGCATTTTAATAGTTGTGTGTAGACTTATTATGTACACTGTACGCATCATCAACCATATGCAAGAATTATAGTGCATACGCATAATGAGAAAACATATACTGCTTTTCAAAAAATACATATTATAAATCACAGGAAAAAAATTAAACAAATACCATTGAAAATGGGATTTGAACCCAAACAGTATGACCAAACTTTGCAGAGAAAAGTCACAATAGCAAATGCAGCATGTAAAGTACATATAAAAAGTAAGAAACAATTGGTTATAGATGTAAAATAATAACATGGACAGGCATTTTTTTCTTAAAAAAACATTGCAGACTATTGTACACAGTTTGACAATATATAGAATAAATAAATTGTAAAGATTAAAGAATAACCAGTGTTTTAATTTGTATTCTATAAATCCATAGTATGTGTGAAACAATAAATTTTGTAATATATCTCATATGAGAAATCTGCTTCTTTCTTCTTCTGGACTGATCTTTCTTTTTCAAAATTCTCATTTCATGGGTAAAATCTGTATTCAGTGAGGACAAATTTTTACATCACTGAGATAGGAGATGGAGGCTGCTACTGATAAGATTTTACATAGAGAGGAGGAGGAATTTTTAGCTCCTCCCTCCCCTCTACATAGAATATTATAAGCAGAGACAGTTTTGGTCAACAACCCTCAGAGCGCTTCCTTCCGACTTCCCAACCCTCCACCTCCAAAGCCAACTTCTCCACCATTACAGAAGATCAACTCTCCACTCTACTCTCAAGATCGCATCTCACCACCTGTGCACTTGACCCGCTCCCATCCCACCTCATCCCAAACCTCACCACAGTCTTCATCCCAACCCTAACCCATCTCTTCAACCTATCACTAACAACTGGTGTTTTCCCCTCAAGCTTTAAACATGCCTCCATCACACCTATCCTCAAAAAGCCCTCTCTTGACCCATCCTCTGTATCTAGCTATCGCCCTATATCACTTCTCCCTTATGCCTCCAAACTACTGGAACATAGTAACATAGTAACATAGTTAGTAAGGCCGAAAAAAGACATTTGTCCATCCAGTTCAGCCTATATGCCATCATAATAAATCCCCAGATCTACATCCTTCTACAGAACCTAATTGTATGATACAATATTGTTCTGCTCCAGGAAGACATCCAGGCCTCTCTTGAACCCCTCGACTGAGTTCGCCATCACCACCTCCTCAGGCAAGCAATTCCAGATTCTCACTGCCCTAACAGTAAAGAATCCTCTTCTATGTTGGTGGAAAAACCTTCTCTCCTCCAGACGCAAAGAATGCCCCCTTGTGGCCGTCACCTTCCTTGATATAAACAGAACCTCAGCGAGATATTTGTATTGTCCCCTTATATACTTATACATGGTTATGAGATCGCCCCTCAGTCGTCTTTTTTCTAGACTAAATAATCCTAATTTCGCTAATCTATCTGGGTATTGTAGTTCTCCCATCCCCTTTATTAATTTTGTTGCCCTCCTTTGTACTCTCTCTAGTTCCATTATATCCTTCCTGAGCACCGGTGCCCAAAACTGGACACAGTACTCCATGTGCGGTCTAACTAGGGATTTGTACAGAGGCAGTATAATGCTCTCATCATGTGTATCCAGACCTCTTTTAATGCACCCCATGATCCTGTTTGCCTTGGCAGCTGCTGCCTGGCACTGGCTGCTCCAGGTAAGTTTATCATTAACTAGGATCCCCAAGTCCTTCTCCCTGTCAGATTTACCCAGTGGTTTCCCGTTCAGTGTGTAATGGTGATATTGATTCCTTCTTCCCATGTGTATAACCTTACATTTATCATTGTTAAACCTCATCTGCCACCTTTCAGCCCAAGTTTCCAACTTATCCAGATCCATCTGTAGCAGAATACTATCTTCTCTTGTATTAACTGCTTTACATAGTTTTGTATCATCTGCAAATATCGATATTTTACTGTGTAAACCTTCTACGAGATCATTAATGAATATGTTGAAGAGAACAGGTCCCAATACCGACCCCTGCGGTACCCCGTTTACCTTGTTTTACGTTTACCTTGAACTGTCCTCCCATCTCTCTTCTTGCTCCCTCTTTGACCGCTTACAATCTGGCTTCCGGTCACACCATTCCACTGAAACTGCCCTAACTAAGGTCACCAATGACCTCTTAACCGCCAAGAGCAAGCGACACTACTCTGTCCTCCTCCTCCTCGACCTGTCGGCTGCCTTTGACACAGTGGACCATTCCCTATTATTACAGACCCTCTCATCCCTTGGCATCACAGACTTGGCCCTATCCTGGATCTCATCATACATAACAGACCGGACATTCAGCGTCTCCCACTCACACACCACCTCCTCACCTGGCCCCCTATCTGTCGGAGTCCCACAAGGCTCAGTCCTTGGGCCCCTGCTCTTCTCCATTTACACCTTTGGCCTGGGACAGCTCATAGAATCTCATGGCTTTCAGTATCATATCTATGCTGATGACACACAGATCTACATCTCTGGACCAGATATCACCTCCCTTCTAACCAGAATCCCTCAATGTCTGTCCACTATTTCATCCTTCTTCTCCGCTAGATTTCTCAAACTTAACATGGACAAAACAGAATTCATCATCTTTTCCCCATCTCACGCGACCCCCCCAACGAACCTATCCATTACAGTAAATGGCTGCCCACTCCCCCCAGTCCTTACAAGCTCACTGCCTCGGGGTAATCCGTGACGCTGATCTCTCCTTCAAACCACATATCCAAGCCCTTTCCACTTCCTGCTGACTTCAACTCAAAAATATTTCACGAATCCGTTCATTCCTCAACCATGAATCTGCAAAAACCCTAGTCCATGCCCTCATCATCTCTCGCCTTGACTACTGCAACCTCCTGCTCTGTGGCCTCCCCTCTAACACTCTCGCACCCCTCCAATCTATTCTAAACTCTGCTGCCCGACTAATCCACCTGTCCCCCCGCTATTCCCCGGCCTCTCCCCTCTGTCAATCCCTTCACTGGCTCCCCATTGCCCAGAGACTCCAGTACAAAACCCTAACCATGACGTACAAAGCCATCCACAACCTGTCTCCTCCATACATCTGTGACCTCGTCTCCCGGTACTTACCTACACGCAACCTCCGATCCTCACAAGATCTCCTTCTCTACTCCCGTCTTATCTCCTCTTCCCACAATCGTATACAAGATTTCTCTCGCGCATCACCTCTACTCTGGAACCCTCTACCACAACACATCAGACTCTCGCCTACCATCGAAACCTTCAAAAAGAACCTGAAGACCAACCTCTTCCGACAAGCCTACAACCTGCAGTAACCACCGATCGACCAAACCGCTGCATGACCCGCTCTATCCTCACCTACTGTATTCTCACCCATCCCTTGTAGATTGTGAGCCTTCGCGGGCAGGGTCCTCACTCCTCCTGTACCATTTATGACTTGTATTGTTTAAGATTATTGTACTTGTTTTTATTATGTATACCCCTCCTCACATGTAAAGCTCCATGGAATAAATGGCGCTATAACAATAAATAATAATAATAAAGCACCAACTGTCATCTCCCATCTCAGTAATGTAATAACTTGTCTTCACTGAATACAGATTTTATCCGTGATTTGATAATTATGAAAATTAAATATCAGTCCAGAAGGAGAAAGAAGCAGATTTCTCTAAAGATATATTACAAAGTTGCTTATTTTCATGTATACTAATGATTTATGAAATAAGAATTAAAATGATGGTTACTTTTTACACAATAAAGATATCATCCTTTAACCAACAACATGCTGTACCTGTTATATGTATATGGTATTCTTCTTTTAATATCCTGTGACAGTATGGTACTCTGAACTGCATGTGAGCAGTTGGCAGACCAGGGAGATTAACATCCACATCACCCATGAAGTGAGGAAATTCCCAGTCCTGAAATAATAATTCAGTTTGAAATCACACATGGGAAACAATTGATTGACCATAGCATACCGTAAAACAGATTTTCCATATTAAATATTATAATAATTATTTTTCATATTATTTTTATGCTATTTTTAAATCAGTCCATGCTACATCTCCATAGAACAAACTAATTGTTTCAGTTCAGATTCAAATGGAATTGTCTTAAGATAGATCTTGGGAGTCTTATCACTGTCAAACCATTTTTCCATTAGATCTATAGTGGTAGCGAGGCTAACTCTGCCTCTGTCATGTAATGGCTGTTAATGATAAGCAGGGAGAGACAAAGACATGGCTGTAATATAAAAGCATCAATAACATTTAGGTTTTTGCCACACGGTCATATCTTTCACCTGCAGCCCCAACACCATACCAGTGTAACATCTTTACTTTCTAATTATCTTATATCATATTGTGTCATTAAAGGAGTTGTCCAAGACCTTTAATTTTTTTTTCTATAGGCCGAAAAATTAACAGAGGCGACTACATACAAATTGCCTCTTCTGAGAAAAAGAGGACTTAAACTCTATAGCGCCACCTGTTGGAAGTAGCGATCCTACAAGTCACAAGCAACCCTTTAACGAGTCGTGCAATATGACTTAGGATAAAAGCCAAATCAGTATCTCAATTCGCAGACATGGTGTTTCGGGCTGTTGGCCCTCGTCAGTGCGAAGCATGAGAACTAATTTGGCTAGGTGAGAGGCTCTGGACTGGGGTCTAAGGAGTATCGTTTCTCCCCATAGGCCTCCATATAGTATAATGCACTCCCCATAGGCCTCCATATAGTATAATGCACCCCCATAGGCAGCCTCTATAGGGCAATGCAGCCCCTAATATAATGCACCTCATAGGCGGCCATTATAGTGTAATGCGGCCCCTAATATAATGCACCCCCATAGGAAGCCTCTATAGTATAATGCAGCCCCTAATATAATATATAGTATAGGAAGCTTGTATAGTATAATGCATTCCCCATAGGCAGCCTGTATATTATAATGCACCCCCATAGGTAGCTTGTATAGTATATTGCACCCCCATAGGTAGCCTGTATAGCAGGGGTGTCAAACTGCATTCCTCGAGGGCTGCAAACAGGTCATATTTTCAGGATTTCCTTGTACTGCACAGGTGATAATTTAATCACCAACTCATTATTTGTGTAGATGATTAAATTATCACCTGTGCAGTACAAGGAAATCCTGAAAACATGACCTGTTTGCAGCCCTCGAGGAATGCAGTTTGACACCCCTGCTGTATAGTATAATGCACCCCCATAGGTAGCCTGTATGGTATATTCCACCCCCATAGGTAGCCTGTACAGCATAATGCACCCCCATAGGTAGCCTGTATAGTAACATGCATCACTATAGGCAGCCTGTATTTTATATTACACACCCATATGCAGCCTGTATAGTATAATGCATCCCCATAGGCAGCCTGTTTAGTATACTGCACCCCCATATGCAGCCTGTATAGTATAATGCACCCCCATATGCAGCCTGTATACATAGTATAATGCACCCAATAGGCAGCATATATAGTATATTGCACCCCCATAGGCAGCATACATAGTATATTGCACCCCCATCCATAGGCAGCCTGTATAGTATATTCAATATACTATACAGGCTGGCTATGCATTATACTATACAGGCTGCCTATGGATGTGGGTGCAATATACTATACATGCTGCCTATGGGGATGCAATATTCTACACATGCCTGGGGGTGAATTATATTATGTATACAGGCTGCCTGTAGGGATGCATTATACTATATTGCATCCTCATAGGCAGCCTGTATACTATATTGCATACCCATAGGCAGCCTCTACAGTATAATACACCCCCCAAAGGCAGACTATAACATGATGCACCCCCAAAAAAATAAATCCAATACTCACCTCTCTTCCTCCTGGTTTCATCGCTGCTTTGAACGACTGCACGTCTCTGGACCGCGGGCGCCGAGTAGTAATGTCATCGCAACCCCCTGCCAGTGTCGGCATCGGTGACGTCAGACGCTGACAGGGGGATGATGGGAGAGGGAGAGTAATGCTCCTTCTCTCATCATTGCAGTCAGCTGAATGCCATACAGCTGAAACTGCGATGATGGGTGGGGGCCTACTGCTGGCACCGACCTCCCCCCGCCTGCTAAGGGGCCCCATAGCGGCTGGGAGGCAGTGCAGGGAGATCGATTCTCCCTTCTCTGCTGCAGAATGTAACTGTATCGGCGAGCTGCACCCACCGATGCAGTTACAGTACTGTAGCTCTGGGTGGGCGATGGCCCCCTCTGCCCCCCCCCCCGGTAGCTACACTACTGGCAGCACCCATCGGACTTCACCGCCCCGCAGGTGAGTATAATAAAAGTTATTTTTCTTCTCTTGCAGGTCGGCTTGGGGGGCTTATATACAGCATTATATCAGCCCTGAAAGGTGGTGGCCGTAACTCTTATCAGCCAAACCTCATGACCGGTTCCCTTTAATTTTTTTTTTATTTGTGCCAAATTCACAAAACATTGTTGACCATTTTAATGAATTTGGCACAAAGTTCACAAATTAAAACAATGTCAAGACACAACCATTACTTAATAAATGCAATTGATGAATGGGGAGGCAATGTTTCTTTCATAGTCTGTCTTGACTTTTTTACTTGTCGAGTTACTGCCACGTGATTGGTTGATTTGGTAATAGGCTTGTACAGATATGGAATGGGTCATTATGGCTCCTTTTTTTGTTAGGAGTTACTGCCACCTGATTAATTGATTGGTTAGATCTTGTAGTAATGGGCATTTGTACAATGTCATCATGGTTTCACTTTACAAATCATGAAGGATATTGTGCATCAGCTATGACGAATTTGGTTGGTCTGATATGATTATTTTGCCATCACATTTTTCGTTTCTATACTGAACATACTACAACATACTATATTAGAAGACACAAAAGAGAATAGTAAAACCAAAAACACTCAGTTTGAAAAAATGTTGCAGTAATCTGCAAGTGCTAGTAAAAGATGTAAAAAACAGGGTATTTGGTTGATACGTTTTTTGCAAAAAATGTATACTAAGCTGCTCTACCAATCTTCATGGTATACCCTTATCAGAGCAGTCCTAACTAATGTATGCAATCCCTATCTGATGTATTTAAAAACCTGATCATCTGTATATAACCTGTGTGAACAGGGTTCAGAGAGGAAAAATCCATGTGTGCATACAGGGTAGAACAGCTTTTGTGCAGATAGCCCAAGAGGAGTGGTGGAACTCCCCAGTCTTGTAGACACAAGAGAACAATTATGGAAACAGGAACACATGGGCTACTTGCACAGTGAACAAGTCTGTATGATCATGTTCACACACCACCAAGAAACCTGAAGACACAAAAGAGAATAGTAAAACCAAAAACACTCAGTTTGAAAAAATGTTGCAGTAATCCGCAAGTGCTAGTAAAAGATGTAAAAAACAGGGTATTTGGTTGATACGTTTTTTGCAAAAAATGTATACTAAGCTGCTCTACCAATCTTCACGGTATACCCTTATCAGAGCAGTCCTAACTAATGTATGCAATCCCTATCTGATGTATTTAAAAACCTGATCATCTGTATATAACCTGTGTGAACAGGGTTCAGAGAGGAAAAATCCATGTGTGCATACAGGGTAGAACAGCTTTTGTGCAGATAGCCCAAGAGGAGTGGTGGAACTCCCCAGTCTTGTAGACACAAGAGAACAATTATGGAAACAGGAACACATGGGCTACTTGCACAGTGAACAAGTCTGTATGATCATGTTCACACACCACCAAGAAACCTGAAGACACAAAAGAGAATAGTAAAACCAAAAACACTCAGTTTGAAAAAATGTTGCAGTAATCCGCAAGTGCTAGTAAAAGATGTAAAAAACAGGGTATTTGGTTGATACGTTTTTTGCAAAAAATGTATACTAAGCTGCTCTACCAATCTTCACGGTATACCCTTATCAGAGCAGTCCTAACTAATGTATGCAATCCCTATCTGATGTATTTAAAAACCTGATCATCTGTATATAACCTGTGTGAACAGGGTTCAGAGAGGAAAAATCCATGTGTGCATACAGGGTAGAACAGCTTTTGTGCAGATAGCCCAAGAGGAGTGGTGGAACTCCCCAGTCTTGTAGACACAAGAGAACAATTATGGAAACAGGAACACATGGGCTATCTGCACAAAAGCTGTTCTACCCTGTATGCACACATGGATTTTTCCTCTCTGAACCCTGTTCACACAGGTTATATACAGATGATCAGGTTTTTAAATACATCAGATAGGGATTGCATACATTAGTTAGGACTGCTCTGATAAGGGTATACCGTGAAGATTGGTAGAGCAGCTTAGTATACATTTTTTGCAAAAAACGTATCAACCAAATACCCTGTTTTTTACATCTTTTACTAGCACTTGCGGATTACTGCAACATTTTTTCAAACTGAGTGTTTTTGGTTTTACTATTCTCTTTTGTGTCTTCAGGTTTCTTGGTGGTGTGTGAACATGATCATACAGACTTGTTCACTGTGCAAGTAGCCCATGTGTTCCTGTTAACATACTATATTATTCTGACCTTCAAAAATCAATGAAAATGTGATAACAAAAACACAAGTGTGAAAAGAAACCCCTCTCTGAATATCTCTCACTTGGCGTAAGACATTTCTAAACTGACCACGTTTCTATGAGAACAGCAGTAAGTTACAAAGATAAAGCCAACATTCTGTATTGATTCAGTTTGTACAAAACCATAAAAAGGTTTAGATTACTCAATTCTCTCGTATTTAGCCACACGCCCAAAGGGGAATGGAAACTCATATGTCTCTGGTCCCATTGTTCACAACACTAAAGGAAAATATATCTAACGTGAACCTAGTTCCCAATTTATTCAGGAGATAGGCTGGATATTTGACCTTTGCTCACGACAGGGTTACATCTCAGAGTAAATGCATGAACATGACATATCTACAAGCAGCATCCAATTTCATTTACAATAAGCTGAGAAAACAATCCTCAATTTGTGAGATAATACAGAACAGATAAATATGACACCGAAACAATCTACCCAGTATAAGTTGAATCTGTAGAGTCATTGGATCCATAAAATAAGATGAGAGACTGCGGTTTCAGTATTACAGCCTGGATTTCATGATCGGTACAATTCAGGACTAAAGTGTCTTAAACAAATGCTTGTTTCAGATTGCTGGGATTTTCAGAAATATTATTTTACAAAAATGCTTTTCGAAAGTATCAGCCAAATAAAACCCACTGTTTCACTCTAGCTATCTATCTATGTCATAGAGCGTATGCCATGGGGAGCCGGAAGAATGCGGTGAGCAGTAACAGGGTTTTCTTGTCCTTGTGTGTTCTTTATACCCTTGGGGAGGTCCGTTTCCTCACTGTTTTATTTATAATTGTATGAGCATTTCTATTTAAGTATCTTTAAGACTCATTAGGGAAAACTATTTCCTCCTAACCAGCATTTAATAAATATGCCAGCAAAAATGAAGGAACAGTGTTGCATGACAGTGTAAAACCGTTCATCCCCTCTGGAGCTATCAGACAGCTGAGAAGACATGCAAATGTAATAGTCAGTCTTCCAAATCATCCTCACTGTTCAGCCTGGAATGCTCCCAAGTGATACTGTTCTCACTTACAGTATTTAACCCAGTGTGCCTCAAAGTCCCCACCAGTCTTGTTTCAAACACCAGGACTATGAGGCATAACTCTGTACAAAATCATTTGTTAACATTACCTCAGGTTACTGCAAGACTCCTGCTGAAAATTGCATCTGGCTTGATTTCATAAATCTAAAATAGTCCACATTCAATAGCCTCAATAGTACCTCATAACTACTAACTTTGAAAGATAAGAAAGAAGGAGAGATACGGCAGTGCGCTGCATGGCACTTTATTTTTTACGCTAAGCCAGTACCTTTTCCTTCCCTAGCTCTTTAAACGTGCAAACACAATGAAGCCCATCAGTCTTCCCATACAGTATGGTACCCCTTTCATTGCAATCACTATCCCCCACACAGTACGACGTGCCCACGGAGCATGTGATGACCTCACAGTGTCCCACTATACAGTAATATACACCACACTAGATTCCTCCCACAGACAATATGATATCCCCACAGTACATTCCCACACAACACATTCATCTCACACAGCCATCCACCTACACTATGATGTCCACACAGTTACCTACACACAGTATGATACCCCAACAGATCCCCCCTGCACATACACACTGTATGGTTTACTCACACAGTACGTTGCCCCCCAAACAGTACAATATGCCCTCACTGCACATTTTCCCCACACACACACACACACAGTATTATATTCCTGAAGCCTCGCTCACACGAGAGTATAACACGATCAAGTGCTATCCGATGATTTATAGGATAGCACTTGACCCAATGTTATACTATGGGGCAGTGCAGATTAGCGATTATTTTCTCATGCCAATTCGACATGAGAAAACAATCACAGCATGCTGCGATTGGCAACGAGACTCAGCTTACAAGTATATGGGTGCATGTGAAACATCAGACTGCACTTGGATGTCATCCCAGTGCAGTCCGCTATACACCAAGACAGGCAATTTAGGATATGGATAAAATACTTTCTCCGACTCTTCCCCACATGTACTGCGATTCTCTCATGTGAGAGGAACAAAACACAGAGCACTGACACTCAACTCACTGGAGCCGAGTGTCATTGGCATATTGCATCTGATGCTCTCACATGCGATGCTATACGCTAGTGTGATTACAACCTGAAGACTCTGACGTCACTGACGCGGACACTGACAGGGGTCACGATGATGTTACTGCTCGGAGCGCACTGTCCGGAGGCGTGTGGGCGCTCAGAGCAGTGGAGGAACCAGGTAGAAGAGAGGCGAGTATTTATTTTTTATGGGGGCTCCCTTATACTACAGAGTCTGCCTATAGGGGGATTCCTTATACTACAGTCTGCCTATGGGGGGATTCCATATACTACAGAGTCTGCCAATGGGGTGCTGCCTTATAAAATAGAGTCTGCCTATGGGGGGCTTCCTTATACTACATAGTCTGCCTATGGGGGCTGCCTTGTGCTATAGAGTCAGCCTATGTGGGACTGCCTTGTGCTATAGAGTCTGCCTATGGAGACTGCCTTATACTGCAGAGTCTGCCTATGGGGCTGCCTTATACTACAGAGTCTGCATATGGGGGCTGCCTTACACTACAGAGTCTGCCTATGGGGGGCTGCCTTATACTACAGAGTCTGCCTATGGGGGCTACCTTATACTACAGAGTCTGCCTATGTGGGCTACCTTATACTACAGAGTCTGCCTATGGGGGCTGCCTTATGCTACAGAGTCTGCCTATGGGGGCTGCCCTATACTACAGTCTGCCTATGGGGGCTGCCTTATACTACAGAGTCTGCCTTTAAGGGCTGCCTTATACTACAGAGTCTGCCTATGGGGGCTGCCTTATGCTACAGAGTCTGCCTATGGGGGCTGCTTTATACTGCAGAGTCTGCCTATGGGCTGCCTTATAGTACAGAGTCTGCCTATGGGGGCTGCCTTATACTACAGAGTCTGCCTATGGGGCTGCCTTATACTACAGAGTCTGCCTATGGGAGCTGCCTTTTACTACAGAGTCTGCCTATGGGAGTTGCCTTTTACTACAGAGTCTGCCTATGGGAGCTGCCTTATACTACAGAGTCTGCCTATGGGGGCTGCCTTTGCTACAGAGTCTGCCTATGGGGTGCATTATACAATATAGCTTCTGCCTATGGGGAGTGCATTATACAATATAGAATAGGCCTATGGGAGTGCATTATATTATGTGGAGGCCTATGGGGAGTGCATTATACAATATGGAGGCCTATGGGGAGTGCATTATACTATATTGAGGACTATCTGGTGCATTATACTATATGGAGGCTTTCTAGGGGCCATCATACAGTGTGGAGATTACAGTGAGGGGGCCATCACACAGTGTGGAGATTACAGTGAGGGGGTCATCATACAGTGTTGGAGCCATCAAACAGTTTGGGGAACACTAAGGGGTCAGTATACTGTGTGGGTGGTGCTATACAGTAAGGGTGCATTATATTGTGTATAAGAGAGCATCATAATGTGTATAGGGGAGCTGTACATGGGGGAGACTCGGGACATTATTAAATGTAAAGTGGTCACTTATTGTTATAGGGGAACTCAGGTTACTGTGACTATTAAAGGGGCACATAGAGGGCAATATTACTTTCTAGGGGCAAAATATGGGCACTGGTTTCTAGAGCACTTGCACCCGGTATTACTATATTCTAGAAGGTTGCTTTAGAATTTAGAAGGCACAGTGAACCACACAGTAGGTGTTGAAATAGGGACACATATGGCAGCAGCGGCTCAATATTGGGATATCAGCAGGATGAGGAGTTTGTGCAGGTTGGGAATAGATGGTGATGAGGCTGGAATATGAGAAGTGAAATGTGTCTTTGTTGTATTCTCTGCAGCTGAATCGTGGCTGGAAGAAGTTGTCATTTCGGTCTGGGCCAGATGGAAAAGACTTGAAAAGTGAACGACTCCATCAGAAAGAACGTCAGCGGTAAGTCATTATCTGTAACTGTGCAGTGATATCTTATGTTCTGTAGGACTGGTATCTACCACTGACCATATGGCAGTAATATCCATGTTGGTCTTTATATAGAGATTATTTTCAGTAGCAGCACGGTCATCTGCTGCGGTCCTCCTCCACTATTAGGGTGCGTCACCGAGTTGTATTCAAGGTTACCTAGTTAGGGGCCAAATGAGAAGTTTCGCCTCCCTGAACAGAAACCCTTTCTATGCCTCTGTCCCCCACTATCCCACCACCATAGTAGGATAACTCCCATGTCCACCACACATTATGATGACCCCTACATTGCCCCAAGAACACTAATATGACACACAATATAATACCTTGTCAATATAAATAAATTCATAAATATCTGTGTCACATTAGTTTTGAAGTAATCACTGTAATACATTAAAATGGCCACCGTCTTGTTAGATACAAAGAAACTAGTCCTAGAATTAAGAGGAAAGGTGCCTGATAGCATGTACAATAGGAAGCTTTACCCTCCTCCCTCCCTGAGAAATGGGCTCCCAGAGAATATATCGATCTACAGTAATACTGGAGATATTCACTGGAGATATGCAGCATTAAGAACAAGTTTCTTACACTGCTGTCCCACCCAGGGATGCCACTAGGAATTTCGGGGCCCCATACTGGAAACATTTTCAGGGCCCCTGAGACTACACCCAGGCTCCACCCCAGCCCCGCCTCCACCCTTCAAACTGTCCACAGCCCCACCGCTCTGTCTTGGAAAAACTCCACTTCTCACCAATCACACATTAACAGTTCCCATCACTAGATCACACATATAGCCAGCAGCTTTTGTTTTGGTCAAAAGAGCTCTACTCTACTAAAAGAGCTCTACTCTATCGTATTAATCATTTGTTAAAATATCCAATACAATTTTGGTATATTTTTATTTACTTTTCAATTTTTAAAAGGACCAATAATATCACATACAAGGGACAAATACCACCGCACCATGGCCAGTGTTGTGAATTCTGCTCTTGGGCTCCCTCCGGTGGTTGTAAGTGGCACTTTTGTGAGTTCTGCTCTTGGGCTCCCTCTTGTGGTTTCTAGTGGTATGGCTGCTCCTTGGAGTTAGCTGTCTTCAGCTGCCTCCACTTATCGTCTCTTCTGCTCTGCTATTTAAGTCTGGCTCTTTCTTCAGCCTGTGCCACTTGTCAATGTTTCCTGGCTGGATTCACATCTCTGCTTGGATTCTCCTGGTTTCCTGACCAGTTCTGCAAAGATAAGTTCTGGCTTTGCTCTTTTCAGTCCACATGTTGTGGACTTATTGTTCTGTGCATTCTATATTTGTCCAGCTTGTCAGTATGGATTATTTCTGTTAGCTGGAAGCTCTGGGAAGCAGATTTACCCTCCACACCTTTAGTCAGGTGTGGAGATTTTTGTAAACTCTGTGTGGATTGTTTTGTAGTTTTTATACTGACCGCACAGTATCCTTTCCTGTCCTATCTATCAAGCTAGACTGGCCTCCTATGCTAAAATCTGATTTAATTTCTGCGTATGTTATTTTCCCCTCCTCTCACCGTCAATATTTGTGGGGGGCTATCTTTCCTTTGGGGATTTTCTCTGAGGCAAGATAGGTTTCCTGTTTCCATCTTTAGGGGAAGTTAGATCTTAGGCTGTGCCGAGGGGTCTAGGGAGCGTCAGGTACCCCCCACGGCTATTTTTAGTTGCGCTGCTAGGTTCAGGGTTTCCGGTCAGTACAGATACCACCTCCTTCAGAGCTTGTCTCATGTTGTTCCTAAACCACCAGATCATAACAGTACAAGTGGCCAAAAATGAATTAAATGCATCTCAAAAGAAGGAAAAGAAAGTTCTGAACCATTTTTTTTTCTGTGCTTTGGTTTGTCTTTTTTTTCCCTCTTGATATCTGGGTGGTTCAGGATATATGTTTTGGCATGGATGTTCAGGGTTTGTTTTCTCGTGTGGATCAACTTGCTGCAAGAGTACAGAATATCCAGGACTATGTTGTCCAGACTCCGGCTTTAGAGCCCAGAATTCCTACTCCTGATTTGTTTTTTGGGGACAGATCCAAGTTTTTGAACTTTAAAAATAACTGCAAATTGTTTTTTGCTTTGAAACCCCGTTCTTCTGGTGATCCCATTCAGCAAGTAAAAATCATCATATCCTTGCTGCGTGGTGACCCTCAAGACTGGGCTTTTTCTCTTGAAACAGGGGATCCGGCATTATTGAATGTAGATGCATTTTTTCAGGCGCTCGGATTATTGTATGACGAACCTAATTCTGTGGATCATGCAGAAAAAACCCTGTAGGCCTTGTGTCAAGGTCAGGAAGCGGCAGAGTTATACTGCCAGAAATTTAGAAAATGGTCTGTGCTCACTAAATGGAATGAAGAGGCTCTGGCTGCTATTTTCAGAAAAGGTCTTTCTGAAACCCTTAAAGATGTTATGGTGGGCTTTCCTACGCCTGCCGGTTTGAGCGAATCTATGTCTCTAGCCATTCAGATTGATCGGCGTCTGCGCGAGCGCAAAGCTGTGCACCATATGGCAGTATCCTCTGAGCAAAGTCCTGAACCTATGCAATGTGATAGGATTTTGACTAGAATAGAATGGCAGGAATTCAGATGTCAGAATAGGCTGTGTTTTTACTGTGGTGATTCGGCTCATGTTATCTCTGATTGCCCTAAGCGTACTAAGAGAGTCGCTAGGTCTGTTACCATTAGTACTATACAGCCTAAATTTCTCTTATCTGTGACCCTGATTTGCTCATTGTCGTCCTTTTCTGTCATAGCATTTGTGGATTCAGGCGCTGCCCTGAACTTAATGGACTTAGAATTCGCCAGGCGCTGTGGTTTTTCCTTGCAGCCTTTGCAGAGCCCTATTCCTTTGAGGGGCATTGATGCTACACCCTTGGCCAAGGATAAACCTCAGTACTGGACACAGATGACTATGTACATGGCTCCTGCACATCAGGAAGATTGCCGTTTTGTGGTGTTGCATAACCTGCATGATGTTGTTGTACTGGGATTTCCATGGTTACAGGAACATAATCCGGTGCTGGATTGGAAAACTATGTCTGTGACTAGTTGGGGTTGTCGAGGAGTACATATTGACGTTCCTTTGATGTCAATTTCCTCTTCCCCCTCTTCTGAGGTCCCTGAGTTTTTGTCGGATTTCCCCAATGTATTTGATGAGCCCAAGTCCAGTTCCCTTCCTCCACATAGGGACTGTGATTGTGCTATTAACTTGATTCCAGGTTGTAAGTTCCCTAAGGGCCGACTTTTCAATCTGTCTGTGCCAGAGCATGCCGCCATGCGGAGCTATGTTAAGGAATCTTTGGAGAAAGGGCATATTCGGCCCTCTTCGTCACCATTGGGAGCGGGTTTCTTTTTTGTTGCTAAGAAGGATGGCTCCTTGAGACCCTGTATTGATTATTGTCTTCTTAATAAGATCACGGTCAAATTCCAATACCCCTTGCCTTTGCTTACTGATTTGTTTGCTCAGATTAAGGGGGCTAGTTGGTTTACTAAGATTGACCTCCGAGGGGCATATAATCTTGTTCGTATTAAACAGGGTGACGAATGGAAAACTGCATTTAATACGCCCGAAGGCCATTTTGAATACCTTGTGATGCCATTTGGGCTCTCTAATGCTCCATCTGTGTTCCAGTCTTTCATGATATTTTCCGCAATTATCTTGATAAATTCATGGTCGTATATTTGGATGATATTTGATTTTTTCCAATTATTGGGAGTCTCATGTGAAGCAGGTCAGGATGGTGTTCCAGATCCTTCGTGATAATGCTTTATTTGTGAAGGGGTCTAAGTGCCTATTCGGAGTTCAGAAGGTCTCTTTTTTGGGTTTTATTTTTTCTCCCTCGTCTATAGAAATGGATCCTGTTAAGGTCCAAGCTATTCATGACTGGATCCAACCCACATCTGTGAAGGGTCTTCAAAAATTTTTGGGCTTTGCTAATTTCTATCGCCGTTTCATTGCCAACTTTTCCAGTGTGGTTAAGCCCCTTACTGATTTGACGAAGAAAGGCGCTGATGTGACGAATTGGTCCTCTGAGGCTGTTGAGGCCTTTCAGGAGCTTAAACGCCAATTTACTTCTGCCCCTGTGTTGCGTCAACCGGATGTTTCTCTTCCTTTTCAGGTTGAGGTCGACGCTTCTGAGATTGGGGCAGGGGCCGTTTTGTCTCAGAGGGAGTCTGATGGTTCTTTGATGAAACCGTGTGCTTTTTTTTCCAGAAAGTTTTTGCCTGCGGAACGCAATTATGATGTTGGCAATCAGGAGTTGTTGGCTATGAAGTGGGCGTTTGAGAAGTGGCGACATTGGCTTGAGGGAGACAAACACCGTGTTGTGGTCCTGACCGATCATAAGAATCTGATTTTTCTCGAGTCGGCCAAGCGGCTGAATCCTAGACAGGCTCGATGGTCCCTGTTTTTCTCCCATTTTGATTTTGTGGTCTCATATCTTCCGGGATCTAAGAATGTTAAGGCTGATGCCCTCTCTAGGAGTTTTTCGCCTGATTCTCCTGGAGTCCTGGAGCCGGTTGGCATTCTTAAGGAGGGGGTGATTCTTTCTGCTATCTCCCCTGATTTGCGGCAGGTGCTTCAGGAATTTCAGGCTGATAGGCCTGACCGCTGTCCAGTGGGGAAGCTGTTTGTTCCTGATAGATGGACAAGTAAGGTAATTTCTGAGGTTCATTGTTCAGTGTTGGCTGGTCATCCTGGGATTTTTGGTACCAGAGATTTGGTTGCTAGGTCCTTTTGGTGGCCTTCCTTGTCTCGCGATGTGCGTGCTTTTGTGCAGTCCTGTGGGACTTGCGCCCGGGCCAAGCCTTGCTGTTCCCGCGCTAGTGGGTTGCTTTTGCCTTTGCCGGTCCCTGAGAGGCCCTGGACGCATATTTCCATGGATTTTATTTCGGATCTTCCTGTTTCCCAGAAGATGTCTGTTATCTGGGTTGTTTGTGACCGGTTCTCTAAAATGGTCCATCTGGTACCTTTGCCTAAGTTGCCTTCCTCCTCAGATCTGGTTCCATTATTTTTTCAGCATGTGGTTCGTTTGCATGGCATTCCGGAGAATATTGTCTCTGACAGAGGTTTTCAGTTTGTCTCTAGATTTTGGCGGGCCTTTTGTGCTAGGATGGGCATTGATTTGTCTTTTTCTTCGGCGTTTCATCCTCAGACTAATGGCCAAACTGAGCGAACTAATCAGACCTTGGAAACCTATTTGAGATGCTTTGTGTCTGCTGATCAGGATGATTGGGTGTCTTTCTTGCCGTTGGCTGAATTTGCCCTTAATAATCGGGCTAGTTTGGCTACTTTGGTTTCACCTTTCTTTTGTAATTTTGGTTTTCATCCTCGTTTTTCTTCTGGGCAGGTTGAGCCTTCTGATTGTCCTGGTGTTAATTCTGTGGTGGACAGGCTGCAGCAGATTTGGACTCATGTGGTGGACAATTTGACGTTGTCTCAGGAAAAGGCTCAACGTTTTGCTAACTGCCGTCGGTGTGTTGGTCCCCGGCTCCGTGTGGGGGATTTGGTTTGGTTGTCTTCTCGTCATGTTCCTATGAAGGTTTCTTCTCCTAAGTTTAAGCCTCGGTTTATTGGTCCTTAAAAAATTTCTGAAATTATTAATCCGGTCTCTTTTCGTTTGGCTCTTCCTGCCTCTTTTGCCATTCATGATGTTTTCCATAGATCTTTGTTGCGGAGATATGTGGTGCCCGTTGTTCCCTCGGTTGACCTCCTGCCCCGGTGTTGGTTGAGGGAGAGTTGGAATATGAGGTTGAGAAGATTTTGGATTCTCGTTTTTCAAGGCGGAGGCTTCAGTATCTTGTCAAGTGGAAGGGTTATGGCCAGGAGGATAATTCTTGGGTTGTTGCCTCTGATGTCCATGCCACCGATTTGGTTCTTGCATTTCACTTGGCTCATCCTGATCGGCCTGGGGGCTCTGGTGAGGGTTCGGTGACCCCTTTGTTGTGAATTCTGTGGTCGAGCTCCCTCCTGTGGTCACAAGTGGTACTTCGGCTGATTCTGTCTATGAGCTTCCGTTGGTGGATGTGAGTGGTACTGCGGCTTCTAAGTTTCCTTCCTCAGGTGATGAGGTTAAGTCGTTAGGTGCTGCTCTATTTAACTCCACCTAGTGCTTTGCTCTTGGCCTCCAGTCAATGTTCTAGTGTGGATCTTGCTCTCTCCTGGATCGTTCCTGTGGCCTGTCTTTCCTGCATAAGCTAAGTTTTGCTGGTGTTACTTTTGTTGCTATATTTTCTGTCCAGCTTGCGCTATTGGTTTTTCTTGCTTGCTGGAAGCTCTGGGACGCAGAGGGGGTACCTCCGTACCGTTAGTTGGTGCGGAGGGTCTTTTTGCCCCTCTGCGTGGTTGTTTGTAGGGTTTTGTGTTGACCGCAAAGTAATCTTTCCTATCTTCGGTCTATTCAGTCAGTCGGGCCTCACTTTGCTAAAATCTATTTCATCTCTGTGTTTGTATTTTCATCTTAACTCACAGTCATTATATGTGGGGGGCTGCCTTTTCCTTTGGGGAATTTCTCTGAGGCAAGGTAGACTTATTTTTCTATCTTCAGGGCTAGCTAGTTTCTCAGGCTGTGCCGAGTTGCATAGGGAGCGTTAGGCGCAATCCACGGCTACCTCTAGTGTGGTATGATAGGATTAGGGACTGCGGTCAGCAGAGTTCCCACGTCTCAGAGCTCGTCCTTGTTATTGGTAACTCTTAACCACTAGACCCATTGTGGTTCTGAATTACCTGTTCATAACAGTACTGGAGGCCAAGGTACTAATGCTTCTCAATAGAGGGAAAAAAGAAGTTCTGAGACCATTTTTTTTTCTTTGCACTGTGTTTTGCCTTTTTTTCCCCCTAGACATTTGGGTGGTTCAGGACACAGGTGTAGTGATGGACATTAAAGGTCTGTCTTCATGTGTGGATCATCTCACTGCAAGAGTACAACATATTCAAGACTTTGTGGCTCAGAATTCTATGTTAGAACCAAGAATTCCTATTCCTGATTTGTTTTCTGGAGATAGAGCTAAATTTCTAAGTTTCAAAAATAATTGTAAACTGTTTCTGGCTTTGAAACCTCGCTCCTCTGGTGACCCAGTTCAACAAGTTAGGATCATCATTTCTTTATTACGTGGCGACCCTCAAGACTGGGCGTTTTCCCTTGCGCCAGGAGATCCTGCATTATGTAATATTGATGCGTTTTTTCTGGCGCTCGGATTGCTGTATGAAGAACCTAATTCAGTGGATCAGGCAGAGAAAAATTTGCTGGCTCTGTGTCAGGGTCAGGATGAGGTAGAGGTATATTGTCAGAGGTTTAGGAAGTAGTCCGTGCTCACTCAGTGGAATGAATGTGCGCTGGCAGCGATTTTCAGAAAGGGTCTCTCTGAAGCCCTTAAAGATGTCATGGTGGGATTTCCTATGCCTGCTGGTTTGAATGAGTCTATGTCTTCGGCCATTCAGATCGGTCGATGCTTGCGTGAGCGTAAATCTGTGCACCATTTGGCGGTATTATCCGAGCATAAACCTGAGCCTATGCAGTGCGATAGGACTTTGACCAGAGCTGAACGGCAAGAACACAGACGTCAGAATGGGCTGTGTTTCTACTGTGGTGATTCCACTCATGCTATCTCCGATTGTCCTAAGCGCACTAAGCGGTTCGCTAGGTCTGCCACCATTGGTACGGTACAGTCAAAATTTCTTTTGTCCGTTACTTTGATCTGCTCTTTGTCATCTTATTCTGTCATGGCATTTGTGGATTCAGGCGCTGCCCTGAATTTGATGGACTTGGAGTATGCTAGGCGTTGTGGGTTTTTCTTGGAGCCCTTGCAGTGTCCTATTCCATTGAGAGGAATTGATGCTACGCCTTTGGCCAAGAATAAGCCTCAGTACTGGACCCAGCTGACCATGTGCATGGCTCCTGCACATCAGGAGGATATTCGCTTTCTGGTGTTGCATAATCTGCATGATGTGGTCGTGTTGGGGTTGCCATGGCTACAAGTCCATAACCCAGTATTAGATTGGAAATCTATGTCTGTGTCCAGCTGGGGTTGTCAGGGGGTACATGGCGATGTCCCATTTCTGTCTATTTCGTCATCCACCCCTTCTGAGGTCCCAGAGTTCTTGTCAGATTACCGGGATGTATTTGATGAGCCCAAGTCCAATGCCCTACCTCCGCATAGGGATTGTGATTGTGCTATCGATTTGATTCCTGGTAGTAAGTTTCCTAAAGGTCGACTGTTTAATTTATCTGTGCCTGAGCACGCCGCTATGCGGAGTTACGTAAAAGAATCCTTGGAGAAGGGTCATATTCACCCGTCATCGTCGCCATTGGGAGCAGGGTTCTTTTTTGTGGCCAAGAAGGATGGTTCGCTGAGACCTTGTATTGATTACCGCCTTCTAAATAAAATCACGGTCAAATTTCAGTACCCCTTGCCGCTGCTATCTGATTTGTTTGCTCGGATTAAGGGGGCTAGTTGGTTCACCAAGATAGATCTTCGTGGTGCGTATAATCTTGTGCGTATTAAGCGGGGCGATGAATGGAAAACTGCATTTAATACGCCCGAGGGCCATTTTGAGTACCTGGTTATGCCATTCGGACTTGCCAATGCTCCATCAGTGTTTCAGTCCTTTATGCATGACATCTTCCGAGAGTACCTGGATAAATTCCTGATTGTATACTTGGATGATGTTTTGGTCTTCTCGGATGATTGGGAGTCTCATGTGAAGCAGGTCAGAATGGTGTTCCAGGTCCTGCGTGCTAATTCTTTGTTTGTGAAGGGATCAAAGTGTCTCTTTGGTGTTCAGAAGGTTTCATTTTTGGGGTTCATTTTTTCCCCTTCTACTATCAAGATGGACCCTGTTAAGGTCCAGACCATCTATGATTGGACTCAGCCGACATCTCTGAAGAGTCTGCAAAAGTTCCTGGGCTTTGCTAATTTTTATCGTCGCTTCATCTGTAATTTTTCTAGTATTGCTAAACCATTGACCGATTTGACCAAGAAGGGTGCTGATGTGGTCAATTGGTCTTCTGCTGCTGTGGAAGCTTTTCAAGAGTTAAAGCGTCGTTTTTCTTCTGCCCCTGTGTTGTGCCAACCAGATGTTTCGCTTCCGTTCCAGGTCGAGGTTGATGCTTCTGAAATTGGAGCGGGGGCTGTTTTGTCGCAAAGAGGTTCTGATTGCTCGGTGATGAAGTCATGCGCCTTCTTTTCCAGGAAGTTTTCGCCTGCTGAGCGAAATTATGATGTTGGCAATCGAGAGTTGCTGGCCATGAAGTGGGCATTCGAGGAGTGGCGTCATTGGCTTGAAGGAGCTAAGCATCGTGTGGTGGTCTTGACTGATCACAAGAACTTGACTTATCTCGAGTCTGCCAAACGGTTGAATCCTAGACAGGCTCGTTGGTCGCTGTTTTTCTCCCGTTTTGACTTTGTGGTTTCGTACCTTCTGGGCTCTAAAAATGTGAAGGCGGATGCCCTGTCTAGGAGTTTTGTGCCCGACTCTACGGGTTTATCTGAGCCGGCGGGTATTCTCAAAGAGGGAGTAATTTTGTCTGCCATCTCCCCTGATTTGCGGCGGGTGCTGCAAAAATTTCAGGCTAATAAACCTGATCGTTGCCCAGCGGAGAAACTGTTTGTCCCTGATAGGTGGACGAATAAAGTTATCTCTGAGGTTCATTGTTCGGTGTTGGCTGGTCATCCTGGAATCTTTGGTACCAGAGAGTTAGTGGCTAGAACCTTTTGGTGGCCATCTCTGTCGCAGGATGTGCGTTCTTTTGTGCAGTCCTGTGGGATTTGTGCTCGGGCTAAGCCCTGCTGTTCTCGTGCCAGTGGGTTGCTTTTGCCCTTGCCGGTCCCGAAGAGGCCTTGGACACATATCTCTATGGATTTTATTTCAGATCTTCCTGTCTCTCAAAAAATGTCAGTCATTTGGGTGGTTTCTGATCGCTTCTCTAAGATGGTCCATTTGGTACCCTTGTCTAAATAACCTTCCTCCTCTGATTTGGTGCCATTGTTCTTCCAGCATGTGGTTCGTTTACATGGCATTCCAGAGAATATCGTTTCTGACAGAGGTTCCCAGTTTGTTTCGAGGTTTTGGCGAGCTTTTTGTGCAAGGATGGGCATTGACTTGTCTTTTTCCTCGGCTTTCCATCCTTAGACTAATGGCCAGACCGAACGAACCAATCAGACCTTGGAAACATATCTGAGATGCTTTGTTTCTGCTGATCAGGATGACTGGGTGTCCTTTTTGCCTTTGGCTGAGTTCGCCCTTAATAATCGGGCCAGCTCGGCTACCTTGGTTTTGCCGTTTTTCTGCAACTCTGGGTTCCATCCTCATTTCTCTTCAGGGCAGGTTGAGTCTTCGGACTGTCCTGGTGTGGATACTGTGGTGGACAGGTTGCAGCAGATTTGGACTCATGTAGTGCACAATTTGACCTTGTCCCAGGAGAAGGCTCAACGTTTCGCTAATCGCAGACGCTGTGTGGGTCCCCGACTTCGTGTTGGGGATTTGGTTTGGTTGTCTTCTCGTCATATTCCTATGAAGGTTTCCTCTCCTAAGTTTAAACCTCGTTTCATTGGTCCGTATAGGATTTCTGAGGTTCTTAATCCTGTGTCTTTTCGTTTGACCCTTCCAGATTCTTTTTCCATCCATAACGTATTCCATAGGTCATTGTTGCGGAGATACGTGGCACCTATGGTTCCATCTGTTGATCCTCCTGCTCCGGTTTTGGTGGAGGGGGAGTTGGAGTATATTGTGGAGAAGATTTTGGATTCTCGTGTTTCAAGATGGAAACTCCAGTATCTGGTTAAGTGGAAGGGTTATGCTCAGGAAGATAATTCCTGGGTCTTTGCCTCTGATGTCCATGCTCCCGATCTTGTTTGTGCCTTTCATGTGGCTCATCCTGGTCGTCCTGGGGCTCTGGTGAGGGTTCGGTGACCCCTCCTCAAGGGGGGGGTACTGTTGTGAATTCTGTGGCAGAGCTCCCTCCTGTGGTCACAAGTGGTACTTCGGCTGATTCTCTCTATGAGCTTCCGTTGGAGGAGAGTGGTACTGCGGCTTCTGAGTTTCCTTCCTCAGGTGATGTGGTGAAGTCGTTAGGTGCTGCTCTATTTAACTCCATCTAGTGCTTTGATCCTGGCCTCCAGTCAATGTTCTAGTATTGGACTTGCTTCCTCCTGGATCGTTCCTGTGGCCTGCTGCTCTGCATAGCTAAGTTCCGCTTTTGTTATTTTTGTTTGCTGTTTTTTTCTGTCCAGCTTGCTTATTTGGTTTTTCTTGCTTGCTGGAAGCTCTGGGACGCAGAGGGTGTACCTCCGTGCCGTTAGTCGGTACGGAGGGTCTTTTTGTCCCCTTTGCGTGGTTGTTTGTAGGGTTTTGTGTTGACCGCAAAGTTACCTTTCCTATCCTCGCTCTGTTCAGAAAGTCGGGCCTCACTTTGCTAAATCTATTTCATCTCTACGTTTGTCTTTTCATCTTAACTCACAGTCATTATATGTGGGGGGCTGCTTTTTCCTTTGGGGTATTTCTCTGAGGCAAGGTAGGCTTATTTTCTATCTTCAGGCTAGCTAGTTTCTCAGGCTGTGCCGAGTTGCATAGGGAGCGTTAGGCGCAATCCACGGCTGCCTTTAGTGTGGTTGGAGAGGATTAGGGATTGCGGTCAGCAGAGTTCCCACGTCTCAGAGCTCGTTCTATGTTTTTGGGTTATTGTCAGGTCACTGTATGTGCTCTGACTTCTATGTCCATTGTGGTACTGAATTACCTAATCATAACAGTCTCCATTCTTTCCCCTGTGTCTCCATTCTTTCCCCTTTGTCTCCCATCCCGCCCCCTGTGTCTCCCATCCTGTCCCATATCTCCACTCTTCCCCGTGTCTCCATTCTTCGCCCTGTGTCTCCCATCCTGCCCCGTGTCTCCATTATTCCCCCCTGTGTCTCCATTCTTGCACCATATCTCCATTCTTGCCCTATATCTCGATTCTTGCCCCGTGTCTCCATTCTTGCCCCCTGTGTCTCCATTCTTGCCCCCTGTGTCTCCATTCTTGCCTCCTGTGTCTCCAATCTTGCCCCCTGTGTTTCCCATCGTGTCCCCATGTCTCCCATCCTGCCCCCGTGTCTCCCATCCTGCCCCCGTGTGTCCCATCCTGCCCCCATGTTTCCCATCCTGCCACCGTGTCTCCCATCCTGCCCCCCTGCCTCTTGCAATAAAAAAATCAACTTTCTTCTTAACGTACTCCTGTGGCGAAGTTTCCTCCACGCTGTTGCAGCACGACTCACCTGCGAATGACAATGATCTCATACGCCGGCGACGTGTGCGCTGACGTCAGCTGCCAGCCTACAATTGGCTGGCGGCATTTAACTATTGTCGTGCAGGCCCGGACTCACACAGCAATAGAGTTTAACTGAACCTGTGTCTCGGATGCAAGTTCAGTTTCTGCATCCTTCTACTGGGGCCGATGACTAGAAGAGACGGGGCCCAATACGGGCCCCCTCTGGTCATCTGGCCCCATACCCCAGTCAGGGCAGTAATGCCCTCATGGCGGCTCTGGTCCAACCTGTCTTTCTGATTTAATACTGGAGATACCAAGGGTGCGGTGATAAGAAGAGGCTGCTCACATTGCTTTTCAGTGTCTTTCTGATCTAATACTGTAAATACCTTAAGTGCTGAGGTAAGAAGAGGCTGCAGATGCTGCTTTCCATCATGTCATTGTGATCTAATAATAAAGATACCAGGGGGTAGGAAAGTAAGAAGCAGTTGCTAACACTGCTATCCACCATGTCGATCTGAATGCTGAATGACTGTTTTTCAACCTGAAGATAACCTATGCCACATTCTGTCAAGCTATCTCCAGGTCACAGAAGCAGCATTTTCTACTACACATACAGTAAACAGTCCACTGTCAGACACAGACAGGAAAGTCCCCCTGCGCAAGAACAATATATGGATCCTTTGCAGCCAAAGAGCTCATAAAAATGCAAAATTGCTCCTGTTATGGAGGTAGCAATGGGCCCCCTTACCTCCTGGGCCCCTGTGTGGCCGCACAGGTTGCATCAATGATATTCCCGCACCTGCACCAGTTAGATTAACATTTAGGATAACAGGACACATTTTGTCAGTATAACAAGACAACAGCGATTTTAACATTTTTACAGTGATTATCTCCCTTAGGCCGATTTCACACGTTCTGATATTTCCGGTACCGGTAAACACGGTACCGGAGAAATCCGTGTGTCCTACATGTGGCACAAGTGTGGCAAACGTGTGCCGCATCAGGACCACACGGACGGCCACCGGGAAGCAGCACTGCAGTAAGCGCTGTTCCCCTGCGTATGGTGCTGAAGCCAGCGGTCATCCATTCTTCTCCCCTACTCGACCGGCGAGCAGGGGAGAAAGAATGAATGATACGCAGTGGGCACAGGCTCAATAACTAGCGCTGACGTCACTGGGTCTCTGCTCGCTCGCCAGCATGAACTCGTGTGACCTCAGGACCGTGTGAGAATGTAAGTGATGAGGTCACTGTGACAGAGCTTGAACTGCCATGACCTCATTACTTGCATTCTCCCACGGTCCTGAGGTCACAGGAGTTCATGCCAGCGAGTGAGCTCAGACTCAGTGACATCACCGCTAGTTACTGAGCCTGCGCCCGCTGCGTATCGTTAATTCCCCAGTAGTTTACAGCCTGGAGCGGTCCTGGTTGTAAACTGTAAATTCCCCTAGATATGGATTACTGCATGGGACTGACTAAACGCCGGACAGGTATGGTATATTGTTGTTTTATTATTTTTACATTTTTTACAGGAGATCGAGGGCTTCGCTTGGAATGGCAGAAGAATAAAGATGTAAAAATGTGTATATTGTTTTATTTAATTAAAAGACTTTTTAACAACTATAGGATTAGTAATGGAGAGGTGTCTTATTCAAAACACGCCGACATCTGCCTAGACCGAATGGGTCTAAGTGTGTCAGTGTCTCCGGTACGTGAGAAAACTGTCACTACACTTATTGGAGACACTGACGTGTGAAATTGGCCTTAACAAAAGAAGTGTAATTTGCTAATTTAATGTATTTATTTATATAAAGTGTTTTTTTATTTTCTTCTATTTCTACAGGATCCCTTTAATCCCTTTGTGACACAGCCAATTTCCGTTTTTTCCTCCTCTTCTTCCCAGAGCCATAACTCTTTTATTTTTATGTCCACATAGACATTTGAGGACTTGAATTTTGAGGAAGAAGTTGTACTTTTGAATGACATCATTAATGTCACTACATAGTATACTGGAAAATGGGGAAACAAATTCCAAGTCTGGTGAAATTGTTAAAAAAACCAAAACACAATTCTGACGTTTTTTGGGGAATTGTTACGGTGCACATTTTGTGACAAAAATGACCCTGCAATTCAATTCTCCACATCAATACGATTACAGTGATACCAAACATATCCTTTTTTTAAAATATTTTAGTGGTGAAAAAAATCAGAAGTTTAAAAAAAAATAAATTGGGGGTTGTGTTGCCATTTTCCAAGACCCGTAATATTTTTATTTTTAGGCCGATGAAGCTCTATGACAGCTTATTTTTTCCGGGCCGAGACAACATTTTTGTTATTACCATAGTGGAGTAGAGTTCAATTTTTGATCGCATATTACAGCCTTTTTTGGGGAACTGCGGCAACCAAAAAAACGCAATTTTGGTGTTCTTGAATCTTTTCCATTTATGGTGTTTACCGATTGGGTTAATTGTTTTTATATTTTGATAGATCAGCCTTTTCTGAACCCGGCAATACCACATATGTGTATTTTTTAATTTTTTTATATCTTTATTTTCAATGGGGGAAAGGGAAGTGGTTTGAATTTTTATTTTTGTTTTTTTTTTTACTTTTTACTGATTTGAGTTAGCCCCCTTAGGGGACTCGCAATCATTTGTTCGCAAATCACTTATCAAAAAGTGATAACTGATCTCCTTAGCTGTCTTGTGGCTGAACCCTATCGTTAAAGGAAATCTTTTAGTAAGTTTTAGCTAAAGGTACCGTCACATTTAGCGACGCTGCAGCGATCTAGACAACGATGCCTATTGCTGCAACGTCGCTGTTTGGTCGCTGGAGAGCACAGACAGCTGTCACACAGACAACTCTCCAGCGACCAATGATCCCGAAGGCCCCGGGTAACCAGGGTAAACATCGGGTTACTAAGCGCAGGGCCGTGCTTAGTAACCCGATGTTTACCCTGGTTACCAGTGTAAATGTAAAAAAAACAAACACTACATACTTAAATTCCGGTGTCTGGTCACGTCCCTCGCCTTCAGCTTCCCGCACAGATTGAGCGCCGGCCGTAAAGCACAGCGGTGATGTCACCGCTGTGCTGTACTTTACGGCCGGCCAGTGCTCACAGTCAGTGCGGGAAGCTGAAGGCGAGGGACGTGACCAGACACCGGAATGTAAGTATGTAGTGTTTGTTTTTTTTACATTTACACTGGTAACCAGGGTAAACATGTTTACCCTGGTTACCAGTGAAGACATCGCTGAATCGGCGTCACACACGCCGATTCAGCGATGTCAGCGGGTGATCCAGCGACGAAATAAAGTCCTGGACTTTCCCCAGCGACCAACGATCTCCCAGCAGGGGCCTGATCGTTGGTCGCTGTCACACATAACGATTTCGTTAACAATATCATTGCTATGTCACAAAAAGCAACGATATCGTTAAGGATATCGTTATGTGTGACGGTACCTTAAGTGCAGCATGATGTAGGGGCATATATACCTTGATTCCAATGATGTGTAATTTACTCAGCTGTTTTGTTGTTTCAATAAAATCAGTATTTATTTATCAGTTGTCTTGTGACATCTAGTTCTCCTGCTCTGTGTAACCTCACCCTCACCACTGATTGGCAGCTTTCTGACAATTTACAGTGTACACAGAAAGCTGCCAATCAGTGGTATGGGTGAGGTTTTAAAGAGATCAGAATTCAGAGATATGTTAGATCTGCAGCAGAGAAAGCAGATATTTTATCAAAACTGCAGCAATCATAATAGTAAGTGATCCATCGCTAGAATCATGGTCTCTGTTCCTACATCATGAGTCTCAGATTACATAGCAAAACCTGGTACTAGATTTCCTTTAACCCCTTCCCAACATATGACGCACAGTTACATCATATGTTGGAACCCTGTCCTTTCCCGGCAGATGATGGCTGTTTTATTTTACCATCTTCTGACTCTAAAAGCAGTTGGTGGAACAGAGCTGGCCTTAAGTGTTTTAACCTGTTAAATGCCACTGTCAATCTCTGGCAGTGGCATATACAGTGCGGCTGCAGGGGGGACGCATCATTCTATTCACCCATTGGCACGCCTGTGACGTAATCTCGAAGCACCAATGGGTTGCCTTGATGGCTGGGAGTCTGTTGGAGGTCCCTGTGCCTGTCATTACTGTACTCCTGTGAAAGCCAGCCTGTAGCTGGAGTTCATAGGAGACCACGATTTTCAAACTACGTAGTAATACTATTGCATTGCTGTGTATAGTACAAGGGATCAGACAATCACAGGTTCAAGTTCATTAACCCCTTAGCGACCGCCGATACGCCTTTTAACGGCGGCCGCTAAGGGTACTTAAACCACAGCGCCGTTAATTAACGGCGCTGTGGAAAAAGTCCATAGCGCCCCCCAGAGGCCGATTTTCTCCGGGGTCTCGGCTGCCGAGGGTAGCAGAGACCCCAGAGAACATGATTCGGGGTTTTTTTAACCCACCCCGCATTTGCGATCGCCGGTAATTAACCGTTTACCGGCGATCGCAAAAAAAAAAAAAAAGCGATCTCTTTTTAATTTCTCTGTCCTCCGATGTGATCGCACATCGGAGGACAGAGAAAAGGGGTCCCAGGTGGCCCCCCAATACTCACCTAGCTCCCCCGATGCTCCTCGTGTCTCCCGGTGGGCGCCGCCATCTTTAAAATGGCAGGCGCATGCGCAGTGCGCCCGCCGGCCGGCATCGGGAGAATCTTTGGGGTCTCGGCTGCCGGGGGTAGCCGAGACCCCAAAGAGCATGATTGGGGTCGGTATTACCGACCCCTGTTTTGCGATCGCCGGTAATTAACTGTTTACCGGCGACCGCAAAAAAAAAAAAAAAAAGTAAAGTGTAATTCTCTGTCCTCTGATGTGATCGCACATCAGAGGACAGAGAAATAGGGGGATTCGGGGACCCTACAATACTCACCTAGGTCCCTTGATCCTCTTGCTGCTCCTCCTGGCCGCCGGCAGAAGAACATGGCGGACGCATGCCCAGTGCGCCCGCCATCTGTCTCCATCTGCCGGCCGGCAGGAGAACAGCAGTTGGGGCTAAAATTAGGGTTAGGGTTAGGGGTAGGGTTAGGGGTAGGGTTAGGGGTAGGGTTAGGGGTAGGGTTAGGGGTAGGGTTAGGGGTAGGGCTAGGGTTAGGGGTAGGGTTAGGGGTAGGGTTAGGTTAGGGGTAGGGGTAGGGTTAGGGGTAGGGTTAGGGGTAGAGCTAGGGTTAGGGCTAGGGTTGGGGCTAGGGTTGGGGCTAAATTTAGGGTTAGGGTTGGGGCTAAACTTAGGGTTAGGCTTCTTTCACACTTACGTCGGTACGGGGCCGTCGCAATGCGTCGGCCCGACATACCGACGCACGTTGTGAAAATTGTGCACAACGTGGGCAGCAGCTGTAGTGTTTCAACGCATCCGCTGCCCAATCTATGTCCTGGGGAGGAGGGGGCGGAGTTACGGCCACGCATGCGCGGTCAGAAATGGCGGATGCGACGTACAAAAAAACGTTTCATTGAACGTTTTTTTGTGCCGACGCTCCGCCAAAACACAATTGATCCAGTGCACGACGGACGCGACGTGTGGCCATCCGTCACGATCCGTCGGCAATACAAGTCTATGGGCAAAAAACGCATCCTGCGGGCACATTTGCAGGATCCGTTTCTTGTCCAAAACGACGGATTGCGACGGAATGCCAAACGACGCAAGTGTGAAAGTAGCCTTAGGGCTAGGGTTAGGGTTGGGGCTAAAGTTAGGGCTAGGGTTGGGGCTAAAGTTAGGGTTAGAGCTGGGATTAGGGTTAGGGTTTGGATTAGGGTTGGTATTAGGGTTAGGGTTGGCATTAGGGTTACGCTTGGGATTAGGGTTAGGTTTGGGATTAGGGTTAAGGTTAGGGTTGTGATTAGGGGTGTATTGGGATTAGGGTTAGGTTTGAGGTTAGGGTTGAGATTAGGATTAGGGGTGTGTTGGATTTAGGGTTTTGATTAGGGTTATGGTTAGGGTTGACATTAGGGTTGTTTTGGGGTAAGGGTTGTGATTATGGTTAGGGTTAGTGATTAGGATTATGGATCAGGTTGGGATTAGGGTTAGGGGTGTGTTGGGGTTAGGGTTGGAGCTAGAATTGGGGGGTTTCCACTGTTTAGGTACATCAGGGGGTCTCCAAACACGACAGCCAATTTTGCGCTCAAAAAGTCAAATGGTGCTCCCTCCCTTCTGAGCTCTGCCGTGCGCCCAAACAGTGGTTTACCCCCACATATGGGGTACCAGCATACTCAGGACAAATTGGACAACAACTTTTGGGGTCCAATTTCTCTTGTTACCCTTGTGAAAATAAAAACTTGGGGGCTAAAAAATCTTTTTTGTGGAAAAAAAAAATATTTTTTATTTTCACGGCTCTGCATTATAAACTTCTGTGAAGCACTTGGGCATTCAAGGTTCTCACCACACATCTAGATAAGTTCCATGGGGGGTCTAGTTTCCAAAATGGGGTCACTTGTGGGGGATTTCTACTGTTTAGGCACATCAGGGGCTCTCCAAACGCGACATGGCGTCCGATCTCAATTCCAGCCAATTCTACATTGAAAAAGTAAGACGGCACTCTTTCTCTTCCAAGCTCTGCGGTGCGCCCAAACAGTGGTTTACCCCCACATATTGGGTATCGACGTACTCAGGAGAAATTGCACAACTTTAGTGGTCTAATTTCTCCTGTTACCCTTGTGAAAATAAAAATTTGTGGGCAAAAAGATCATTTTTGCAGAAAAAATGCGATTTTTTTTTTTTCACGGCTCTACGTTATAAACTTCTGTGAAGCACTTGGGGGTTCAAAGTGCTCACCACACATCTAGATAAGTTCCTTAAGGGGTCTAGTTTCCAAAATGGTGTCACTTGTGGGGGGTTTCCACTGTTTAGGCACATCAGGGGCTCTCCAAACGCGACATGGCGTCCAATCTCAATTCCAGCCAATTCAACATTGAAAAAGTAAAACGGCGCTCCTTCACTTCCAAGATCTGCGGTGCGCCCTAACAGTGGTTTACCCCCACATATTGGGTATCGACGTACTCAGGAGAAATTGCACAACAACTTTTGTGGTCTAATTTCTCCTGTTACCCTTGTGAAATAAAAATTTGTGGGCAAAAAGATCATTTTTGTAGAAAAAATGCGATTTTTTTTTTTTTCACGGCTCTACGTTATAAACTTCTGTGAAGCACTTGGGGGTTCAAAGTGCTCACCACACATCTAGATAAGTTCCTTAAGGGGTCTAGTTTCCAAAATGGTGTCACTTGTGGGGAGTTTCCACTGTTTAGGCACATCAGGGGCTCTCTAAACGTGACATGGCGTCCGATCTCAATTCCAGCCAATTCTGCATTGAAAAAGTCAAACGACGCTCCTTCACTTCTAAGTTCTGCGGTGCGCCCAAACAGTGGTTTACCCCCACATATGAGGTATTGGCGTATTCAGGAGAAATTGCATAACAAAATTTATGGTTACATTTCTGTTTTTACACTTGTGAAAATAAAAAAAATGGTTCTGAATTAAGATGTTTGCAAAAAAAAGTTAAATGTTCATTTTTTCCTTCCACATTGTTTCAGTTCCTGTGAAGCACGTAAAGGGTTAATAAACTTCTTGACTGTGGTTTTGAGAACCTTGAGGGGTGTAGTTTTTAGAATGGTGTCACACTTCATTATTTTCTATCATATAGACCCCTCAAAATGACTTCAAATGTGATGTGGTCCCTAAAAAAAAATGGTGTTGTAAAAATGAGAAATTGCTGGTCAACTTTTAACCCTTATAACTCCCTAACAAAAAAAAATTTTGTTTCCAAAATTGTGCTGATGTAAAGTAGACATGTGGGAAATGTTATTTATTAACTATATTTCGTGACATATCTCTCTGATTTAAGGGCATAAAAATACAAAGTTTGAAAATTGCAAAATTTTAAAAATTTTCGCCATATTTCCGTTTTTTTCATAAATAATCGCAAGTAATATCGAAGAAATGTTACCACTAACATGAAGTACAATATGTCACGAAAAAACAGTCTCAGAATCAGCGGGATCCGTTGAAGCGTTCCAGAGTTATAACCTCATAAAGTGACAGTGGTCAGAATTGCAAAAATTGGCCCGGTCATTAAGTACCAAATTGGCTCTGTCACTAAGGGGTTAAGGGAACTAAGAAGTGAAGTAGAAATTTAAAAATATATATGTTTAAAAAAATAAAAAACTTAAAAAATTCAAATCACCCCCTTTCTCCCCAATTAAAAATGTAAAAACTAAACATATTTGTTATCGCTATGTCAACAAAAGTCCAATCAAAAAATAAAATAAATTAATCCAATTGGTAAACAGTGTTATTAGAACAAAAATCGAAACGGAATTACATTTTTTCAGCAGCTACAACACTGCAATAAAATATAATAAGCGGAGACCAAAACATTGTATCTACCCCAAAATGGTATCAATAAAAACGTCAACTCAATGCACAAAAAATAAGTAATCACACAGCCCCATTAACCAAAAACTTAAAATATTATAGGTGTTGGTAAATGGCAACACAAGCAAAATAAAAAATTTTGACAAATTTCCAAATTTTTTTTCAACACCTCAACAAAAAAAACTGTGCATATTTGGACTCTGCGTAATTATACTCACCTGAAGAATCATATTGACAGGTCTATTTTACCGTACAGTGAATATGGTAAATGAAACCCCCCCCCCCCACAAAATTGTGGAATTGCACTTTTTTTTTTGCAATTTTATCACAGTTGTAATTCTTTTCCCCCGCTTTCCTGTGCATCAAATAATAAATGATTGTTGTCATTCAAAAGTAAAATTCATCCTGCAAAAAACAAGCCCTCATATTGTTATGTGGATGGAAAAATAAAAAAAGTTATGGCCCTTGGAAGAAGGAGAGGAAAAAACGAAAATGAAGAAACGGAAATTGGCTGCGACGGGAAGGGGTTAAGACAGAACTTACATCCTTTGCACTACCCTCTGGTCTTCTGAAAGAGAAAATGCAATTCCAATATACAAAAAGACCAACAAACAAGTACTGTATATGTCAGTATAAAAAAATAATCTTTGTTTGAAAAATTCAGAAACATAATTTAAGAAGGTATCAGACAATGTAGTAGAGGACAATATAGTAAATAAATTACTAGTACATACAGGATATAACATATACTATTACCATGTGTACTGGAGCAACAAACAGATTGAGTAATTATGTAAAAAGACTGGCCAAAGCGTTACAATGTGCTAATAGAGGTAGCGATAGCAGACCAGCAAAATAACCTGCTAGATTCGGTGCGTGGAAATAAGTACAAGTGTCAATTACAATAGATACATTTGTAAAATCTAATACCATATATTAAAAAGCTGGAAAACAAAAGCCAAAAGAGGGCCAAGCTATCAAGGAGACAAAGTAAAACACATTCCCATTAAAAGTGCATCTCACAAAATTAGAATATCATCAAAAAGTTAATTTATTTCAGTTATAATAATAATAATAATTTTTATTTATATAGCGCCAACATATTCCGCAGCGCTTTACAAATTATAGAGGGGACTTGTACAGACAATAGACATTACAGCATAACAGAAATACAGTTCAAAACAGATACCAGGAGGAATGAGGGCCCTGCTCGCAAGCTTACAAACTATGAGGAAAAGGGGAGACACGAGAGGTGGATGGTAACAATTGCTTTAGTTATTCGGACCGGCCATAGTGTAAGGCTCAGGTGTTCATGTAAAGCTGCATGAACCAGTTAACTGCCTAAGTATGTAGCAGTATTGACACAGAGGGCTATTAACTGCATAAAGTGAATGAGAACATGATGCGCGGAAGTGAAAAGTGAAACTCATATATTGCATAATCATTACAAACAGAGTGATCTATTTCAAGTGTTTACTTCTGTTAATGTTGATGATTATGGCTTACAGCCAATGAAAACTCAAACATCATTATCTCAGTAAATTAGAATACTTTATAACACCAGCTTGAAAAAAACTATTTTAAAATCCAAAATATTGTCCTACTGAAATGTATATTCAGTAACTGCACTCAATACTTGGTCGGGGCTCATTGTGCATCAATTACTGCATCAATGCGGCGTGGCATGGAGGCGATCAGTCTGTTGCACTGCTGAGGTGTTATGGAAGCCCAGGTTTATTTGATAGCAACCTTCAGCTATTCTGCATTGTGTTGTCTGGTGTCTCTCATCTTTGTCTTGACAATACCCGATAGATTCTCTATGTGGTTAAGGTAAGGTGAGTTTGCTGGCCAATCAAGCACAGTGATACTGTGTTTAAACCAACTCCAAAAAACTTGTCGGCAGAGGGAAGCATGAAGTGCTCTAAAATTTCCTGGTAGACAGCTGGGCTGACTTTGGTTTTGATAAATCACAGTGTATCTATACCAGCAGATGACATGGCAACCCAAACCACCACTGATTGTGGAAACTTCACACTAGACCTTAAGCAGTTTGGATTGTCTGTCTCTCCACTCTTCCTCCAGACTCTGGGACCTTGATTTCCAAGGTCTAGTGTGAAATATCCACAATCAATGATGGTTTGGGGAGCCATGTCATCTGCTGGTGTAGGTCCACTGTGTTTTATCAGGACCAAAGTCAGCTCAGCCATCTACCAGGAAATTTTAGAGCACTTCATGCTTCCCTAACATGTACTCGGATGAATATTAGTCTGTGGTTCTAACAGAGAGGACCGCCTAATTAAAGTGTTGTGCAGGAGGAGAACTTGGTAAGCGCTCAAGGACTGATGGGCAGTTGTTATGCTGGCCTACGGACGCAAGAACATGAGCTCTTTATTCTTGGGTCAGTGCTCTGGGGTCAGAGAAGTGCAGTGCCAAGTTTAAGTTCAAGTCCAGTTGGCTACTAGGGTCAGCATGTGACCACAATTCCAGGTAGTAGGATGTCATACTGGAATCCCGAGCATAGGTGTCACAGATTTACTGCAACAGAGTGGAGGCAGCAGACTGCAGCATCTCCTACTACTGCACTGTTTAGAAGCACTTCACCTTCATATTAAAGGGAAACTGTCACCCCCAAAATCGATGGTGAGGTAAGCTCTCCGTCATCAGGGGCTTATCTACAGCATTCTGTAATGCTGTAGATAAGCCCGCCGATGTTACCTGAAAGAGGAGAAAAAGACGTTAGGTTATACTCACCCAGGGATGGTCCCGCTGCGGTCTGGTCAAATGGGTGTCTCAGGTCCGCTCCGGCGCCTCCCATCTTCATTCCATGACATCCTCTTCTGGTCTTCACGCCGCAGCTCCGGCGCAGGCATACTTTGTCTGCCCTGTTGAGGGCAGAGGAAAGTACTGCAGTGCGCAGGCGCCGGAAAGGTCAAAGAGGCCCGGCGCCTGCACACTGCAGTACTTTGCACTGCCATCAACAGGGCAGACAAAGTACGCCTGCGTCGGAGCCGCGGCATGAAGACCAGAAGAGGACATCATGGAATGAAGATGGGAGGCACCGGATCGGACCTGAGACACCCATTTGACCAGACTGCAGTGGGACCGCCCCTGGGTGAGTATAATCTAACGTTTTTTTTCTCCTCTTTCAGGATACATCGGGGGCTTACCTAAAGCATTAGAGAATGCTGTAGATAAGCCCCTGATGACAGTGAGCTTACCTCACCATCGATTTTGGGGGTGACAGGTTCCCTTTAAGCAGTGCAGGTTTCTTTTAGAATACAGGGGTTAATCTGGTCAGTTGAGAGCTCTTGGAAGCTTTCCTGCATTAAGGTTTTCAGCTGTTCAATTGGCCACTCCCCTCTCCTATATAATTTGGACCCTGGTAAGTAGGGTTGAGCGAAATGGGTCGTTCATTTTCAAAAGTTGCCGACTTTTGGCAAAGTCGGGTTTCATGAAACCCGATCCGACCCCTGTGCGGGGTCGGCCATGCGGTACGCGACTTTCGCGCCAAAGTCGCGTTTCAATGACGCGAAAAGCGCCATTTCTCAGCCAATAAAGGTAAACGCAGAGTGTGGGCAGCGTGATGACATAGGTCCTGGTCCCCACCATCTTAGAGAAGGGCATTGCAGTGATTGGCTTGCTGTCCGCGGCGTCACAGGGGCTATAAAGGGGCATTCCCGCCGACCGCCATGTTACTGCTGCTGATCTGAGCTTAGGGAGAGGTTGCTGCCGCTTCGTCAGAAGCAGGGATAGCGTTAGGCAGGGTCCATTAACCACCAAACCGCTTGTGCTGTAGCGATTTCCACAGCCCAACACCACCTTCGGTGTGCAGGGACAGTGGAAGCTACATTTTTTTTTTTTTCCTCAGCGCTGTAGCTCATTGGGCTGCCCTAGAAGGCTCCCTGATAGCTGCATTGCTGTGTGTACGCCGCTGTGCAAACCAACTGCTTTTTTCAAAGCACAAATCCTCTTGTTCCTTCCTTTCTGCACAGCTATCTTGTTTGTTTGTCCACACTTTTTATTTAATTTGTGCATCAGTCCACTCCTTATTGCTGCCTGCCATACCTGGCTGAGATTACTGCAGGGAGATAGTAATTGAAGGACAGTTCCTTTTTTTTTTTTTTCTTTGTGGGAGATTAAGATTGGCATTTCTGCTAGAGTGCCTTCCCTGTCTGTGTCATCTCTCACTCAGTGGGCCATAGAAAGCCTATTTATTTTTTTGCTTGATTTGGGTTCTAAAATCTACCTGAAAAAATCACTACATCAATCAGTGGGAGAAAAATATTGGCCTCAGGGCTTGTGTGCCACTCCTTACTCCTGTGTGTGCCATCTCTCACTCAGTGGGCCATAGAAAGCCTATTTATTTTTTTGCTTGATTTGGGTTCCAAAATCTACCTGAAAAAATCACAACATCAATCAGTGGGAGAAAAATATTGGCCTCAGGGCTTGTGTGCCACTCCTGACTCCTGTGTGTGCCATCTCTCACTCAGTGGGCCATAGAAAGCCTATTAATTTTTTTGCTTGATTTGGGTTCTAAATTCTACCTGAAAAAATCAATAAATCAATCAATCAGTGGGAGATTAATATTGGCCTTTGGGCTTGTGTGCCAGTCCTAAGCGTGCCATCTCTCTCTCTCAGATAGTGGGCCATAGAAAGCCTATTTATTATTTTTTTTATTGGGTTTATAAATTTTCCCTGGAAAAAAAAAAAAAAGTGGGAGATTAATATTGGCCTCTGGGCTTGTGTGCCAGTCCTGAGCGTGCCATCTCTCTCACAAATAGTGGGCCATAGAAAGCCTATTTATTTTTTTGGTTGATTTGGGTTCTAAATTCTACCTGAAAAAATCAATAAATCAATCAGTGGGAGATTAATATTGGCCTTTGGGCTTGTGTGCCAGTCCTAAGCGTGCCATCTCTCTCTCTCAGATAGTGGGCCATAGAAAGCCTATTTATTATTTTTTTTATTGGGTTTATAAATTTTCCCTGGAAAAAAAAAAAAGTGGGAGATTAATATTGGCCTCTGGGCTTGTGTGCCAGTCCTGAGCGTGCCATCTCTCTCACAAATAGTGGGCCATAGAAAGCCTATTTATGTTTTTGGTTGATTTGGGTTCTAAATTCTACCTGAAAAAATCAATAAATCAATCAGTGGGAGATTAATATTGCCCTTTCTGCTTGTGTGCCAGTCTTGACTCCTGGGTGTGCCATCTCTCTCTCTCCAATTGTGGGCCATAGAAAGCCTATTAATTTTTTTGCTTGATTTGGGTTCCAAAATCTACCTGAAAAAATCACTAAATCAATCAGTGGGAGATAAATATTGGCCTCTGGGCTTGTGTGCCACTCCTGACTCCTGTGTGCGTCCTCTCTCACTCAGTGGGCCCTAGAAAGCCTATTTTTTGTTTTATTTGTTTTCTAAATTCTCCCTGAAAAAATCATTTTATTTTATTTGGTTTCTAAATTATTCCTGAAAAAATTATTTTTTTTGTATTTTTTTTTTCTAAAGTCTCCCTGAAAAAAAAAAAAAATCAAATCAGTGGGAGATTAATATTGCCCTTTCTGCTTGTGTGCCAGTCTTGACTCCTGGGTGTGCCATCTCTCTCTCTCCAATTGTGGGCCATAGAAAGCCTATTAATTTTTTTGCTTGATTTGGGTTCCAAAATCTACCTGAAAAAATCACTAAATCAATCAGTGGGAGATAAATATTGGCCTCTGGGCTTGTGTGCCACTCCTGACTCCTGTGTGCGTCCTTTCTCACTCAGTGGGCCCTACAAAGCCTATTTTTTTTTATTTGTTTTCTAAATTCTCCCTGAAACAATCATTTTATTTTATTTTGTTTCTAAATTCTTCCTGAAAAATTCATTTTTTTGTATTTTTTTTTTCTAAAGTCTCCCTGAAAAAAAAAAAAAATCAAATCAGTGGGAGATTAATATTGCCCTTTCTGCTTGTGTGCCAGTCTTGACTCCTGGGTGTGCCATCTCTCTCTCTCTACAATTGTGGGCCATAGAAAGCCTATTAATTTTTTTGCTTGATTTGGGTTCCAAAATCTACCTGAAAAAATCACTAAATCAATCAGTGGGAGATAAATATTGGCCTCTGGGCTTGTGTGCCACTCCTGACTCCTGTGTGCGTCCTCTCTCACTCAGTGGGCCATAGAAAGCCTATTTTTTTTTATTTGTTTTCTAAATTCTCCCTGAAACAATCATTTCATTTTATTTGGTTTATAAATTCTTCCTTAAAAATCATTTTTTTTTATTATTTTTTTTTTCTAAAGTCTCCCTTTAAAAAAAAACAAAACAAATCAGTGGGAGATTAATATTTACATTTGCGCTTCAGTGACAGTCCTGCGTGTGTGGCATCTCTCTCATTTGTTGCCACCAAAAACAGAGTGTGTAACATTGTGCCTGATTTTCGTTGTGGTCTCACCCACCTGTAAAGGGGTAGCTAAATCATACTGAAGTTATAGCTCACCATGTAAGTTGTGTGACAGCAACAAATACCGTTAGTTTGGTAACGTTTTTAAAACAATGAGGAAGTCTGGTGGAAGAGGTCGTGGCCGGGGGCGTTCATTGTCAGCTGGTAATGAGGGTAGTGGTAGTGGTGGAGCATCAGGTGGTCGTGGGAAAAAAAATATTGCACCTAAGTCGGGAGCTGTGGAGCCAGGTTCGTCGTCTGGCTACACAAGGCCTCGAACGCTCCCTTTTCTGGGAGTAGGAAAACCGCTTTTAAAGCCGGAGCAGCAAGAGCAAGTTTTGGCTTATCTTGCTGACTCAGCCTCTAGCTCTTTTGCCTCCTCTCGTGAAACTGGTAAAAGTAAAAGCAGCGCGTCGTTAGTGGATGTTCACAGTCAGGGACAAGTCGCTTCCTTGTCCTCTTCAGCAAAAACAACAACAGAGAAGAATGCAGCAGGCGACACAACGGGTTACTCCATGGAGCTCTTTACACATACCGTCCCTGGCTTAGAAAGTGAAGCAGTTAACAGTCCATGCCCATTACAAGTTGAATCTGACATGGAGTGCACTGATGCACAGCCACAGCCAGACTACTATGCTGGTCCTTTGACTCAGACCACAACGTTGCCCTTGCAGGGTGCTGATCAAGAATCAGACCCTGATGAGACTATGTTGCCCCATCACGAACGCTATACCACCGACCGACACGGTGACACAGACGAAGTTGCACACGAGCTACAAGAAGAGGTAATAGATGACCCAGTTCTTGACCCCGATTGGCAGCCATTGGGGGAACAGGGTGCAGACGGCAGCAGTTCTGAAGTGGAGGAAGAGGGGCCGCAGCAGGCATCAACATCGCAACAGGTTCCATCTGCCGGGCCCGTATCTTGCCCAAAACGCGTGGCAAAGTCAAAACCTGTTGGAGGACAGCGTGGCCATCCGGTTAAAGCTCAGTCTGCAATGCCTGAAAAGGTATCCGATGCTAGAAAGAGTGCAGTCTGGCATTTTTTTAAACAACATCCAATTGATCAGCGCAAAGTCATCTGTCAAAAATGTTCAACTACCTTAAGCAGAGGGCAGAATCTGAAAAGTCTCAATACAAGTTGCATGCATAGACATTTAACCACCATGCATTTGCAAGCTTGGACTAACTACCAAACGTCCCTTAAGGTTGTAGCACCCTCGGCCAATGAAGCTAGTCAGCAACGCAACATCCCTTCCGGCAGTGTAGGGCCACCATTTTCTGCACCACCTGCAGTATCTGTGCAGGTTTCTTTGCCAGGCCAAAGCAGTCAGGGTCAGGGAATCACCAGTTTCGTAGTAGGAAACACTGCATCTAGGGCACCGGCGGCAACAATACCATCTCCCACCGTCTCTCAGTCTGCCATGTCCACCGGCACCCCCGCTAGTTCCACGATCTCCAGCTCTCCAGTCCAGCTCACCCTACATGAGACTATGGTTAGAAAAAGGAAGTACTTAGCCTCGCATCCGCGTACACAGGGTTTGAACGCCCACATAGCTAGACTAATCTCGTTAGAGATGATGCCCTATCGGTTAGTTGAAAGCGAAGCTTTCAAAGCCCTGATGGACTACGCTGTACCACGCTACGAGCTACCCAGTTCGACACTTTTTTTCCAGAAAAGCCATCCCAGCCCTCCACCAGCATGTTAAAGAGCGCATCGTCCATACACTCAGGCAATCTGTGAGCACAAAGGTGCACCTGACAACAGATGCATGGACCAGTAGGCATGGCCAGGGACGTTACGTGTCCATCACGGCACACTGGGTAAATGTGGTGGATGCAGGGTCCACAGGGGACAGCAAGTTTGGGACAGTTCTGCCTAGCCCACGGTCTAGGAAACAGTTGGCTGTAGCCGTTCGCACCCCCTCCTCCTCCTCCTCGTCCTCCTGCAGAAGCGAGACCTCGTCCACAGACCGCAGTCGCACAACCACTCCATCCGCAGCTGCCACTGTTGCACACCAGGTCTCCCATTATGGGGCAGCTACTGGCAAACGTCAGCAGGCTGTATTGGCTATGAAGTGTTTGGGCGACAACAGACACACCGCTGAAGTTCTGTCCGAGTTCTTGCAGAAAGAAACGCAGTCGTGGCTGGGCACTGTAGATCTTGAGGCAGGCAAGGTAGTGAGTGATAACGGAAGGAATTTCATGGCTGCCATCTCCCTTTCCCAACTGAAACACATTCCTTGCCTGGCTCACACCTTAAACCTGGTGGTGCAGTGCTTCCTGAAAAGTTATCCGGGGTTATCCGACCTGCTCCTCAAAGTGCGTGGACTTTGCTCACATATCCGCCGTTCGCCCGTACACTCCAGCCGTATGCAGACCTATCAGCGTTCTTTGAACCTTCCCCAGCATCGCCTAATCATAGACGTTGCAACAAGGTGGAACTCAACACTGCACATGCTTCAGAGACTGTGTGAACAGAGGCGGGCTGTTATGTTTTTGTGGGAGGATACACATACACGGGCAGGCAGTAGGATGGCAGACATGGAGTTGTCAGGTGTGCAGTGGTCGAAGATTCAAGACATGTGTCAAGTCCTTCAGTGTTTTGAGGAATGCACACGGCTGGTTAGTGCAGACAACGCCATAATAAGCATGAGCATCCCCCTAATGCGTCTGCTGATGCAAAGTTTGACGCACATAAAGGATCAGGCGTCTGCAGCTGAGGAAGAGGAAAGCCTTGATGACAGTCAGCCATTGTCTGGCCAGGGCAGTGTACAGGACGAGGTAGCGGGCGAACAGGAGGAGGAGGACGAGGAGGATGATGGGGATGATTATATTTTTAATGAGGAAGCTTTTCCGGGGCCAGTGGAAATTGTTGGCGCGGCAAGGCCGGGTTCTGGTTTTTGGAGGGACACAAGTGACGTGGATTTGCCTGAAACTGCCCCTCAACCAAGCACAACCACAGATTTGAGAACTGGAACTTTGGGCCACATGGCGGATTATGCCTTACGTATCCTCAAAAGGGACACACGCATAACAAAAATGATGAACGATGACGATTACTGGTTGGCCTGCCTCCTTGATCCTCGCTATAAAGGCAAATTGCAAAATATAATGCCACATGAGAACTTGGAACTAATATTAGCAACCAAACAATCAACTCTTATTGACCGTTTGCTTCTGGCATTCCCTGCACACAGCGCCCGTGGTCATTCTAACACGAGCTGCAGGGGCCAGCAGACCAGAGGTGTTAGAGGGGCAGAAATCAGAAGTGGCGTTGGCCAGAGGGGTTTTCTGACCAGGTTGTGGAGTGATTTTGCTATGACCGCAGACAGGACAGGTACTGCAGCATCAATTCAAAGTGACAGGAGACAACATTTGTCCAGTATGGTTACTAACTATTTTTCATCCCATATCGACGTTCTCCCTCAACCGTCATTCCCATTTTATTACTGGGCATCAAAATTAGACACCTGGCCAGAATTGGCAGAATATACATTGCAGGAGCTTGCTTGCCCGGCAGCTAGTGTCCTATCAGAAAGAGTATTCAGTGCTGCAGGTTCAATACTAACAGAAAAAAGGACTCGTCTGGCTACCCAAAATGTAGATGATCTAACCTTCATTAAAATGAACCACAACTGGATTTCGAAATCTTTTGCCCCACCTTGCCCGGCTGACACCTAGCTTTCCTATGTAAAGGTCTTGCCTGTGGACTATTCTGAACGACTTTTCCAATCTCGTAATTTGCAGCACCTAATTGTCCAGCATCCGACATGTTAACACCTCCCTAAATGGCCAAAGTCCCCACACGGGGCCGTGGTATCGCCACTTGGCGCCAGCACCCGTGAGAGTACTGTTTGTCTGAAGAGGTGGGTGTGCCCGCTTTTGGTCGACGGCACTGCCACTAGGTCCCTCATAGTACAATAAAGTGTCTGGCGGTGGTGGTGCGCACCCAACGTCAGACACACCGTTGTAATATGAGGGGCCCTGGGCCTGTACCGCCGGCCACAAGACAGTCCCCCCCCCAGGTCAAACAGTGCTCTACGACTTGCAAAATTTTCTCTCACAGCTCCACCAATGTTTAGTCTATGCGCTGACATCCTTCAATGCCTGGCACTGTCAATACCATTGTATTGACATTTTTCTTATGTTAGGCCTTCGAAGCCTGTCTGCGGTCACTCCTTCCACTAGGCCTCCACTGACCTGTCTACTGCTGTCCGTGTTCCCCTGGAACCAATTTTAAATTGCCTACAGCCAGCCCAATTTATTATGTTAGGGCTTCGAAGCCTGTCTGCGGTCCCTCCTTCCACTAGGCCTCCACTGACCTGTCTACTGCTGCCCGTGTTCCCCTGGAACCAATTTTAAATTGCCTACAGCCAGACCAATTTATTATGTTAGGGCTTCGAAGCCTGTCTGCGGTCCCTCCTTCCACTAGGCCTCCACTGACCTGTCTACTGCTGCCCGTGTTCCCCTGGAACCAATTTTAAATTGCCTACAGCCAGCCCAATTTATTATGTTAGGGCTTCGAAGCCTGTCTGCGGTCCCTCCTTCCACTAGGCCTCCACTGACCTGTCTACTGCCGCCCGTGTTCCCCTGTAACCAATTTTAAATTGCCTACAGCCAGCCCAATTTATTATGTTAGGGCTTCGAAGCCTGTCTGCGGTCCCTCCTTCCACTAGGCCTCCACTGACCTGTCTACTGCTGCCCGTGTTCCCCTGGAACCAATTTTAAATTGCCTACAGCCAGCCCAATTTATTATGTTAGGGCTTCGAAGCCTGTCTGCGGTCCCTCCTTCCACTAGGCCTCCACTGACCTGTCTACTGCTGCCCGTGTTCCCCTGGAACCAATTTTAAATTGCCTACAGCCAGCCCAATTTATTATGTTAGGGCTTCGAAGCCTGTCTGCGGTCCCTCCTTCCACTAGGCCTCCACTGACCTGTCTACTGCTGCCCGTGTTCCCCTGGAACCAATTTTAAATTGCCTACAGCCAGCCCAATTAATTATGTTAGGGCTTCGAAGCCTGTCTGCGGTCCCTCCTTCCACTAGGCCTCCACTGACCTGTCTACTGCCGCCCGTGTTCCCCTGGAACCAATTTTAAATTGCCTACAGCCAGCCCAATTTATTATGTTAGGGCTTCGAAGCCTGTCTGCGGTCCCTCCTTCCACTAGGCCTCCACTGACCTGTCTACTGCTGTCCGTGTTCCCCCGGAACCAATTGTAAATTGCCTACATCCCAATTTTTGTTATGTTAGGCCTTCGAAGCCTGTCTGCGGCCCGTTCTTTCCACTAGGCCTCCACTGACCTGTCTACTGCTGCCCGTGTACCCCTTGAACCAACATCAGAAAATATAAAAATAAGTATTTTGCTTATAAAAAAGAAAATACTGGAGAGATATCAAATGCAGACATTTTAACATTAAAAACAAACACATACAACAAAAATCGGGTACAGTACTAAAAATGGCCACCAGCTACAATAACTTTCTCCTGCAAGTAGTTAACTGAAAGTTTTTTTCAATTTAAAACACAGATATGGCATCCACCGAGTGTTGTCCTGTCGCGTCTTCTTTATATTATTGCCAAGAAGATGCAAAACAATGAAAATAATAAAATCATTATTTACCAAAAAAATAGAGTAAGTCAAAACCACATTGCAAATAAACATTCATTACAAATAAAGAAGCAGGGCGCGTCCGAGGGTGAGTATATACCTAATAAGAATATAATCACCCTCGGACGCGCCCTGCTTCTTTCCGACAGCCTTCCTTCCTAAGAATCAGCCCTTCCGTGGTGTAGAGAGAGGGTGTGTTACACTCCAAGGTGTTCCCCAGGTTGCCTTTCCTGAGCTTTGATCTTCATGCTCTCGTTTAGTAGTTGTCGGAAAGTAGGCTGCATTAGGCCTACAAATTGGGTATGGGGTGGAGAGAGATGGTGTGTTACACTCCAAGGTGTTCCCCAGGTTTCCTTGCCATTGCTTCGGTCTTCCGACTCTCGTTTAGTAGTTGTAGAAAACTACACTGCATTAGGCCTACAAAATGGGTATCGGGTGGAGAGAGATGGTGTGTTACACTCCAAGGTGTTCCCCAGGTTTCCTTGCCATTGCTTCGGTCTTCCGACTCTCGTTTAGTAGTTGTAGAAAACTACACTGCATTAGGCCTACAAAATGGGTATCGGGTGGAGAGAGATGGTGTGTTACACTCCAAGGTGTTCCCCAGGTTTCCTTGCCATTGCTTCGGTCTTCAGACTCTCGTTTAGTAGATGTAGAAAACTACACTGCATTAGGCCTACAAAATGGGTATCGGGTGGAGAGAGATGGTGTGTTACACTCCAAGGTGTTCCCCAGGTTTCCTTGCCATTGCTTCGGTCTTCCGACTCTCGTTTAGTAGTTGTAGAAAACTACACTGCATTAGGCCTACAAAATGGGTATCGGGTGGAGAGAGATGGTGTGTTACACTCCAAGGTGTTCCCCAGGTTTCCTTGCCATTGCTTCGGTCTTCCGACTCTCGTTTAGTAGTTGTAGAAAACTACACTGCATTAGGCCTACAAAATGGGTATGGGGTGGAGAGAGATGGTGTGTTCCACTCAAAGGTGTTCTCCAGGTTGCCTTTCCTGAGCTTCTATCTTCAGGCTCTCGTTAAATTGTGGTTAAATGGAACAACTGCATTTGGTGTACTAGTTGGTTTGGGGCCTACTAACAGTGTCTGCCGCTCCTTGCTGTTCTCCTGGTTTCCTGTCCTGAAATTCCGTTTTCAGGCGCTCGTTAAGTAGTTGTTAATGTTAGACTGCATTTGGCCTACTAGTTGGGTTGGGGCCTACTATCGGTGTCTGCCACTCCTTGCTGTTCTCCTCCACTGAACAAAGCTGTGCCGCCTGTTTACTACGGTTGCCAATTTTGAACTGCATTTCGACTACTTACTGATTTGGGCCTACTCTCTGTGTCAGCCTCTCATTCCAGTTGTCCTCCACTGCAATGCCCCCTGGTTATTCCTGTGTTACCAATTTTGAACTGCATTTAGCCAACTTTATTCTTTGGGCCTATATCTGTGTTTCCTCCTCATCCTGCCCATTGCCCAGCCAGTGATAGATGAGTCTGCTGGTACATTGACCCATAACGCAACATTCCCCGTGCACGCTACACAACAACATTGTGACCCTGCTGAAAGTCAGGTTGCTCTTCCCGCATACCATACCACCTTACACGGGGACAAAGAGGAAGGTGCAGATGAAAGTGCAGGTTCCTTCATCAGGTGGGGGGAGGAATACTAGTTGGCGACGTCACTGGCACAGGGCCTCTCATAGTACGCAAAAGTGTTGCTGCCGGTGGGAGGCGCCCCCGCCGTGCAAACACACCGCTGTACTTTGAGGGGCCCTGTGCCAGTGCCAATGCCAACGAGTGGGCCCCCCCTGCTTGCTCAGGTTCACAGCACTTGCAAAGTTGAAATACTTACCTCTCCCTGCTCCACTGCCGTGACGTGGTCCAGATTTACTGGGCCCACTAATTACTTGCACCAGCCCTACCCACCACAACTTTAGCCAAATGACCCCCAATTTCAAATGCCTTCCAATTATTATAAGGTAAATTACGCTTGACAAGCTTCATTAAGAAGAGTGTAACATAGTAACATAGTAACATAGTTAGTAAGGCCGAAAAAAGACATTTGTCCATCCAGTTCAGCCTATATTCCATCATAATAAATACCCAGATCTACGTCCTTCTACAGAACCTAATAATTGTATGATACAATATTGTTCTGCTCCAGGAAGACATCCAGGCCTCTCTTGAACCCCTCGACTGAGTTCGCCATCACCACCTCCTCAGGCAAGCAATTCCAGATTCTCACTGCCCTAACAGTAAAGAATCCTCTTCTATGTTGGTGGAAAAACCTTCTCTCCTCCAGACGCAAAGAATGCCCCCTTGTGCCCGTCACCTTCCTTGGTATAAACAGATCCTCAGCGAGATATTTGTATTGTCCCCTTATATACTTATACATGGTTATTAGATCGCCCCTCAGTCGTCTTTTTTCTAGACTAAATAATCCTAATTTCGCTAATCTATCTGGGTATTGTAGTTCTCCCATCCCCTTTATTAATTTTGTTGCCCTCCTTTGTACTCTCTCTAGTTCCATTATATCCTTCCTGAGCACCGGTGCCCAAAACTGGACACAGTACTCCATGTGCGGTCTAACTAGGGATTTGTACAGAGGCAGTATAATGCTCTCATCATGTGTATCCAGACCTCTTTTAATGCACCCCATGATCCTGTTTGCCTTGGCAGCTGCTGCCTGGCACTGGCTGCTCCAGGTAAGTTTATCATTAACTAGGATCCCCAAGTCCTTCTCCCTGTCAGATTTACCCAGTGGTTTCCCGTTCAGTGTGTAATGGTGATATTGATTCCCTCTTCCCATGTGTATAACCTTACATTTATCATTGTTAAACCTCATCTGCCACCTTTCAGCCCAAGTTTCCAACTTATCCAGATCCATCTGTAGCAGAATACTATCTTCTCTTGTATTAACTGCTTTACATAGTTTTGTATCATCTGCAAATATCGATATTTTACTGTGTAAACCTTCTACCAGATCATTAATGAATATGTTGAAGAGAACAGGTCCCAATACTGACCCCTGCGGTACCCCACTGGTCACAGCGACCCAGTTAGAGACTATACCATTTATAACCACCCTCTGCTTTCTATCACTAAGCCAGTTACTAACCCATTTACACACATTTTCCCCCAGACCAAGCATTCTCATTTTGTGTACCAACCTCTTGTGCGGCACGGTATCAAACGCTTTGGAAAAATCGAGATATACCACGTCCAATGACTCACCGTGGTCCAGTCTATAGCTTACCTCTTCATAAAAACTGATTAGATTGGTTTGACAGGAGCGATTTCTCATAAACCCATGCTGATATGGAGTTAAACAGTTATTCTCATTGAGATAATCCAGAATAACATCCCTCAGAAACCCTTCAAATATTTTACCAACAATAGAGGTTAGACTTACTGGCCTATAATTTCCAGGTTCACTTTTAGAGCCCTTTTTGAATATTGGCACCACATTTGCTATGCGCCAGTCCTGCGGAACAGACCCTGTCGCTATAGAGTCACTAAAAATAAGAAATAATGGTTTATCTATTACATTACTTAGTTCTCTTAGTACTCGTGGGTGTATGCCATCCGGACCCGGAGATTTATCTATTTTAATCTTATTTAGCCGGTTTCGCACCTCTTCTTGGGTTAGATTGGTGACCCTTAATATAGGGTTTTCATTGTTTCTTGGGATTTCACCTAGCATTTCATTTTCCACCGTGAATACCGTGGAGAAGAAGGTGTTTAATATGTTAGCTTTTGAGTGGATGGTTTTGACATTAAAATGGGCACTCTAGGTGTTTTCCTGGCCCCCACTCACTGCCGACTATGCTGCCCCATTGACTTGCATTGGGTTTCGTGTTTCGGTCGATCCCGACTTTACGTCATAATCGGCCGATTTCACTCGACCCGACTTTTGAGATAGTCGGGTTTCGCGAAACCCGGCTCGACTCTAAAAAGGTCAAGGTCGCTCAACTCTACTGGTAAGCACTCAATGCCAGAACTAGCTTCATACTGCATGGTTTAGGAGATAGTCGTTTGTTATTGTTTGAGAAGGTGTTTGGTAGATTTGTCTGATACTGTTGCTATGTTTTGGATTTGTGTTAATCCCCTCCTTCTCCTAATTTGGTTTTACCCCATTCTCCACTCCCTGGTGTTTACTGTTGTGAATTCTGTGGCTGAGTTCACTTCTGTGGTCACAAGTGGTATTGCAGTCTCTGGGCTTCCTCCCTCAGGTGTTTTGGTGAGCTCGTTGGCTGCCTTGCTATTTAGCTCCACCTGAGTCTGTCTTCCTTGCTCCTTGTCAATGTTCCAGTGTTGGATCTGAGCTACTGCATCTTTCCTTGGGCCTGCTGCTCTGCTAGATAAGTGCTTCTAGTTTGTTTTCTGTTTTTTCTGTCCAGCTTGCTATTTACTTTTGCTGGAAGCTCTGAGAAGCAAAGGGGTGCACCGCCGTGCTGTTAGTTCGGCACGGTGGGTCTTTTTGCCCCTTTGCGTGGTTTTCGTTTTAGGGTTTTTTGTAGACTGCATAGTTCTCTTTGCTATCCTCGCTCTGTCTAGAATATCGGGCCTCACTTTGCTGAATCTATTTCATTCCTACGTTTGTCTTTTCATCTTGCTAACAGTCATTATATGTGGGGGGCTGCCTATTCCTTTGGGGTATTTCTCTGAGGCAAGTCAGGCTTGTATTTCTATCTTCAGGCTAGTCAGCTCCTCAGGCAGTGCCGAGTTGCATAGGTAGTGATAGGCGCAATCCACTGCTGCTTATAGTTGTGTGAGGATAGATCAGGTACTGCAGTCTACAGAGATTCCACATCTCAGAGCTCGTCCTATTGTTTTTGGTTATTGCCAGATCTCTGTATGTGCGCTGATTACTGCACGCTTTGTTGCCTGATTGCCAGCCATAACAGTACAAGGAGCCCACCAATGATTCCCAATAGAGGGAAAAAAGAAATCCTGACATCATTTTTTTTTCTTAGCTCTGTCTTCAGTCTTTTTTTTCCCCTAGACATTAGAGTGCTTCAGGACACAGCTGTGGACATGGATATTCAGGCTCTGTGCTCCTCAATGGATAATCTCGTTGTAAATGTACAAAAGATTCAAGATACTATTGATCAGAAATCGATGCTAGAACCAAGAATTCCGATTCCTGATTTGTTTTTTGGTGACAGAACTAAGTTCCTGAGCTTCAGAAATAATTGTAAGCTATTTTTGGCCTTGAAACCTCATTCTTCTGGTAATCCTATTCAACAGGTTTTGATTATTATTTCTTTTTTGCGCGGCGACCCACAGGACTGGGCGTTTTCTCTTGCACCAGGAGATTCTGCATTGAGTAATGTTGATGCATTTTTCCAGGTGCTGGGATTGCTTTATGATGAGCCTAATTCAGTGGATCAGGCTGAGAAAAATCTGCTGGCTTTATGCCAGGGTCAGGATGATGTAGAAGTATATTGTCAGAAATTTAGGAAGTGGTCAGTACTCACTCTGTGGAATGAATCTGCACTAGCGGCTTTGTTCAGAAAGGGTCTCTCTGAAGCTCTTAAGGATGTAATGGTGGGATTTCCTATGCCTGCTGGTTTGAATGAGTCTATGTCCTTGGCCATTCAGATCGGTCGTCGCTTGCGCGAGCGTAAATCTGTGCACCATCTGGCGGTATTGTCTGAGAGTAAACCTGAGCCTATGCAGTGCGACAGGACTATGACTAAAGTAGAACGGCAAGAACACAGACGTCTGAACAGACTGTGTTTCTATTGTGGTGATTCTACTCATGCTATTTCTAATTGTCCTAAACGCACTAGGCGGTTCGATAGCTCTGCCGTTATTGGTACTGTACAGTCCAAATTCCTTTTGTCCATTACCTTAATGTGCTCTTTGTCATCATATTCTGTCATGGCGTTTGTGGATTCAGGCGCTGCCCTGAATCTGATGGATTTGGATTATGCTAAACGTTGTGGATTTTTCTTGGAGCCTTTGCGGTGTCCTATTCCGTTGAGAGGAATTGATGCTACACCTTTGGCCAAGAATAAGCCTCAGTACTGGGCCCAGCTGACCATGTGCATGGCTCCTGCACATCAGGAAGTTATTCGCTTTCTGGTACTGCATAATTTGCATGATGTGGTCGTGTTGGGGTTGCCATGGCTACAAACCCATAATCCAGTATTGGATTGGAACTCTATGTCGGTAACCAGCTGGGGTTGTCAGGGAGTACATGGTGATGTTCCATTTTTGTCTATTTCGTCATCCATTCCTTCTGACATCCCAGAGTTCTTGTCGGACTTTCAGGATGTATTTGAAGAGTCCAAGTCTGATGCCCTACCTCCGCATAGGAATTGTGATTGTGCTATCGATTTGATTCCTGGTAGTAAATTCCCTAAGGGTCGTTTATTTAATTTGTCCGTACCAGAACACACCGCTATGCGCAGTTATGTGAAGGAGTCCCTGGAGAAGGGACATATTCGCCCATCGTCGTCACCATTGGGAGCAGGGTTCTTTTTTGTAGCCAAGAAGGATGGTTTGCTAAGACCGTGTATTGATTACCGCCTTCTTAATAAGATCACTGTTAAGTTTCAGTATCCCTTGCCATTGATTTCTGACTTGTTTGCTCGGATTAAGGGGGCTAGTTGGTTTACTAAGATTGATCTTCGTGGTGCGTATAATCTGGTGAGAATCAGGCAGGGAGATGAATGGAAAACGGCATTTAATACGCCCGAGGGTCATTTTGAGTATCTGGTGATGCCGTTCGGACTTGCCAATGCTCCATCTGTTTTTCAGTCTTTTATGCATGACATTTTCCGTGAGTATCTGGATAAATTCTTGATTGTTTACTTGGATGACATTTTGATCTTCTCAGATGATTGGGAGTCTCATGTGAAGCAAGTCAGAATGGTTTTCCAGGTACTGCGTGCTAATTCCTTGTTCGTGAAGGGATCAAAGTGTCTCTTCGGTGTGCAGAAAGTTTCATTTTTGGGGTTCATCTTTTCCCCTTCTACTATCGAGATGGATCCGGTTAAGGTTCAGGCCATCCAGGATTGGACCCAGCCGACATCTCTAAAAAGTCTGCAGAAATTCCTGGGCTTTGCTAATTTTTATCGTCGCTTCATCTGTAATTTTTCTAGCATTGCCAGACCATTGACCGATTTGACCAAGAAGGGTGCTGATTTGGTTAATTGGTCTTCTGCTGCCGTGGAAGCTTTTCAGGAGTTGAAGCGTCGTTTTTGCTGTGCCCCTGTGTTGTGTCAACCTGATGTTTCTCTTCCGTTCCAGGTCGAGGTTGATGCTTCTGAGATTGGTGCAGGGGCGGTTTTATCACAGAGAGGTTCTGGTTGCTCAGTGTTCAAACCATGTGCTTTCTTTTCCAGGAAATTTTCTGCTGCTGAGCGTAATTATGATGTGGGCAACCGAGAGTTGCTGGCCATGAAGTGGGCATTCGAGGAGTGGCGTCATTGGCTTGAGGGTGCTAAGCATCGCGTGGTGGTTTTGACTGATCATAAGAACCTTACTTATCTTGAGTCTGCCAAGCGCTTGAATCCTAGACAGGCCCGTTGGTCGTTATTTTTTGCTCATTTTGATTTTGTGATTTCATACCTTCCGGGCTCTAAAAATGTGAAGGCGGATGCTCTGTCTAGGAGTTTTGTGCCCGACTCTCCGGGGTTATCTGAGCCGGCGAGTATCCTCAAGGAAGGAGTCATTGTGTCTGCCATCTCCCCTGATTTGCGGAGAGTGTTGCAGAAATTTCAGGCTAATAAACCTGATCGTTGTCCGGCCGAGAAACTGTTCGTCCCTGATAGGTGGACTAGTAAAGTTATCTCTGAACTTCATTGTTCGGTGCTGGCCGGTCATCCAGGAATCTTTGGTACCAGGGAGTTGGTTGCTAGATCCTTCTGGTGGCCGTCTCTGTCACGGGATGTGCGTGCTTTTGTGCAGTCCTGTGGAATTTGTGCTAGGGCTAAGCCCTGCTGTTCACGTGCCAGTGGGTTGCTTTTGCCCTTGCCGGTCCCGAAGAGGCCTTGGACACATATTTCGATGGATTTCATTTCTGACCTTCCCGTTTCTCAAAAAATGTCGGTCATTTGGGTGGTCTGTGATCGCTTTTCTAAAATGGTCCATCTGGTGCCCTTGGTTAAATTGCCTTCCTCCTCTGATTTGGTGCCTTTGTTCTTCCAGCATGTGGTTCGTTTACATGGCATTCCTGAGAATATTGTTTCTGACAGAGGTTCCCAGTTTGTCTCGAGGTTTTGGCGAGCCTTTTGTGGTAGGATGGGCATTGACCTATCTTTCTCCTCGGCCTTCCATCCTCAGACTAATGGCCAGACCGAACGAACCAATCAGACCTTGGAAACATATCTGAGATGTTTTGTTTCCGCTGACCAGGATGATTGGGTGTCATTTTTGCCGTTGGCTGAGTTCGCCCTTAATAATCGGGCCAGCTCGGCTACCTTGGTCTCTCCATTTTTCTGCAATTCTGGGTTCCATCCTCGTTTCTCTTCAGGACAGGTTGAGTCTTCGGACTGTCCTGGTGTGGATTCTGTGGTGGACAGGTTGCAGCAGATCTGGACTCAGGTAGTGGACAATTTGACCTTGTCCCAGGAGAAGGCTCAGCTTTTCGCTAATCGCAGACGCCGTGTGGGACCCCGACTTCGTGTTGGGGATCTGGTTTGGTTATCTTCTCGTCATATTCCTATGAAGGTTTCCTCTCCTAAATTTAAACCTCGTTTTATTGGTCCGTATAGGATTTCTGAGATTCTCAATCCGGTGTCTTTTCGTCTGACCCTCCCAGACTCCTTTTCCATACATAATGTATTCCATAGGTCGTTGTTGAGGAGATACGTGGCACCTATGGTTCCATCTGTGGAGCCTCCTGCCCCTGTTTTGGTGGAGGGGGAATTGGAGTATATTGTGGAGAAGATTTTGGATTCTCGTGTCTCTAGACGGAAACTCCAGTATCTGGTCAAATGGAAGGGTTATGCTCAGGAAGATAATTCCTGGGTTTTTGCCTCTGATGTCCATGCCCCAGATCTTGTTCGTGCCTTTCATGTGGCTCATCCTGGTCGGCCTGGGGGTTCTGGTGAGGGTTCGGTGACCCCTCCTCAAGGGGGGGGTACTGTTGTGAATTCTGTGGCTGAGTTCACTTCTGTGGTCACAAGTGGTATTGCAGTCTCTGGGCTTCCTCCCTCAGGTGTTTTGGTGAGCTCGTTGGCTGCCTTGCTATTTAGCTCCACCTGAGTCTGTCTTCCTTGCTCCTTGTCAATGTTCCAGTGTTGGATCTGAGCTACTGCATCTTTCCTTGGGCCTGCTGCTCTGCTAGATAAGTGCTTCTAGTTTGTTTTCTGTTTTTTCTGTCCAGCTTGCTATTTACTTTTGCTGGAAGCTCTGAGAAGCAAAGGGGTGCACCGCCGTGCTGTTAGTTCGGCACGGTGGGTCTTTTTGCCCCTTTGCGTGGTTTTCGTTTTAGGGTTTTTTGTAGACTGCATAGTTCTCTTTGCTATCCTCGCTCTGTCTAGAATATCGGGCCTCACTTTGCTGAATCTATTTCATTCCTACGTTTGTCTTTTCATCTTGCTAACAGTCATTATATGTGGGGGGCTGCCTATTCCTTTGGGGTATTTCTCTGAGGCAAGTCAGGCTTGTATTTCTATCTTCAGGCTAGTCAGCTCCTCAGGCAGTGCCGAGTTGCATAGGTAGTGATAGGCGCAATCCACTGCTGCTTATAGTTGTGTGAGGATAGATCAGGTACTGCAGTCTACAGAGATTCCACATCTCAGAGCTCGTCCTATTGTTTTTGGTTATTGCCAGATCTCTGTATGTGCGCTGATTACTGCACGCTTTGTTGCCTGATTGCCAGCCATAACAGTTTACCTCTGTTGTTTGTGTGAGTACAGTGTGGAAAAAAAATTTTTATTCAGCCACCAATTGTGCAAGTTCTCCCACTTAAAAAGATGAGAGAGGCCTGTAATTGACATCATAGGTAGACCACAACTATGAGAGTAACAATGAGCAAACAAATCCAGAAAAATCGCCTTGTCTGATTTGGTAAGATTTATTTTGCAAATTATGGTGGAAAATAAGTATTTGGTCACCTAAAAACATGCAAAATTTCTGGCTCTCACAGACCTGTAACTTCTTCTTTAAGAGGCTCCTCTGTCCTCCACTCATTATCTGTAGTAATGGCACCGGTTTGAACCTATTATCATTATAAAAGACACCTGTCCACAACCTGAAACAGTCACACTCCAAACCTCCACTATGGTGAAGACCAAAGAGCTGTCGAAGGACACCAGAAACAAAATTGTAGCCCTGCACCAGGCTGGGAAGACAATCTGCAATAGGCAAACAGCTTGGTGTGGTGAAATCAACTGTGGGAGAAATAATAAGAAAATGGAAGACATACAAGACCACTGATAATCTTCATCGATCTGGGGCTCCACGCAAGATCTTATCCCGTGGGGACAAAATGATCACAAGAATGGTAAGCATAAATCCCAGAACCACATGGGGGACCTAGTGAATGAGCTGCATAGAGCTGGGACCACCGTAACAAAGGCTACCATCAGTAACACTACACCGCTGGGGACTCAGATTCTGCAGTGCCAGACGTATCCCCCTGCTTAAGCCAGTATATGCCCGGGCCTGTCTGAAGTTTGCTACAGAGCATTTGGATTATCGAGAAGAGTATTGGGAGAATGTCATATGGTCTGATGAAACCAAAGTAGAACTGTTTGGTTGAAACAAAACTTGTCGTGTTTGGAGGAGACAGAATGCTGAGTTGCATCCAAAGAACACCATACCTACTGTGAAGCATGGTGATGGCAATATCTTGCTTTGGGGCTGTTTCTCTGCAAAGGGACCAAAACAACTGATCCGTGTACATAAAACAATGAATGGGGCCATGTATACTGAGATTTTGAGTGCAAACCTCTTTCCATCAGTAAGATGAAACATGGATGGGTCTTTCAGCATGATAATGATCCCAAGCACACCACCAGGGCAACAAAGGAGTGGCTTTGTAAGAAGCATATGAAGGTCCTGGAGTGGCCTAGCCAGTGTGCAGATCTCAACCCCATAGAAAACCTTTGGAGGGAGTTGAAACTCTGTTGTCCAGCGACAGGCCCAAAATATCACTGCTCTAGAATAGATCTTCGTGGCCAACATACCACCAACAGTGTGTGACAACCTTGTGAAGACTTACAGAAAACGTCTGACCTCTGTCATTGCCAACAAAGGTTAAATAATAAAATATTGAGATGAACTTTTGTTAATGACAAAATACCTATTTTTCACCATAATTTGCTAAATAAATCTTGCCAAATCAGACAAGGTGATTTTCTGGATTTGTTTTCTCATATTGACTCTCATAGTTGTGGTCTACCTATGATGTCAATTACAGGCCTCTCTCTTTTTTTAAGTGGGAGAACTTGCATAATTTGTGGCTGACTAAATACTTTTTTCCCCACTGTATATTTGTATTATTGGTATTTTCCTTTATCCCTGTTTGTATTACCTTGTTAATTTGGTTGGTTTATTATGGTACACTACTACTCCCCTCTTCCCTGAGTGGGGGAAGGGTACAGAGTGAGTGCTGATTCAGGAGCTAAGGCAAGGTACATGGCCCTGGTGTCTTCACCCTCAGAAGTAATCTGGGGAATAGGGTGAGTTGGGGTGACCCTAGCATTAGGGACAGGAAAGGAGCCCCTGGTCCTGGGACACCCGACAACAGAGTCATGACAATACTCATCTGTAGCGCCCAGAGTCCAAGGTCTGACTTGGGGGCTGCCGATCACATCGTGTCCTTTGGCGCACAAGGGAAGATGGACAGGGGCCCACCAAGACAGAAGGTAATGGATCCCGGGTGCTCTGCTGAATGGGAAGGGAGATCCCTGGGGCTAACAGAGCCTGTGGGCAAAGGGTTGCTCAAGGAGGACTGAATGGTAGGTCTGAAGACGTGCTCTGCTAAGAAAGTAAGTAATATGAATTGCTGTGCCCTATCTCATGTGTTACCACTTGATCAACTTAGATTGACTAGTAAATGTTTGCTTGTTGCAAACAACAAGGTGTCCATCGATTCGTGTGCGGTGGCTCCTGAGGATGGAGGCCTGGAGACAGCTGATGCCTGCAGCCTACAAGTGAGTGTGATGCACCCCACACCTAACAACACACTTTTACTGGGACACTGTTTATCTGTAAAGTGGCAGAGCGTAACAGGCCTAAGCTCAGTCATGGCTCCCGCTCTCACACACTTCACAGCTGTATATCCTAAGTCAGGGGAGAAGGCCCTTTAAAGAGTAGATATTGACTTATAGGATTGCAGCTTCCACTAGGTAGCACTAGGATTCCTGTACTTTTCCACTGTGAAGAGGTTTCTTGAAATTGGTGCACCTTTCTTGTAACATATTTTTCAGTACTCTTCTGATATTTCAGTAGAATCACATTTTCAGAAGCAGCTAAAACAGCTCCACGGTGTAAGAATCCCTGCAAACAGCTGCCTATAGCTTAGATCCCTAGAATTCTGATGTGCCAAAAGTGAATTAGGTCAACTTTAGTCACAGTCCTATTTGAATTGTTCTTTTTTCAGCAAAATTTATATTTATCAAGGTAGAATCTATTTTCTCAGTTAAATTAATAAAAAAACGCAGGTTGCCCTATGAAAAAACACTGTGTAATTGGAAATAACCTAAGCTGGCATGTTGACTATTTACATGCATTACTTAGGGTACCGTCACACTGAAACGACGCTGCAGCGATACGACAACGATGTCGATCGCTGCAGCGTCGCTGTTTGGTCGCTGGAGAGCTGTCACACAGACAGCTCTCCAGCGACCAACGATCCCGAAGTCCTCTGGTAACCAGGGTAAACATCGGGTTACTAAGTGCAGGGCCACGCTTAGTAACCCGATGTTTACCCTGGTTACCAGCGTAAACGTAAAAAAAACAAACATTACATACTTACATTCCGTGTCTGTCCTCTGGATCTGTGCTCTCCTCTGCACTGTCAGCGCTGGTCAGCCGTAAAGCAGAGTGGTGACGTCACCGCTGTGCTTTCCGGCTGGCTGGCGCTGACACAGGATGCAGGAGGAGTGCAGAGAAGCAGAGCGCCGGGGACAGAAAGCTGAAGGTAAGTATGTAATGTTTGTTTTTTTTACGTTTACGCTGGTAACCAGGGTAAACATCGGGTTACTAAGCACGGCCCTGCGCTTAGTAACTCGATGTTTACCCTGGTTACCAGTGAAGACATCGCTGAATCGGCGTCACACACGCCGATTCAGCGATGTCAGGGGGAGATCCAGTGACGAAATAAAGTTTCAGACGATCTGCTACGACGTACGATTCTCAGCGGGGTCCCTGATTGCAGTAGCGTGTCAGACACAGGGAGATCGTAACGATATCGCTGGAACGTCACGGATCGTGCCGTCCTAGCGATCAAAGTGCCACTGTGTGACGGTACCCTTACACTGTCCCAAATCTGTTAAGGAACTATATAATTAAATCTTTCAGTCAAGCTTTATTTTCTTACATTCTGCCAGCGTGTGTCATGTTAGGACATTTCACAATGTTTCCTGTGTTATAAATGTAAACCTTGCAGGCATGTTGTTCTCGTACACTAAGAATTATTAAAGATTATTAAAAAAGAAGCACACAGGACTCAATGGGTGTTAGGGCTAGCGGAACGTACGGAGTATAGGAAGGAGACAACAAGGTGCGTTCGCAGCCCGGGGTCCACCGTGCAAAGATATCTGCTGCAAAGTAATTGGCGGCACTATATGGTGGTATAAGCAAACTCTGTTAACTTCACAGAATCGCAAAGATATGAAAACGCTGTGCCTTGTTAACCTCACAGAGGATCCCAGCTACCTAACTGAGCAAAGCAAAGAGTGGTCATGCAGTCAGCATAGCACACAAACAATTCTTCACCAGAGGTGCCGATATTCTAGGGGCTTATTTCAGTTGGGCCCTGAATCCAAGCATACAAAACTCCTCACCGGAGGTGCCGGTATTCTAGGGGCTTATTTCAGCCAACCCTAACCACATGCAGACATGACCACCAAGTAGCAAAGCTCATAACACAGGTTGATACTAGAGCATGGCCGTGTGACCATGCAAACCTTTTATAGCTGCAGCAGACAAGGACCTTCCTAGTGGTCCAATGGGAGCTGTTACAGGGCCTGAGAGTGTGACCCCTGACCTCCAATGAGGTCCTCCCGTGGGCATGCTCAGTGTGTGCAAAGCAGTCCCAGAAAAGCCTGCTCGCTGCTGACCAGTGCAGGCTACAACAGTAAAGCCTGGAAAGGCAGCAGTAACCCTTTGCACAGTATCAGGCTGAGCGAGACGCTGGGACTGACGTCTCTGCTGAGCAGGCTCCACTGTGGCCGATGCAGAATGTGAGACCACAGCAGACACGGCTCGATATTCCCCCTGTGCAGTGGCAGGAACTCAATAAGATGCACACATATATCAGTAAGTTCATAACTCATCCTAACAGCTATTTGCAGAGCTTGTTAGACTCCCTCCAACAAAGAAAAATGCATATTAAAATAAGATAAATTCAAAGAATTCTCCTAAAATTAAAACAGCATAAAAGTATGATACTGCAATTAAATTGTATAGTACATGTAAAGCATTGTGTCATATGTCAAGTAAACACATTTTAGGCCTTATTCACACGTCTGTGTTTAAACATGTATGCAAAAAATGATACTGGTGTCATCAGTGTTGTGCATCAGTGCGTCTGATTTTTAACCATAAGTATGTCGTGTGTGTGTCCATTTTTTACTATCATTTTCATCAGTGTTTTCCATCAGTGTGTTAGTGTTAACCATCAGCATCATCAATGTTTTCCATCAGTGTGTCCGTTTTTACCATCAGTGTGTCATCAGTGTTTTCCATCAGTGTGTCCATCTTCACCATCAGTGTGCCATCAGTGTTTCAGTGTGTTCGTCTTTACCATCAATGTGTCCATCTTTACCATCAGTGTATCATCAGTCTTTTCCATCAGTGTGTCAGTGTGTCCGTCTTTACCATCAGTGTGTAAGGGGATGAAAAGACTGCCCCTTTAAGAATCTTTAACTGCTTTGTATATACGATATGTTATGTGATGTGATGTAAATGTATAAAGTGCAAGGGAGTTAATGTCGTGACCATTTTTGACCACTAGATGGGGGGGCATTCTAGTTCTGACTTTCACCCTGTAGATAGTTAATGTAAGAGGGATTGACCCCATGTGCAGTGAGTAAGGAGGAGGAGGATGCTGTATTCTCACAAGGGACAGTACAGTCGGGCAGGTCGCTCACCTCGTGGCAGCTGACTGCAAGGGCGGAAGACTCTAGGTCTGGTGCGAAGCAGACGGGAGTACGCCAAAACGTAGCAGAGCTGAACAGGGAGGACGCTGAGGAACTGAGTGAGGCAGTTCATCCAGGGAACGAGCTGTGTAGTAGCGAAGAGAGTGCAGGACAGGGAAAAGCAACGTGTACTTTGAAAACTGCTGTTAATGGTTACTAAGGATGTGCTGTGTAACAAAGCCAGTAAAGAAGTTCTGATGAAAGTTGATATGGACTGTGTGTCATTCTGTAAAAAACCGTGCGGAGAGAATCTTCAGCAAAGCAGAGAAGATCCTGATGGTGCAGAGTATGTGGACACAGGTATGCTGAATAGTGGACCTTATTTACATGTAATTGTGGACCAAGGCATGTGAAATCAGCTAACTGCAGCCACGACTGCTGCCCTGGTCCGACCTTTTATAAGTGTGTCATCAGTGTGTCAGTGTGTTCTTCTTTACCATCAGCGTCATCAGTGTTTTTCCATCCGTGTGTCATCAGTGTATCGGTCTTTACCATTAGTGTCATTAGTTTTTTCCACAGCTGGATAAAGAAATAAATAAATGCCAAATCTTCTCCTGTTCATTGCGATGATAAATACGGACAGCACATTACAGTGATGAATATGCGGCTCCACCCCATATTCATGACTGTAATAAGTGGCACCACGTGACCGCTCATACAGGAAGAGCTGCGACGCTGAGAGGAGTCATCGGGGGAGCTGGGTAAGAATTTTAATGCCAGCGCGCGGGCGCACAGGAGGAGGGAGGGGGGAGATAACCAGGAACTTTATTTTAACAAAAAAAAAGATTTTTCATTCCTTCTCTCCATCGAACGCTGCTGGTGAGAAGAAATGAATAGGGCTTCAGCACCACAAGCTGGGGGGACAGCGCTTACTGTAGTGCTGTCTCCTGCACAGCACACGGACTGCACACGGACAGCATCCATGTGCGGTACGTGTTTTACATGGACCCATTGACTTTAATGGGTCCGTGTGATCCGTGCACTCCCACGAACACTGACATGTCTCCATGTTTTTCAAACGACACATGGTCCGCTAGCAGTGGTGGCATTTACCAGGCACTCAGTAAAGATTCCCTAAAAGCCGGTCCTACCATTCTGGATTCTGACCGTGAAGGAGATCAGACCCCCAGAGAATTTCGAACTCAGGGCAACCATCCCCATGGCTCCCCATGCTACGTTATTGGACTGATGGTATGCCATAGTGGTGGGACATGCTGTTTAGCTCTTCTAACAATACATCTTCCATATACCATTGCAGTGTACACAGTTCACATGTTATGCACAGCACAGGAAGCTTTTCCTATAATCCCAAGGCAAGGTGTCCTTCCTACACAAGCACATTAGAATGATCATCTCATTATTCCAGAGAAAGGAGGAAGGTTCACATAATTATCCATGAAACGACAGGTTCATTAAACTTAACGGTGTGCAATCTCCTGGCCCTAATGAATATTGAGATCACCAGTAGCTTTATTTATTTATTACCCGTCTACCCACTCAGAAGCTAATACCTGCAAAAATTCCTCTTACTGCATAACATGAAAAAAGAAACAATTTTGCACAATAAAATATTTATTTTGCAAACAAGTTCTTAAAGTAACAAATGTTATCAGCAAAATACAAGCATGAAATATAATCTAAATGTACAGTGCAGACCAAAAGTTTGGATACACCTTCTCATTTAAAGAATTTTCTGTATTTTCATGACTATGAAAATTCACACTGAAGGCATCACAACTATGAATTAACACATGTGGAATTATATACTTAACAAAAAAGTGTGAAACAACTGTAAATATGACTTATATTCTAGGTTCTTCAAAGTAGCCACCTTTTGCTTTGATGACTGCTTTGCACACTCTTAGCATTCTCTTGATGAGCTTCAAAAGATAGTCACCGGTAATGGTTTTCACTTTACAGGTGTGCCCTGTCAAGTTTAATAAGTAGGATTTCTTGCCTTTATAGGGCTGTTTTCACACATCAGGTTTTTTGTTTCAGGCTAAATCCGGCTCTCGGGAGAAAAACCGGAACCGGAAAAAATAAAAACCGTTTTTTCTCCCATTGACTTGTATTAGCACTGGCTTGCGTTGGATAGCCCAGCGTTCTTTCCGGTTTGATGCCGGATCCGGCGTACAATCGATTCCGGCGTCTGGAAAAAACGTCTACTGTAACGTTTTTTGTCTCCGACGAAAAAGTCTGAAGCACCGGTTCAGGCACTTCCGGCCGTTTGCTTGAATGGAAGCCTATGGAAGCCGGAAGGTGCCGGATGCAGAAAATGGCGGATCCGGTGGCCCGATCCAGTTTTTTAAACTGAGCATGCTCCAAATTTTTTTTATCCAATAATCTAGATAGGCTAGCCGGATCCGTCAAAAAAACGGATCCGTCGCATCAGTTTTTCACAATCTGCGCCGGATCCAGTTTTTCCAACATTCGCCGGATTTAGCCTGAAACAAAAAACCTGATGTGTGAAAGTAGCCTTAATGGGGTTGGGACCATCAGTTGTGTTGTGCAGAAGTCTGGTGGATACACAGCTGATAGTCCTACTGAATAGACTGTTAGAATTTGTATTATGGCAAGAAAAAAGCAGCTAAGTAAAGAAAAACGAGTGGCCATCATTACTTTAAGAAATGAAGGTCAGTCAGTCTGAAAAATCGGGAAAACTTTGAAAGTGTCCCCAAGTACAGTTGCAAAAACCATTAAGTGCTACAAAGAAACTGGCTCACATGAGGACCGCCCGAGCAAAAGAAGAACCAGAGTCACCTCTGCTTCTGAGGATAAGTTTATCCCGAGTCACCAGCCTCAGAAATCGCAGGTTAACAGCAGTTCAGATTAGAGACCAGGTCAATACCACACAGAGTTCTAGCAGCAAACACATCTCTACAACAACTGTTAAGAGGAGACTTTGTGCAGTAGGCCTTCATGGTAAAATAGCTGCTAGGAAACCACTGCTAAGGAAAGGCAACAAGCAGAAGAGACTTGTTTGGGCTAAAGAACACAAGGAATGGACATTAGACAAGTGGAAATCTGTGCTTTGGTCTGATGAGTCCAAATTTGAGATCTTTGGTTCCAACCACCGTATCTTTGTGCGATGCAGAAAAGGTGAACAAATGGACTCTAAATGTCTGGTTCCACCGTGAAGCATGGAGGAGGAGGTGTGATGGTGTGGGGTGCTTTACTGATGACACTGTTGGGGATTTATTCAAAATTGAAGGCATACTAAACTAGCATGGCTACCACAGCATCTTGCAGCGGCATGCTATTCCATCCGGTTTGCGTTTAGTTGGACCACATTTATTTTTCAACAGGACAATGACCCCAAACACACCTCCAGGCTGTGTAAGGGCTATTTGACCAAGAAGGAGAGTGATGGGGTGCTACGCCAGATGACCTGGCCTCCACAGTCACCAGACCTGAACCCAATCGAGATGGTTTGGGGTGAGCTGGACCGCAGAGTGAAGGCAAAAGGGCCAAGTGCTAAGCATCTCTGGGAACTCCTTCAAGATTGTTGGAAGACCAATCCCGGTGACCACCTCTTGAAGCACATCAAGAGAATGCCAAGAGTGTGCAAAGCAGTCATCAAAGCAAAAGGTGGCTACTTTGAAGAACCTACAATATAAGACATATTTACAGTTGTTTCACACTTTTTTGCTGAGCATAAATTCCACATGTGTTAATTCATAGTTTTGATGCCTTCAGTGTGAATTTACAATTTTCATAGTCATGAAAATACAGAAAATTCTTTAAATGAGAAGGTGTGTCCAAACTTTTGGTCTGTATTGTAACTGTACTTCTTTCCATATTTCGGAGCGGTGGCATTGTACAGAGTGTGATTGGTGCCAAATGTTCTTAGTTTATTCCATGCCTGCTTTCAGTGTAGGCGGCTACTGGCATATTGGGTATGGTTTGTTCATGTGTTTGTGTTTTGCTCAATCTGGCATCAACCACTTAGTGATGGAGTCATTTCTGGGATTTGTAACTAAAACTCAATTTTTCAATTCTGTCACGAGTCACTTTATGCGGAAATCTTGTTTCTCATTTCTGAATGTTTCTCATTACCCCAGTGATTCTGAGTGTGACAAATTATGTTTTATGTTAGTGGTAAATTTACGTCGATATCTTTTGTGTTTATTTATGAGAGTATTTATATGCGTTTTCAGGACTCTTGAGATGCCAAAACATCAGAAATCACCCATAAGTGAATTTGGGAATCTAAACCTCTCAAGGAATTCATCTAGGGGTTTGGTGATCATTTTCAATCCAAAGGTGCGACACATAATTTTATAAGAAATTATATTAGAAAACACTAACTTGGACTTAACTAAAGTTATTAAGTGCTAAATAGTTTGGTTGCTAAGGCTGGTTTCACATTTGCGTTTTTTTTTTGGCGTTTTTGTGCTAAAAAACGCAAAAAAGCATGCGTTTTTTTTCCTATACTTAACATTAAAAACGCATGCGTTTTTTGCATGCGTTTTGACGCGTTTTTGCAACTCATGCGTTTTTTCTCTGCATGCGTTGTATTGCACAAATGCAACATGTAGTTATTTTAGCGGCGTTTTTTTGTAAGAGTTAAAAAAACACACACAATATTAAAAAGTATTTGATTATACTGTACATAAGGAGAAATGGTGGCATCATACAGTGTATAGTGAGATGTGGTGGCATCATATTGTGTATAGAAAGCTATGGAGGACATTATACTGCATTTATGGGAACATTATATTGTGTATATGGAGCTGTGGGGGATATCATACTGTATAAAAGAAGCTATGGGGACAATAATACTGTATAAAAAGAGTTGTGGGAACATTATACTGAATATAGAGGGGCTGTGGGGACACCAACCAGTTTATAGGGGAGCTGTGTGGTCCATCATAGTGTATATAGGAAGCTGTGGGGGATATCATACTATATATAGTGGGCTGTGTGGGGCACCATACTTTGTAAAGGAAAGGAAGCTGTGGGGACATCATACTACGTACAGTGAGCTTTGAGGGTACTGTATATAGGGGAGCTATGGAAGCTTTATACCGTATACATGGAGGTGTGGAATCCATGATACTGTATATATGGAGCTTTGGAGCCATTATCCTCTGTGTTGGGTGCTGTAGAGGCAAAATACGGTGTAGCGGGGAAAGTGGAGGTTATAATACTGTGTATTAGGAGCTGTGAACGCCATCATACTCCTTATAGAGGGGTTGTGGGGTCATCATATTGTGTATAGGAAGTTGTGGGGGTCTTCATCCTGATCCTATGTATAGAGAACTGTAATGGTCATTATACTCCATTTAGAAGGGCTGTGGGGGCCATTGTAGTGTGTGTATACAGTGCTCTTGTGACCATCATACCATGTTGGAGGCTGTGGAGCCATCATACTGTGTATAGTGAGCTGTGGGTGCCAATATACTGTGTATAGGTTGGGTGTGACATTACACTATGTTTGTGTGGGGGGACATAACTGTAGTAATATCATACAGCATTGCATTGTTATTTTCCTGTCCCCTGTTTGCATTCACATGGATTTTTTTAAATCTTTTGAATAAACTCGGAAACATATTTTATTGAAGAAGAAGCTGGAATAATCCTTTCTTGTTTTTTTAACCCCTTCAAGACCCAGCCTATTTTGACCTTAAAGACCTTGCCGTTTTTTGCAATTCTGACCAGTGTCCCTTTATGAGGTAATAACTCAGGAACGCTTCAACGGATCCTAGCGGTTCTGAGATTGTTTTTTCGTGACATATTGGGCTTCATGTTAGTGGTAAATTTAGGTCAATAAATTCTGCATTTATTTGTGATAAACACGGAAATTTGGCGAAAATTTTGAAAATTTCGCAATTTTCACATTTTGAATTTTTATTCTGTTAAACCAGAGAGATATGTGACACAAAATAGTTAATAAATAACATTTCCCACATGTTTACTTTACATCAGCACAATTTTGGAAACAAAATTTTTTTTTGTTAGGAAGTTATAAGGGTTAAAATTCGACCAGCGATTTGTCATTTTTACAACGAAATTTACAAAACCATTTTTTTTAGGGACCACCTCACATTTGAAGTCAGTTTGAGGGGTCTATATGGCTGAAAATACCCAAAAGTGACACCATTCTAAAAACTGCACCCCTCAAGGTACTCAAAACCACATTCAAGAAGTTTATTAACCCTTCAGGTGCTTCACAGCAGCAGAAGCAACATGGAAGGAAAAAATGAACATTTAACTTTTTAGTCACAAAAATTATCTTTTAGCAACAATTTTTTTATTTTCCCAATGGTAAAAGGAGAAACTGAACCACGAACGTTGTTGTCCAATTTGTCCTGAGTACGCTGATACCTCATATGTGGGGGTAAACCACTGTTTTGGCGCACGGCAGGGCTTGGAAGGGAAGGAGCGCCATTTGACTTTTTGAATCAAAAATTGGCTCCACTCTTTAGCGGACACCATGTCACGTTTGGAGAGCCCCTGTGTGCCTAAAAATTGGAGCTCCCCCACAAGTGACCCCATTTTGGAAACTAGATGCCCCAAGGAACTTATCTAGATGCATAGTGAGCACTTTGAACCCCCAGGTGCTTCACAAATTGATCCGTAAAAATGAAAAAGTACTTTTTTTTCACAAAAAAATTCTTTTAGCCTCAATTTTTTCATTTTCACATGGGCAACAGGATAAAATGGATCCTAAAATGTGTTGGGCAATTTCTCCTGAGTACACCAATACCTCACATGTGGAGGTAAACCACTGTTTGGGCACATGGTAAGGCTCGGAAGGGAAGGAGCGCCATTTGACTTTTTGAATGAAAAATTATTTCCATCGTTAGCGGACACCATGTCGCGTTTGGATAGCTCCTGTGTGCCTAAACATTGGCGCTCCCCCACAAGTGACCCCATTTTGGAAACTAGACCCCCCAAGGAACTAATTTAGATGCCTAGTGAGCACTTTAAACCCTCAGGTGCTTCACAAATTGATCTGTAAAAATGAAAAAGTACTTTTTTTTCACAAAAAAATTCTTTTCGCCTCAATTTTTTCATTTTCACATGGGCAGTAGGATAAAATGGATCATAAAATTTGTTGGGCAATTTCTCCCGAGTACGCCGATACCTCATATGTGGGGGTAAACCACTGTTTGGGCACTCGGCAGGGCTCGGAAGAGAAGGCGCGCCATTTGACTTTTTGAATGGAAAATTAGCTCCAATTGTTAGCGGACACCATGTCACGTTTGGAGAGCCCCTGTGTGCCTAAACATTGGAGCTCCCCCACAAGTGACCCCATTTTGGAAACTAGACCCCCCAAGGAACTTATCTAGATGCATATTGAGCACTTTAAACCCCCAGGTGCTTCATAGAAGTTTATAACGCAGAGCCATGAAAATAAAAAATAATTTTTCTTTCCTCAAAAATGATTTTTTAGCCTGGAATTTCCTATTTTGCCAAGGATAATAGGAGAAATTGGACCCCAAATATTGTTGTCCAGTTTGTCCTGAGTACGCTGATACCCCATATGTGGGGGTAAACCACTGTTTGGGCGCACGGCAGGGCTCGGAAGGGATGGCACGCCATTTGGCTTTTTAAATGGAAAATTAGCTCCAATCATTAGCGGACACCATGTCACGTTTGGAGAGCCCCTGTGTGTCTAAACATTGGAGATCCCCCAGAAATGACACCATTTTAGAAACTAGACCCCCAAAGGAACTAATCTAGATGTGTGGTGAGGACTTTGAACCCCCAAGTGCTTCACAGAAGTTTATAACGCAGAGCCATGAAAATAAAAAAAAAAATTATTTTCTCAAAAATGATCTTTTAGCCTGCAATTTTTTATTTTCCCAAGGGTAACAGGAGAAATTTGACCCCAAAAGTTGTTGTCCAGTTTCTCCTGAGTACGCTGATACCCCATATGTGGGGGTAAATCACTGTTTGGGCACATGCCGGGGCTCGGAAGTGAAGTAGTGACGTTTTGAAATGCAGACTTTGATGGAATGCTCTGTGGGCGTCACGTTGCGTTTGCAGAGCCCCTGATGTGGCTTAACAGTAGAAACCCCCCACAAGTGACCCCATTTTGGAAACTAGACCCCCAAAGGAACTTATCTAGATGTGTGGTGAGCACTTTGAACCCCCAAGTGCTTCATAGAAGTTTATAATGCAGAGCCGTGAAAATAATAAATACGTTTTCTTTCCTCAAAAATAATTATTTAGCCCAGAATTTTTTAATTTTCCCAAGGGTAACAGGAGAAATTTGACCCCAATATTTGTTGTCCAGTTTCTCCTGAGTACGGTGATACCCCATATGTGGGGGTAAACTACTGTTTGGGCACATGCCGGGGCTTGGAATTGAAGTAGTGACGTTTTGAAATGCAGACTTTGATGGAATGCTCTGCGGGCGTCACGTTGCGTTTGCAGAGCCCCTGATGTGCCTAAACAGTAGAAACCCCCCACAAGTGACCCCATTTTGGAAACTAGACCCTGAAAGGAACTTATCTAGATGTGTGGTGAGCACTTTGAACCCCCAAGTGCTTCATAGAAGTTTATAATGCAGAGCCGTGAAAATAATAAATACGTTTTCTTTCCTCAAAAATAATTATTTAGCCCAGAATTTTTTATTTTCCCAAGGGTTACAGGAGAAATTGGACCCCAAAAGTTGTTGTCCAGTTTCTCCTGAGTACGCTGATACCCCATATGTGGGGGTAAACCACTGTTTGGGCACACGTCGGGGCTCAGAAGGGAAGTAGTGACTTTTGAAATGCAGACTTTGATGGAATGGTCTGCGGGTGTCACGTTGCGTTTGCAGAGCCCCTGGTGTGCCTAAACAGTAGAAACCCCCCACAAGTGACCCCATTTTAGAAACTAGACCCCCCAAGGAACTTATCTAGATATGTGGTGAGCACTTTGAACCCCCAAGTGCTTCACAGACGTTTACAACGCAGAGCCGTGAAAATAAAAAATCATTTTTCTTTCCTCAAAAATTATGTTTTAGCAAGCATTTTTTTAGATTCACAAGGGTAACAGGAGAAATTGGACCCCAGTAATTGTTGCGCAGTTTGTCCTGAGTATGCTGGTACCCCATATGTGGGGGTAAACCACTGTTTGGGCACACGTCAGGGCTCGGAAGTGAGGGAGCACCATTTGACTTTTTGAATACGAGATTGGCTGGAATCAATGGTGGCGCCATGTTGCGTTTGGAGACCCCTGATGTGCCTAAACAGTGGTAACCCCTCAATTCTAACTCCAACACTAACCCCAACACACCCCTAACCCTAATCCCAACTGTAGCCATAATCCTAATCACAACCCTAACCCCAACACACCCCTAACCACAACACTAACCCCAACACACCCCTAACCCTAACCACAACCCTAATTCCAACCCTAACCCTAAGGCTATGTGCCCACGTTGCGGATTCGTGTGAGATATTTCCGCACCATTTTTGAAAAATCTGCGGGTAAAAGGCACTGTGTTTTACCTGCGGATTTTCCGCGGATTTCCAGTGTTTTTTGTGCGGATTTCACCTGCGGATTCCTATTGAGGAACAGGTGTAAAACGCTGCGGAATCCGCACAAAGAATTGACATGCTGCGGAAAATACAACGCAGCGTTCCCGCGCGGTATTTTCCGCACCATGGGCACAGCGGATTTGGTTTTTCATATGTTTACATGGTACTGTAAACCTGATGGAACACTGCTGCGAATCCACAGCCAAATCCGCACCGTGTGCACATAGCCTAATTCTAAAGGTATGTGCACACGCTGCGGAAAACGCTGCGGATCCGCAGCAGTTTCCCATGAGTGTACAGTTCAATGTAAACCTATGGGAAACAAAAATCGCTGTACACATGCTGCGGAAAAACTGCACGGAAACGCAGCGGTTTACATTCCGCAGCATGTCACTTCTTTGTGCGGATTCCGCAGCGGTTTTACAACTGCTCCAATAGAAAATCGCAATTGTAAAACCGCAGTGAAATGCGCAGAAAAAAACGCGGTAAATCCGCCATAAATCCGCAGCGGTTTAGCACTGCGGATTTATCAAATCCGCAGCGGAAAAATCCGCAGAGGACCAGAATACGTGTGCACATTCCTAACCCTAACCCTAGCCCTAACCCTAGCCCTAACCCTAGCCCTAACCCTACCCCTAACCCTAACCCTACCCCTAGCCCTACCCCTAGCCCTACCCCTAACCCTACCCCTAACCCTACCCCAACCCTAACCCTACCCCTAACCCTAACCCTATTCTAACATTAGTGGAAAAAAAAAAATTTCTTTATTTTTTTATTGTCCCTACCTATGGGGGTGACAAAGGGGGGGGGGGTCATTTATTATTTTTTTTATTTTGATCACTGAGATAGATTATATCTCAGTGATCAAAATGCACTTTGGAACGAATCTGCCGGCCGGCAGATTCGGCGGGCGCACTGCGCATGCGCCCGCCATTTTGGAAGATGGCGGCGCCCGGGAGAAGACGAACGGGACCACGGCTGGATCGGTAAGTATGATAGGGTGGGGGGGGACTACGGGGGGGGGGATCGGAGCACGGGGGGGGGATCGGAGCACGGGGGGGGGGAATCGGAGCTCGGGAGGGGTGGAACGGAGCGCGGGGGGCGTGGAACGGAGCACGGGGGGGCTGGAACGGAGCACGGGGGGGTGGAACGGAGCACGGGGGGGGGTGGATCGGAGTGCAGGGGGGGTGATTGGAGCACGGGGGGTGATTGGAGCACGGGGGGAGCGGACACGAGCACGGGGGGAGCGGAGCAGTGGACGGAGGGGAGCCGGAGCAGTGTACCGGCCAGATCGGGGGGGTGGGGGGTCGATCGGAGGGGTGGGGTGGGGGCACACTAGTATTTCCAGCCATGGCCGATGATATTTCAGCATCGGCCATGGCTGGATTGTAATATTTCACCCGTTATAATGGGTGAAATATTACAAATCGCTCTGATTGGCAGTTTCACTTTCAACAGCCAATCAGAGCGATCGTAGCCACGAGGGGGTGAAGCCACCCCCCCTGGGCTAAACTACCACTCCCCCTGTCCCTGCAGATCGGGTGAAATGGGAGTTAACCCTTTCACCCGATCTGCAGGGACGCGATCTTTCCATGACGCCGCATAGGCGTCATGGGTCGGAATGGCACCGACTTTCATGACGCCTACGTGGCGTCATGGGTCGGGAAGGGGTTAATATCATACTACGTGTTGGGGAGGACATTTTGGAGGTCATTATACTCATAGAGGACCATGAAAGAGGTATCATAATAATGGGCGTCTTTGGGCAAATTACCTGGATGTTCTAATCCTCGAATGGATCACTGATATCAGATTTATGGTGATCCAGAACCCAGCACCCATGTTGATCAGCAGGCATATCCTCTGGCAGAGGCTGGGTGTAAACATTTATGAAGCTTCACTATACAACTCTCTCCAAAGTGTCATTTTACATTATCATTAAAGGGGTTGTCCAGGCCAGAGCTAATCTTGTTCAGACACTGTATAATGCCTAATCCTAATAGTGTGGAGCATTAAAATTGGTATTCAGAGAAGCAGAAAGATTAGAAAATTGCGTACAAGTGATCACAGACTGAATTGGCAATCTTAACATTGTGTACCACATGTCAATACCATAAGATACCGTGCCCTGGTCTAAAATAAAAAACCTTTAATGATAATGCATTGGCCTCTGTATTCAAGTGCTGCATAGCAGTCAGTGCGCTGGAGAGAGAATTATTCATTAGGCTGCTTGGAGGACACTTTGTTTATTACAGTATAACATTTATAACTGTGATAACTGTGTGTGTGTGTATATATATATATATATATATATACAGTCATGGCCAAAAGTATTTAAAGAAGCTGCGGAGACACCATCACGTGTTTCTCGACACAAGCAGTGAATAGCCAGGCCTTTCCCCGGGATGGAACAACCACGGGAAGGGCAGCATCCTATGAAGGAAAGCCACCTATGCCAAGCAACAGCTGTCTGTGGATGGATACCATGCTTGGCATAGGTGGCTTTCCTTCATAGGATGCTGCCCTTCCCGTGGTTGTTCCTTCCGGGGGAAAGGCCTGGCTATTCACTGCTTGTGTCGAGAAACACGTGATGGTGTCTCCGCAGCTTCTTTACATGCATCTGCATATTTCCCATAAGGGATGGGGGCAGTGTTCTGGAATCACTGCGTTGAGAAACACGTGATGGTGTCTCCGCGGTGTTGGATGTTTTGGTCTCCCCGAGGCCAATCATCTGTGCCTTTATGGCCAAAAGTATTGACACCCCTGCAATTCTGTCAGATAATACTCCGTTTCTTCCTGAAAATGATTGCAATCACAAATTCTTTGGTATTATTATCTTCATTTAATTTGTCTTAAATGAAAAAAAAAACTGGATATAATTCCACACCAAACATAAAAAAGGGGTGGACAAAAGTATTGGTACTGTTGGAAAAATCATGTGATGCTTCTCTAATTTGTGTAATTAACAGCACCTGTAATTTACCTGTGGCACCTAACAGATGTTGGCAATAACTAAATCACACTTGCAGCCAGTTGACATGGATTAAAGTTGACTCAACCTCTGTCATATGTAGTTGTGTGTACCACATTGAGCATGGAGAAAAGAAAGAAGACCAAAGAACTGTCTGAGGACTTGAGAAGCCAAATTGTGAGGAAGCATGAGCAATCTCAAGTAGGGTTGAGTGACTTTTAGTTTTTTAGGGTCGAGTCGGGTTTCGCGAAACCCGACTATCTCAAAAGTCGAGTCGAGTGAAATCGGCCGATTATCGCGAAAAGTCGGGGATCGACCGAAACACAAAACCCAATGCAAGTCAATGGGGGAGCATAGTCGGCAGTGAGTGGAGGCCAGGAAAACACGTACAGTGCCCATTTTAATGGCAAAAACATCCATTCTTGTTACTGAAGCTTGTCAATCTTAATTTACCTTATAATAATAGTAAAGCATTTGAAATTGGGGGTCATTTGGCTAAAGTTGTAGGGGGTAGGGCTGGTTCAAGTATTTAGTGGGCCCAGGAAATCTGGACCACATCACGGCAGTGGAGCAGGGAGAGGTAAGTATTTAAACTTTGCAAGTGCTGTGATCCTGAGCAAGCAGGGGGGCCCACTCGTTGGCATTGGCACTGGCACAGGGCCCCTCAAAGTACGGCGGTGTGTTTGCACGGCGGGGGCGCCTCCCACCGGCAGCGACACTTTTGCGTACTATGAGGGGCCCTGTGCCAGTGACATCGCCAACGAGTTTCCCCCCCTCACCTGATGAAGGAACCTGCACTTTCATCTGCACCTTCCTCTTTGTCCCCGTGTAAGGTGGTATGGTATGCGGGAAGGGGAACCTGACTTTCAGCAGGGTCACATTCTTGCTGTGTAGCGTGCACGGGGAATGTAGCGTTATGGGTCAATGTACCAGCAGACTCATCTATCACTGGCTGGGCAATGGGCAGGATGAGGAGGAAACAAAGATATAGGCCCAAAGAATAAAGTGGGCTAAATGCAGTTCAAAATTGGTAACAGGACTAACCAGGGGGCATTGCTTTGTTCAGTGGAGTACAACTGTAATGAGAGGCTGACACAGTGAGTAGGCCCAAATTAGTAAGTAGGCTAAATGCAGTTCAAAATTGATAACAGAAGTAAACAGGCGGCACTGGTTTGTTCAATGTAGGAGAACATCAAGGAGCGGCAGACACCGTTAGTAGGGCCAACAAAACAAGTAGGCCAAATGCAGTGTTATATTAAAAACAATTTAACGAGAGCTTGAAGATAGAAGCTAGGGAGAGGCAACCTGGAGAACACCTTGGAGCGGCAGACACCGTCTCTACAACCCAGACCCAACTTGTAGGCCTAATGCAGTGTTGTTTCAACAACTACTTAACGAGAGCTTGAAGATAGAAGCTAGGGAGAGGCAACCTGGAGAACACCTTGGAGCGGCAGACACCGTCTCTACAACCAAGACCCAACTTGTAGGCCGAATGCAGTGTTGTTTCAACAACTACTTAACGAGAGCTTGAAGATAGAAGCTAGGGAGAGGCAACCTGGAGAACACCTTGGAGCGGCAGACACCGTCTCTACAACCAAGACCCAACTTGTAGGCCGAATGCAGTGTTGTTTCAACAACTACTTAACGAGAGCCTGAAAATGGAATTTCAGGACAGGAAACCAGGAGAACAGCACGGAGCGGCATACACCGTTAGTAGGCCCCAACCACACTAGTAGGCCAAATTCTGTGTAATATTAACTAATAACAACTACTTAACGAGAGCCTGAAAATGGAAGTTCAGGACAGGAAACCAGGAGAACAGCACGGAGCGGCATACACCATCAGTAGGCCCCAACCCAACTAGTAGGCCAAATGCAGTGTAATATTAACAACTACTTAACGAGAGCCTGAACATGGAAGTTCAGGACAGGAAACCAGGAGAACAGGAAGGAGCGGCAGACACCGTTAGTAGGCCCCAACCCAACTAGTAGGCCAAATGCAGTTGTTCCATTTAACAACTATTTAACAAGAGCCTCAAGATAGAAGCTCAGGAAAGGCAACCAGGAGAACACCTTGGAGTGGCAGACACTGTTAGTAGGCCCCAACCAAACTAGTAGCCCCACTGCAGTTGTGAAATTCCGATAGGCTGAAAACTTGATAATTGCAGGTAATTTTTTTTAAAGAGGACAGCTGTATTGAGTGGCGCTGCCAGACACTGTTAGTAGGCCTTACACCACAAAGTTGGCTCGACGCAGGTTTAAAAAAGGTTACATGGGTACACGGTCTGCATTGGTCTGCTCAGTGGAGGACAATTGAAAGGAGGGACCGCAGACACACTTAGTAGGCCTAACATTAAAAAAAATAGGCTCAAAGCACTTTCGATTATGTGGCAGGGGTACACAGGCAGCATTGGTGTGGTCAGCGGAGGACAATTGGAAGGAGTGTCTGACACAGTTAGTACTCCCAAAAAAAAAAAAAATATTAATGTCTCGCAAAACAACAAAACCAAAAACAAAGGGTGGCATACTTAGGTACAGGGGTGGGCTCCTCTGCTGAGTTTCAGACATAGTAATTTGGCGCTAAGTATTTACTGGTGCCAATATAGGACACTGACCCTGACTATTTTAACTGGCATCATACATGTCAAAAAATTGGTATTGTCAGTGCCAGGCATTGAAGGATGTCAGCGCATAGACTAAACATTGGTGGAGCTGTGAGAGATAATTTTGCAAGTGGTAGAGCCCTGTTTGAGCTGAGGGGGGGAGCAAGGGAAACTCTCTTGCGGCCGGCGGTACAGGCCCAGGGCCCCTCATGTTACAACGGTGTGTCTGACGTTGGGTGCGCGCCACCACCACCAGAGACACTTTATTGTACTATGAGGGACCCAGTGGCAGTGCCGTCGACCAAAAGCGGGCACACCCACCTCTTCGGACAAACGGCACTCTCACGGGTGCTTGCGCCAAGTGGCAAGACCATGGCCCCGTGGGGGGAGTTAGCCCATTTAGGGAGGTGTAAACATGTCGTATGCTGGACAAACAGCTGCTGCAAATTAAGAGATTGGAACAGTCAGTAAGACCAATCCACAAGCAAGACCTTTTTATAGGAAAGCTAGGTGTCAGGCCGGAAAGGTGGGCCAAAATAATTAGAAATCCATGAGTGGTTCATTTTAATAAAGGTTAGATCATCAACATTTTGGGTAGCCAGACGAGTCCTTTTTTCGGTCAATATTGAACCAGCAGCACTGAATACTCATTCTGATAGCACACTAGCTGCTAGGCAAGCAGGCTCCTGCAATGCATATTCTGTCAATTCAGGCCAGGTGTCTATTTTGGATGCCCAGTAATCAAATGGGAATGACGGTTGAGGAGAACATCGATAAGGGATGAAAAATAGTTAGTAACCATACTGGACAAATGTTGTCTCCTGTCACTTTTAATTGATGCTGCAGTACCTGTCCTGTCTGCGGTCATTGCGAAATCACTCCACAACCTGGTTAGAAAACCCCTCTGTCCAACGCCACTTCTGATTTGTGCACCTATAACACCTCTGCCCTATTGCCCCCTGCAGCTCGTGTGAGAACCATCACCGGTAGTGTTGAGCATTACGATACCGCAAGTATCGGGTATCGGCCGATACTTGCGGTATCGGAATTCCGATACTGAATTCCGATACTTCCCGCGTATCGGATACCGGAATCGGAAGTTCCCAGAATTCAAACTGCACGCAGCAGCCAATGAGGAATGAATGGAAGTGTGGGCACATCCTGTTTAGCATGGTGGGCATGTAAGTACTGGCAAGGCTGTGATTGGCTGCTGAAATGATGTCACCATGCACTATAAACAACGCTGCCGCCATTTTGCGCTCACTCTGCTGTGATTTCAGTTAGGGACAGGACGCTGTGTTCTAACTGAGGGCCAGTTGAGATAGCTAATTGCTTTATTTTGCTTTTCCAAGGCTAATTTAGCAAACGCTGTGTTTACTGTTCAGTTCACCTTGCTCTTGCCTTGCAGCGCTGTTTTAACAGCGTTCTGCAAGGTCTCTGTGTGTGTGTGTGTGTGTGTGTGCAGCTCACTCTGTAGTCTGTGTGCAGCCATATACCAGGTTGTATTCAGCTCAGGGGGGGTTCACACTGCCTCATACAGTTCTATCCATTGTCCTTTTTTGCTCATAGTGCAGCCTGCTGCACATTTTTTCTAAAATGTCCTATTAGTGTCTTTCCACCCGTCTCCAGCCAAATAGTGGAAAAACACTACATAGGATAACCTAGAGGGGGTTTTTTGGGCCTTGCAGCACCGTTTACGGCTGTCTGCACAGTCTCCGTGTGAGCGCAGCTCGCCCTGTAGTCTGTGTGCAGCCATAGCCGGTTGTATTCAGCTCAGGGTTTGTCACTGCCTCATACTGTAAAATAACTTGTCCTTTTTTCAAATAGTGCAGCCTGTTGAAATTTTTTTTTAAAATTTCCTATTAGTGTCTTTCCACCCGTCTCCAGCAAAATAGTGGAAAAACACTACATAGGATAACCTAGAGGAGGGTTTTTGGGCCTTGCAGCGCCGTTTACGGCTGTCTGCACGGTCCCCGTGTGAGTTAAACTCGCTCTGTAGCCCGATCTGCACCAAAAAAAAAAAGTAAAGTTCACCAAACACCACTTAACACTTGTGTAGGCCACATTTTATCAATAATAAAGTCTAGTCCACACTTTACAACATTAGTGTTTCTTACACCTGTTAGGAGGAGCATTTCAGGAATAAGCACACTAAGGCCTTAGTACTTTTCTGCTTATCTTTATCTGTCAACCAAGATGAAGAGGGCAGGGAGTAAGGGGCGTGGGCGTGGGCGCGGAGCAGGGAGAGGAGCAGGGAGAGGACATGGTGATTCTGTGCCTGCTGCGGGCACCGGTGACTCATCATCACCCAGTTTCAGCAGGGAACAGTCCTTCATGCGCAGCTTTGTCGGAGAGCGCCGTGCACCGCTGCTGCGTGAAGATCAAATTGAAGCCATTGTCGGATGGATAGCAGCTAACGCATCGACTTCAATTAGTGCCACATCCTCTCAGGCACAGACCACTGGAGAGCAGCCATCTGTCTCTTCACCACCTGCCAAATTGGCCAGGCAGTCAGAGAGCCCAGGACAGGAGCCGTCTTTACTTCTGTTCTCTGAATCTCTTGGCTTGGAAACAGGGGGCCAGCCAAGCAGCATTGGAGAAATGGAAGAAGAGGCAGTGTGCAGTGATGCCCAACACCTTTGTCTCTCTGACTCTGAAGAGGCGGGTGGGCCAGTGCCTCCGGTGACCACAGCACAGTAAGCATCTGATGATGAAACTCAGGTGCCGCTTTCTGGTGCGTACTGTGCTGCCGAGACTACCCAGGAGGAGCAGTTGGTGGCAGAGGGTAGTGGAGATGATGAGGTCCTTGACCCATCGTGGCGTGAGGAACAGGAAGGTGGTGGGAGTAGCTCTGAGGAAGAGATTCCCCAAACGGGCCAAAGAGGGAGAGGGAGGGGGAAGACTGCGGAGCCTGTAGCCTCCACTTTGGCACCCGTTAGGAGCCTGTCTCTTCCACAAGCCAAAAAGGGCGCTCCCAAGACTTGCAGTGCCTGGTCCTTTTTTGACACAGTTGCAGATGACATTTGTTTTGTCAAATGCAAGCTGTGTCATCAGAAAGTCAAAAGAGGGAAAAGTGTCAGCAACCTCAATACCACAAATATGTGGAAACATGTGTGGACCAGGCACGCGGTGGAGTTACAAAAACACACTGAAGACCTAGGCCAACCAACAGCGGCAGCTACCACCTCTTCAGCTCGTGTTGCCTCTTCCTCCAGCTCACGCACAGCTGGTTCGGCTTCCTCCTTGGATCGCCATGGAAGAACCTCTGGCACTGTTGTCCAGAGACCTAGTGTAATTCCACCCACAGCACCACGTTCCCAGTCATCCTCACACTCCCAGCCTAGTCTACAGCCATCGGTAGTACAGGCATGGGAGAAAAGGCGGGCATTCTCGGCAAACCACCCCCGAGCACAGGCTCCGAATGCAGGCATTGCCAAACTTCTGTCGCTGGAAATGCTCTCATTCAGGCTGGTGGAGACTGACAGCTTCCGTGACTTGATGGCATTGGCAGTCCCACAGTACAAGGTGCCCAGCCGCTTTTACTTCAGCAGGCAAGCCGTCCCTGCCCTGCACAAGCATGTGGAGGGACAAATAAAACACGCGCTACTGAACGCCGTCAGTAGCAAGGTCCACCTCACCACCGATGCGTGGACCAGTCAACATGGACAGGGGTGATACCTTTCCGTCACTGCCCTTTGGGTTAATGTTGTTGAGCCGGGTACAGACCGTGCGAGTGGCGCAGGACGTGTCCTGCCCACTCCAAGGATTGCAGGAATCCAGTCTGTACGCATTGACTCCTCCTCTTACACAAGTTCCTCAGATTCATCGCTGCAGGATCCGTCACAGTCCACCTCCACATGGACCCGTGAACGTTTACCTGTTACGACTGACATGAGCACAGCCGTGGCCAAACGTCAGCAGGCCGTCTTGAAATTAGTTTCTTTGGGGAATCGAAGCCACACAGCGCAGGAGCTCTGGAATGCCCTAAAGCAGGAGAGCGATGTGTGGTTTGTGCCAGCGAATCTCCAGCCAGGCATGGTAGTGTGTGACAATGGCCGAAATCTGGTGGCAGCTTTAGCCCTTGGCAACCTCACTCACATCCCATGTCTGGCACATGTGCTCAATTTGGTTGTGCAGAGTTTTCTGAGGGACTATCCGGATCTTGATGCACTTCTGCACAAGGCCCGCCTAGAGTGTGCTCACTTGCGGCGTTCCAGCTTGGCAAGATCCCGCATTGCTGCTCTGCAGCGTCGGTTTCGCCTTCCTGAACATCGCATCATATGTGACCTACCTACCAGGTGGAATTCCACGTTACATATGTTGGAGCGGTTGTGTGAGCAGCAGCAAGCAGTAATGGAGTACCAGCTGCATCAGGCGCAAAGAAGTCGCAGTCAGCGCCGATCAGACTTCACAACCACAGAGTGGGCCACTATGAAGGACGTCTGCCAGGTTTTGCGTCCTTTCGATTATTCCACGCGGATGGCAAGTGCAGATGATGCACTAGTCAGCATGACTGTCCCCCTTATCTGCCTGCTTCAAGAAACCCTGCAAGGGATAAGGGATGATGTGGAAGAGGTGGAGGATGAGGAGTCACCTTTTCCATCAACTTCTGGACAGTCAGCGCCACGTGGTTCCTCACAAAGGGGTCGGCAGGGGACCCTTTGTGAGGAGGATGAGGAGGAGTCAATGGACGAGGAAGAGCTACGTCCAGAGGAGGGAGTTACACCATTGTCCAGTGGTCAGTGTGTACAGCGAGGGTGGGGTGATGAAGAGCGGGCAGAGATCATGTCTCAAGCAGGGGACAGCGTTTCTGGGCCAGTTGGCAGTCTCAGGCACTGCAACATGAAATCAACCATGTGCTGCACAGACGACCGCCGCATCGACCACATTCTCAACGTGCCTGATTATTGGGTGTACGCCCTCCTCGATCCTCGCTACCGTGACAACGTCCAAAACCTCATCCCGGCGTTGACACGGGAGCGTAAAATGCGGGAGTACCACGACACACTGGTGAATTCCATCATCTTCTCCAGTCCAACTGAGAGGAGTGCTGCTAGTGCTTTAGAAAGCAGCTCAGTGCGTCGAGGAAGTGGAGGAGGCTCTGCACAAAGAGGGAGCAGAAGCAATGCCTCTGCCCAAGGCAAGACCAGTATGGCACAACTGTGGAAAACTTTTGTGTGCCCGCCCCAAATGTCTACACCATCACCGGCGGCTCCAGTCAGCAGGAGGCAACGGTTCCGTCAGATGGTGACAGACTACATGGCTTGCCCTCTTACTGTACTCCCAGACGGCTCTTCCCCGTTCAAGTTTTGGGTCTCTAAGCTGGATACATGGCCAGAGCTAAGCCAGTATGCATTGGAGGTGCTGGCTTGCCCTGCGGCTAGTGTCTTATCGGAACGTGTCTTTAGTGCCGCAGGTGGTGTACTAACAGACCGTCGCATGCGACTATCCTCCGATAACGTTGACCGGCTTACTTTCCTGAAAATGAACCAGGCCTGGATCTCGCAGGAATTTGCCACTCCTCTGCCTGATTAAGTAATTGGGTGTCATCCAGGTCTCCTGATGTGTTCATCTTTCTACCACCTGAACTGCTATTCCTGGGCTCCAACACCGCCAGTTGTGGCTCAGAAGTGCAGGCTGCACAGTCAAAACATACGACCCAGTGTTATTGGGTTTCAGTAACGTCAGCTGATCCCCAGCTGTGTAGCCGGCAATGTGTCCTGCGACCGCCACGCTGGCACAACAACCTAAATGTAAGGGAACCTGTCCCCCCCCCCTCGGCGTTTGTTACTGAAAGAGCCATCTTGTGCAGCAGTAATGTTGCACAAGGAAAAGGTAGCTCTTTTAGTTTAGCTCCTTGCACACACAGAACTTAACACTTATAAAATGTGTTCACTGATACCGTTATACCGTCCCGGAGCTGGGACTTTCCTTCATAATGTGACGCAGCACAGCCGTCATTCCTACCCCCTTGGTGCCATGCGCTGCCTCCTCAGCGTTGTTTTAAGCTGTCACGGAGCCTGCGCTGTTCTGTTATCCCTTGGCCATGGCCAGTTTGCGCTGCCTGTCTTCTGACATAATTTGTTGTCAGGATTGCTGCGCCTGTGCGCCCGCGCTGCCCGAGAACCCGCCTCGCAGTGTCTTCTGATTGAATCACACTGCGAGCCTGGGATCCATGGGCATGCGCAGTGCATATCTTCACCTCGGCCTCTCGCCCATCTCCCTCCACCTTCTTTAGACTGTGCGCCGTCAGCTGATCCCTAATAGCATGCCACGGCCGTGACGCCGCACAGTCTGAAGAAGAGGGAAGGAGGGGAGTGAGAGGCGAGGATATGCACTGTGCATGCCCATGGATCCAAGGCCCGCAGTGGGATTACATTAGACGACACTGCGAGGTGAGATCTGGAGCAGCGTGGACGCACAGGCACAGACAGCCTGACACCAAATTATGTCAGAAGACAGGCAGCGCAAATTGGGCATGGCCAAGGGATAACAGACCAGCGCAGGCTCCGTGACAGCTTAAAACAACGCAGAGGAGGCACCAAGGGGATAGGAATGACAGCTGTGCTGTGTCCCATTACGAAGGAAATTCCCACCTCCGGGACGGTTTTACGGTATAAGGGGACACATTTTTAGTGTTTACTTCTGTGTTTGCAAGGAGCATAATTAAAAGAGCACCCTTTTCCTTTTGCATCCTTAGTGCTGCACAAGATGGCTCTTTCAGCTACAAACGTCTTGGGGGGGGGTTAAAGGTTCCCTTTCAACTTGCTCCAATCAGGCTTCGGCCTACACTCTGTTCCTCTGCTCCTCCTGCTGTCCCTGGGCTCTAACACCGCCAGTTGGTGCCTGGAAGTGCTGTGTGCACAGTCAACAGTCGCTCCTCTGTTATTGGGGTTCAGTAACGTCAGCTGATCCCCAGCTGTGTGTGCGGCAATACCTCCAATCTGCTCCTCCTGCTGTCCCTGGGCTCTAACACCGCCAGTTGGTGCCTGGAAGTGCTGTGTGCACAGTCAACAGTCGCTCCTCTGTTATTGGGGTTCAGTAACGTCAGCTGATCCCCAGCTGTGTGTGCGGCAATACCTCCAATCTGCTCCTCCTGCTGTCCCTGGGCTCTAACACCGCCAGTTGGTGCCTGGAAGTGCTGTGTGCACAGTCAACAGTCGCTCCTCTGTTATTGGGGTTCAGTAACGTCAGCTGATCCCCAGCTGTGTATCCGGCAACGTGTCATGCGACCGCCACGCTGGCACAACTAAAATGTAAGGGAACCTGTCCCCCCCCCCAGGCGTTTGTTACTGAAAGAGCCACCTTGTGCAGCACTAATACTGCACAAGGAAAAGGTCGCTCTTGAAATTATGCTCCTTGGAAACGCTGAACTACACACTCATGTAATGTGTCCCCTCACATCGTCCAACCGTCCCGGAGGTGGGACTTTCCTTTGTAATGTGACGCAGCACAGCCGTCATTCCTACCCCCTTGGCACCGTGCGCTGCCTCCTTAGCGTTGTTTGATTCCGTCATGGACCCTGCGCTGTTATGTTATCCCTTGGCCATGCAAAGTTTGCGCTGCCCGTCCTCTGACATCATTTGTTGTCGTCCTGGCTGCGCCTATGCGTCCACGCTGCCCGAAATGCCACCTCACAGTGTCGTCTAATGTGATCCCACAGTGGGCCTGGTATCCATGGCCATGCGCAGTGCATATACTAGCCTCTCACTCCCCTTCTTCACGCTTCTTCAGACTAGGCGGCGTCAGCTGATCCCTAATAGCATGCCACGGCCGTGACGCCGCACAGTCTGAAGAAGCAGGAAGGAGGTGAGTGAGAGGCGATGATATGCACTGTGCATGCCCATGGATCCCTGGCCCGCAGTGGGATTACATTAGATGACACTGCGAGGTTGGATCTCGGGCAGCTTTGACGCACAGGCACTGCCAGCCTGACACCTAAATGATGTCAGAAGACGGGCAACGCTAACTGTGCATGGCCAAGGGATAACATTACAGCGCGGGCTCTGTGACAGAACCAAACAACGTTGAGGAGGTGGCGCACGGCACCAAGGGGGTTGGAATGACGGCTGTGCTGTGTCACATTACAAAGGAAAGTCCCACTTCCGTGACAGTTTTACGGTGTGAGGGGACACATTATATGAGTGTGTACTTCAGCGTTTGCAAGGAGCATAATTTAAGGAGCCACCATTTTCCATGTGCGGTATTACTGCTGTACAAGATGGCTCTTTCAGCAACAAATGCCTGGGGGGGGGTCAAAGGTTCCCTTTCAACTTGCTCCACTGCAGGCTTCAGCCTACACTCTGCTCCTCTTTGATTCCCTGGGTTTCAACACTGTCAGTTTCCACCTGGAAGTGTTGTCTACACAGAAAAAACACTAGCTGATGTGTCAGTGGGGTTCAGCACCGCCAGCTGTTCCCCTGCTGTGTAGTTGGCAACGTGTCCATCACAAGCCACGCTGGCACAACAGAACAAAAGCTGTCACCAGTGCAGGCTTCGGCCTACACTCTGCTTCTCTCCTCCTCCTGCTGACCCTGGGCTCTAACACCGCCAGTTTTTGCCTGGACGTGCTAGCTGCACAGAGAAAAACACCAGCCAATGTGTTAGTGGGGTTCAGCACCGTCAGCTGTTCCCCTGCTGTGTAGCCGGCAACGTGACCTGCAAACGCCACGCAGGCACCTGAACTGAAATTAAAGGGACCCTGACCCCCACCCCCAGGTGTTTCTATGTATAAGTCACCTTGTACAGCAGTACTGCTGCATTTGTACAAGGTGGCTGACTTTTTCTCCTTGCCCACGTTGAATGTAACACGTACAAAATGTGTCTCATTACAGACCATTACAATGTCCCTGAGGTGTGACTTTCCTTTTTAATGACACGCAGCACCCCCCTTGGTAGCACTGCCCGTCTTCTGACATCATTGGTTTGCTGCCTGTGCCTGTGCGTCCGCCCTGCCCGACACAACCCCCCTCGTTGTCTCATATATTTTGGCTGCGAGGGTGTGATTGATGGGCATGTGCAGTGCATATGTTCGCCTGTCTTAACTCATCTCCTTCCGCCTTCTTCAGACTGTGCGGCCCCATGGCCGTGGTAGGCGATAAGGGATCAGCTGAGGCCGCCCAGTCTGAAGCAGGTGTAAGGACATGTGTGAGCGTCGAACATATTTACTGCGCAAGGCCACAAATCCCAGCTCTGTAGTGTGACTTTATTAAAAGACACTGCGGGTCTGGGATTCATGCCCATTGCTAACCGCACCGGCCAACATGAAATGAGGTGAGAAGACAGGCAGCGCTCACAGCGCATGGCCAAGGGATTACAATAGCGCAGACTCCTGTACAGCAAATAACAACGCTCAGGAGGCTGCGCCTAGCACCAAGGTGTTATTTATGTGCACCTGTGCTGCGTCTCCTTAAAAAGACAAGTCACGCCTCCAATACAGAGAAATACACCCGCCATTGTGTCAGTGGGGTTCAGCACCGCCAGCTGTTCCCCTGCTGTGTAGCCGGCAACGTGACCTGCAAACGCCACGCAGGCACATGAACTGAAATTAAAGGGACCCTGCCACCCACCCCAAGGTGTTTCTATGTATAACAGCCACCTTGTACAGCAGTAATGCTGCATTTGTACAAGGTGGCTGACTTTTTCTACTTGCCTCAACACGTACAAAATGTGTCTCATTGAGACCATTCCACTGTCCCTGAGGTGTGACTTTCCTTTCTAATGATACGCAGCACCCCACTTGGTAGCGCTTCCCATCTTCTGACATCATTGGTTGACTGGCTGCGCCTGTGCGTCCGCCCTGCTCGACACAACGCCCCTCGGTGTCTTACTTATTTCGACACCGAGGGTGTGATTGATGGGCATGTGCAGTGCATATGTTCGCCTGTCTTCACTCATCTCCTTCCGCCTTCTTCAGACTGGGCGGCCTCATGGCCGCGGCATGCGAGAAGGGATCAGATGAGGCCGCCCAGTCTGAAGCAGGTGTAAGGACATGTGTGAGCGGCAAACATATTTACTGCACAAGGCCACGAATCCCAGCCACGCAGTGTGAATTTTTGAAAACACACTGTGGGTCTGGGATTTATGGCCATCGCTAACCGCACCGGCCGACATGAAATGAGGTCAGAAGACAGGCAGCACTAACAGTGCATGGCCAAGGGATAACAAGAGCGCAGACTCCTGTACAGCAAATAACAACGCTCAGGAAGCTGCGCCCATGCACCAAGCTGTTATTTGGGACACCTGTGCTGCGTCTCCTTAAAAAGACAAATCACGGCTCCACTACAGTTTGACTGTATAATGGGCTAAATTGTGTACGTGTTTCATTCAGCGTGTGCAAGTAGACAAATTAATAGAGCAACCTTTTACTTGTGCAGCATTAATGCTGCACAAGGTGTGGCTCTCGTACCTTGCAACACCTGAGGGGGGGTTAAAGGTTACCTTTGAAATTGGTTCTACTAGGCTTCGGCCTACACTCTGCTCCTCTCCTCCTCCTGCTGACCCTGGGCTATAACACCGCCAGTTGTAGCCTGGAAGTGCTAGCTGCACAGAGAAAAACACCAGCCAATGTGTTAGTGGGGTTCAGCACCGCCAGCTGTTCCCCTGCTGTGTAGTCGGCAACGTGTCCAGCACAAGCCACGCTGGCACAATTGAACAAAAGCTGCCACCAGTGCAGGCTTCGGCCTACACTCTGCTCCTCTCCTCCTCCTGCTGCCCCTGGGCTATAACACCGCTAGTTTTTGCCCGGAAGTGCTGGCTGCACAGAGAAAAACACCCGCCATTGTGTCAGTGGGGTTCAGCACCGCCAGCTGTTCCCCTGCTGTGTAGCCGGCAACGTGACCTGCAAACGCCACGCAGGCACATGAACTGAAATTGAAGGGAGCCTGCCCCCCACCCCCAGGTGTTTCTATGTATAACAGCCACCTTGTACAGCAGTAATGCTGCATTTGTACAAGGTGGCTGACTTTTTCTACTTGCCCACGTGGAACTCAACACGTACAAAATGTGTCTCATTGAGACCATTCCACTGTCCCTGAGGTGTGACTTTCCTTTCTAATGATACGCAGCACCCCCCTTGGTAGCGCTTCCCGTCTTCTGACATCATTGGTTGACTGGCTGCGCCTGTGCGTCCGCCCTGCTCGACACAACGCCCCTCGGTGTCTTACTTATTTTGACACCGAGGGTGTGATTGATGGGCATGTGCAGTGCATATGTTCGCCTGTCTTCACTAATCTCCTTCCGCCTTCTTCAGACTGGGCGGCCTCATGGCCAAGGCATGCGATAAAGGATCAGCTGAGGCCGCCCAGTCTGAAGCAGGTGTAAGGACATGTGTGAGCGGCGAGCATATTTACTGCACAAGGCCATGAATCCCATCCCCGCAGTGTCATTTTTTGAAAACACACTGTGTGTCTGGGATTCATGGCCATCGCTAACCGCACCGGCCTACATGAAATGAGGTCATAAGACGGGCAGCGCTTACAGGGCATTGCCGAGGGATAACGCAAGAGCGCAGACTCCTGTACAGCAAATATCAACGCTCAGGAGGATGCGCCCAGCACCTAGGTGTAAATTTTGACACCTGTGCTGCGTCTCCTTAAAAAGACAAGTCACGCCTCCACTACAGTTTGACTGTAGAATGGGAGGAATTGTTTACGTGTTTCATTCTGCGTGTGCAAGTTGAAAAATTCATAGAGCAAACTTTGACTTGTGCAGCATTAATGCTGCACAAGGTGTGGCTCTTGTACTTTGTAACACCTGAGGGGGGGTTTAAAGGTAACCTTTGAAATTGGTTCAACTAGGCTTCGGCCTACACTCTCCTCCTCTCCTCCTCCTGCTGACCCTGGGCTCTAACACCGCCAGTTTTTGCCCGGAACTGCTAGCTGCACAGAGAAAAACACCCGCCAATGTGTCAGTGGGGTTCAGGACCGCCAGCTGTTCCCCTGCTGTGTAGTCGGCTACGTGTCCAGCACAAGCCACGCTGGCACAACCGAACAAAAGCTGCCACCAGTGCAGGCTTCGGCCTACACTCTGCTCCTCTCATCTTCCTGCTGACCCTGGGCTCTAACACCGCTAGTTTTTGCCCGGAAGTGCTAGCTGCACAGAGAAAAACACCCGCCAATGTGTCAGTGGGGTTCAGCACCGCCAGCTGTTCCCCTGCTGTGTAGCCAGCAATGTGACCTGCAAACGCCACGCAGGCACATGAACTGAAATTAAAGGGACCCTGCCACACACCCCAAGGTGTTTCTATGTATAACAGCCACCTTGTACAGCAGTAATGCTGCATTTGTACAAGGTGGCTGACTTTTTCTCCTTGCCCACGTTGAATGTAACACGTACAAAATGTGTCTCATTACAGACCATTACAATGTCCCTGAGGTGTGACTTTCCTTTTTAATGACACGCAGCACCCCCCCTTGGTATCGCTGCCCGTCTTCTGACATCATTGGTTGGCTGGCTGCGCCTGTGCGTCCGCCCTGCCTGAAACAACGCCCCTCGTCTTACTTATTTTGACTGCGAGGGTGTGGTTTATGGGCACGAGCAGTGCATATGTTCGCCTGTCGTCACTCATCTCCTTCCGCCTTCTTCAGACTGTGCGGCCTCATGGCCGCGGCATGCGAGAAGGGATCAGCAGAGGCCGCCCAGTCTGAAGCAGGTGTAAGGACGTGTGTGAGCGGCAAAAATATTTACTGCTCAAGGCCACGAATCCCAGCACCGCAGTGTGACTTTATGAAAAGGCACTGTGGGTCTGGGTTTCATGGCCATCGCTAACCGCACCGGCCAACATGAAATGAGGTCAGAAGACAGGCAGCGCTCACAGCGCATGGCCAAGGGATAACAAGAGCGCAGACTCCTGTACAGCAAATAACAACGCTCAGGAATCTGCGCCCAGCACCTAGGTGTAAATTTTGACACCTGTGCTGCGTCTCCTTAAAAAGACAAGTCACGCCTCCACTACTGTTTGACAGTATAATGGGCTAAATTGTGTACGTGTTTTATTCAGCGTGTGCAAGGAGCAAAATTAATAGAGCAACCTTTTACTTGTGCAGCATTAATGCTGCACAAGGTGTGGCTCTTGTACCTTGCAACACCTGAGGGGGGGTAAAAGGTTACCTTTGAAATTGGTTCTACTAGGCTTCGGCCTACACTCTGCTCCTCTCCTCCTCCTGCTGCCCCTGGGCTATAACAGCGCCAGTTGTAGCCTGGAAGTGCTAGCTGCACAGAGAAAAACACCAGCCAATGTGTTAGTGGGGTTCAGCACCGCCAGCTGTTCCCCTGCTGTGTAGTCGGCAACGTGTCCAGCACAAGCCACGCTGGCACAACCGAACAAAAGCTGCCACCAGTGCAGGCTTCGGCCTACACTCTGCTCCTCTCCTCCTCCTGCTGACCCTGGGCTCTAACACTGCCAGTTTTTGCCCGGAACTGCTAGCTGCACAGAGATAAAAACACCAGCCAATGTGTCAGTGGGGTTCAGCACCGCCAGCTGTTCCCCTGCTGTGTAGCCGGCAACGTGACCTGCAAACGCCACGCAGGCACATAAACTGAAATTAAAGGGACCCTGCCACCCACCCCAAGGTGTTTCTATGTATAACAGCCACCTTGTACAGCAGTAATGCTGCATTTGTACAAGGTGGCTGACTTTTTCTCTTTGCCCACGTGGAACTCAATACGTACAAAATGTGTCTCATTGAGACCATTCCACTGTCCCTGAGTTGTGACTTTCCTTTCTAATGATACGCAGCACCACCCTTGGTAGCGCTGCCCGTCTTTTGACATCATTGGTTAGCTGGCTGCGCCTGTGCGTCTGCCCTGCTCGAAACAACGCCCCTCGGTGTCTTATTTATTTTGACAGCGAGGGTGTGGTTTATGGGCACGAGCAGTGCATATGTTCGCCTGTCGTCACTCATCTCCTTCCGCCTTCTTCAGACTGTGCGGCCTCATGGCCGCGGCATGCGAGAAGGGATCAGCAGAGGCCGACCAGTCTGAAGCAGGTGTAAGGACGTGTGTGAGCGGCGAAAATATTTACTGCTCAAGGCCACGAATCCCAGCACCGCAGTGTGACTTTATGAAAAGGCACTGTGGGTCTGGGATTCATGGCCATCGTTAACCGCACCGGCCAACATGAAATGAGGTCATAAGACGGGCAGCGCTAACAGGGCATTGCCAAGGGATAACACAAGAGCGCAGACTCCTGTACAGCAAATAACAACGCTCAGGAAGCTGCGCCCAGCACCAAGGCATTATTTGGGACACCTGTGCTGCGTCTCCTTAAAAAGACAAGTCACGCCTCCACTACAGTTTGACTGTAGAATGGGCTAAATTGTGTACGTCTTTCATTCAGTGTGTGCAAGTTGCAAAATTCATAGAGCAACCTTTGACTTGTGCAGCATTAATGCTGCACAAGGTGTGGCTCTTGTACTTTGTAACACCTGAGGGGGGGTTAAAGGTTTCCTTTGAAATTGGTTCAACTAGGCTTCGGCCTACACTCTGCTCCTCTCCTCCTCATTCAGACCCTGGGCTCTAACACCGCCAGTTGGTGCCTGGAAGTGCAGGCTGCACAGAGAAAAACACCCGCCATTGTGTCAGTGGGGTTCAGCAACGCCAGCTGTTCCCCCACTGTGTAGCCGGCAAAGTGTCCTGCAAACGCAACGCAGACACAAAGCTGCCTCCAGTGCAGGCTTCGGCCTACACTCTGCTCCCCCTGCTTACCCTTTGCTCCAACACCGCTAGTTGGGGCTGTAGGAAGACAATCTTTAATAGGCAAAGCATCCTGGTTCCAGCACCGTCAGCTGGTTCCGGGTAGTGTCAAGGTCACTGACACACCTATACGTTGTCGCGTCGTGTTGCGGTCGGGTTAGCCAACTCCATGGTGCCTCCAGTTTAGGAGCTTCCTATGTGGGCTGCGTGAATTGGTAGTCAAGGCTGGCTCTGTAGTGCCAGTAGGCCAAGCTCCCCCTGTAGGACTGTTGGGGTTCGGTAACTGCGGCTGCCTCGCGGCCTAGCTGTTCTCTCCTCTCCTGTGGACCTTCTGGTCCACATCCTGGTTCCAGCACCGTCAGCTGGTTCCGGGCAGAGCCTTTGGCTTTGGTGCCTCCTCCTGGGTATCCGAGTTCCGCCAACGCCAGGCGGTCCTTGGTAGTGCTTTTAAGCGCGGGTACCTACAGCTTAGTAACCGGGTTCCAGCACCTTCAGCTGGTCCTCGGTGCCATTGGCTCTTGCACACTGGGGCAACGCATCCTGGTTCCAGCACCGTCAGCTGGATCCGGGTAGCGTCAAGGTCACTGACACACCTATACGTTGTCCCGTTGTGTTGCGGTCGGGTTAGCCAACTCCATGGTGCCTCCAGTTTAGGAGCTTCCTATGTGGGCTGCGTGAATTGGTAGTCAAGGCTGGTTCTGTAGTGCCAGTATGTCAAGCTCCCCCTGTAGGACTGTTGGTGTTTGGTAACTGCGGCTGCCTCGCGGCCTAGCTGTTCTCTCCTCTCCTGTAGACCTTCTGGTCCACCACCTGGTTCCAGCACCATCAACTGGTTCCAAGCCGAGCCTTTGACTTAGGTGCCTCCTCCTGGGTATCCGAGTTCCGCCAACGCCAGGCGGTCCTTGGTAGTGCTTTTAACCCCTTTCTGACATCGGACGTACTATCCCGTCCATGTGGGGTGGGCCCCTATGACCATGGACGGGATAGTACGTCCAGCGCGATCGGCGGGGCTCACGGGGGGAGCGCCGCCGATCGCGGCCGGGTGTCAGCTGCCTATCGCAGCTGACATCCGGCACTATGTGCCAGGAGCGGTCACGGACCGCCCCCGGCACATTAACCCCTGGCACACCGCGATCAAAGATGATCGCGATGTGCCGGCGGTGCAGGGAAGCACCGCGTAGGGAGGGGGCTCCCTGCGGGCTTCCCTGAGCCCCCCGCAGCAACGCGATGTGATCGCGTTGCTGCGAGGGTCTTACCTCCCTCCCTCCCTGCTCGAGCCCCGGATCCAAGATGGCCGCGGATCCGGGTCCTGCAGGGAGGGAGGTGGCTTCACAGAAGCCTGCTCAGAGCAGGCACTGTGAAGCAGCCTGCACTGCTATCAGATCAGTGATCTGACAGAGTGCTGTGCAAACTGTCAGATCACCGATCTGTGATGTCCCCCCCTGGGACAAAGTAAAAAAGTAAAAAAAAAATTTTTCAAATGTGTAAAAAAAAATAAAAAAAAATATTCCAAAATAATGAAAAAAAAAAAATATTATTCCCATAAATACATTTCTTTATCTAAATAAAAAAAAACAAAACAATAAAAGTACACATATTTAGTATCGCCGCGTCCGTAACGGCCCGACCTATAAAACTGGCCCACTAGTTAACCACTTCAGTAAACACCGTAAGAAAAAAAAAAAAAAAGAGGCAAAAAACAACGCTTTATTATCATACCGCAGAACAAAAAGGAGAATAACACGCGATCAAAAAGACAGATATAAATAACCATGGTACCGCTTCATCTTGTCCCGCAAAAAACGAGCCGCCATACAGCATCATCAGCAAAAAAATTAAAAAGTTATAGTCCTGAGAATAAAGCAATGCCAAAATAATTATTTTTTCTATAAAATAGTTTTTATCGTATAAAAGCGCCAAAACATAAAAAAATTATATAAATTAGGTGTCGCTGTAATCGTACTGACCCGAAGAATAAAACTGCTTTATCAATTTTACCAAACGCGGAACGGTATAAACGCCTCCCCCAAAAGAAATTCATGAATAGCTGGTTTTTGGTCATTCTGCCTCACAAAAATCGGAATAAAAAGCGATCAAAAAATGTCACGTGCCCGAAAATGTTACCATTAAAAACGTCAACTCGTCCCGCAAAAAACAAGACCTCACATGACTCTGTGGACCAAAATATAGAAAAATTATAGCTCTCAAAATGTGGTAACGCAAAAAATATTTTTTGCAATAAAAAGCGTCTTTCAGTGTGTGACGGCTAGGGTTAGGGCTAGGGTTAGGGTTAGGGCTAGGGTTAGGGCTAGGGTTAGGGCTAGGGTTAGGGCTAGGGTTAGGGCTAGGGCTAGGGTTAGGGCTAGGGTTAGGGCTAGGGCTACAGTTTGGGTTGGGGCTAAAGTTACAGTTAGGGTTTAGATTACATTTACGGTTGGGAATAGGGTTGGGATTAGGGTTAGGGGTGTGTCTGGGTTAGAGGTGTGGTTAGGGTTACTGTTGGGATTAGGGTTAGGGATGTGTTTGGATTAGGGTTTCAGTTATAATTGTGGGGTTTCCACTGTTTAGGCATATCAGGGGCTCTCCAAACGCGACATGGCGTCCGATCTCAATTCCAGCCAATTCTGCGTTGAAAAAGTAAAACAGTGCTTCTTCCCTTCCGAGCTCTCCCGTGTGCCCAAACAGGGGTTTACCCCAACATATGGGGTATCAGCGTACTCAGGACAAATAGGACAACAACTTTTGGGGTCCAATTTCTCCTGTTACCCTTGGGAAAATACAAAACTCGGGGCTAAAACATATTTTTTGTGGGAAAAAAAAGATTTTTTATTTTCACGGCTCTGCGTTATAAACTGTAGTGAAACACTTGGGGGTTCAAAGTTCTCACAACACATCTAGATTAGTTCCCTGGGGGGTCTAGTTTCCAATATGGGGTCACTTGTGGGGGGTTTCTACTGTTTAGGTACATTAGGGGTTCTGCAAACGCAATGTGACGTCTGCAGACCATTCCATCTAAGTCTGCATTCCAAATGGCGCTCCTTCCCTTCCGAGCTCTGCCATGCGCTCAAACGGTGGTTTCCCCCAACATACGGGGTATCAGCGTACTCAGGACAAATTGGACAACAACTTTTGGGGTCGAATTTCTCCTCTTACCCTCGGGAAAATACAAAACTTGGGGCTAAAAAATGATTTTGGGGGGAAAGATTTTTTTTTTTAATTTTCACGGCTCTGCGTTACAAACTGTAGTGAAACACTTGGGGGTTCAAAGCTATCACAACACATCTAGATGAGTTCCTTAGGGGGTCTAGTTTCCAAAATGGTGTCATTTGTGGGAGGTTTCTACTGTTTAGGTACATTAGGGGCTCTGCAAATGCAATGTGACACCTGCAGACCATTCCATCTAAGTCCTCATTCCAAATGGAGCTCCTTCCCTTCCGAGCCCTCCCATGCGCCCAAACAGTGGTTCCCCCCCACATATGGGGTATCAGCGCACTCAGGACAAATTGGACAACAAATTGTGGGGTCGAATTTCTCCTGTTACCCTCGGGAAAATACAAAACTGGGGGCTAAAAAATAATTTTTGTGGGAAAAAATTTTTGTTTTATTTTTACGGCTCTCCATTATAAACTTCTGTGAAGCCCTTGGTGGGTCAAAGCGCTCAGCACACATCTAGATAAGTTCCTAAGGGGGTCTACTTTCCAAAATGGTGTCACTTGTGGGGGGTTTCTACTGTTTAGGTACATAAGGGGCTCTGCAAACGCAATGTGACACCTGCAGACCATTCCATCTAAGTCTGCATTCAAATGGCACTCCTTCCCTTCTGAGCCCTCCCATGTGCCCAAACAGTGGTTCCCCCCACATATGGTGTATCATCGCACTCAGGACAAATTGGGCAACAAATTTTGGGGTCCAATTTCTCCGGTTACCCTCAGGAAAATACAAAACTGGGGGCTAAAAAAATAATTTTTGTGGGAAAAAAATTTTGTTTTATTTTTACGGCTCTGCATTATAAACTTCTGTGAAGCACTTGGTGGGTCAAAGTGCTCACCACACCTCTAGATAAGTTCCTTAGGGGGTTTACTTTCCAAAATGGTGTCACTTGTGGGGGGTTTCAATGTTTAGCCACATCAGTGGCTCTTCAAACGCAACATGGCGTCCCATCTCAATTCCTGTCAATTTTGCTTTGAAAAGTCAAACGGCGCTCCTTCCCTTCCGAGCTCTCCCATCCACCCAAACAGTGGTTTACCCCCACATATGGGGTATCAGCGTACTCAGGACAAATTGTACAACAACTTTTGGGGTCCAATTTCTTCTCTTACCCTTGGGAAAATAAAAAAATTGGGGGCGAAAAGATAATTTCTGTGAAAAAATATGATTTTTTATTTTTACGGTTCTACATTATAAACTTCTGTGAAGCACTTGGTGGGTCAAAGTGCTCACCACACCTCTAGATAAGTTCCTTAGGGGGTTTACTTTCCAAAATGGTGTCACTTGTGGGGGGTTTCAATGTTTAGGCACATCAGTGGCTCTTCAAACGCAACATGGCGTCCCATCTCAATTCCTGTCAATTTTGCATTGAAAAGTCAAACGGCGCTCCTTCCCTTCCGAGCTCTCCCATCCGCGCAAACAGTGGTTTACCCCCACATGTGGGGTATTGGCATACTCAGGACAAATTGTACAACAATGTTTGGGGTCCATTTTCTCCTGTTACCCTTGGTAAAATAAAACAAATTGGAGCTGAATTAAATTTTTTGTGAAAAAAAGTTAAATGTTCATTTTTATTTAAACAGTCAAAAAATTCCTGTGAAGCACCAGAAGGGTTAATAAACTTCTTGAATATGGTTTTGAGCACCTTGAGGGGTGTAGTTTTTAGAATGGTGTCACACTTGGGTATTTTCTATCATATAGACCCCTCAAAATGACTTCAAATGAGATGTGGTCCTTAAAATAAAATGGTGTTGTAGAAATGAGAAATTGCTGGTCAAATTTTAACCCTTATAATTCCCTAACAAAAAAAAATTTTGGTTCCAAAATTGTGCTGATGTAAAGTAGACATGTGGGAAATGTTACTTATTAAGTATTTTGTGTGACATATCTCTGTGATTTAATTGCATAAAAATTCAAATTTGGAAAATTGCAAAATTTTCATAATTTTTGCCAAATTTCCGTTTTTTTCACAAATAAACGCAGGTACTATCAAATAATTTTTACCATTGTCATGAAGTACAATATGTTACGAGAAAACAATGTCAGAATCACCAGGATCCATTGAAGCGTTCCAGAGTTATAACTTCATAAAGGGACAGTGGTCAGAATTGTAAAAATTGGCCCGGTCATTAACGTGCAAACCACCCTTGGGGGTAAAGGGGTTAAGCGTGGGCACCTACAGCTTAGTAACAAGGTTCCAGCACCGTCAGCTGGTCCTCGGTCGTGCCATTGGCTCTTGCACACTGGGGCAACGCATCCGGGTTCCAGCACCACCAGCTGGTTCTCGGCAGTGTTTTTGTCACGGGTACTCCCTCGTGCCCAGCCTGGTCCCAGCACCGTCAGCTGTTTCCGGGTAGTGTCAAGCTCACTGAGACGCCTATGCTTGCCCCGTCGGGTTGCGGTCGGGTTAGCCAACTCCAGGGTGCCTCCAGTTTAGGAGCTTCCTATGTGGGCTGCGTGAATTGGTAGTCAAGGCTGGTTCTGTAGTGCCAGTAGGCCAAGCTCCCCCTGTAGGACTGTTGGGGTTCGGTAACTGCGGCTGCCTCGCGGCCTAGCTGTTCTCTCCTCTCCTGTGGACCTTCTGGTCCACCACCTGGTTCCAGCACCGTCAGCTGGTTCCGGGCAGTGCCTTTGGCTTAGGTGCCTCCTCCTTGGTATCCGAGTTCCGCCAACGCCAGGCGGTCCTTGGTAGTGCTTTTAAGCGCGGGCACCTACAGCTTAGTAACCGGGTTCCAGCACCGTCAGCTGGTCCTCGGTCGTGCCATTGGCTCTTGCACACTGGGGCAACGCATCCGGGTTCCAGCACCGCCAGCTGGTTCTCGCAGTGTTTTTGTCACGGGTACTCCCTCGTGCCCAGAATGGTCCCAGCACCGTCAGCTGTTTCCGGGTAGTGTCAAGCTCACTGAGACGCCTATGCTTGCCCCATCGGGTTGCGGTCGGGTTAGCCAACTCCAGGGTGCCTCCAGTTTAGGAGCTTCCTATCTGGGCTGCGTGAATTGGTAGTCAAGGCTGGTTCTGTAGTGCCAGTAGGCCAAGCTCCCCCTGTAGGACTGTTGGGGTTCGGTAACTGCGGCTGCCTCGCGGCCTAGCTGTTCTCTCCTCTCCTGTGGACCTTCTGGTCCACCACCTGGTTCCAGCACCGTCAGCTGGTTCCGGGCCGAGCCTTTGGCTTAGGTGCCTCCTCCTGGGTATCCGAGTTCCGCCAACGCCAGGCGGTCCTTGGTAGTGCTTTTAAGCGCGGGCACCTACAGCTTAGTAACCGGGTTCCAGCACCGTCAGCTGGTCCTCGGTCGTGCCATTGGCTCTTGCACACTGGGGCAACGCATCCGGGTTCCAGCACCGCCAGCTGGTTCTCGGCAGTGTTTTTGTCACGGGTACTCCCTCGTGCCCAGCCTGGTCCCAGCACCGTCAGCTGTTTCTGGGTAGTGTCAAGCTCACTGAGACGCCTATGCTTGCCCCGTCGGGTTGCGGTCGGGTTAGCCAACTCCAGGGTGCCTCCAGTTTAGGAGCTTCCTATGTGGGCTGCGTGAATTGGTAGTCAAGGCTGGTTCTGTAGTGCCAGTAGGCCAAGCTCCCCCTGTAGGACTGTTGGGGTTCGGTAACTGCGGCTGCCTCGCGGCCTAGCTGTTCTCTCCTCTCCTGTGGACCTTCTGGTCCACCACCTGGTTCCAGCACCGTCAGCTGGTTCCGGGCAGTGCCTTTGGCTTAGGTGCCTCCTCCTGGGTATCCGAGTTCCGCCAACGCCAGGCGGTCCTTGGTAGTGCTTTTAAGCGCGGGCACCTACAGCTTAGTAACCGGGTTCCAGCACCGTCAGCTGGTCCTCGGTCGTGCCATTGGCTCTCGCACACTGGGGCAACGCATCCGGGTTCCAGCACCGCCAGCTGGTTCTCGGCAGTGTTTTTGTCACGGGTACTCCCTCGTGCCCAGAATGGTCCCAGCACCGTCAGCTGTTTCCGGGTAGTGTCAAGCTCACTGAGACGCCTATGCTTGCCCCATCGGGTTGCGGTCGGGTTAGCCAACTCCAGGGTGCCTCCAGTTTAGGAGCTTCCTATGTGGGCTGCGTGAATTGGTAGTCAAGGCTGGTTCTGTGGTGCCAGTAGGCCAAGCTCCCCCTGTAGGACTGTTGGGGTTCGGTAACTGCGGCTGCCTCGCGGCCTAGCTGTTCTCTCCTCTCCTGTGGACCTTCTGGTCCACCACCTGGTTCCAGCACCGTCAGCTGGTTCCGGCAGAGCCTTTGGCTTAGGTGCCTCCTTCTGGGTATCCGAGTTCCACCAACGCCAGGCGGTCCTTGGTAGTGCTTCTAAGCGCGGGCACCTACAGCTTAGTAACCAGGTTCCAGCACCGTCAGCTGGTCCTCGGTAGTGCCATTGGCTCTTGCACAGTTGGCCAACGCATCCGGGTTCCAGTACCGTCAGCTGGTTCTCGGCAGTGGCTTTTGCTCTTGTACCTTCTGCTCCCCATCCTGGTTCCAGTACCGTCAGCTGGTTCCGGGCAGAGCCTTTGGCTTAGGTGCCTCCTTCTGGGTATCCGAGTTCCACCAACGTCAGGTGGTCCTTGGTAGTGCTTTTTAGCACGAGTACCTCCTGCTTAGTAACCGGGTTCCAGTAACGTCAGCTGGTCCTTGGTAGTTCCATTGGCTCTTGGACCTTCGGCTACCCATCCGGGTTCCAGTACCGTCAGCTGGTTCTCGGCAGTGTCTTTTGCTCTTGTACCTTCTGCTCCCCATCCTGGTTCCAGTAACGTTAGCTGGTTCCGGGCAGAGCCTTTGGCTTAGGTGCCTCCTTCTGGGTATCTGAGTTCCGCCAACGTCAGGCGGTACTTGGTGGTGCTTTTTAGCACGGGTACCTCCTGCTTAGTAACCGGGTTCCAGTAACGTCAGCTGGCCCTCGGTAGTTCCATTGGCTCTTTGACCTTCGGGTAGCCATCCGAGATCCAGTTCCATCAGCTGGTTCTCGGCATTTTCTCAGCCTTCTTGTACCTTCTGCTACATTTCCAAGTTCAAGACCCTAAAGACGAAGACCCAGAAGACCACCCCTAAGATGACGACGACACCAGAGACGACAACCACTGAGATGACGACGACCCTGGAGATGACGACGACCCTGAAGACCACCCCGATGATGACGATGACGACGGCGGAGACAACGACGGCGAAGACGACGACCCTGGAGACGACGACATGGAAGACCGAGAAGCAGAAGAACAAGAGGCTGCAGAACAAAGAGCAGAAGAACATTAAGCATAACACTTAATATCAGAGCAAAAGATATTATCTAAATTATATGCAGAAGAAGACTAAGCAGTGTATGGGGGTGAGTCCGTACCTCCTCGTGGTGCCCCTGGATAAAGCCTGATGCTGCAGGCCAAACTGAACGCGGACAAATGTAACTTTTGTGACAGGCAGAACGGAAGGTGTAATCTTCAAATTTTTATAGATAACAACTACGGCAATGCCTGTCACAAATGAGGATATGATGAAGAAGTAGAATAGGAAGAATAATAATAGTTGAATAAAATTAATATGAAGAATGTAATCCAAAAAAATAATAGGTAGAAGATGAAGAAGAAGATGAATAAGGTGAAGAAGAAGTTGATGTCAAAGATGCTGATGATGATGATGAAGGTGAACGTGTGGGAAAAGTTAAAAAAAAGAAGGGGAAGGGCGTGGAATAGTGAAACATCAATATCGGACAAAATAAAAAAAAATTTACATAGTCAATATCTTTGTCACTCCGAACGTCTTTAAAAAAAAAAAAATCATGCTATTCTATTTGATTGGGCTAAACCTCTATGCCTTTAATGTCTCCGCCACCTCACCAAATACATCCTACATTATTCTAAAGTTGTTTTCCTTCATATAGAATGAACCTACAAGGAAAGAAAGGGTTTATTTTAATTCCGATATTTTGGTCCCATTGACTTGCATTGGGATCGGGGATCGGGTATCGGTATCGGCGATATCCGATATTTTTTGAATATCGGCCGATCCAATCCGATACCGATACTTTCCAATATCGGAAGGTATCGCTCAACACTAATCACCGGCGCTGTGTGCTGGGAATGCCTGAATCAAACGGTCTACAAAAGTTGCTTTTTTGGTTGCTAATATTTGTTCGAGGTTCTCATGTGGCATGATATTTTGCAATTTGCCTTTATAGCGAGGATCAAGGAGGCAGGCCAGCCAGTAATAGTCATCGGTCATCATTTTAATAATGCTTGGGTCCATTTTGAGGATACGTAAGGCATAATCCGCCATGTGGGCCAAAGTTCCAGTTGTCAAATCTGCGGTTGTGCTGGGTTGAGGGGCAGTTTCAGGCAAATCTACGTCATTTGTCTCCCTCAAAAAACCTGAACCCGGCCTTGCAACGCCACCAGTTTCTTTTGGCCCCGGAGAAGCTTCCTCATTCAAAAAATACACATCCCCATCATCCTCCTCGTCCTCCTCCTCTTCGTCCGCTACCTCGTCCTGTAGACTGCCCTGACCAGACAATGGCTGACTGTCATCAAGGCTTCCCTCTTCCTCGGCTGCAGACGCCTGCTCCTTTATGTGCGTCAAACTTTGCATCAGCAGATGCATTAGGGGGATGCTCATGCTTATTATGGTGTTGTCTGCACTAACCAGCCGTGTGCATTCCTCAAAACACTGAAGGACTTGACACAGGTCTTGTACCTTTGACCACTGCACACCTGACAACTCCATGTCTGCCATCCAACTGCCTGCCCGTGTATGTGTATCCTCCAACAAATACATAACAGCATGCCTCTGTTCGCACAGTCTCTGAAGCATGTGCAGTGTGGAATTCCACCTTGTTGCAACGTCGATGATTAGGCGATGCTGGGGAAGGTTCAAAAACCGCTGATGGATCTGCATACGGCTGGAGTGTACAGGCGAACGGCGGATATGTGAGCAAAGTCTGCGCACTTTGAAGAGCAGGTCGGGTAACCCCGGATAACTTTTCAGGAAGCACTGCACCACCAGGTTTAAGGTGTGAGCCAGGCAAGGAATGTGTTTCAGTTGTGAAAGGGCTATGGCAGCCATAAAATTCCTTCTGTTATCACTCACTACCTTGCCTGCCTCAAGATGTACAGTGCCCAGCCATGACTGAGTTTCTTGCTGCAAGAACTCGGACAGAACTTCCGCGGTGTGTCTGTTATCGCCCAAACACTTAATTGCCAATACAGCCTGCTGATGCTTGCCACTAGCTGTCCCATAATGGGACACCTTGTGTGCAACAGTGGCAGCTGCGCATGGAGTGCTCGTGCGACTGCGGTCTGTGGACGAGTTCTTGCTTCTGCAGGAGGACGAGGAGGAGGGGGGGGCCAACGCCTACAGCCAACTGTTTCCTAGACCGTGGGCTAGGCAGAACTGTCCCAATATTGCTGTCCCCTGTAGACCCTGCATCCACCACATTAACCCAGTGTGCCGTGATGGACACGTAACGTCCCTGGCCATGCCTATTGGTCCATGCATCTGTTGTCAGGTGCACCTTTGTACTCACAGATTGCCTGAGTGCATGGACGATGCAGTGTTTTACATGCTGGTGGAGGGCTGGGATGGCTTTTCTCAAAAAGAAGTGTTGACTGGGTAGCTCGTAGCGTGGTACAGCATAGTCCATCAGGGCTTTGAAAGCTTCGCTTTCAACTAACCGGTAGGGCATCATCTCTAACGAGATTAGTCTAGCAATGTGGGTGTTCAAACCCTGTGTATGCGGATGCAAGGATGAGTACTTCCTTTTCCTAACGAGAGTCTCATGTAGGGTGAGCTGGACTGGAGAGCTGCAGATCGTGGAACTAGCGGGGGTGCCGGTGGACATAGCAGACAGAGAGGGTTGGAGATGGTATTCTTGCTGGTGCCCTACCTGCAGTATTTCCTACCACGAACCTTGTGATTCCCTGACTGCTTTGGCCTGGCGACGAAACCTGCACATTTACTGCAGGTGGAGCGGGAAATGGTGGGCTTACAGTGAGGGAAGGGATGTAGCGTTGCTGACTAGCTTCATTGGCCAAGGGTGCTACAACCTTAAGGGACGTTTGGTAGTTAGTCCAGGCTTGCAAATGCATGGTGGTTAAATGTCTACGCATGCAACTTGTATTTAGACTTTTCAGATTCTGACCTCTGCTTAAGTTAGTTGAACATTTTTGACAGATGACTTTGCGCTGATCATTTGGATGTTGTTTAAAAAAAATGCCAGACTGCACTCTTTCTACTATCGGACACCTTTTCAGGCATTGCAGACTGAGCTTCTTTAACCGGATGGCCACGCTGTCCTACAACTGGTTTTGGTTTTGCCATGCGTTTTTGGCCAGATACGGGCCTGGCAGATGGAACCTGTTGCGGTGTTGATGCCTGCTGCGGCTCCTCCTCCTCCGCTTCAGAGCTACTGCCGCCTGCACCCTGTTCCCCCAATGGCTGCCAATCGGGGTCAACAACTGGGTCATCTATGACCTCCTCTTCTATCTCGTGTGCAACTTCGTCTGTGTCACCGTGCAAGCCGGTGGTATAGCGTTCGTGACGGGGCTCCATAGTCTCATCAGGGTCTGATTCTGGATCAGTACACTGCGAGGGCAATGTTCTGGTCTGAGTCAAAGGAACAGCATAGTAATCTGGCTGTGGCTGTGCATCTGTGCACTCCATGTCCAATTCAACTTGTAATGGGCATGGCCTGTTAACTATTTCACTTTCTAACCCAGGAACGGTATGTGTAAAGAGCTCCATGGAGTAACCCGTTGTGTCGCCTGATGCATCCTTCTCTGTTGTTCTTGGTGAAGAAGACAAGGAAGCGTTTTGTCCCTGACCATAAACACCCACTAACGACACGCTGCTTTTACATTTAGCAGTTTCAGAAGAGGAGGCGAAAGAGCTAGAGGCTGAGTCAGCAAGGAAAGCCAAAACTTGTTCTTGCTGCTCCGGCTTTAAAAGCGGTTTTCCTACTCCCAGAAAAGGGAGCGTTTGAGGCCTTGTGTAGCCAGACGACGAACCTGGCTCAACAACTCGAGACTTAGGTGCTATATTGCTTTTCCCACGACCACCTGATGCTCCACCACCACTACCATCATTACAAGCTGGCAATGACCGCCCACGGCCACGACCTCTTCCACCAGGCTTCCTCATTGTTTGTAAAACATAACCAAACTAACGGTATTTGTTACTGTAAAACCAGTTACAAGGTGAACTCAAACTTCTGTTGGATTTATATATCCCTTTATAGGTGGGTGAGACTGCAGGGAAAATCAGGCCCAATGTATAACAGTACACAGCTTCAGTGGCAGACAGATATGCCACTAACAGGACTGACGCAGATGCAGACACTACCAATAAAAATCTCCCCCTTTTTATTTTTTCTGGGAGAATATTGAAGAAATGTGGCCCACTCTTATACAGTATATGTTCTGTGGCATAAAATGAAAGACAGATGCCACACACGACTGGCACTGAGGCAGAATTGCCAATCTTAATCTCCCACTATTTTTTTTATTTATGGGAGAATTGGCAAGAAATCAGGCCCACTGTTAGACTGTATGTTTTCTGTGGCACAAAATGAGAGACAGATGCCACACACAGGACTGGCACAGAGGCAGAAATGCCAATCTTAATCTCCCACTATTTTTTTTTTCTGGGAGAATTTTAAAAAAATCTGGCCCAGTATTACACACTAGGTTTTCTGTGGCACAAAATTAAACACAGATGCCACACACACGACTGGCACTGAGGCAGAAATGCAAATCTTAATCTCCCACTATTTTTTGTAACTTTATTGTGTGAGAATTGTCAAGAAATCAGGCCCAGTGTTACACACTAGGTTTTCTGTGGCACAAAATAAAAGACAGATGCCACACACAGGACTGGCACTGAGGCAGAAATGCCAATCTTAATCTCCCACTTTTTTTTCTGGGAGAATTGTCAAAAAATCTGGCCCAGTGTTACACACTAGGTTTAATGTGGCACAAAATTAGAGACAGATGGCACACACAAGACTGGCACTGAGGCAGAAATGCCAATCTTAATCTCCCACTATTTTTTTTTTCCAGGGAGAATTATAAAAAAAATCAGGCCCAGTATTACACACTAGGTTTTCTGTGGCACAAAATTAAAGACAGATGCCACACACACGACTGGCACTGAGGCAGAATTGCCAATCTTAATCTCCCACTATTTTTTTTTTATTTGTGGGAGAATTGGCAAGAAATCAGGCCCACTGTTAGACTGTATGTTTTCTGTGGCACAAAATGAGAGACTGATGCCACACACAGGACTGGCACTGAGGCAGAAATGCCAATCTTAATCTCCCACTTTTTTTGTAACTTTACTGTGGGAGAATTGTCAAGAAATCAGGCCCAGTGTTACACACTAGGTTTTCTGTGGCACAAAATGAGAGACAGATGCCACACACACGACTGGCACTGAGGCAGAATTGCCAATCTTAATCTCCCACTATTTTTTTTTATTTATGGGAGAATTGGCAAGAAATCAGGCCCACTGTTAGACTGTATGTTTTCTGTGCCAGAAATGAGACACAGATGCCACACACAGGACTGCCACTGATGCAGATTTGCCAATTTTAATCTGCACCCTTTTGTTTTTTTTTCTTCAGGGAGACTAGTGAATAAATCTGGGCCACTGTATTAGAGTATATTTTCTGTGGCAGAAAGTGGCTTGAAGAGATATAACGGAAAAAAAAAAAAGGGACTGTCCTACAATTACTATCTCCCTGCAGTAATCTCAGCAAAGTATGGCAGGCAGCAATAACAAGGAGTGGACTGCTGCACAAAAAAGTCAAAAGTGTGGACAAACAAACAAAATAGCTGTGCAGAAAGGAAGGAGCAACAGGATTTGTGCTTTGAAAAAAGCAGTTGGTTTGCACAGCGGCATACAAACAGCAATGCAGCTATCAGGGAGCCTTCTAGGGCAGCCCAATGAGCTACAGCGCTGAGGGAAAAAAAATGTAGCCTCCACTGTCCCTGCAAACAAAAGGTGGTGTTGGACAGTGGAAATCGCTACAGCACAAGCGGTTTGGGGGTTAATGTACCCTGCCTAACGCTATCCCTGCTTCTGACGAAGCGGCAGCAACCTCTCCCTATGCTCAGATCAGCAGCAGTAAGATGGCGGTCGGCGGGAACTCCCCTTTATAGCCCGTGCGACACCGCAGAAAGCAAGCCAATCACTGTAATGCCCTTCTCTAAGATGGTGGGGACTGAGACCTATGTCATCATGCTGCCCACACTCTGCGTCCACCTTCATTGGCTGAGAAATGGGGCTTTTCGCGTCATTGAAACGCGACTTTGGCGTGAAAGTCGCGCACCGCGTGGCCGACCCCACACAGGGATCGGGTTGGGTTTCATGAAACCCGACTTTGCCAAAAGTCGGCGACTTATGAAAATGACCGATCTGTTTCGCTCAACCCTAATCTCAAGGCTACAAGTCCATCTCCAAAGACCTGAATGTTCCTGTGTCTACCGTGCGCAGTGTCATCAAGAAGTTTAAAGCCCATGGCACTGTGGCTAACCTCCCTAGATGAGGATGGAAAAGAAAAATTGACAAGAGATTCCAACGCAAGATTGTGTGGATGTTGGATAAAGAACCTACACTAACATCCAAACAAGTTCAAGCTGCCCTGCAGTCCGAGGGTACAACAGTGTCAACCCGTACTATCCGTCGGCGTCTGAATGAAAAGGGACTGTATGGTAGGAGACCCAGGAAGACCCCACTTCTTACCCCAAGACATAAAAAAGCCAGGCTGGAGTTTGCCAAAACTTACCTGAACAGCGTAAAACGTTTTGGAAGAATGTTCTCTGGTCAGATGAGACAAAAGTAGAGCTTTTTGGGCAACGGCATCAACACAGAGTTTACAGGAGAAAAAAAGAGGCATTCAAAGAAAAGAACACGGTCCCTACAGTCAAACATGGCGGAGGTTCCCTGATATTTTGGGGTTGCTTTGCTGCCTCTGGCACTGGACTGCTTGACCATGTGCATGGCATTATGAAGTCTGAAGACTACCAACAAATTTTGCAGCATAATGTAGGGCCCAGTGTAAGAAAGCTGGGTCTCCCTCAGAAATCATGGGTCTTCCAGCAGGACAATGACCCAAAACACACTTCAAAAAGCACTAGAAAATGGTTTGAGAGAAAGCAACGGAGACTTCTAAGGTGGCCAGCAATGAGTCCAGACCTGAATCTCATAGAACACCTGTGGAGAGATCTAAAAATGGCAGTTTGGAGAAGGCACCCTTCAAATATCAGGGACCTGGAGCAGTTTGCCAAAGAAGAATGGTCTAAAATTCCAGCAGAGCATTGTAAGAAACTCATTGATGGTTACCGGAAGCGGTTGGTCGCAGTTATTTTGGCTAAAGGTTGTGCAACCAAGTATTAGGCTGAGGGTGCCAATACTTTTGTCTGGACCATTTTTGGAGTTTTGTGTGAAATGATCAATGTTTTGCTTTTTGCTTCATTCTCTTTTGTGTTTTTTCATTTAAGACAAATAAAATGAAGATAACAATACCAAAGAATTTGTGATTGCAATCATTTTCAGGAAGAAACGGAGTATTATCTGACAGAATTGCAGGGGTGTCAATACTTTTGGCCATGACTGTATATATATATATATATATATATATATATATATATAATATAACGCTGGGAGCGTCACTCTTTCTGAAGCCTTTATAGACTGCGCAAGCGCAAGTGCCGTCGCAGTCTGGGCCTCACAGAGTGACGCTCCCGGGAGATCCGGTATGCGTTAACACAGAACGCACATCGCGATCTCCAACAGAGAAGCAGGGACCGCCAGGAGGGTGAGTATCGGCTATATTCACCTGTCCTCCGTTCCATCGCTACGCGCCACCATCTTTCCGGTCCTCGGCCTGTGACCTTCAGTTCAGAGGGCGCGATGACGTGCTTAATGCACGCCGGCGCCGCCCTCTGACTGACCAGTCACAGCGCGCAGCAGTGGAACGGAGGACAGGTGAATATAGTAAGTGCTGGGGGGCCTGAGCTGGCGGCGATACCGGCACCTGACCCCCACAGCGTGCCGGTGTCCCCGCCTGCTCAGGCCCCCAGCACTCGGTGCCCAGCGACGATAGGTGAGTATGTTTGTTTTTTTTTAATATATTGCAGCAGCATACGGGGGCATATAGAATGGAGCATGTTAAGGGGGCCATCAACCATAATGGAGCAGTGTACGGGGGCATATAGAATGGAGCATGTTAAGGGGGCCATCAACCATAATGTGGCAGTGTACGGGGGTATAGAGTATGGAGCATCTTATTAGGCCATAAACCATAATGGAGCAGTGTACGGGGGCATATAGTATGGAGCATCTTATGGGGGCCATAAACCATAATTGAGCAGTGTATGGGGGCATATACAATGGAGCATCTTATGGGGCCATAAACCATAATGGAGCAGTGTACGGGGGCATATACCATGGAGCATCTTATGGGGCCATAAACCTTTATGGAACAGCGTACGGGGCATACACTATGGAGCATCTTATGGGGGCCATAAACCTTAATGGAGCAGTGTACGGGGGCATATACTATGGAGCATCTTATGGGGGCCATCAACCTTTATGGAGCAGTGTACGGGGCATATACTATGGAGCATTTTATGGGGGCCATAAACCTTTATGGAGCAGCGTATGGGGAATATGGATGGGAGCAGCAAATTAAAGAACGGTGTCGCAGGATGGGAGCAGCACATGACAGAACGGGGGCACAGGATGGGAGCAGCACATGACAGAATAGGGCAGCACATGACAGAACGGGGGTGCAGGATGGGAGCAGCACATGACAGAACGGGGGCGCAGGATGGGAGCAGCAAATGACAGAACGGGGGCGCAGGATGGGAGCAGCACATGACAGAACAGGGGCGCAGGATGGAAGCAGCACATGACAGAACGGGGGCGCAGGATGGGAGCAACACATGACAGGATGGGGGCGCAGGATGGGAGCAACAAATGACAGGATGGGGACGCAGGATGGGTGCAGCACATGACAGGATGGGGACGCAGGATGGGTGCAGCACATGACAGGATGGGGACACAGGATGGGTGCAGCACATGACAGGATGGGGACGCAGGATGGGTGCAGCACAAGACAGGATGGGGATGCAGGATGGGTGCAGCACATGACAGGATGGGGACGCAGGATGGGTGCAGCACATGACAGGATGGGGACGCAGGAAGGAGCAGCACATGACAGGATGGGGACGCAGGATGGAGCAGCACATACCAGGATGGAGACCATATACATGCTCGCCACCCAGGCGTAGAATTGGTTCAATAGCTAGTATATAAATATATGTGTATATATATATATATATATATATATATATATATATATATATATACACACATACAGTACAGACCAAAAGTTTGGACACACCTTCTCATTTAAAGATTTTTCTGCATTTTCATGACTATGAAAATTGTACATTCTCACTGAAGGCATCAAACTATGAATGAACACATGTGGAATTATATTCATAACAAAAAAGTGTGAAACAACTGAAGTTATGTTTTATAGTCTTGTTTCTTCAAAGTAGCCACCTTTTGCTTTGATGACTGCTTTGCACACTCTTGGCATTCTCTTGATGAGCTTCAAGAGGTAGTCACCGGGAATGGTCTTCCAACAATCTTGAAGGAGTTCCCAGAGATGCTTAGCACTTGTTGGCCCTTTTGCCTTCACTCTGCGGTCCAGCTCACCCCAAACCATCTCGGTTGGGTTCAGGTCTGGTGACTGTGGAGGCCAGGTCATCTGGCATAGCACCCCATCACTCTCCTTCTTGGTCAAATAGCCCTTACACAGCCTGGAGGTATATATATATACTAGCTGTTTCCAGCCAGCTAACGCTCGGCACGCTCATTGCTATCTAATTAACACTGCTGGTGATTACAGTAAAGTAAATAATGACAGCATTCAATAGCGCTTACGCAGGTTGTAAATTAACTTAAAATGAAGTTAATAACAATAGTAAAAATAAAAAATCTGAATAATACTAATAATACATTTTATTCACAGTGTAAAATCAAAAACAAACTGGATTCAGTAAGATGTGCGTTGTTTATTCATTCCAGCATCTAAACAAATTTCATAACGAAACATAAATTATGTTAAAATTTCTCTGTAAACACAATTAAATGTATAGTCATTTTCATCATTTTCAAAGATCTTTCCTTGACTTCAACCAGGCACAATTTAATGTGTGGGGATGGGATTGTGTGTGGTGATGTGGTGGGGGGCGGGATTATGTGTAGTAATGTGGTGGGGGGCGGGATTATGTGTGGTAATGTGGTGGGGAGGAGGGATTATGTGTGGTAATGTAGTAGAGGGGATTATGTGTGGTAATGTGGTGGGGGCGGGATTATGTGTGGTAATGTGGTGGGGGGCGGGATTATGTATGGTAATGTGGAGGGGGGATTATGTGTGGTAATGTGGTGGGGGGCGGGATTATGTGTGGTGATGGGGTGGGGGGCGGGATTATATGTGGTAATATGGTGGGGGGCGGGATTATGTGTAGTAATGTGGTGGGATTCGGGATTATGTGTGGTAATGTGGGGGGGGCGGGATTGTGTGGTAATGTGGTGGGGGGCGGGATTATCTGTGGTGATGTGGTAAGGGGCGGGATTATGCATGGTGATGTGGTGGGGGCGGGATTATACATGGTGATGTGGTGGGGGTGGGATTATACATGGTAATGTGGTGGGGGGCGGGATTATGTGCGGTAATGTGGTGGGGGGCGGGATTATGTGCGGTAATGTGGTGGGGGGCGGGATTATGTGTGGTAATGTAGTGGAGGGGATTATGTGTGGTAATGTGGTGGGGGCGGGATTATGTGTGGTAATGTGGTTGGGGCGGGATTATGTATGGTAATGTGGAGGGGGGATTATGTGTGGTAATGTGGTGGGGGGTGGGATTATGTGTGGTGATGTGGTGGGGGGTGGGATTATATGTGGCAATATGGTGGGGGGCGGGATTATGTGTAGTAATGTGGTGGGATTCGGGATTGTGTGTGGTAATGTGGTGGGGGGGCGGGATTGTGTGGTAATGTGGTGGGGGGCGGGATTATCTGTGGGGATGTGGTAAGGGGCGGGATTATGCATGGTGATGTGGTGGGGGCAGGATTACACATGGTGATGTGATGTGGGGGGGCGGGATTATGCATGGTGATGTGGTGGGGGGCAGGCATATGCATGGTGATGTGGTGGGGGGCTGGATTATGTGTGGTAATGTGGTGGGGGGTGGGATTATGTGTGGTGATGTGGTGGGGGCAGGATTATGTGTGGTAATGTGGTGGGGCGGGATTATGTGTGGTAATGTGGTGGGGGGCGGGATTGTGTGGTAATGTGGTGGGGGCGGGATTATGTGTGGCAATATAGTGGAGGGGATTATGTGTGGTAATGTGGTGGGGGGCGGTATTATACATGGTGATGTGTTGGGGGGCAGGATTATGTGTGGTAATGTGGTGGGGGGCGGGATTTTGTGTGTTGATGTGGTGGGGGTGGGCAGCATTATGTGTGGTAATGTGGTGGGGGGCTGGATTATGTGTGGTGATGTGGTGGGGAGCAGGATTATGTGTGGTAATGTGGTGGGGGGCGGGATTATGTGTGGTAATGTAGTGGAGGGGATTATGTGTGGTAATGTGGTGGGGAGCGGGATTATGTGTGGTAATGTCGTGGAGGGGATTATGCGTGATAATGTGGTGGGGGGTGGGATTATGCGTGGTGATGTGTTGGGGGGCAGGATTATGTGTGGTAATGTGGTGGGGGGGCGGGATTGTGTGTGGTGATGTGGTGGGGGGCAGGATTATGTGTGGTAATGTGGGGGGTGGGATTATGTGTGGTAATGCGGTGGGGGTGGGATTATGTGTGGTAATATGGTGGGGTGTGGGATTATGTATGGTAATGTGGAGGGGGGATTATGTGTGGTAATGTCGTGAGGGGTGGGATTATGTGTGGTCATGTGGTGGGGGGCGGGATTATGTGTGGTAATATGGTGGGGGGGTGGAATTATGTGTGATAATCCCGCCCCCCCACCATATTATGTGTGGTAATGTGGTGGGATTCGGGATTATGTGTGGTAATGTGGTGGGGGGCGGGATTATCTGTGTTGATGTGTTAAGGGGCGGGATTATGCATGGTGATGTGGTGGGGGCGGGATTATACATGGTGATGTGGTGGGGGGTGGGATTATACATAATGATGTGGTGACGGGCGGGATTATGCATGGTGATGTGGTGGGGGACTGGATTATGTGTGGTAATCTGGTGGGGGCGGGATTATGTGTTGTAATGTGGTGGGGGGCAGGATTATGTGTGGTAATGTAGTGGAGGGGATTATGTGTGGTAATGTGGTGGGGGCGGGATTATGTGTGGTAATGTGGTGGGGGGCGGGATTATGTGTGGTAATGTAGTGGAGGGGATTATGTGTGGTAATGTAGTGGAGGGGATTATGTGTGGTAATGAGGTGGGGGGCGGGATTATGTGTGGTAATGTGGTGGGGGGCGGGATTATGTGTGGTAATGGGGTAGGGGGCAGGATTATGTGTAGTGATGTGTTGGGGGTGGGATTATGTGTGGTGATGGGTGGGGGGGCAGGATTGTGGGTGGTGATGGGGTGGGGGGTGTTTTTGTGGGTGGTGATGGGGTGGGGGGGTGTTTGTGGGTGGTGATGGGGTGGGGGGCGGGATTGTGGGTGGTGATGGGGTGGGGGGCAGGATTGTGGGTGGTGATGGGGTGGGGGGGCGATATTGTGGGTGGTGATGGGGTGGGGGTGCAGTTTGATTTTGGGTGGTGATGGGGCGGGATTGTGGGTGGTGATGGGGTGGGGGGCAGGATTGTGTGGTGATGGGGTGGGGGCGGGATTGTGTGTTGTGATGGGGTGGGGGGCAGGATTGTGTGTGGTGATGGGGTGGGGGGGCGGGATTGTGTGTGGTGATGGGGTGGGGGGCGGGATTGTGTGTGGTGATGGGGTGGGGGGGCGGGATTGTGTGTGCTGATGGGGTGGGGGGTGGGATTGTGTGTGGTAATATGGTGGGTGGCGGGATTGTGTGTGGTAATGGGGTGGGGGAGGGATTGTGTGTGGTGATGTGGTTGGAGGCAGAGCTACTGTGCAGAGGGCGGGATTAGCGAGTAATCACGATGCCTCTTATATATATATATATATCTTTGTGTATGTGTATACATATATATATATATATATATATATAAATTACAGACCAAATGTTTGGACACACGTTTCCATTTAAAGATTTTTATGTATTTTCATGACTATGAAAATTGTACATTCAATCTGAAGACTTCTAATCTATGAATTAACACATGTGGAATTATATACTTAACAAAAAAAGTGTGAAACAACTGAAATTATGTCTTATATTCTAGGTTCTTCAAAGTAGTCACCTTTAGCTTTGATGACTGCTTTGCACACTCTTGGCATTCTCTTGATGAGCTTCAAGAGGTAGTCACCGGGAATGGTTTTCACTTCACAGGTGTGCTCTGTCAGGTTTAATAAGTGGGATTTCTTGCCTTATAAATGGGGTTGGGATCATCAGTTGTGTTGTGCAGAAGTCTGGTGGATACACAGCTGATAGTCCTACTGTATAGACTGTTGGAATTTGTATTATGGCAAGAAAAAAGCAGCTAAGTAAAGGAAAACGAGTGGCCATCATTACTTTCAGAAATGAATGTCAGTCAGTCTGAAAAATTGGGAAAACTTGTGTCCCCAAGTGCAGTGGCAAAAACCATCAAGCGCTACAAAGAAACTGGCTCACATGAGGACCGCCCCAGGAAAGGAAGACCAAGAGTCACCTCTGCTTCTGAGGATAAATTTATCCGAGTCACCAGCCTCAGAAATCGCAGGTTAGCAGCAGCTCAGATTAGAGACCAGGTCAATGCCACACAGAGTTCTAGCAGCAGACACATCTCTACAACAACTGTTAAGAGGAGACTTTGTGCAGCAGGCCTTCATGGTAAAATACCTGCTAGGAAACCACTGCTAAGGACAGGCAACAAGCAGAAGAGACTTGTTTGGGCTAAAGAACACAAGGAATGGACATTCGACAAGTGGAAATCTGTGCTTTGGTCTGATGAGTCCAAATTTGAGATCTTTGGTTCCAACCACCGTGTCTTTGTGCGACGCAGAAAAGGTGAACCGATGGACTCTACATGCCTGGTTCCCACCGTGAAGCATGGAGGAGGAGGTGTGATGGTTTGGAGTTGCTTTGCTGGTGACACTGTTGGGGATTTATTCAAAATAAAAGGCATACTGAACCAGCATTGCTACCACAGCATCTTGCAGCGGCATGCTATTCCATCCGGTTTGCGTTTAGTTGGACCATCATTTATTTTTCAACAGGACAACGACCCCAAAACACACCTCCAGGCTGTATAAGGGCTATTTGACCAAGAGGGAGAGTGATGGGGTGCTACGCCAGATGACCTGGCCTCCACAGTCACCAGTTGTGAACCCAATCGAGATGGTTTGGGGTGAGCTGGACCGCAGAGTGAAGGCAAAAGGGCCAACAAGTGCTAAGCATCTCTGGGAACTCCTTCAAGATGGTTGGAAGACTATTCCAGGTAACTACCTCTTGAAGCTCATCAAGAGAATGCCAAGAGTGTGCAAAGCAGTCATCAAAGCAAAAGGTGGCTACTTTGAAGAACCTAGAATATAAGACATAATTTCAGTTGTTTCACACTTTTTTGTTAAGTATATAATTCCACATGTGTTAATTCATAGTTTTGATGCCTTCAGTGTGAATGTGCAATATTCATAGTCATGAAAATACAGAAAAAATCTTTAAATGAGAAAGGTGTGTCCAAACTTTTGGTCTGTACTGTATATATATATATAGTGGTGACCTTTAAGAAACAAACTACTTTTCCATTTTTCTCTAAAAAAACCCTGCAATTGAATGTATACAGACTTTCCCCTAGAGGTACAGTACATGTATAGTTCCTTATTAAGGGTTACATTTCAAAGAATGCCTTAATATTATCTGCTGAATATTATTATATGTATCGCTGGTAAATACAGTCACAAGCTATGGTTCTATCATAAAACCATAAAAAAGAAACATACCTGCATAACAATAAGAAGGTCAAACACCAAGATAAATGAAGCCAAAAAAGCTCTTGAGACCTCATCACTGGGCAAAAATCCCCGATTCAGCTTGTCCCAGCTTATCCAGTCAGTGGTAATGACAAGAACAACCACAGAGGTCAGGCTGAACAAAACAGTCCTAGAAGAAGAAAAAATAATTATTTTAAAGGGGGTATACCTTAGTAGAGTCAGCCAGCAAATATACACTAATCATAAATCTCTGCCAGGGATAAAAACAAAAGCGTACGAATAATCATTTGTTATTTCGTTCTGACATTATCTAAAGATTAATTTATGGTATACACTGTCTGATTACGGTAAATCATATAGCTGTCCATTTCTGATCATATCGCTCCTCCTATTGCCTCCTCTTTTTCAATGATTTACTCTCTTTTAATCATCATCGGACAGAGCTATTTAATGAAAAAGCATTTACTATATGAGTGCCCTATCGGGGGATGGTGCTTCATTGTATTATCCTATTACAGAATGATTGGTGACTAGAACTGCAGTCTGTAGCTTTAAATATTTCATTCAGACGTCAGTGATTTTTCCCATACACAAAAAGATGGTCCAATTTTCACCAGTGTTTTTAATCAAGTTTCCATCAGTATTTGGTCAGAGTTTTCCATTTATAGCATCAGTACTGTGATCAGTGATTTTCTACTGAAAAGTCTACTATATAATTGTCTAAGGCTGCCTTCACACTAGCAGTATTTGGTCAGTATTTTACCTCAGTATTTATAAGCCAAAACCAGGAGAGGAACAAATAGTGGAAAAGTATAATAGAAACATTTCACAACTTCTGCATTTATCACCCACTCCTGGTTTTGGCTTACAAATACTGATGTAAAACACTGACCAAATACTGATAGTGTGACGTCAGCCTAAGGGTCACTTCCGTCTGTCTGTCCTTCTGTCTGTCTGTCACGGATATTCATTGGTCGCGGCCTCTGTTTGTCATGGAAATGCAAGTCGCTGATTGGTCTCGCCAGCTGCCTGTCATGGCTGCCACGACCCATCAGCAACGGCCACAGTCCGATTAGTCCCTCCCTACTCCCCTGCAGTTAGTGCCCGGTGCCCGCTCCATACTCCCCGCAGTCAGCGCCCGCTCCATACTCCCCTCCAGTCACCGCTCACACAGGGTTAATGCCAGCGGTAACGGACCGCGTTATGCTGCGGGTAACTCACTCCATTACCACCGCCAATAACCCTGTGTGACCAAGTTTTTACTATTGATGCTGCCTATGCAGCATCAATAGTAAAAAGATCTAATGTTAAAAATAATAAAAAAACAAAAAACCTGCTGTTCTCACCTTCCGTAGTCCGACGATGCGCTCACGCCTGCCGCCAGCTTCCGTTCCCAGTGATGCATTGCAAAATTACCCAGAAGACTTAGCGGTCTCGCGAGACCGCTAAGAGATGTGGGTAATTTCGCAATGCCTCCTGGGAACGAAAGATGGCGGCAGCCGTGCGCGCATCGCCAGAGGTTCGCTGGATCTAGCCGGCGGGTGAGTATATAACTATTTTTTATTTTAATTATTTTTTTAACAGGGATATGGTGCCCACACTGCTAAATACTATGTGGGCTGTGTTAGATACCGCTTGGCTGCTATATACTACCTGGTCAGTGTTAGATACTATGTGGGCTGTGTTCTATACTGCGTTATATACTACATGGCTGCTATATAGTACGTGGGCAGTGTTAGATACTATGTGGGCTGTGTTCTATACTGCGTGGGCTGTGTTATATACTACATGGCTGCTATATAGTACGTGGGCAGTGTTATATACGTGGGCAGTGTTATATACTACGTGGCTATGTTCTATACTGTGTGCTATATACTACGTGGCCACTGTTAGATACTAATGGGCTGTGCTATATATTACGTGGCCAGTGTTACATACTATGTGGGCTGTGTTATATACTGCGTGGCTGCTATATACTGTGTGGGCTGTGTTATATACTACGTGGGCTGTGTTATTTACTGCGTGGCCTATATTAACACATTGGGTATTCTAGAATATGTATGTATGTATATAGCAGCCACATGGTATATACCACAGGCCACGCAGTACTCCTCTATACTACGTGGCCTGTGCTATATACTATGTGGCTGCTATATACATACATATTCTAGAATACCCGATGCGTTAGAATCGGGCCACCATCTAGTAACTTAATAAACTTCAAAGCTTCTTCGATATATCTTTCTGATTTTTCTTTTTGCACACAGTCTGCAAAAATATCACACACATGTGACCAGCACCATAGATTATAATGGTACGTGTACGTGTTCTATCCATGAAAATGGTCTTGTGAATTATTATTATTATTTATTACTGCGCCTTTTATTCCATGGCGCTTTACATGTGAGGAGGGTGTACATATTAAAAAACAAGTTCAATAATCTTAATCGATACAAGTTACGACGGGTAAAGTTGGAAGAGGACCCTGCCCGTGAGGGCTCATTATCTACAAGGGATGGGTGAGGATACAATAGGTGAATGAGAGCTTGGTTAACTCTTTGACCAAAATACTTTATTTTTCTTTTCTTAACAGTATGAAGTCATAAAGTAATAAGAATATAAATACATGTCTCATGTAATTCTGAAAGTAGAAATAGATATAATCCTAATACAAAGATGAAGCCCCGTCACTCACCAAATAGGAAATCGCATTTACTTTATGGAATGCACAAATAAAATCTCTTTTCCAACACATTAAAAAACAAACAATTCTGCTTACCTTCCTCCGCTCCCACGACATGCGGTGTCCTCTTATACAGCCTGCAGCTAATTTCTATGTGCTAGCTATGGGCGGCACATGACGCCACTGATGTGCGCCGCTCGTGATGCCAATGTTACGGCCCTCTGATTGTCCAGTGGCGTGTCTTTGGACACATATTCAGTTGAAATAGGCGCTGGTGTCAATGGCCTACTTTCTGCACCGCCCGGTCGTGATTACTACACCCCAAGTCATTTCATACTGGTCATATTTTATTCTCACCCATTCTTTGGTACTTTATAAGGAATGAAGGTATGACACAGATGTCTTACACCGGACCATATCGTTGCTCCAAATTGCTTTGATGTTGTATGATTGCACTATGCATTGCACACTTTCTAAGAAGACAGCTTGGAATGTGGTCATTTATATCCAAGTGCCGATACGCGTCTCTAAGTTACACATTCGCTATTGTTTTTTTCCTGCATACTGGCACTTTTACCGCAGGGTAACGATAGGTGCGCGCACTGACATTCTGCACTCTGAGGATGTTTTCGCAGATCTCCAGCTCCAGAACAGCAGGCCTGAAAGCTATACAGAGGACAACAAGCTTTCATGTAATTTGTAAACCTTTGTATGAAAACAATTCTATGCATGAATTTAACCCCGCAATGTTCAAGCTCAAGAATTCCATTTGTTGCTAAGTTACATAAGCTTGCAATATGTTGAGGTGTGTTCAGAATGCAAAGTATGTCCTAGTTTCTACTTAAAAACCTCTTGCTGTTGTTACAATAAGATGGGATCATTTTCCTATAAATATATTGCAATCCCATACATTAATTGAATTATTTAATTATTATTTTTTTATTTTGGTATTTTATTAGTAATTGCACCTCATGAGAAAAGAAATATCTATTTTGCTATTTCAAAATGTACATTTGCTAAATGTAAATGTGTTGCCATTTTAGAGCAAAGTTAACTATTAAACATGGAATGTCATAAGCCACAACGTAAAGTTTAATATTAAAAGCGTTATATAGAACTAGAAAAGGTTTGCACACCCCCATTTATCTGAATAGTGCTGAATTGCAATAATATACACAGCCCGTTGACAAATGTGCTGCTATTTCTGGAGAAACAGCAGATCCTTTTTCCCAGCCCTGGCCCATTCAGAAGGGTGAATAATTATTGGTAACGAGCATTTGTAAGATTAGCGGCTCATCTATACAGGCCATAAACATCTGAAAAAATTGCATAATGTCGGTGAGGCAGGTGCAGTGATTTTTAAACAGGATTAGAAACCATTGTTATCGACAGCACATAGTCCTGTGTAAACAGGCGATGTGCTGATAACATGATATGCTATGTGGACAGTATCATCATACTATCAGAATTCCGATCAATCTGTTTAAACAGGCCAATAAATGACTGTCGATCTGCAGTTGTTTAACGTCTCGGATTGGGTAGTGTAGATTAACCCTTAATTAAAGTTTAAAGAGAACCTGTCAGTTGATACATGCTGCCCAAACTTTGGGCAGCATGTATCTGCCCTGCTGTGCGATCACAGCCATATATGTTTTACTCTGAAACACTTTGAGGAAAAAACATACATTAAATTGCCGCCAGGGACTGAGCCATGCTATTGTCTAGTTGTACAGGTGGGTCCCCGGAAGCTTTTCCCAACCCACTGACAGTGATTGGGCAAGCCTTTGGCTATAAGCGCACATAGAAAGAGACTTACTAGTCACTGTCAATAGGCAGGAAGAAGCCACCAGTAACCCGGTCCCTGGCGGTGATTAAAAGTATGTTTTCTTCTGAAATGCCGCAGTATTTCAGAGTAAAACATACATGACTGTGATCGCACAGCCAGGGGCGTGGGCAGCATGTACCAACTGTCAGGTTCCCTTTGAGCTGATGGCAATTCTTGGTACTGAATAAAAAGTAACTGAAAGCACAATCGCTGACATAAAAATCAGCATAAATATTGTATCTCCTCTTAAATAAAAAAAATTGGCACAAGGTGTTCCTCCCACTCTGTGATCCCTGTCTCATCAAATCAAAATGCATTGAGGCCCACTACACACTTTTATATCCATTCTGTTGTGTTGTTCTCCTCTCCCTTATACTCTACTGATACTGACATGATTCTCCTGACTCTGTGACATCTGAGAGAATATGCAGTTGAACTCTAGGATTCTGGTAGCGTGGAGCAATTAACAGACAGAGACAGGTTTCTTTAGTGCAAATAGTGTATTTGTACCACAGCAATAACACCCAAAACAATATACTGATAACCCGCAATGAAACAAGTCCCTTAAGCATATACAGAAAATTGGAAGAGTTCTTAGGGCAGAGTCCTCGGCAAGGTGAGTGTGACCGGTGACGTAGTGCAGATCCAAAACACTGTAGGTGCAGAAAGAGTCAAATCCAGGTATGTAGTAAACACAGGGAAGTCCAGAACAAGTCCTCAGGTTAATCCCAGGTGTGGCATGAACACACGTAAGTCCAGAAGCAAGTTCTCAAGTTGATCTCAGTTGTGGCATAAACATGGGTAAGTCCAGAACAAGTTCACATTAAAGTGTTATACGGGTGTAATTTCCAGTAGCTCCCTCTGGGGGGAGTAAATGAAGGATTAAGTAGCAAAAAAACAGTCCAGCAACATAGTTCCAAAAACACAGTTCCAAAACAGAGTTCTTACCAGGAGGAGTGAACCAAGGGTTAAGTTCCAAAGCGAACAGACTGAGAGTGTAGCTTACATAGGCAGAGATTGTCCAGAGCCACGGGTAGAAGCACAGTAGAACAAGCAGCTGAGCTGAAGTGGAAACGGAAGCAGAATACTCCAGCAAAGAGGCTGACACCTGACCCGGGTTTTCAACAAACGAACAGAAAGTAGGGCAGACAAAAACAGCAAACTCCATCTTAACAAAGGGCAAAATTATTCACAAGGTGACTTGGAAAACCCAGAATACTGACACTCGGTTTGGGGATTCGATCTGGTGACCTCTTACTCCATGGAGCGTTCTCCTGTCTGTTGATCTATTGCTATTTTCTTATCTGTCCATATGCTGATCGTTCCTATTGCCTTTAATTTTTTCTTTCTGGGTTTGCTCATCATCAGGCATTTCCAAATGTCTCAATTTGGTTTCCCTAGCACATTCTGGGTTGGGCTTTATATTTTCTCCCTTCACTACACTTCCTTGCTGGCTATACTTCTAAGTGGGTTATTGCTAAGAAGTTCCAGGTCTTCAGCAAAGGGATTTTCCCTGCTAAACAAACACCATTTGTATTTCTGCTATGTGTTTGTTTATCTGCCTTCTCAGCACATTTCCTTTCTCCTCAGTTAGGTTGGTGGGACATTATTCTTGCTTCAGTAATTATTCCTCCTTACTTACCCTTCATGCAGGTGCTTTAAATTTCCTTACTCCTCATGACCTTCTGCACACTCTCTCTTTGCTGGTTAGCTGTGCACAGCGGCCTCCCCATTGGTTCCTTAGGAGGTACGAGAAGCCTCTCAACGGCCTTTTGGGGAGCCAGGTCCAAGGTGGTGTTTTCAGTTGTGCAGTTAGGGATTATCTAATCTGTATCGGGACCAGTAGGGTGTGAGTGTGGCTTTTCTTTCTTGTAGGTTAATTGTCGCTGTTATCTGTATATGAGTGACTTACGTGCCTAACAGGTCATAGGACGCAGAATAAAATGATACCTTGATATCTGCGATCCGATTTCTTATTTCAGATAAATACATGTTTTTGTTATATGTAAATGAGCTGTTCCATGCTATGGGCAGGACACTGATCTGCATGAGAATCTGCCTCCAGAACTAATGTTAAATAGAAAAGGTAGTTTGTGTGAGACTAAATGAAGAAACAGAAGGATTTGCGCAAACCTACTTCCACAGAACTGTTGTTAGTTCTCCAAGAAGTTTACAACAACCTTCCTGCTGAGTTACTTCAAAAATTGTGTACAAGTGTATCTAGAATAAAGTTATTATGTCACTTATGCCACACAGACAACAGAAAACAAAGCAGCCTAATTGGGAAAAAGATTTCCATTCTCACTTTCACTTCTGTCACATATTAATTTCTTGAAGATACTTTGGGGGTCAAAGCACCACTCAATAAATGCTTTGTTGTGTACATTTTTTAAAATGGTGATTTCTTCTATACTACCACCTCCAGGGCATGATAATGAAATATAACAACAGGAAACTATTCCAGCAAAGTTTGAGTTCCAAATTGCAAAGTTTAAATTTTTATGCCCTTAATCCACATAGCGATATCAGATAAAAAAGTTAATGCATAACATTTGCCGCATGCATACTTTATATAATCATTTTTTAAATAAAAATGTTTTTTTTTTAAGATGTTAGAAGGGTTAAACTTTGATCAGCAATTTCTCATTTTTCCAACAAATTTACAAAATGAATTTTTTCAGAGACCACATCACATTTGAAGTGACTTTGAGGGACCTATATGACAGAAAATAACCAAAAGTCACATGATTTTAATAAATGCACCCCTTAAACTGCTCAAAACCACATTCAAGAAATGTATTAATCTGCTTCACAGGAATTAAAGCAATGTGGAAGAAAAAAATGAAAATTTACTATTTCACACAAAAAAGTTGGTTTTGACCCAAATTTTCCATTACCACAATGGTTACAGGAGAAAATGGAACACAATTTGTTGTGCAATTTTTCCTGAGTACACTGATACTCCGTATGTGGTGGAAAACTACTGTATGGGCGCACAGCAGAGCTTGGAAGGATAGGAGCAACAGTTGACTTTTGGAATGCAGAATTGGCAGGAATAGATAGCGTATGCCATGTCATGTTTGAAGAGCACCTGATGTGCCTAAATAATGGAAAACCCTCACAAGTGACTCTATTTTGTAAACTACACTCATCAAGGAATTTATTTAGAGTTTTGGTAAGCACCTTGAATCCACAGGTTCAGTTTTACAATGTTGCGCTGTGAAAATAAAAAATTACCGCATATACTCGTGTATAACCAAGTTCTTCAGCACATTTTTTTACGCTGAAAATGTCCCCCTTGGCTTATAAACGAGTCATTGTCCCAGAAAGACTGCAGGGGAGGGGGAGTGGCAGAACAGCGGGTCACAGAGGCAGGAGCCGGCTGGCAGTGAATATTAATTTCTCTTATAGCGCGCAAAGTTACAGACGCAGGCTTCCAGCACACATTCTATTTACCTTTCCTGTGTGCCTTCGCTGCATTTAGTTCGCTCTGGCAACAGCAGCTCTTCCAGCCAAGTGATCACGTAGCTCCGCTCATTAAGGTAATGACTATTCACACCTCTCCACTCCCATAGGTGTGGAGTGCATATTCATTACCTTAATTAGCAGGGCCATGTGATCGCTTAGCAGAAAGAGCTGTTGGCGCCGGAACGAGATGCAGCGAGGGCGGGCAGGGAGGTATGGATGTGTTTTTTTTTAATAGGAACCATGCATACAAGGATAGGGCATAAGAAGCCATGCATACAATGATAGGAAATAAGGAGCCATGCATACAAGAACAGGGACGGGGAGCCATGCAAAGAAGTACAGGGAAGGGGGAGCCATGCATACCAGGCCAGGGACGAGGGAGCCATAAATGCAAGGACAGGGATGGGGAGCCATGCATACAAAGACAGGGTTGGGGGAGCCATGCATACAAGGACAGGGATGGGGGAGCCATGCATACAAAGGAAGGGAAGGGGAGCAATGCATACCAGGATAGGGATGAGGGGACAATGCATAGCCGGCTTATACTCAATAAGTATACCCAGTTTTTCATGGCAAAATTAGGTGCCTCGGCTTATACTTGGGTCGACTTATATTCGAGTACATATGGAACACCCGCCAGGGCCGTGGGGTATTCGGTACCAGGTCCGGGTCGGTACTTAGAGGGATGTGTCACGGCGACAGCGACTCAGTCTGTGGCCCTGGGCGCCCATGTTAAAGGGAAAGTCTTTTTAAAGGGGTTTTTGAAAAAAAAAGTTAATGACGCCACCTGTGGTATTCGGTCTGATGTGACCAACACTGCTTAAAGGGGTCCTCTGGGGTGATGTTATGGCAGCCAGATAGTATAACTTCCCACAGGTGAAGTAGGTCCCCAGAGCTCCCGGTGAATAAATGAAAGATGATGAGTGGTGCAGTAAGGAACGAAGAACGCAGTTGTGCAGTCTTTTTACCTGGTTTACTGATGGTAGCAGGCAGCCACAGTCCAGGGCACCAGAGCACCGGTACAGGCAGGGTCCGGCCGACTTGGAAGCGAGTTCAGAGGTCAGCTTTACCAGGAGGAGTTAATGTCTTCCTTCTAGTGCTGTGGTGTAGTTCCTTACTGCAAATGGCTTATTAGTTAGGTCCTCTCAGTTATATATGTCCTTTATTGAAGTGGGTCACAAAACCGTATGACAGATGACTCGAACCTTTTTACAGGGTCTCTATCATGACCCAGGCTATGTGTCACTGTGTCTCCTGGGCATTAGGGCGAACAGGTTACGTGTAGTCTAGCTGTCCTACCGGTTTCTGCTGTGCCTCATTGAGTATGACACAACCTCAGTCTTCCGGTTACCGGTATCTGCGCTCTATCAGGGAGGTAGCCCTCGCACAGCTATTGTTCCTTGTTGTCTCTCTCCTGTGCTTTGCTCTCCGGCACATTCACTAAAAGCTGTTCTTCCTTCTGTATATCGCTATCCAGGGGCTACAGCACTTCAGGCTGTACGGCCCCTCACTCATCCTTCTGCCTCAGACTGCTCCAGTCTGCTGTCTGACACCAACTGTCTATCTTTTCCTAACTGCCTAGCAACTGCCTAGAAACTAACTTCTCCTCCTGACCAGAGAGAGCAGCTCCCCTGAAGTCAGGGTTTAGAGCTCCCCCTTCTGGCCTAGAGTCAGAATGGTGTTGTATGTGCTAATTACCTGTTAAGAGGAATCTTCCATCGCTTCCAAGCATGACATCACTCTCCCTGTGAGGAAAGCAATGCCACTGTGACAACCAGGACCCTGGGGCGTCACACATACGGTACATTTTTCCAAGAAAAATGTTGTTCTTGCCCCAAAGTTTTAATTTTCACAAGGGTAACAGAAGAAAACGGACCATAAAATTTGTTGTGCAATTTCTCCTGAGTACATCAATACCCCATATGTGATGGAAAACTACTGTTTGGGCGCACAGCAGAGCTCAGAAGTGTAAGAGCGCCAATTGAACTGTGGAGTGCAAGTTTAGCTTAAATAAATTGTGCATACCTTGTCTCACTTGAAGAGCCCCTGACATGCCAAAACAGCAGACACCTCCACAATGGCTATATCTTGTAAACTACACCTCTTGAGGAATTCACATAGGGGTGTAGTCAGCATTTTTAACCTTAAGATGATTCACAGAGTTGTATAACATTAGGCTTAGTAAATGAAAAATTACTATTTTTTCCACTAAAATCTTGCTTTGGCCCCAAGTTTTTAATCTTCAAAAAAATAATAAGAGGAAATGAACTGTACAATTTGTTACACAATTTCTCCCGAGTATGCCAAAAGCCCATATATGATTAAAAACTACTTTTGAGGCATAGTGCAAAGCTCAGAAGGGAATAAGTGCCATACTGGAGTTCAGATTTTGCTGGAATGGTTTGAGGGTGCCATGTCACATTGGTAGAGCCGTTGAGGTACCAGAAAAGTAGAACGCGGAACAGCAGAAGTAAACCCAATTTACAAACTACATCCCCAATGAATTTATCTAGGGATGCAGTGAGCATGTTGACATCACTTGTGCCTTGCAGAATTTTATACCATTGGGCAGTAATGAAAGAATAATTACTTTATCACTAAAATGTTGTTTTAGCCCCAAATGTTTAATTTCTATAATTGGCAAAAAATGGACCTCACAGTACAATTTCTCCTGAGTGCGCCAACGGCCTACATGTAATCAGGAAACTACTTTTCAGGCACAGTGGAAAGTTCAAAAGGGAAGAAGTACCATATTATAATGCAGATTTTGCTGTTATAGTTTGCGGTGTCATGACCCACTGGGAGAGCCCCTAAGGTGCAAGAACAGAAGAAAGCCCCAATAAGTGACCACATTTTAGAATCTACACCTCTCAATCAATTAATCCAGGGTTGCAGTGATCATATTGACACCACAAGTGTATCACAAAATTTTACACCATTGGGCAATGAAGAAAAAATAATTACATTTTTACTGCAAACATTTTGTTTTTGCCCCAGATTTCACATTTGCACCTGGGGAAATGAGCAAAAATGGAACCAAAATGTGTCAAACAATTTCTGCTGAACATGGAAAGCACCACATATGTGGTGGTACAATACTGTCTAGCAGAAGAGCAGAATCACACCTCAAGTTGCCCAATTTTGGAAATCACACCCCTTTGGGAATTTATCTACAGGTGTAGTGATGATTTTAACTTCACGGGTGTTTTCCATAAATGAGCAGCAATGGATGTTACTAAGTGAAAATTGCAAATCTTCCATTGTAGTGCCTGTACATTGTTGTGGCCAGTACATTGTAGTGCCCAGTGCATTATGCCCAGCTTGTGCTTCTGGAGACATGCACCGGTAAATTAACTGGACTCTCATCACTACAGAAATGCCAAACATGTGGATGCTATTTGTGGTTTAGGCACACTGGGGCTGAGAAGGGAGTGGGGCTATTGAACTTAGGAGTGTAAAATTCAATGGATTTCTTTTGCAGAGAGAGGAGCTGTAGTGCTTTTCCACAGTGTTACCAGAAATGTGGATACTTTACATAACATTTTGGATCACATTTATCCTATGCTAACTGCTGAGCACTTACATCGGGGTTTCCATGGAAATCTCCAAATGAAGTGATTCAGATGAAACCCCTGACAGATCCATTCAAAAAGTTACTCTGTACTCTGGCCTCTGTTCGTGGTGCCTTCTTTTCGGAGATGCGCAAAGCTGTGGTCGACCGTGCTTTTAGGCAGCCTTAAAAAGATGGACACCGTTGGATCACAGGCCAGAGGGCTGCCACAGTGTCTTCATCAGCCTTATTATAGGAACTATTTCACCTGTGGTTATGTCTGAATTGCATATTTCAGAGATGTACACGAAAACCCCGGTGTAAGCGCTCATCATAGAGCACAAGATAAATGTGAGCCGAGCCTTACTGTGATTTTGGGAGGCAAAATGGACAAAACAGCAGGTCAAGAATTGGCTCTAATTATTTTTTATGTCGTTCCTCATGCAGTATAAATGATTAGACGGCTTTATTTTTTGGGTCAGTCTGATTCCAAATTTATATTGGGGTGTTATATTTGTCTGCTGTCACATACTAAAACACGCTTTTAAAAAAGTTTTTGTATTGCAATATTTTGAGAGCTACAATTTTTCTGACAGTCATTTGAGGGCTTGTTTTTACTGGGGCGAGTTAATGTTTTTAATGGTACCATTTTGCGCACATAACATTTTTGATCGCTTTCTATTCTGATTTTTGGGAGACAGAATGAACAAAAACCAGCAGTGTTGTGGTAAAAGTGATAAGGCAGCTTTATTCTTCAGTTCAGTGTGATGCTGATACATTTGAAGGCTGCGCGCCAGGCTCCCCTGACTCACAGGCCCCACAGTGGCTGCGTGGTATGCTGCTTTTAGCGGCACACTACTGGCTGGGGTCCCTAGGCAGCTGCCTAGTCTGCCTGCCCCTAATGCCGACCCTGATTATAATCATCAGTATCTGTACCATGAGGATGCAGATACCGGTTAAATCAAGATGTAGGATGGAGAAGGGGAGAGCAGCCGGAGTGTTTGGCCTGCAGGCCACTTTTTCCAGTCTCTTTGCTGCTCTAGTGTCTGGGCCGAATAGGAACGGCCAGATGTGATCCACAGACTATATTTTGCTCGGGCCTGGTGTAGACTGCAACAAATTGTAACCTTAACAATTTTATACAATAAAAAATTAAATACTTTGAAAAATATTTCACTACACCTCTGACTTTGCATATATAAAAAAATGATTTTTCCTAGCAGGAATTTATTTAATGCAGTATAAGTCCACATTATAATTGCTTAGAGTGGACATTTTTGATGCCCTTGACTTTGGACGCAGTTATTGCAGGTATTTGAAATATGCAGAGCTGACGAGAACATGAACAAGCTGATTCAATCAAATTATTACAATTTTTATTTTCTGCTTAGCCCTACAAGACTGCAGACTGATCATAAAGAACTCTGCAATGAATGAACAGCGCTTCATCTTACTGCCTGTTTTTCTCTTTAATTTGGTGTCAAATAAAAAGTTCTTTCCTGTGTTCTTATTTTGAAGATACAAAGTGAAATACTTTGCTGTACTTGTCCGCTAAATTGATGTCTTCTATTAAAATGGTTCTGCGGATGAAATGAATGTGGATTCATTGTATGCATTTCTGTCCTATTGGTTAACACATATCAGAAATACATTACCAAGAAATATGCTATTGCCTAACCAGCATATAAATCAAGTTAAATAACATTTCCTGGATCACAGTGAATGATGAGGATGAAGTCTCCAGTAAGGTCAAATAGTAGCTCTACTGCTACTTAAACAGATGGAAACGTAAATCAGATTAAAAAAAAAAGGTATGGTATTCACAAAATGAAATGTAATAAAGATAATGACAATAACATGACTAACAAAGAGACTCTCCACCTTCTTTCGCTTTATATTTTATATATCAAAATACAACTTAATGTAATGCCACATAAAAAAAATTCGGCTGCCCATATTTATGTGTAGAAACATGGATAGTGAGGTATGAGACATGAAGCAGGAATATGGTCATATTAACAATAATATTATTTTGAAATATTTTATTTGTTTTACAGTTACTTTACATATGCATTATATTTGCACTGCAGCTGATGGTACTGCATTACCATATTATGATTTATTCATACTGGATGATTACATTTTATGAGCATCATGGCTGGTACAATTTGAAGAGGACTATGCTTGGTATGATATAGCCACATCTATGGCTTTTATGATACTGTAAAAGCCAGACGATTTCTCATCTTTGCACTATTGTTTTTTTATTGTCTTCCATACCTAGCTATATAAGGGCTTGTTGTTTGTAGAATCCTTTCTAGTTCTGAATGACACTATTCATTTTTACTATAAATGTAGTGAAAACAGGAAAACATATTTCAAGTGCAGTGAAATGGTGAAAAAAGGCATCAGTTCTGACAACAGTTTCTTTTATCAGCATTAGTGATGAGCGAGTGTACTCGTTGCTCAGGTTTTCCCAAGCACGCTCGGGTGGTCTCCAAGTATTTGTAACTGCTCGGAGATTTAGTTTTTGTTGACGCAGCTGCATGATTTACGGCTGCTAGCCAGCCTGAGTACATGTGGGGGTTGCCTGGTTGCTAGGGAATCCCCACATGTATTCAAGCTGTCTATCAGCTGTAAATCATGCAGCTGAGGTGACGAAAACTAAATCTCTGAGCACTTACATATACATAGAGACCACCCGAGCGTGCTCGGTAAAACCCGAGCAACGAGTATACTCGCTCATCACTAATCAGCATTCAATACCCTGACATTATTCTCCATAACGCTGATACTAAACATATGAGTTTTCAATTATATTTAAGTGGGCCGAAATTTCTGAACTTAGAAAATAAAAACACAGACCAAATTTTAGTTTTACAAAGACTTCTATGTTATTCTGTTTGTGGACCTGTGCTTTCAAGTCTCAAGCTTTTTTTTATTACATATTGGGGTACATATGATGTTTTCATCACTTTGTACTGCATTTTTTAGGTAAATATCTAGACCAAAATCAGCAATTCTGGTGTTTCAAATTTTTCTCTCGGTTTCATCATTCACTGTAAGAGAGAAATATTTTATATACTTGTTTGTTTCAGGGAATAACACATGTGGCAATACCAAATATGTAAATTTTTTACATTTTGCTATTTTAATCTTCAAAAAAGGGGTATGATTTAAAGGGAACCTGTCACGTCATTTGTAGCATCTAAAGTGTCCCCAGTGCATTGGTAGTGATGCAATGTGCATCACCAACATGTTTTTTCCATTAAAATCACTGCTGTAATTCTTTTCAAAAAAGACTTTATATGCAAAATTCCTTATGACATGTGCGCAAACCTCATCATCAACTATAAAAAACGTCTGACTGCTGTGCTTGCCAACAAGGGTTTTGCCACCAAGTATTAAGTCTTGCTTGCCAGAGGGATCAAACACTTATTTCTCGCTGCAAAATGCAAATATATTATATAATTTGTACAATGTGATTTTCTGGAATTTATTTTTGATATTCTCTCAATGTTAAAATTAACCTACCCTTAAAATTCTACACTGTTCGTGTATTTGCCAGTGGGCAAACTTACAAAATCAGCAAGGGATCAAATACTTACAGTATTTCCCCCACTGCAGTTATATCTTACCTGCTCGTTTAGTCATAGGGGTGTGCTTCGTTGCATTCAGTCAGGGTTGTCCCTGCCCACCCAATTTGAATTATGTCCCGTGATTTTCACAGATGTCACTGCATAGCCTGCGCTTGTGCATTATTTATCATGTTGCCGCGCTTGCGCTGTGTGTATGGGGGGAACCGCACTTGTGCAATATGTAATGTAGTGCCCTTAGGAGACTTGAATGTGTGAGCGTACGTTCAGTGGATTGTGAAATTGACGATCTTCTATGAAGTCCAACAATACGCTGGGCCTTATGGGAGTTTCAATAAATGTTACAGACATGCAAATTTCTGCAGGCCTCCACCTGCTATAACAACAATCAGTACCTCATAATTGTGTAATACAGGTAACTATTAACCATCAGAACAGACTGGCACCAGTCTGGAAGCCTTTTAAATGTCATTATCAGCATTTGAGAGGTGAAACTGATAATATTGGAGCTAACTCAGACTACACCAACTACGGTACTCTTGAGGACAAGCTATGTAAACTTAAACATGAAAAGAACCGTGGATAAAAAAACAAAAAATAGGAACTTAACTTACAATGTAAATACTTATAATTCAGGGGCTTTCTCACTAGATTTTATTATTGTACAAATGGATGTGATGGAAACATCAAAGTATTACATACATGATCATATACCAGACTGGCGCCACTACTCCTTACTGTGTTCCCGCTGGTCTCCAGTCTTCCACTTACGTTGAGAATGACTGCAATAGTCAATAAGGGGTAAAACTTGTCTGAGCCAGAAAAAAACAGTCAGGCCATATTTAGCCATTGCAAAATGCCCACTGCCAAGAGAGGAAGCCAGGAGACCAATGGGGGGACACAGTAAGGAGTACAGAATAGCATCAGTAACATACAGTCAACAACCCATTTAAGACCTAGTACATTACATTGTAAAATGTTTTATATAGTCTAGTACTATTTATTTACATGCATGATGAACATATTGTGAACCAAGAGCTAAAATAAAAAAGAATTGATAAAAGGTTATTATATAGGAATCATACACAGTCAAACGAAATTTCCCTGCAATCTTACAATATTTAGGCTATGTGCACACGATCAGGAAAGTTTGCAGAATTTTCCTGAGCAAATATAGACAACTTTCGCAGGAAACCCGCTTGAGGTTTTTTTTCGCATTTTTTGCGAGGATTTTTCCGGAGGTTCCCAATGCAATAAAATAGCGGCAAATCCGCAAACAATCCACAAAATGAATGAACATGCTGTGTTATTTTTTTCACGATGCGTTTTTTTCACGGAAAAAAACGCAGCATGGGCACAAAAATTGCAGAATGCATTAAATTGATGGGGTGCTTAATGTAAGCATTTTTTAAGCGTTTTTGCAGTGGAAAAAAACGCGAAAAATCCAGAACGTGTACACGCAGCCTTACTTGTATCTATATTTGACCCAATGTTTAATCATAAGTTTCTTTGAAAATCAAGATTCCAAATCTATATAAGAAAAACTAATTGACAAAAACAAGAAAAGTCTACAAAGAAAGCATGCTATAAAATGATGTTCTCGTAAATGACAATGTGCACTTAGGCGGATAGCATGACTAAACACTATTGACTATCCATGCTTCATAAATAAGCCACAAATGGCAAAAGGTTAATTTATTATTATTTAACACTAAGTATTAATTCCAGAATCCACAAATTCAACTCTAAGTTACTGTAAAGAACATTGTTGGATGGAGAGAAGGGTCAAATATCAAGGCTGTCCAGAAAGACGACATGACATTCACCTTTAAATTCACAGCTTTCTCTGAAAAGCTTAAGGGGCTCCAGAGTGCTCTTGACCTTCACTGAATGTCACTGAAGTACTTTCGCTGATTAAAATCCCATGTTACTCTGCACAGCATGATCCATTATCTCCAAGTATAATTTAATGGTAAAGCCAGTGCTGCCATTAGAGATTGTGGCTGAACATAAATATTTAGATAATTAAGAATGTTATTTAAAAAAAAAAAAAAAAAAAAATTTAGACCTCTATTGCAAATTGTTTTGTAACTCAAAACTTAAATTAAATCCACCCAAGACTAAAGCAGACTGAAAATCAAAATCCATATTGTACAATATTCTATAGGAAAAAAATAAAACAATACTAGAAAACACTGGGTCAAAATGAACATTCCAAAGCAAAAAAGTAGGCATTAGTCCTACCAGCAATAGGTTTTCCAGGAGTCCATCATGACAGCACCATCAGTAAGTTGTCCTTCTTATCCTTGCTAGGGACAGGAACACACAAGAGGTTAAAAGGTTCCTCCCTCCACCACCCTCAGTGATTTTCCAAGTACCACACCAGGATGGATGCAACACTATTTTATTCAGTTTTCCTTCTACATATGTTACCATCAAATATTAGATAAGAATTTAAGGGAGAGAATGTAATAGGTGCTGTCATGATGGACTCCTAGAAAACCTATTACCGGTAGGACTAATGCCTACTTTCCAGTACGTCCCTCCTGACAGCACCATCAGAAAAATGCCAGAAGATACATTCAGGGCAGGACCACTGCTTGGAGGACCTTCCTTCCGAAGGCCATCTTTTGGCCAGATAAAACGTCCATTTTATAATGTCTGCAAAAGGTATTAAGGCTTGTCCATGTTGCAGCACTGTAGATTTGGTCCACCAAGGCTTGGTCCACCAAGTCCACCCTGCTTTCTCTGCCTAAGATGTGGCTACTGTTCTCATGGAATGGGCTCTAATGTTGATTAGAGGAGACTTTCCTTCTGATGCGTAGGTCAGGCTGATCACTGACCTAAGCCATCGTGCCAACATCGCTTTTGTCGTATTTTTCCCCCTATTCTTCACCCAAAAATGTATGAACAGATTGGGATCTATTTGCCAGTCCTTTGTGGCTTCCAATTACCGGAGGACTATTCGCCTGACGTCTAGGGAATTAAATGACCGTTCTTAACTATTTTTATGGTCCTGGCAGAAGGAAGGCAAGACTACCTCTTGGCTCATATGAAAGGATGTTACTACTTTTGGTAGAAATTAAGGGTCTAACCTAAGAATAATGCAATCATCTAAGATACTCAGGTATGGGCTTTTTATGGAAAATGCCTGTACTTCTCCAATTCATCTGGCTGTTGCTATGGTAACCAGGAATGCAGTTTTAAAGGAGAGAGATTTTATATCTGAATCCTCAAGCAGTTCATATGGTGATCTGCATAATCCATTTAAGACTGTTCAAATCTGAAGGCGGGACATTGGCTCTAACCATGGTCTTATTCTGCCTGTGGCCTTAATGAATCGTTCAATCCATGGATGCCCTGCTAGTGGACAGTCCATAAAAATACTCAGAGACAAGACTTTCACTTTCAGAGTGCTGGGTCTTAGGCCTTTATCAAATCCTGCTTGGAGGAATTCTAATATCAGAATATCAGAACTAGATAATTCTATTGTTGCCTCAGGATATTGCGCACAAAATTTTCTCCATATTTTCATATATACTGTATAGCCGATGTTACCAGTTTCCTGCTTTTTTTGTATTGTTGTTATGACAGAGTCTGAGAGATTTTTAGATTTCAAGATCTGCCACACAGGCAGACAACTGTAGGGGCTTCATATTGAGATGGTGTATTGGCCCCTGAACCAGTACATCCTGCCTCTCTGGAAGGATGATGGAATCTTCTATGGCCATCCTTCTCAGTAAGGGAAATAAGGGAAACCAGCTCCTTCTGGGCCAAAATGGTAATATTATGATCATCTTGGCTTGATCCTCCTGTATCTTCCTCAGCACTGCTGGTATTAGAGGAAATGGGGGAAATGCATAAGCGAGGTACATATCCATTTTTTGATATAAAGCATTCACACCTGTTGGTCTGTCTCCCTGATTGAGGGAAAATAATTTCTCTGCTTTTGAATTTTTTCTTGCAGTGAACTGGTCCATCTGGGAGGCACCCCATCGGCGTATTATGTGATGGAATTCTTCCCAGTTCAGCTCCCATTCTGACTGTTGAACTGTTTTTTGGCTGAGAAAGTCTGCTACCACGTTCTGAGACCCTTTCAGATGTACTCAGGTTACTGATAGCACCGTTTCCTTTGCCCAAAGGAAGATTTTATGTGCTACCGCATGTAAAACGTGGTGTCTTGGTCCCCCTTGATGTTTGAAGAGGGCCACTGTTTCTGGCTGACAGGCCTCAGATGTGCTGTTTCTTTAGACTTGGCCCACATAGCTTTAGTGTTTCCCAGACCTCCTAAAGCTGTGAGGTTGCATGATCTGGGACAATCTGAGCTTTGCCAGGTACACTGTATTCACAGATCCTGCACTTGAGTTCCCCAGCCACTCCCATTTGCGTCTGTGGTGATCAATATAAACAGGGACAGTTTCCACATAATCCCCTTCTTCAGGTTGGTTATGGAAGTCCACCAGGCTAATAACTATTTTGTTACTGTTGACAGTCTTAACTTTTTGTCTAGCCCATCTCTTCTTCTGTTCCAGGTTGTCAGCACCTGATCTTGTAGCTGTCTCGAGTGGAATTGACTCCACCGGACTCCTGGTATAGAAGCAGTCATCAGTCCCAGAATCCTCTGAGCCTCTATGATGGACACCAGTGATCTCCCTCTGAAGGCTATAACCTTGTTACTGAGTTCTTTCTGTTTCTTTTCTGGCAGAAAGGACATCTGCTGTTCAGAGTCCAAGAGATTTCCTAGGAAGACCTTCTGTCTTCCTGGCACAAGGTCTGATTTTCCCCAGTTTATGATCCACCCTAAGTTGTTTAGCACTAAGATGGTTGATGTTAAACTGGTCCTTAGTTTCAGGGGGATACATTTCAAAAACCTGACCTGCACATCCAAACATAGACTGAGTGTGAACAGGTGCTGAACCCAGAGTCGCCAACTCGTATATAGTTAAATAAATAGGGCAGCACACTGCAGCGCCAAAACATGCAAACTTGAAAAAACTAAATTTGAACTGCATTACTGCACTAGAAATATGAAAAATGAGAGCTTTTAGCGCACAAAAATGGCCAATTTTATGTGTACCTCGTAGCCACGTTAAGGCATCTCTCTTATACGAGGTCCTACGTTTGACCTACCTCACTGAGAATAAACGTCTCCATCTGAATGGGTACATGTAAAAACCTCTTCTTGGACTCAAATTCTCTCTCTATGTGGAGGGGTATTGGACCTACTATAATTAAAACACCTGAAGCTAGGAGGCGGGGAGTGCACGAACAGAAGGCTAGAGAATACATTTCAAAAACCTGACCTGCACATCCAAACATAGACTGAGTGTGAACAGGTGCTGAACCCAGAGTCGCCAACTCGTATATAGTTAAATAAATAGGGCAGCACACTGCAGCGCCAAAACATGCAAACTTGAAAAAACGAAATTTGAACTGCATTACTGCACTAGAAATATGAAAAATGAGAGCTTTTAGCGCACAAAAATGGCCAATTTTATGTGTACCTCGTAGCCACGTTAAGGCATCTCTCTTATACGAGGTCCTACGTTTGACCTACCTCACTGAGAATAAACGTCTCCATCTGAATGGGTACATGTAAAAACCTCTTCTTGGACTCAAATTCTCTCTCTATGTGGAGGGGTATTGGACCTACTATAATTAAAACACCTGAAGCTAGGAGGCGGGGAGTGCACGATCAGAAGGCTAGAGAATACATTTCAAAAACCTGACCTGCACATCCAAACATAGACTGAGTGTGAACAGGTGCTGAACCCAGAGTCGCCAACTCGTATATAGTTAAATAAATAGGGCAGCACACTGCAGCGCCAAAACATGCAAACTTGAAAAAACGAAATTTGAACTGCATTACTGCACTAGAAATATGAAAAATGAGAGCTTTTAGCGCACAAAAATGGCCAATTTTATGTGTACCTCGTAGCCACGTTAAGGCATCTCTCTTATACGAGGTCCTACGTTTGACCTACCTCACTGAGAATAAACGTCTCCATCTGAATGGGTACATGTAAAAACCTCTTCTTGGACTCAAATTCTCTCTCTATGTGGAGGGGTATTGGACCTACTATAATTAAAACACCTGAAGCTAGGAGGCGGGGAGTGCACGATCAGAAGGCTAGAGAATACATTTCAAAAACCTGACCTGCACATCCAAACATAGACTGAGTGTGAACAGGTGCTGAACCCAGAGTCGCCAACTCGTATATAGTTAAATAAATAGGGCAGCACACTGCAGCGCCAAAACATGCAAACTTGAAAAAACGAAATTTGAACTGCATTACTGCACTAGAAATATGAAAAATGAGAGCTTTTAGCGCACAAAAATGGCCAATTTTATGTGTACCTCGTAGCCACGTTAAGGCATCTCTCTTATACGAGGTCCTACGTTTGACCTACCTCACTGAGAATAAACGTCTCCATCTGAATGGGTACATGTAAAAACCTCTTCTTGGACTCAAATTCTCTCTCTATGTGGAGGGGTATTGGACCTACTATAATTAAAACACCTGAAGCTAGGAGGCGGGGAGTGCACGATCAGAAGGCTAGAGAATACATTTCAAAAACCTGACCTGCACATCCAAACATAGACTGAGTGTGAACAGGTGCTGAACCCAGAGTCGCCAACTCGTATATAGTTAAATAAATAGGGCAGCACACTGCAGCGCCAAAACATGCAAACTTGAAAAAACGAAATTTGAACTGCATTACTGCACTAGAAATATGAAAAATGAGAGCTTTTAGCGCACAAAAATGGCCAATTTTATGTGTACCTCGTAGCCACGTTAAGGCATCTCTCTTATACGAGGTCCTACGTTTGACCTACCTCACTGAGAATAAACGTCTCCATCTGAATGGGTACATGTAAAAACCTCTTCTTGGACTCAAATTCTCTCTCTATGTGGAGGGGTATTGGACCTACTATAATTAAAACACCTGAAGCTAGGAGGCGGGGAGTGCACGATCAGAAGGCTAGAGAATACATTTCAAAAACCTGACCTGCACATCCAAACATAGACTGAGTGTGAACAGGTGCTGAACCCAGAGTCGCCAACTCGTATATAGTTAAATAAATAGGGCAGCACACTGCAGCGCCAAAACATGCAAACTTGAAAAAACGAATTTTGAACTGCATTACTGCACTAGAAATATGAAAAATGAGAGCTTTTAGCGCACAAAAATGGCCAATTTTATGTGTACCTCGTAGCCACGTTAAGGCATCTCTCTTATACGAGGTCCTACGTTTGACCTACCTCACTGAGAATAAACGTCTCCATCTGAATGGGTACATGTAAAAACCTCTTCTTGGACTCAAATTCTCTCTCTATGTGGAGGGGTATTGGACCTACTATAATTAAAACACCTGAAGCTAGGAGGCGGGGAGTGCACGATCAGAAGGCTAGAGAATACATTTCAAAAACCTGACCTGCACATCCAAACATAGACTGAGTGTGAACAGGTGCTGAACCCAGAGTCGCCAACTCGTATATAGTTAAATAAATAGGGCAGCACACTGCAGCGCCAAAACATGCAAACTTGAAAAAACGAAATTTGAACTGCATTACTGCACTAGAAATATGAAAAATGAGAGCTTTTAGCGCACAAAAATGGCCAATTTTATGTGTACCTCGTAGCCACGTTAAGGCATCTCTCTTATACGAGGTCCTACGTTTGACCTACCTCACTGAGAATAAACGTCTCCATCTGAATGGGTACATGTAAAAACCTCTTCTTGGACTCAAATTCTCTCTCTATGTGGAGGGGTATTGGACCTACTATAATTAAAACACCTGAAGCTAGGAGGCGGGGAGTGCACGATCAGAAGGCTAGAGAATACATTTCAAAAACCTGACCTGCACATCCAAACATAGACTGAGTGTGAACAGGTGCTGAACCCAGAGTCGCCAACTCGTATATAGTTAAATAAATAGGGCAGCACACTGCAGCGCCAAAACATGCAAACTTGAAAAAACGAAATTTGAACTGCATTACTGCACTAGAAATATGAAAAATGAGAGCTTTTAGCGCACAAAAATGGCCAATTTTATGTGTACCTCGTAGCCACGTTAAGGCATCTCTCTTATACGAGGTCCTACGTTTGACCTACCTCACTGAGAATAAACGTCTCCATCTGAATGGGTACATGTAAAAACCTCTTCTTGGACTCAAATTCTCTCTCTATGTGGAGGGGTATTGGACCTACTATAATTAAAACACCTGAAGCTAGGAGGCGGGGAGTGCACGATCAGAAGGCTAGAGAATACATTTCAAAAACCTGACCTGCACATCCAAACATAGACTGAGTGTGAACAGGTGCTGAACCCAGAGTCGCCAACTCGTATATAGTTAAATAAATAGGGCAGCACACTGCAGCGCCAAAACATGCAAACTTGAAAAAACGAAATTTGAACTGCATTACTGCACTAGAAATATGAAAAATGAGAGCTTTTAGCGCACAAAAATGGCCAATTTTATGTGTACCTCGTAGCCACGTTAAGGCATCTCTCTTATACGAGGTCCTACGTTTGACCTACCTCACTGAGAATAAACGTCTCCATCTGAATAGGTACATGTAAAAACCTCTTCTTGGACTCAAATTCTCTCTCTATGTGGAGGGGTATTGGACCTACTATAATTAAAATACCTGAAGCTAGGAGGCGGGGAGTGCACGATCAGAAGGCTAGAGAATACATTTCAAAAACCTGACCTGCACATCCAAACATAGACTGAGTGTGAACAGGTGCTGAACCCAGAGTCGCCAACTCGTATATAGTTAAATAAATAGGGCAGCACACTGCAGCGCCAAAACATGCAAACTTGAAAAAACGAAATTTGAACTGCATTACTGCACTAGAAATATGAAAAATGAGAGCTTTTAGCGCACAAAAATGGCCAATTTTATGTGTACCTCGTAGCCACGTTAAGGCATCTCTCTTATACGAGGTCCTACGTTTGACCTACCTCACTGAGAATAAACGTCTCCATCTGAATGGGTACATGTAAAAACCTCTTCTTGGACTCAAATTCTCTCTCTATGTGGCCATTCAGATGGAGACGTTTATTCTCAGTGAGGTAGGTCAAACGTAGGACCTCGTATAAGAGAGATGCCTTAACGTGGCTACGAGGTACACATAAAATTGGCCATTTTTGTGCGCTAAAAGCTCTCATTTTTCATATTTCTAGTGCAGTAATGCAGTTCAAATTTCGTTTTTTCAAGTTTGCATGTTTTGGCGCTGCAGTGTGCTGCCCTATTTATTTAACTATATACGAGTTGGCGACTCTGGGTTCAGCACCTGTTCACACTCAGTCTATGTTTGGATGTGCAGGTCAGGTTTTTGAAATGTATTCTCTAGCCTTCTGATCGTGCACTCCCCGCCTCCTAGCTTCAGGTGTTTTAATTATAGTAGGTCCAATACCCCTCCACATAGAGAGAGAATTTGAGTCCAAGAAGAGGTTTTTACATGTACCCATTCAGATGGAGACGTTTATTCTCAGTGAGGTAGGTCAAACGTAGGACCTCGTATAAGAGAGATGCCTTAACGTGGCTACGAGGTACACATAAAATTGGCCATTTTTGTGCGCTAAAAGCTCTCATTTTTCATATTTCTAGTGCAGTAATGCAGTTCAAATTTCGTTTTTTCAAGTTTGCATGTTTTGGCGCTGCAGTGTGCTGCCCTATTTATTTAACTTAGTTTCAGGGGGGACTCTGCCATCAACAGGAGGTCATCCAAATACTGGACAATCAATATCCCTCTTTGAGATCTAGCATGCACATTGCCATATTTTCCTTGATCAATAGAGTCATAGATCTTACAGACTCCATCTTGAATTTCTTGTGGGATACCCATCTGTTTAGAGTGTTTAGATTTATTATGGTGCTATTAGGGTTGAGCGAAACGGGTCGAAATTGTTCAAAAGTTGCCGACTTTTGGCAAGGTCGGGTTTCATGAAACCCGACCCGACCCCAGTGGGGGGTCGGCCATGAAGTCGGCGATCTTTTGAATCTGGAATCGGAATTCCGATCCCGATTCCCGATATGTTTAAGATATCGGGAATTGGTATCGGAATTCAGATTAAAGTGTAAAATATAGAATTAAAATAAAAAATATTGCAATACTTACCCTCTGACGCGCCCTGGTACTAACCGGCAGCCTTCCTCCTTCGAATCCGCGCTTCTAGGACCTTGCCGTGACGTCGCGGTGACGTCGCGGCTTGTGATTGGCCGACCATGTGACCGCTCGCACGGCCAATCACAAGCCGCGACGTCACCCGCGACGTCACCGAAGGTCCTGGAAGGGCTGATTCTTAGGAAGGAAGGCTGTCGGAAGGAAGCAGGGCGCTTCCGAGGGTGAGTATATTCCTATTAGGTATATACTCACCCTCGGAAGGGCCCTGCTTCCTTCCGACAGCCTTCCTTCCTAAGAATCAGCCCTTCCAGGACCTTCGGTGACGTCGCGGGTGACGTCGCAGCTTGTGATTGGCCGCGCGAGCGGTCACATGGGCGGCCGCGCGGCCAATCACAAGCCGCGACGTCACCGCGACGTCACGGCAAGGTCCTAGAAGCGCGGATTCGAAGGAGGAAGGCTGCCGGTTAGTACCAGGGCGCGTCAGAGGGTAAGTATTGCAATATTTTTTATTTTAATTCTATATTTTACACTTAAATATGGATCCCAAGGCCTGAAGGAGAGTTTCCGCTCCTTCAGACCCTGGGAACCATGGAAACCCAATGCACTGCATTGGGTTTCGAGTTTCGGCCGACCCCGACCCCGACTTTTTTTATAGGATCGGCCGATTTCACTCGACCCGACTTTTCCAAAAGTCGGGTTTCATGAAACCCGACCCGATCCTATAAAAGTGAAGGTCGCTCAACCCTAGGTGCTATAATTGCCCCCAAGTTTCTTTATTGAGAGAAGGCTTGAATAGACACCATTCTGACTCAGGCACTGGAGCACTGCTCCTGAATCCACCAACTTCTTTACTTCTTCCAGCAGCCTTCTTGCAACCTGGGGGACCGGATAGTTGTCAGGTGGAATCTTCCCTGGGATATCTGCACAAATTGTATTTTGTATCCTTCTGTTACTGTCTGCAGTATCCATGGGATCTTGGATACTTCTGTCCATGCTGGAAGAAAGTTTTGGAGTCCCCCCCCATTTTCTTGGCATCATTGCTTATCCAAACTATTTGCTGAACTCAAATGCTGAACTCCTTTACCGCCCTTCGGGGAGCTACATCTACCAGTCTTCCCTTTTTCTTTTATATTCCGGTTTCTGATGGGAGGCTTCCGAAAGGATGAAACTTTTTTAAGATTCTCTTTCGGAAACCTATTTTTTTTATCTGACACCCTTTCCAAAATGCCAGCCAGTACAGGACCAAACATTCAAAGGCCAGACAAGGGGATGGAGCACAAATTATTTTTAAGAGTAACAATCCCCTGATGTTTTTAGCCAGATTGCTCGCCAGACATGTTGGCCAATGCCCCATTCCTTGCGGCACATCTAATGGACTCTGCTGAGGCATCCGCCATGAACCCTGTTGCCATTTTGAGTAACGGCATAGATTCCAAGATCTCATCTCTGGATGTCTTCTTCCTTAGATTAGCCTCCGACACTTCTATCCATATATTCATGGCTCTTGCCACAGAGGTAGATGCTATATTCGCTTTAATTATAGATGCAGAGGTATCCCCTTTTTTTTTTTAGAATCCCCTCTGCCTTTCTGTCCATTGGATCTTTTAGGCATGGTGAGTCTTCAAAGGGGATAGCAGTTATCTTTGCTACCCTAGCAATAGGGATATCTACTTTAGGGATTCCTTCTCATAATATTATGTCCTCAGACTCAAAAGGTAGACGTGATCTGAAACTTCTTGGGATTATCAGTCTCTTTTCCATGTCTTCCCACTCCTCGATGGCTTTACTATGTTTATTGAGAGAGAAAACTTGGTTCATATGGCTCTTTAAACCTCCGAACATTTCATCCTGTGTTGAAGAGGGTTGGTGGGTATCCTTCACCTCCATAGTATTCCTGACGGCTGATAATAGTGCGTCAGTATCTTCCTAAAAGATAAAGACCCAAGAGAAATAGTATTGTCTCACCTTTCTTCCATCTGAATTGTCAAAAGGCGATTCCTATTTAAATTAGGATTCAGTGCTTTTTTTCAAATTTTCCAGAAGTGCATTCCACATTGGAACGCACGCCGGGTACTAGAGGCCTGTGTGTCATCCTTCTGTAACCAGAAATGCCTCTTTCTATCTTCAGTGCGTACTGGAGTCGCGCGCAGGGATGGGCAGCGTGAGCCAAGAGCCCCCCTGGATGGGAACCCCAGGAGCCACCGCTCAACTGGACAGGCTGAGGGACCCCTTTGTTCGTCGGGGTGTTGGCCTCCGGACCTCATGCAAGAGGAAGGGGAGAAATGGTGAGGATCCCTTCCCGATCCTCCTTTATCCAAGATCAGGAGCTCCAGCTTGCTGAGAGATGTAAGGTACACTCTTCTGCATCCCTCACTGATAGGAACAGGAAAAACACTGAGGGGTGGTTGAGGGAAGGGTCTTTTAACCTCTTATATGCTTCTGTCCCTATCAAGGATAAGAAGGACAACATACCCACACATACATACACACACAGGTGGTTCTCACAAAATTAAAGTATAATCAGAAAGTTAATTTATTTCAATTCTTCAATACAAAAAGAAATACTCATATATTATACAGAGTCATTGCAAACAGAATGATCTATTTCAAGTGTTTATTTCTGGTAATGTTGATGATTATGGCTCACAGCCAATGAAAACCCAAAAGTCATTATCTCAGTAAATTAGAATAATTAACAAAAAACATCTGCAAAGGCTTCCAAAGCATTTAAAAAGGTCTCTAAGTCTGTTTCAGTAGGCTCCACAATCATAGGGAAGAATGTTGACTTGACAGATGTCCAGAAAGCAGTCACTAACATACTCCACAAGGAGGGTAAGCCACAAAAGGTAATTGCTAAAGAAGATGGATGTTCACAGAGTGCTGTATCCAAGCATATTAATGGAAAGTTGAGTGGAAGGAAAAAGTTTAGAAAAGGGTACACAAGCAACCAGGATAACCGCAACTTTGAAAGGATTGTTAAAAGGCCGTTCAAAGGCCTTTCAAAATATGGGGGATATTCACAAGGAGTCATTGCTTTAACCCCTTCATGACCCAGCCTATTTTGACCTTAATGACCTGGCCGTTTTTTGCAATTCTGACCAGTGTCCCTTTATGAGGTAATAACTCAGGAACGCGGTATTTTCCGCACCATGGGCACAGTGGATTTGGTTTTCCATAGGTTTACGTGGTACTGTAAATTTGATGGAAAACTGCTACGAATCCGCAGCGGCGAATCCGCTGCGGATCCGCAGCCAAATTCGCACCATGTGCACATAGCCTAATTCTAACCCTAACCCTAGTTCTAACCCTAATTCTAGCCTTAACCCTAACCCTAGCCCTAACCCTAGCGGGGGAATAAAAATATTTTCTTTGTTTTATTTTTGTCCCTACCTATGGAAGTGATAAAGGGGGGGGTTATTTATTATTTTTTTATTTTGATCGCTGTGATACAACCTATCACAGCGATCAAAATGTACTTGTAACGAATCTGCCGGCCGGCGGCACCCATGGAGCAGACGGATGGACACCGGGAGGGACACCGGGAGGGACATGGGAGGTCGGTAAGTATGATGGGGGGATCGGACTGCGGGGGAAGCGGACAGGAGGATGGAGGAGAGCGGAGGACAGCTAATGACCGGACGGAGGATGGAGAGGAGATCGGTGGTGGTGGGGGAGGGGCAGATCGCGATCTCCAGCCATGGCTGATGCTATTGCAGCATCGGCCATGGCTGTATTGTAATATTTCACCAAGTTTCATTGCTGAAATATTACTATCGCTCTGATTGAAAGTGAAACGTCACTTTCAACAGCCAATCAGAGCGATCGTAGCCACGGGGGGGGGTGGCAAAGCAACCCCCCCCCCAGGCTAAAGTACCACTCCCCTGTCCCTGCAGATTGGGTGAAATTGGAGTTAACCCTTTCACCCTGCAGGGACGCTATCATTCTGTGACACAGCATATGTGTCACAGGTCGGATTGGCACCGACTTTCATGACGCATACGCTCTGTCACAGATCGGGAAGGGGTTAACAGCCACAACACACACAGACATATCCAAGACATGGGCTACAAGTGTCATATTCCTTGTGTCAAGCCACTTATGACCAATAGACAACACCAGAAGTGTCTTACCTGGGTCAAGGAGAAAAATAACTGGACTGTTGCTCAGTGTTGTTTTCTAAGGTGTTGCTTTCAGATGAAAGTAAATTTTTGCATTTAATTTGGAAATCAAGGTCCCAGAGTCTGGAGGAAGAGTGGCGAGGCCACAATCCAAGCTGGTGGAGGTTTAGTGTGAAGTTTCCAAAATCAGTGATGGTTTGGGGAGCGATGTCATCTGCTGATGTAGGTCCACTGTGTTTTATCAACCCAAAGTCAGCACATCCGTCTACCAGGACATTTTAGAGCACTTCATGGTTCCCTCTGTCAGCAAGCTTTTTGGAGATGGAAATCTCATTCTCCAGCAGGACTTGGCACCTGTCCACACTGCCAAAAGTACCAGTATCTGGTTTAAAAAGAGCAGAATCACTGTGCTTGATTAGCCAGCAAACTCGCCTGACCTTAACTGCATAGGGATTCTATGGGGTATTGTCAAGAGGAAGATGAGACACCAGACCCAACAATGCAGACGAGCTGAAGGGTGATATCAACGCAATCTAAGCTTCCATAACACCTCAGCAGTGCCACAGGCTGATCGTCTCCAAGCCACACCACACTGATGCAGTAATTGATGCAAAAAGAGCCCTAACCAAGTATTGAGTGCATTTTCTGAACATACAGTAGGCCAACATTTCGGATTTTAAAATCATGACTTTTGGGTTTTCATTGGCTGTAAGCCATAATCATCAACATTAACATAAATAAACACTTGAAATAGATCCCTCTGTTTGTAATGACTCTATATAATATATGAGTTTCACATTTTGTATTGAAGAACTGAAATAAATTAACTTTTCGACGTTATTCAAATTTTGGAAGAAGCACCTGTATGTATAATCTCCTAATATATATGCAGTATACATATATATACATATATATATATATAGATATACACACTGTATATATAGTGTATATATATATATATATATATATATATATATATATATATATAGTAACAATGCTGCTAACTTGGAAATGGGAAGGGTTATCACAGGGACTGTTTCTACTTAAAAGTGCAGCTGGTTTATTTCATTCCTTATAAACCGCATCAAAGGAAAAGTTAAGTACAGCCTTTGTCCAGCATAAAGTGAAACATAAAGTAAAGAGTCCATACAATAGTGTGAGTTACCATGTAACTTCCCGGCTCTGTGCTCCACATGGAAATGGAAATCCTGCAGGGCTAGAAAACAGTGGGTGACATGGGTAGCAGTCCAGATTCTCAGACCTTTAGCAAATGCACACAATCCTGGAGGTCTGCACACCTCTAAAAACCAGACGTGTGAGACAAACAGGTCACATTTTACAATTTGAACCACAAACAGGGGTGGAGATATGGTGAGCAGCCATTCTGCACAACTCTACAGCTGCTCATAATGAATCCAACCCTCTCATGTCTAATTAACCCCTCATAGTACTATGTGTACTAGAGCATTACTCCAGGTTTATATCTCAGAGGGCAACCACATCTGTGATACATATTTCCCACACACTATGTGTCCAGCAGCTATCTTATGTACCTCCCCCTCTGCCTAAATCTGTAGATTATGATGTAACTTCCTCGCTCTGTGTTTCACATGGAAGCAGAAATCCTGCAGGGCTAGCAACCAGTGGGTGACATGATCATTTTTTCCCTTTTTCTCCCTCATTCCACCTGAGTGGGGCATGGACTGACACTAATTTAAATATTCACCATAACAAATAGTATTGCAATGTGTACACCATCCACTTTAGTCTTCCTTTTCTATGATGGAATATTTTTTCTCACATGCTGACAGTTTCCTACTCAGGTAGAGAACCAAGTTCTCCTCTCCGTGTGTCTCCTGATAAAGGTCTGCTCCTAATCCAACTTCTGAGGCATCCGTCTGGAGTACAAATTGATTCCTAAAATCGGATAGGTACCAGGACCGGTGGCTTACACAGAGCTACTTTCAGTTCTTGAAAGGCCGTCTCTGCCTCCGTCGTCCATTTGGTCATAACCGATTTTGTCCTCCTACAAAGGTCGCTCAGGGGTGCGGACACCATGGCAAAGTTTGGAATGAACCTCCTGTAGTACCCTGAGATTCCCAGAAAGGCCCTAGCTTGCTTTTTTGAGAGTGGTTTTGCCAGTTCTAGATTGTTTCCACTTTATTGATATGTGGTTTGATTTTGCCTCTGCCTACTACATATCTAAATTATTTGGCCTCTTATTTTCCCATGGCACATTTGTTTGGATTTATAGAGATCCACATCTTTGTGAGAGCATTAAACACCCACTGGACCTTTCCCAGATGACTTCCCCAAACCATGCTGAAGATTATGATATCGTCCAGGTATGCCACAGCGTAATTCTTATGGGGTGCGAGGATCTAGTACATGGCCCTCTGGAAGATGGCCGGAGCTCTCGGTAGTCCGAACAGCATCCGGACGTATTGGAAGCACCCATTGGGCGTAGAGAAGGCCATCTTCTCCTTGGCCTCTTGTGACATGGGGATTTGCCAATATCACTTCGATATATCCAAGGTGGTTATACACCTTGCCAGTCCAAGTCTGTAGATCAGCTTATCGACATGCAACATCGCATATGCGACCAACTTGGAGACTTTGTTCAGCTTCCAATAATCATTACAGAATTTCCATCTGCCATTGGGTTTTGCAACACGGACAACTGGGCTACACCACTTAGATTCCTCAATGACTCAGAGATTCAGCATTCATTTCACTTTCTTGGAGATCAGTTCTCGCCGGGCCTTGGGAATTCAAACCTTGTGTTCTATGACATCTGTAAACCCCTGCAAATCTGAGAATAGGTCCTGGTTCTGCTGCAGCAATTCCCAAAACTGCTATTTTTGAGCCTTCAACAGCATCTCGGCTACTGTGACAGATTCAATGTCCCCTTCTAGCTTAACCAGCAAGCACAAATTTTTAACGGGGTCCCTGTCTTGCCGTGCTTTGATAAGATTGACGTGGTATGCCTGTTACAGCTTTTGCATAAGCAGCTTATTTGTCTGCTGTTGTGCCAGCTGTTGTTGTTGGTGCTGTTGATGCTGGGCTTGCACAAAGTGTTTAATCAGTTCCTCCATGCTGTCTGACGTTGCTCTCTGGCTTATATCTGCCTTAACCCAAGACATGCAGTACTTCTGCAGCAGTCACACGTTACATAGTTACATAGGTTGAATAAAGACCTAGGTCCATCAAGTTCAACCTTTCTCCACCAGTTGTACATTTCGTCACGAATCTAGCCATAACCCGCAATGTTATGTGTATCAAGGGAATCGTCCAGCCCTTTTTTTAAAGCTGTTATAGTGTCTCATGGGAAAGTTGCTCACACTTCTAACACCAAATGTAACAATGCTGCTCACTTAGGAGTGGGAGGAGGTTTCACAGGAACCGTTTCTATTTAAAAGTCCAACTGAACTATTTCATTCCTCATAAATCACATCACAGGAAAACGAAAGTATAGCCTTTGTCTGGCATAAAGTGAAGGGGAAACGCATATATTACACAAATGACACATATCAAATGGCACATTGCAGCCCTGTTCATACAGAAAAATGAGAAGAGATTCTGTTAAATCCACTTAGTCAAAATGTTAATCAAATAACTGAAATCGTAAAATTCTGTCAAATAAAAAACACTATCTCCAATTAAAAATAAAAAATTTGCATCATGTTTTTTTAATGAATGTCAAAAGTCTAGACCACCAACAGAACAGCACTGATGATAAAACAATGTAAAGCATAAGTTATTAATTATGCAGAAGAAATGGCTTATGATTATTTATATTACTACATATTTTATTAATAATTCATGCATACAGTATGTCCATGTCAGATAATCGAGCATGTATGTCATTTTGTTCTGACAATTATTGTAGGTGGTATCAACGACATAACGCCACCGCCCCCAGTGAAGGGGGCTCATCAAACGCATTTCCAGCTGAAAAGTATTGTCACACAGGGAGCCACTAGATATACAATCCCCTGCCCAATGAAACCATACAGCTAACATCAGCATCATGTCACAGGTAGCAGAATAATGTAGAAGAGAGGAGCTGCTTGTTGTGGGAGCGTGTAATGATAATGTGAAAAACACCAGAATGGGAGACATTATTACTATACATATATATGGGCCAAATTCTGGGATGTTTTTACTGAATAGGGATCAGAATGTGGGACATTATTATTGTATGGGGGCAATTGGGGGGAAACCATTACTATATGGGTCTAATTGGTGGACATTATTATTATACTAGATGGAGGCCCGATACTATCGCATCGGGAGGGCGGTAATGTCACGATGGGGGCAGGCTTTGCAGCATCGAGAATCTCTCCCCCCATGCGCTCACCCACCTATCCACTCTCTCTTTCCAAATGTGCTGTCTTCTCCCATCTGTGATCTTTTCTTTGACCTGTCTACCCCATGTGCTATGCGCTTCTCCTATACAAAGATGGCGGTCAGTGAATCCCGGCGGTGGTGTATTCGCGATGGTGTTCCGCTGGTGGTACCGCGCAAGAGGCTGTGTGTGGTGCGTACTGCGTATACAGTGTGTGTGTGTGTGTGTGGTGCATATGGCATATACAGTGTTTGTTTGTGTGTGTGTGTGTGTGGTGCGTACGGTGTATGCAGTGCGTGTGTGTGTGTGGTGCGACAGTGTAACGCTGGTGGTACCGCGCATGAGTCTAGTACCAACAGCAGTGTCCATATTGAGACTCCCATCACTTGGGTGTCCCAATATGGAGGTTGGTGAACTTCCGCCTCTTGGAATTCTGGGATGCAGACACATCTGGACTTACAAGGTAAGTATATATTAAGATGTGACCAAAATAGGTGACATTATTACTATATGTGGCTACCACGGTAGGACTTTATTACTGTATGCGGCCACCATAGGTGACATTAATAATGCCCTTCATTGCTTCTTTATACCTTTACAGTAAAATCCCTTGAAGCGCCATACATTATTAAAAATATAGGGGTCCACAAATTGGGACATTTCAGCTTATCAAGGCATAAAAGGAGGGTGCTGTTACTGTTGGGGTGTCAAAAAAATCTACATTACTACGGTATGTGTGCAACTGGGGAGGGGGCCATTGCAGCTGTATTTGAGCACACATATAAACTTTGCTGCTGTATAAAAGCACAAAATGTAAGGGGGTCTTAAAAGGAGACATATGCATTAAAATTGTTTGCAACCAAACAGAGAGAGTCAAAAAGGGGGGACATCACTGCTGTAATATATTTTATTTTTTGGGCTATTGTTACTGTGGGGGAAGTGCTGTTACAGTATAGGACACATGGATGGTATTATAGTAATTGTCTTCTTTATCTGCTGCACTGTATAGATGGAAAAAGTGAGGAGGGTGCCCTAGAGGCGATCAGCTAGAGACAGGTCGTGGGTGGAAGAAGTCATAGCAGTCTGTACCAGATGAGGAAGAAGAGCAAAATTTAGTCCTTTAATTGAAGACATCATTAGTGAGTCATTGTATTTTTATATATACGTACACTATATGCTATATTCCGTGTATAAATGTGACTGGTGATAATACTAGTGTTAGGACTGTGGTTTTTGTTAATGATCAATATGGCGGTATTATTCTGTCAACATGAGGTGGTTAGAAATAAAAAAAAATCTATTTGATGTGAATTGAATTTATGACAACTTTTATGAAATTTGCAGGTCCTGGTGAATTAAAATAGAAATTTGCATCAGCCACAGAAGGGTCACATAAAATCAAACACAACCACGTGGGCTTACCTATAAAGCCTTGCAGCTATCACATCACATCTTAAGCATAGTCAACCGTAAGGGACTATTTTAGCCTTTATAAAAACCAAGACAGGGAAAGCAGCAGCCATTTTAGGATGATTTAGAATAGTAAGAGGACATCAGAGCTCACAAGTCAGCAATACAGATAAGAAAAGAACGTGATAAAACATTGGACAAATACTTCAGGCAGTAATACAGGTGCTTCTCACAAAATTAGAATATAATCAAAAAGTTAATTTATTTCAGTTCTTCAATAAAACAAAAAGTGAAACTCATGTTATATAGAATCATTACAAACAGAGTGATCTATTTCAAGTGTTTATTTCTGCTAATGTTGATGATTATGGCTTACAGCCAATGAAAACCCAAAAGTCATTATCTATGTAAATTAGAATACTTTAGAACACCAGCTTGGTCGGGGACCCTTGGTCGGGGCTCCTTTTGCATCAATTACTGCATCAATGCAGTATGGCATGGAGGCGATCAGCCTGTGGCACTGCTGAGGTGTTATGGAAGCCCAGGTTGCCTTGATAGCAGCCTTCAGCTTATCTGCATTAACATAGTAACATAGTAACATAGTTAGTAAGGCCGAAAAAAGACATTTGTCCATCCAGTTCAGCCTATATTCCATCATAATAAATCCCCAGATCTATGTCCTTCTACAGAACCTAATAATTGTATGATACATTATTGTTCTGCTCCAGGAAGACATCCAGGCCTCTCTTGAACCCCTCGACTGAGCTCGCCATCACCACCTCCTCAGGCAAGCAATTCCAGATTCTCACTGCCCTAACAGTAAAGAATCCTCTTCTATGTTGGTGGAAAAACCTTCTCTCCTCCAGACGCAAAGAATGCCCCCTTGTGCCCGTCACCTTCCTTGGTATAAACAGATCCTCAGCGAGATATTTGTATTGTCCCCTTATATACTTATACATGGTTATTAGATCGCCCCTCAGTCGTCTTTTTTCTAGACTAAATAATCCTAATTTCGCTAATCTATCTGGGTATTGTAGTTCTCCCATCCCCTTTATTAATTTTGTTGCCCTCCTTTGTACTCTCTCTAGTTCCATTATATCCTTCCTGAGCACCGGTGCCCAAAACTGGACACAGTACTCCATGTGCGGTCTAACTAGGGATTTGTACAGAGGCAGTATAATGCTCTCATCATGTGTATCCAGACCTCTTTTAATGCACCCCATGATCCTGTTTGCCTTGGCAGCTGCTGCCTGGCACTGGCTGCTCCAGGTAAGTTTATCATTAACTAGGATCCCCAAGTCCTTCTCCCTGTCAGATTTACCCAGTGGTTTCCCGTTCAGTGTGTAATGGTGATATTGATTCCCTCTTCCCATGTGTATAACCTTACATTTATCATTGTTAAACCTCATCTGCCACCTTTCAGCCCAAGTTTCCAACTTATCCAGATCCATCTGTAGCAGAATACTATCTTCTCTTGTATTAACTGCTTTACATAGTTTTGTATCATCTGCAAATATCGATATTTTACTGTGTAAACCTTCTACCAGATCATTAATGAATATGTTGAAGAGAACAGGTCCCAATACTGACCCCTGCGGTACCCCACTGGTCACAGCGACCCAGTTAGAGACTATACCATTTATAACCACCCTCTGCTTTCTATCACTAAGCCAGTTACTAACCCATTTACACACATTTTCCCCCAGACCAAGCATTCTCATTTTGTGTACCAACCTCTTGTGCGGCACGGTATCAAACGCTTTGGAAAAATCGAGATATACCACGTCCAATGACTCACCGTGGTCCAGCCTATAGCTTACCTCTTCATAAAAACTGATTAGATTGGTTTGACAGGAGCGATTTCTCATAAACCCATGCTGATATGGAGTTAAACAGTTATTCTCATTGAGATAATCCAGAATAACATCCCTCAGAAACCCTTCAAATATTTTACCAACAATAGAGGTTAGACTTACTGGCCTATAATTTCCAGGTTCACTTTTAGAGCCCTTTTTGAATATTGGCACCACATTTGCTATGCGCCAGTCCTGCGGAACAGACCCTGTCGCTATAGAGTCACTAAAAATAAGAAATAATGGTTTATCTATTACATTACTTAGTTCTCTTAGTACTCGTGGGTGTATGCCATCCGGACCTGGAGATTTATCTATTTTAATCTTATTTAGCCGGTTTCGCACCTCTTCTTGGGTTAGATTGGTGACTCTTAATATAGGGTTTTCATTGTTTCTTGGGATTTCACCTAGCATTTCATTTTCCACCGTGAATACCGTGGAGAAGAAGGTGTTTAATATGTTAGCTTTTTCCTCGTCATCTACAACCATTCTTTCCTCACTATTTTTTAAGGGGCCTACATTTTCAGTTTTTATTCTTTTACTATTGATATAGTTGAAGAACAGTTTGGGATTAGTTTTACTCTCCTTAGCAATGTGCTTCTCTGTTTCCTTTTTGGCAGCTTTAATTAGTTTTTTAGATAAAGTATTTTTCTCCCTATAGTTTTTTAGAGCTTCAGTGGTGCCATCCTGCTTTAGTAGTGCAAATGCTTTCTTTTTACTGTTAATTGCCTGCCTTACTTCTTTGTTTAGCCACATTGGGTTTTTCCTATTTCTAGTCCTTTTATTCCCACAAGGTATAAACCGCTTACACTGCCTATTTAGGATGTTCTTAAACATTTCCCATTTATTATCTGTATTCTCATTTCTGAGGATATTGTCCCAGTCTACCAGATTAAGGGCATCTCTAAGCTGTTCAAACTTTGCCTTCCTAAAGTTCAATGTTTTTGTGACTCCCTGACAAGTCCCCCTAGTGAAAGACAGGTGAAACTGCACAATATTGTGGTCGCTATTTCCTAAATGCCCAACCACCTGCAGATTTGTTATTCTGTCAGGTCTATTAGATAGTATTAGGTCTAATAGTGCTGCTCCTCTGGTTGGATTCTGCACCAATTGTGAAAGATAATTTTTCTTGGTTATTAGCAGAAACCTGTTGCCTTTATGGGTTTCACAGGTTTCTGTTTCCCAGTTAATATCCGGGTAGTTAAAGTCCCCCATAACCAGGACCTCATTATGGGTTGCAGCTTCATCTATCTGCTTTAGAAGTAGACTTTCCATGGTTTCTGTTATATTTGGGGGTTTGTAACAGACCCCAATGAGAATTTTGTTACCATTTTTCCCTCCATGAATTTCAACCCATATGGACTCGACATCCTCATTCCCTTCGCTAATATCCTCCCTTAAAGTGGACTTTAGACAAGACTTTACATAGAGACAAACCCCTCCTCCTCTCCGATTTTTACGATCCTTTCTAAACAGACTGTAACCCTGTAAGTTAACTGCCCAGTCATAGCTTTCATCTAACCATGTCTCGGTTATTCCCACTATGTCAAAGTTACCTGTAGATATTTCTGCTTCTAGTTCTTCCATCTTGTTTGTCAGGCTTCTGGCGTTTGCGAGCATGCAGTTTAGAGGATTTTGTTTTGTTCCAATCTCCTCACTGTGGATTGTTTTAGAAATGTTCTTACCTCCCTTTTGAGTATGTTTTCCTGGGTCGTCTTTGTTCGAGTCTAATGTTTTTCTTCCCGTCCCCTCTTCTTCTAGTTTAACGCCCTCCTGATGAGTGTAGCGAGTCTTCTGGCGAATGTGTGTTTCCCAGGTTTGTTGAGGTGTAGTCCGTCTCTGGCGAGGAGTCCATCGTACAAGTAATTCACACCGTGGTCCAGGAATCCGAATCCTTGTTGTCTGCACCATCGTCTTAGCCAGTTGTTTGCATCAAGGATCCTGTTCCATCTCCTGGTGCCATGCCCATCTACTGGAAGGATAGAAGAAAAAACTACCTGTGCATCCAGTTCCTTTACTTTCTTCCCCAACTCTTCAAAGTCCTTGCAGATTGTCGGTAGGTCCTTCCTTGCCATGCCAACATGTATCAGAAGAAATGGGGTGCATTGTTGGGGCTGGTGTCTCTCATCTTCCTCTTGATGATACCCCATAGATTCTCTATGGGGTTAAGGTCAGTCAAGTTTGCTAGCCAATCAAGCACAGTGATACTGTTGTTTTTAAATCACGTATTGGTACTTTTAGCAGTGTGGACAGGTGCCAAGTCCTGCTGGAGAATGAAATTTTCATCTCCAAAAAGCTTGTTGGCAGAGGAAAACATGAAGTGCTCTAAAATTTCCTGGTAGACGGCTGTGCTGACTTTGGTCTTGATAAAGCACAGTGGACCTACACCACCAGATGACATGGCTCCCCAAACAATCGCCGATTGCGGAAACTTAACACTAGACCGCAAGCAGCTTGGATTGTGTGCCTCTAAACTTTTCCTCTACAGTAGACTCTGAGACCTTGATTTCCAAATGAAATGCAAAATTTACTTTCATCTGAAAACAACACCTCGGACCACTGAGCAACAGTCCAGTTCTTTTTCTCGTTGGCCCAGGTAAGATGCTTCTGGCGTTGTCTATTGGTCATGAATAGAGATGAGCGAATAGCTTCGGATGACTCCTTATCCGAATAGCTATAGCGCTTACCGAATAGCTACATCGGGAACCCAGATACTTGGAGCGCTCCCGATAATCAGCTGTTCAGCACCGCAGCTGCATGTGTCACGGCTGTGTGACAGTCACAACACAAGCATGGAGAGCTGTAAGCCATAATCAAACATTAACAGAAATAAACACCCAAAATAGATCACTCTGTTTGTAATGAATCTACTGTTAGGGTTTGGCGGAATGCCCCAAATATATATTTAAAGAGTAATAGGTGCGCTCGCAACCCGAGGTCCACAGTGCAGGAGTAAAGCCCGCTGCTAGTAACTGATGGTACTACAGTATATGGCGGTATAAGTGAACTCTGTTACTTCACAGAGTCACTTAAGACAAGAGAACGCTGTGCCCTGCTAACCTCACAGAGGAACACAGCTACCAAATACAGTGAACAGTGGTCATGCAGTCAGAATAGCACACGCAAAACTCCTCACCAGAGGTGCCGGTATTCTAGGGGCTTATTTCAGCCGAACCCTGAAACCACATACACATGACCACACTGGCGCAGAACACACAACTTAGTTGATACTAGCGCATGGTCGTGCAACCATGCAAAGCTTTTATAGCTGCAGCAACTACAGGAACTTTCTAGAGGACCAATGGGAGCTGCTACAGTACCTGAGCCACTTCAGGACCTTGCTAGAGGACCAATGGGAGCTGCTGTAGTACCTGTAACAACTCTGCTGGCATCATGGCATGGCCTCGCATCTCTCACACTATCTTACCCACTGCTCCAGGTCATGATGTGGTTTCTGTTTCATGCCAGCTCCATGTTCTATGTCTCTGCTCTGTGCATGCTTTATGGCTATGTGTATAGGGAGGCGGCGCCTGAACTCTCTGGTTCTTATAGGAATCAGGTGCACCTGTCTAATCTGTTCCTGACCAATTACCAAGAGGCCTCCAGTATTTAGTGCAGCTCCACCCAGTGGACTGGGCCTGTGGAATGTGTTAGCTCAGTTACTGTTTAGCTTCCGAGTTTGCCAGGCCTTGCTCTGAGTTACTACCTCTCTGGAGGCTTTTCTCTGTGCTATTGCCTTGATCTTGTTGTCCGCCCTCCAGGAGGCAGAATATCCTGGTCCCTGTGTCTTTGTCCTTGTGCCTTGTTCCAGTGCCTTGTCTGTACTTTGTCCTATCTCGGTCTCCTTGTCTGTGGCTTCCTTCCCTGCTGTGTCTTTCCTTGTGTTCTCAGTCTGCTTACGCTCCACACTCTTGCGGCTCTGCCTGCTCTGTACCTTTGTGGCTTGATCTCTGCTCCGCACTCCTGCGGTTCTGCTCCATTCTGCTCTGCTCCGCTCCGCTCCCGTTGCTGCACTAATCTCTTGCTGCAGCTTCTCTCCGCAATCCTTGCGGTTCCACTCTGCTTAGCTTCTGCAGTATCTCTTGCTGCAGCTCCTCTCCACATTCCTTGTGGCTCCGCTCCATTTAGCTTTTATTGCTGTGCTATCTCTTGCTGCTCTACCGCTCCTATTCGCAGCCTTGCAGTTCTCTTCCAGTCTGAACAGGTCCCAACCTGTTCCCTCTTACTTCTTTCATACTACATTTCCGTATCTGCACCTCCTGTGTGAACAGGTCCCTACCTGTTCCTCCATATTACATTTCCGTACCAGCACCTCCAGTGTGAACAGGTCCCTTCCTGTTTATTCATTCTACATATTCATACCTGCACCTCCTGTGTGAACAGGTTTCTACCTGCTCCTTCATATTTCATATCCGTTCCTGCACCTCCAGTGTGAACAGGCCCCTACCTGTTCATTCATACACCACATCAATCAGTCCTGTGTTCTCTGCTGTGCCTTCCTATCCAGTGTTCCTACCAGTCCAGCCTTTCCTGCCGTGCCTTCCAGTCCTGTGTTCCTGCCGTCCTAGCAGTCCTGTTTCCTGCCGTCCCTGCCAGTCCTGTGTTTCTGCCAGCCCTGTGTTCTCTGCCGTGTTCTCTGCCAGCCCTGTGTTATCTGCCGTGTCTCTGCCAGCCCTGCGTCTCAGCCGTGCCAGCCTACTCCTCTGAGTTTCAGCCGTGCTCTTCTGCCAGTCCTGCCTGATGTCCACACCAATCCTGGTGTTCCTGTCTCCCAAGTGGGATCAGCAGCCACAGCCAGACAACACCCTGGAGTAGCACCTGGCAGCTGCCTGCTGCACAAGCCTGACCTCACCATCAGAGACTCCAGCGAAAACCCAGGCAGCTGTCATAGTCACAACCCTTCCAGGGTAGTCTGGTTTGTGGCACAGTGGGGCCACAAACCCCCCGATCTCACGCCCACCAGTCAGGGCATGAGCGTGACAGTACCTGAGCATATGACCCCCGACCTCCAATGAGAGGACTTACCCTGGGCATGCTGAGAAGGGGAAAAGCAGGACTTAGTCCCAGAGACGTCTGCTCGCCGCTGACCAGTACTGGCTACAATGGCTGAGCCTGGAAAGGCAACAGTAACCATCCACACTGTATCAGGCTGAGCCAGATGCTGGGACCAATGTCTCCACAGAGCAGGCTCCACTGTGGCTGGAGAAAAATGGGAGACCGCAGTGGAGATGGTTCGAGATTGCCCATGGGCAGAGGCAGGAACTCGACCCCTAACATTACCCCCATCCTAGGGCTCCCTCCTTGGACCTCGCTATGCTCGAAGGCCGCAATGAGCTGCGGAGCTCAAATGTGCTCAGCAGGTTCCCAAGACCTGTCCTCTGGGCCATAAACCTTCCAGTCCACCGAATAGAATTTTTTGACACATACTACCTTGCACCCCAAAATAGCGTTCACCTCGTAATCGTCCGTAGACGAACCCGATGTCCCGGCAGATGACTCAGAGAACCGGGACATGTATACAGGCTTCAAGAGGGACACATGAAAGGTGTTGGTGATACCTAGGCATGGAGGAAGGGCCAGACTGTAGACCACAGGGTTAACCTGTTCTAGGACCTTGAAGGGACCCAAGTAGTGAGGTGCAAATTTAGTGGACTCAACACGCAGCCTGATGTTATGGGCGGAGAGCCACACCGGGGCACCGATGAGCATCGGTGGAGGACCTCATTCTCTCCTTGGAGGCCCAAATGGCATCCTGAGTGCGGTCCCAAATGTCACGTGCCTCCACAGCCCAGTCTGCTACCCTGGAGTCGGCGGAAGACACAGGCATGAGCTCAGGGACACGCAGATGCTAGCCGTAATTAAGGAGGAATGGAGTCTGACCGGTGGAGTCGGATACGGCGTTGTTAGGTGCAAACTCCGCCCACGGTAGCAAGGATGCCCAGTCAGCCTGCCTGGCAGAAACAAAATGACGTAGATATGTGACCAGAGTCTGGTTGGCCCTCTCTAGCAACCCATTTGTCTCGGGATAGTATGCCGAGGAGAGATTCAACTCAATGCTGAGTAGACGACAAAGCTCTCTCCAGAATCGAGACGCAAACTGGGGACCCCGGTCACTGACAATTTTGTCCGGCATACCATGTAGGCGAAAGATTTGTTTGATAAACAACGCTGCCAGCGCCTGTGCAGAAGGTAGCTGTGCAAGAGGCACCAAGTGCACCATTTTGGAAAAATGGCCGGTGATCACCCAAATAATGGTGTAGCTACGAGACTTGGGTAAGCCCACTACAAAATCTATCCCGACCATCTCGCAGGGCCTATCCGCCACCGGCAGGGGGTAAAGCAACCCAGATGGCCGTTGATGAGGAGACTTGTTCTTGGCGCAGGAGACACACGCCCAAACATAGTCTGCGACATCACGGGCCATATGCAGCCACCAGTATGTCCTCGCCAGCAGCTCAGATGTCCTTTTGGACCCAAAATGTCCACCCACCCCGGACGAGTGAGCCCAAGAGAGAACCTCCGGATGCAGACTGGATGGTACAAAAGTCTTGCCTGGAGGCACAGACTCCAGCGAAACCGGGGCCACAGTTCTCAGACTCTCTGTATGGACAATAAGCTGAGGCTCCTCTTCCTCCTACTCAGATGATACAACAGAGTGAGAAAGAGCATCGGCACGAATGTTCTTCTCCCCGGAAAGGAAATGGAGGGTGAAATGGAACCAGGAGAAGAACAAGGACCGTCTGGCCTGGCGAGAATTTAACCGCTGGGCTGTCTGCAGGTAAACCAAATTCTTGTGGTCTGTGAATACTTGGAAAGGAAAGCGAGCCCAATCCAAAAGATGTCTCCACTCAGAGAAGGCCAACTTCATTGCTAGCAACTCCTTGTCCCCGATGGAATAATTCCTCTCCGCTGGTGTGAGGGTCTTGGAAAAGAAGAAGCAAGGATGCTTCCGACCTTGAGCATCCTTTTGAAAGAGGACTGCTCCAGCACCAACAGAAGAGGCATCCACCTCCATTATAAACGGCTTACCTACATCGGGTCGATGTGGGATGGGAGCGCTAGCAAAATGGGACTTAATAGAAGGGAAGGCCTTGGATACCTCTTCAGACCACAATTTGGGATTTGCTCCCTTCTTGGAGAGGGCTACCATGGGAGCTACCAAAGTGGAGAAATGAGAAATGAACTGGCGATAAGTTAATGAACCCCATAAGGCGCTGCACCACTTTAAGAGAATGGGGTTCTTGCCAGTCCATCACAGCCTGTAGTTTGGCAGGATCCATAGCCAATCCCTGGGCGGAGATGATATAGCCCAGGAAAGGCAAGGATACCTGCTCAAACACACACTTCTCCAACTTGGCATAGAGGGAATTAGCTCATAAGAGGTCGAAAACTTTGCAAACATCTCTCCGGTGGGAGTCAATATCTAGAGAGTAGATGAGAATATCATCCAGATAGACTACAACCGAGGTGGAAAGCATATCCCGGAAGATATCGTTTACAAAGTCTTGGAAAATGGCTGGGGCATTACAGAGCCTAAAGGGCATCACTAGATATTCATCCCTGGTGTTAAAAGCCGTCTTCCATTCGTCCCCCTCATGGATGCAAATCAGGTTGTAAACACCCCGCAGATCTAGTTTAGTAAATACCCTTGCTCCCCAAAGCCTATCAAAGAGCTCAGATATCAGGGGCAGGGGATATTTATTCTTAATGGTGATGGCGTTAAGACCCCTGTAGTCTATACATGGACATAGTTCCCTGTTCTTCTTCTGCACGCATTTAGACACAACTACAGATGTACCAAACACTGTTCACTAATAACCGTGCCACAGTCATCAATATTGGAATAATAGAAACCATATACCAGTGATTAGTGCTCTGTGGAGAAGGTTTGGAAAACCACTAACAAGGGGATAAAGGCAAACACAACCAATATACAGAAATACCAGAAAAAACACCAAGCAGGGAATAGATATAAAATGCCTTTATTATATATAATTGGCAAAAATAATAATATAACAAATTGTGCGCACAACAGGACAAAAAAAATAATTTTTACCACTAATTAAATATAAAATAAATATATATTAAAAAGGAGATGGCAAAGGCTTACCCAAATAAATTGATATGTCTAGATATAAGGTTAGTGCTACCCTATTTTATAAAAATATGAAAAAATTATGACAAAAATTGATGACTAAAAATTTATGACAAAAATTGAATGAGGTAGTATATGTAAATTGTAATATCTAAAGTGCAGGGTTACAATTATCAAGAAGTACCCATATATATCAGCCTACGTGTGATGCCCTATAGGTCATAATGTAACTCGCGTGCACAAAAATATATATGTGCAAAAAAATAAAAATATAAAATATATAAAGTGCAATGTGACTAACTTCCAATACAAAATATTGGCCTACATGTAATTAATGTGTAATGTGTGCAAACAGCAATTTAGATGTGCAAATGGGCAGTTATCTCAACCAAAGTATCAGACAATGTGGGTAATAATATACCCCTCATATATAAGGTGCTATAGTGAAATGTGCAAGCTGCTATTATATATTTAACCAAATGGAAAGTTGCCCAGAATGCCAGTATATATCAGCCTAGGTAGAATGCAGCACAACCGCAAGAGTGTTCACAGGTGTCAACATAAAGTGTGCTAAAATGCCGAGTCTTACTACGGAGGAGATCCAGCAGGAATCCCACCACAAAAATAATCTAAAGTACGGAGTGTAGGAAATAGGGATGAGCATACACTATACCTTTAAATAACAGGGTCAGCCACGTCCCTTGATAGCGCACATCGACGCGCGTTTCGGATCTCAATCCTTCGTCAGGGGGTGGCCATTGTAGCACATATGAACCTTTTTATACGGTCCCCCAACCTAGCACTGCGGCCCGGGTGTAGCCGGCGCATGTGCGGTCCCATCGTTCCGGAGTTTCCGACGCCCGCGTCATGCAGCCGGACGTACGGGGGCAGAGTACCTGACGTCACCATAAATACGAAGACGCGATGCGGCCGAGCTCCCTCACGTCGACTGGGCATGCACACGACCAAGGACCGAGTCTAGGGTAAGTAAACGGGAAACTACCAGCGGCATTAACCAAAGCATGGTAGTATTAACTACTTGTGGGCCCGATCTAGTAGAGAAATAGAATAGAAGGGACATATACAATATAGTGTATGCCCACAGACCGTCACAGCAAAATCCCCACTAATGAAAATAGAAGACATGGGGGGAATATGGTATGAATGGTTACTAAATGGATCAGACATAATTGTAAATATTCCCACATGAAAAAACAGACCGTCACAGCAATATTCCCTATTAAAAAAATAGGAAAAGGGGAGATATGGTCAAAATACAAACTAGATGGATCAGACATAGTGGGAATATGGCACCTATAAGTAAAGAACAAAAAGAATATATTAAGAAAATTATGATATAAAGAATATCTATAATATAACGCTGGGAGCGTCACTCTGTCCGAAGCCTTTATAGACTGCGCAAGCGCAAGCGCCGGCGCAGTCTGGCCCCCAAAGAGTGACGCTCCCAGGAGATCGCGTTATGCGTAAGCACTGAACGCATACCGCGATCTCCACCGGAGAGTCAGGGACCGCCAGGAGGGTAAGTATGTTCACCTTTCCCCGTTCCAGCGCTGCGTGCGGCTCCGTCTCCCGGGTCCTATGCTGTGACAGTTCAGAGGGCGCGATGACGCGCTTAATGCGCGCCGGCGCCGCCGTCTGACTGACCAGTCACAGGCAGAGGAGCCGGAGTGTGCCTTCAAGAAAATGGCGCCGGAAAGCGCGGACTGCGCAGGCACCGATTCCTGCTGCCGGAATCGGCGCCTGCGCAGTCCGCGCTTTCCGGCGCCATTTTCTTGAAGACACACTGCCGGCGCCATTTTCTTGAAGACACACTGCAGGTGTGTCTTCAAGAAAATGGCGCCGGAAAGCGCGGACTGCGCAGGCGCCGATTCAGGCAGCAGGAGGATGAAGAAAATGGGCGGAAAGGAATGGCGTAAGTAACAAATTGCTGTGGCATGAAGCTGTGACACTTCATGCACCAGCAATTTATTTATGCCACCTGATTCCTTTCCGCCGCCATTTTCTTGGTCCTGCTGCCGGAATCGGCGCCTGCGCAGTCCGCGCTTTCCGGCGCCATTTTCTTGAAGACACATTGCCGGCGCCATTTTCTTGAAGACACACTGCAGGTGTGTCTTCAAGAAAATGGCGCCGGAAAGCGTGGACTGCGCAGGCGCCGATTCCGGCAGCAGGAGGACGAAGAAAATGGGCGGAAAGGAATGGCGTAAGTAACAAATTGCTGTGGCATGAAGCTGTGGCACTTCATGCCACAGCAATTTGTTATTTACGCCACCTGATTCCTTTCCGCCGCCATTTTCTTAGTCCTGCTGCCGGAATCGGCGCCTATGCAGTCCGCGCCTTCCGGCGCCATTTTCTTTAAGACACACTGCAGTGTGTCTTCAAGAAAATGGCGCCGGAAGCGATTCCGCCAGCAGGAGGACCAAGAAAATGGCGGCGGAAAGGAATCAGGTGGCGCAAGTAACAAACTATTTGTTACTTACGCCACCTGATACGGGGCATATACTATGGAGCATCTTATGGAGCAGCGTATGGGGCATATGGATGGGAGCAGCAAATTAAAGAACGGTGCCGCAGGATGGGAGCAGCACATGACAGAACGGAGGTGCAGGATGGCAGCAGCGCATGACAGAATGGGGGCGCAGGATGGGAGCAGCACATGACAGAACGGGGGCGCAGGATGGGAGCAACAAATGACAGAACGGGGGCGCAGGATGGGAGCAGCACCATATCTCCCCTTTTCCTATTTTTTATAATAGGGAATATTGCTGTGATGGTCTGTTTTTTCATGTGGGGATATTTACAATTATGTCTGATCCATTTAGTAACCATTCATACCATATTCCCCCCATGTCTTCTATTTTCATTAGTGGGAATTTTGCTGTGACGGTCTGTGGGCATATATTATATTGTATATGTCCCTTCTATTCTATTTCTCTACTAGATTGGGCCCACAAGTAGTTAATACTACCATGCTTTGGTTAATGCCGCTGGTAGTTTCCCGTTTACTTACCCTAGACTCGGTCCTTGGTGGTGCGCATGCCCGGTCGGCGTGAGGGAGCTCAGCCGCATCGCGTCTTCGTAGTTATGGTGATGTCGGGTACTCTGCCCCCGTACGTCCGGCTGTGTGACGCGGGCGGCGGAAACTCCGGAACGATGGGACCGCGCATGCGCCGGCTACACCCGGGCCGCAGTTCTAGGTTGGGGGACCGTATAAAAAGGCTCATATGTGCTACAATGGCCACCCCCTGACGAAGGATTGAGATCTGAAACGCGCATCGGGGTGCGCTATCAAGGGACGTGGCTGACCCTGTTATTTAAAGGTATAGTGTATGCTCATCCCTATTTCCTACACTCCGTACTTTAGATTATTTTTGTGGTGGGATTCCTGCTGGATCTCCTCTGTAGTAAGACTCGGCATTTTAGAACACTTTGTGTTGACACCTGTGAACACTCTTGCGGTTTTGCTGCATTCTACCTAGGCTGATATATACTGGCATTCTGTGCAACTTTCCATTTAGTTAAATATATAATAGCAGCTTGCACATTTCACTATAGCACCTTATATATGAGGGGTATATTATTACCCACATTGTGTGATACTTTGGTTGAGATAACTGCCCATTTGCACATCTAAATTGCTGTTTGCACACATTACACATTAATTACATGTAGGCCAATATTTTGTATTGGAAGTTAGTCACATTGCACTTTATATATTTTATATTTTTATTTTTTTGCACATATACAATTTTGTGCACGCGAGTTACATTATGACCTATAGGGCATCACACGTAGGCTGATATATATGGGTACTTCTTGATAATTGTAACCCTGCACTTTAGATATTACAATTTACATATACTACCTCATTCAATTTTTGTCATAAATTTTTAGTCATCAATTTTTGTCATAATTTTTTCATATTTTTATAAAATAGGGTAGCACTAACCTTATATCTAGACATATCAATTTATTTGGGTCAGCCTTTACCATCTCCTTTTTAATATATATTTATTTTATATTTAATTAGTGGTAAAAATTCTTTTTTTGTCCTGTTGTGCGCACAATTTGTTATATTATTATTTTTGCCAATTATATATAATAAAGGCATTTTATATCTATTCCCTGCTTGGTGTTTTTTCTGGTATTTCTGTATATTGGTTGTGTTTGCTTATATTCTTCTGCACGCAGAAGAACCCAGCCCCTGCAGGTGACAATGACTTCCTAATGAATCCCCTTGCCAAATTTTCATGGATGTACTGTGACATTGCCTCCATCTCCAGGAGAGATAACGGATAGACTCAACCCCAGGGACGCTCAGCACCAGGCAAGAGGTCTATAGGACAGTCATTGGGGCGGTGAGGCGGAAGGGTCTCCGCAGCCCTTTTTGAGAACACGTCAGCATAGGGCCAATATTGCTTGGGGAGAGAGGATAGATCTGAGGGTACCTCGGTAGTAGCAACCTGAACGCATTCCCTCTGACATCTACCCCCACAAGATTCACCCTATCCCAAAATTCTGCCTGTGGACCACTCAATATGAGAGTGGTACCATAGCCAAGGTATCCCTAACAGGACCTCATCAATTCCCTCAGGAATGAGAAGCAGAGATATGATCTCCCGATGAGATGGTGACATGGACAGAGTGAAAGGGATGGTCTGGTGTGTTATCTGAGAGGGCAGTGTTGACCCATTCACCACTCGTATGGTAACTGGTGGAGCTAGCATAACCAGGGGAATTGCGTGACGTTGGGTGAAGGCAGAAGACATAAAATTGCCCTCCGCCCCAGAATCCACGCAGAGCTCTACCGAGTGGGAGAATGAGTCTATAATAATTGTCCCCTTAAAGGACATGTCTAGTGTACCTCCACCTACTACCACTAGACGCTGACGTTTCCTCGACCGCTGGGGACATCTGGTGGCAAGATGTCCTGACTGCTGACAAACATGACAGACCGTGAGTGCACGAGCAGCCTGGGACTTAGATCCCACTCGTGACACTTCCATGGCCTCATGTGACTCAGGGACCAGGACCAGAGATTACAAAGGTTTGGCGAAGGTGGGAGCCAGCCGAAACCTCTGCCTACACTGGGCTCGCTCTGGTGGCAAGATGTCCTGACTGCTGGCAAACATGACAGACCGTGAGTGCACGAGCAGACCAGGACTTAGATCCCACTCGTGACACTTCCATGGCCTCATGTGACTCAGGGACCAGGACCAGAAATTACAAAGGTTTGGCGAAGGTGGGAGCCAGCCGAAACCTCTGCCTACACTGGGCTCGCTCTAACCTCCGCTCGTGAAAACAGAGGTGAATACGAGTGGACAGTTATTAACTCATCCAGTGTGGCGGGAATCTCCCTAGTGGCCAGAGCGTCCTTCACGTGATCAGCCAGCCCCTTCCAAAATATAGGGATAAGGGCTTTATCCGACCACTCCAGCTCTGATGCTAGGGTATGGAAGAGGACGGCAAAATGGCTGACCAAGGACGAGCCCTGAGTCAATGCCAACAGTTGGAGCACCATATCATGGGTGACTCGAGGTCCTAAAAAGACCTGTTTCAGAGTGCTCAGGAATAGCAGAGCACTCTGCACCACATGATCGCCACACTCCCACAGCGGCGCAGCCCACTCCAACGCCCTGTCCGACAGGAGAGATACTATAAATCCCACCTTTGCCCACTCTGTGGGGAAACGTGCGGCCAAGCTCGAGATGTATAGAGCACTGGCTCACGAAACCCCTACAAGATTTACTATCTCCAGAAAATTTCTCTGGCAGCGGGAGACGAGAAATAGTCGGAACAGGGGTGGCAGTGGACAAGGTTGTTGCAGCCATGCTAGCAGCCTGAACAGCAACTGCGGTAACATCCACTGCTGAGGTTGAGCGCTCGAGAGCCGCCAACCTACCCTCCAGCTGCTGGATGCACCGCAAAGATTGCTGTTTTTCTGCCATTTACTAGCCACACCCTGGCGCTAGTATTATGTTAGATTTTGGCGGAAGGCACCAAATATATATTTAAAGAGTAATAGGTGCGTTTGCAACCCGGGGTCTACCGGTGTAGGAGTATAACCCGCTGCTAGTAACTGACGGTACTATATGGCGATATAGGTGAACTCTGTTACTTCACAGAGTCACTTAAGACAAGAGAACGCTGTTAACCTCACAGAGGAACACAGCTACCAAATACAGCGAACAGTGGTCATGCAGTCAGAATAGCACACGCAAAACTTCTCACCGAATGTGCCGGTATTCTAGGGGCTTATTTCAGCCGGGCCCTGAAACCACATACACATGACCAGACTGGCGCAGAACACACAACTTAGTTGATACTAGCGCATGGCCGTGCGGCCATGCAAACCTTTTGTGGCTGCAGCAACTACAGGACCTTCCTAGAGGACCAATGGGAGCTGCTACAGTACCTGAGCCACTTCAGGACCTTCCTAGAGGACCAATGGGAGCTGCTATAGTACCAGAGCATGTGACCCTCGACCTCCAATGAGAAGACTTACCCTGGGCATGCTCAGAAGGGGAAAAGCAGGACTTAGTCCCAGAGACGTCTGCTCGCCGCTGACCAGTACTGGCTACAATGGCTGAGCCTGGAAAGGCAGCAGTAACCATCCACACCCTATCAGGCTGAGCCAGACGCTGGGACCAACATCTCCACTGAGCAGGCTCCACTGCGGCTGGAGAAGAATGGGAGACCGCGGTGGAGATGGTTTGAGATTCCCCCTTTGCAGAGGCGGGAACTCGACCCCTAACATCTACCTTATTTAACCCCTATCTGACCTCGGACAGGACAGTACGTCCGAGGTCAGATCCCCTGCTTTGATGCAGGGCTCCGCGGTGAGCCCGCATCAACGCCGGGACATGTCAGCTGTTTTGAACAGCTGACATGTGCCCGTAATAGGCGCGGGCAGAATCACGATCTGCCCGCACCTATTAACTAGTTAAATGCCGCTGTCAAACGCAGACAGCGGCATTTAACTACCGCTTCCGGCCGGGCGGCCGGAAATGACGTCATCGCCGACCCCCGTCACATGATCAGGGGTCGGCGATGTGTCTCCATTGTAACCATAGAGGTCCTTGAGACCTCTATGGTTACTGATCGCCGGTGGCTGTGAGCGCCACCCTGTGGTCGGCGCTCACAGCACACCTCCATTTCTGCTACATAGCAGCGATCAGCAGATCGCTGCTATGTAGCAGAGGCGATCGAGTTGTGCCTGCTTCTAGCCTCCCATGGAGGCTATTGAAGCATGGCAAAAGTTAAAAAAAAAAGGTTGAAAAAAATGTTAAAAAAATAAAAAAAATATAAAAGTTTAAATCACCCCCCTTTCGCCCCAATAAAAATAAATCAATAAAAAAAATATAAAATCTACGCATATTTGGTATCGCCGCGCTCAGAATCGCCCGATCTATCAACTAAAAAAAAGCATTAACCTGATCGCTGAACAGCGTAGCGGGAAAAAAATTCAAAACGCCAGAATTACGGTTTTTTGGTCGCCGCGACATTGCATTAAAATGCAATAACGGGCGATCAAAAGAACGTATCTGCACCGATATGCTATCATTAAAAACGTCATCTCGGCACGCAAAAAATAAGCCATCAACCGAGCCCAGATCACGAAAAATGGAGACGCTACGAGTATCGGAAAATGGCGCAATTTTTTTTTTTTTTTTTTAGCAAAGTTTGGAATTTTTTTTCACCACTTAGATAAAAAATAACCTAGTCATGTTAGGTGTCTATGAACTCGTACTGACCTGGAGAATCATAATGGCAGGTCAGTTTTAGCATTTAGTGAACCTAGCAAAAAAGCCAAACAAAAAACAAGTGTGGGATTGCACTTTTTTTGCAATTTCACCGCACTTGGAATTTTTTTCCCGTTTTCTAGTACACGACATGCTAAAACCAATGATGTTGTTCAAAAGTACAACTCGTCCCGCAAAAAATAAGCCCTCACATGGCCAAATTGACGGAAAAATAAAAAAGTTATGGCTCTGGGAAGAAGGGGAGTGAAAAACGAACACGGAAAAACGAAAAATCCCAAGGTCATGAAGGGGATAATATACGAGTTTCACTTTTTGTATTGAAGAACTGAAATAAATTAACTTTTTGATGATATTCTAATTTTGTGAGAATCACTTGCATGTTGTGCAACTGAAGCACTTAAGAAGATGAGAGTGATAGTCTGACAATAATGGTAAGCTCACACTAACGTATAAAAAATTGGTCCTAGTCTCATCCAGAACAGTGGTATAATTTTTTCCTCACTTGTCATCTGTGTGCTGTCCATATACAATCCATTTTTTACTCAGCAGCTACAGAATTGAAATGTATCTGTAAAAATTGAATATCGTACTGATGGCATGCAAGTTTTTTCTCACACCTGTCACATTTCGGAGTGAAATTGCAGTATGCTACAATTCTTTTCTACAGCTGAGAACAAATACAAAAATCTGCACTGCCTCAGTGAATAACATTGGTCCGAGAGAAATCCGATTTTTTCTCACATTGCACTCGTCCGAAATTATACGTTAGTGCGAGCAACCCCTTATACAGAGATTCTATGAAAGGGGGTGGGGGAATGGTAGGAGAGGTGCCAGCAGCACTGCCAGAAATTGTGTAATTGGCATTTGTCCTAATCCATTTGAATTACAATGTTTTCCTAATACATAAGAAAGTTGCAGCAGGGCACAGATGGAAAAACCTGAAATCAGTGTCATTTAGAGACAGTGTGCTTTCTTATGATTTGTGGAGGGAGAATTAATTGTGTTTTTTTAATACAAAATAAAATTTCACAAAATCCAGACATTTACAGTTAAGTCCATATATATTTGGACAGAGACAACATTTTTCTAATTTTAATTATAGACATTACCACAATGAATTTTAAACAAAATAATTCAGATGCAGTTGAAGTTCAGACTTTCAGCTTTCATTTGAGGGTATCCACATTAAAATTGGATGAAGGGTTTAGGAGTTTCAGCTCCTTAACATGTGCCATCTGTTTTTAAAGGGACCAAAAGTAATTGGACAATTGACTCCAAGGCTACTTCATGGACAGTTGTCAGCAATCCCTTCGTTATGTCATTCTCAATTAAGCAGATAAAAGGCCTGGAGTTGACTTGAGGTGTGGTGCTTGCATTTGGAAGGTTTCGCTGAGAAGTAAACATGCAGTCAAAGGAGCTCTCCATGCAGGTGAAACAAGCTATCCTTAAGTTGCGAAAACAGAAAAAAAACATCCGAGAAATTACTACAATATTAGGAGTGGCAAAATCTACAGTTTGGTACATCCTAAGAAAGAAAGAAAGCACTGGTGAACTCATCAATGCAAAAAGACCTGGGCGCCCACGGAAGACAACAGTGGTGGATGATGGCAGAATAATCTCTGTTATGGACCTGGTGGTTAGGAGCACCCGGAACGACCTGATGGTTAAACTCACACAGGGCAAGCTCTGGGAAGTGGGAGCTCTGCTGACCGCAACCCCTAATCCTATCACACAACTAGAAATAGCCGTGGAGCGTACCTAACTCTACCTAGACGCCTCTTCACAGCCTGAGAGCTAACTAGCCCTAGAGACAGAAAATAAAGCCTACCTTGCCTCAGAGAAATCCCCCAAAGGAAAAGGCAGCCCCCCACATATATTGACTGTGAGTTAAGATGAAAGTCACAAACACAGAAATGAAACAGGTTTCAGCAAAGGGAGGCCAGACTTACTAAACAGACTGAGGATAGGAAAGGTATCATTGCGGTCAGCACAAAAAACTACAAAAAGACCACGCAGAGTGTGCAAAAAGACCTCCGCACCGACTCACAGTGCGGAGGTGCCACTCTGCATCCCAGAGCTTCCAGCTAGCAAGGCGAAATCATGATAGCAAGCTGGACAAGAAAACAAAGAACAAATAATTAACTAGCAGGGACTTAGCTTCTGCTGGAGTGGACAGGTCACCAAAAAGATCCAAGAGCGAACTGAACCAGTACAAGAACATTGACAGCTGGCATGGAGTAACGATCTGAGTGGAGTTAAATAGAGCAGTCAGCCAAAGAATAAACTATGTCACCTGTGGAAGGAACCTCAGAAGCAGCAGCTCCACTCACAGCCACCAGAGGGAGTCCATGGACAGAACTCGCTGAAGTACCATTCATGACCACAGGAGGGAGTTCGATAACAGAATTCACAACAGTACCCCCCCTTAAGGAGGGGTCACCGAACCCTCACCAGAGCCCCCAGGCCGATGAGGACGAGCCAAATGAAAAGCACGAACTAGATCGGCAGCATAAACATCAGAGGCAAAAACCCAGGAATTATCTTCCTGACCATAACCCTTCCACTTGACCAGGTACTGGAGTTTCCGTCTCGAAATACGAGAATCCAAAATCTTCTCCACCACATACTCCAACTCCCCCTCGACCAACACCGGGGCAGGAGGATCAACGGAGGGAACCATAGGTGCCACGTATCTCCGCAATAACGACCTATGGAACACATTATGGATGGCAAAAGAAGCTGGAAGGGCCAAACGAAATGACACAGGATTGAGAACTTCAGAAATCTTATACGGACCAATGAAACGAGGCTTAAACTTAGGAGAGGAAACCTTCATAGGAACATAACGAGACGACAACCAAACCCCCAACACGAAGTCGGGGACCAACACAGCGCCAGCGGTTAGCGAAACGTTGAGCCTTCTCCTGGGACAATGTCAAATTGTCTACCACATGAGTCCAAATCTGCTGCAACCTGTCCACCACAGTATCCACACCAGGACAGTCCGAAGGTTCAACCTGCCCTGAAGAGAAACGAGGATGGAAACCAGAATTACAGAAAAAAGGCAAAACCAAAGTAGCCGAGCTGGCCCGATTATTAAGGGCGAACTCAGCCAAAGGCAAGAAGGACACCCAATCATCCTGATCAGCAGAAACAAAGCATCTCAGATATGTTTCCAAAGTCTGATTAGTTTCGGTTTGGCCATTTGTCTGAGGATGGAAAGCCGAAGAAAAAGACAAATCAATGCCCATCTTAGTACAAAAGGACCGCCAAAACCTGGAAACAAACTGGGAACCTATGTCCGAGACGATGGCTGGCCCGATTATTAAGGGCGAACTCAGCCAAAGGCAAGAAGGACACCCAATCATCCTGATCAGCAGAAACAAAGCATCTCAGATATGTTTCCAAAGTCTGATTAGTTTCGGTTTGGCCATTTGTCTGAGGATGGAAAGCCGAAGAAAAAGACAAATCAATGCCCATCTTAGTACAAAAGGACCGCCAAAACCTCGAAACAAACTGGGAACCTATGTCCGAGACGATGTTCTCCGGAATGCCATGCAAACGAACCACATGCTGGAAAAACAATGGCACCAAATCAGAGGAGGAAGGCAATTTAGACAAGGGTACCAAATGGACCATCTTAGAGAAGCGATCACAAACCACCAAAATGACCGACATCCTTTAAGAGACGGGGAGATCTGAAATAAAATCCATGGAAATATGGGTCCAGGGCCTCTTCGGGACCAGCAAGGGCAAAAGCAACCCACTGGCACGAGAACAGCAGGGCTTAGCTCGAGCACAAGTCCCACAGGACTGCACAAAAGAACGCACATCCCGTGACAAAGAAGGCCACCAAAAGGATCTAGCCAACAAATCTCTGGTACCAAAGATTCCAGGATGACCAGCCAACACCGAACAATGAACCTCAAAGATAACTCTACTAGTCCATCTATCAGGGACAAACAGTTTCTCCGCTGGACAACGGTCAGGTCTATCAGCCTGAAACTTCTGCAGCAAACGCCGCAGATCAGGGGAGATGGCAGACAAAATTACCCCCTCTTTGAGAATACCCGCCGGCTCAGGAACACCCGGAGAGTCAGGCACAAAACTCCTTGACAGGGCATCAGCCTTCACATTCTTAGAGCACGGAAGGTACGAAACCACAAAATCAAAACGGGAGAAAAACAGCGACCATCGAGCCTGTCTAGGATTCAACCGCTTGGCAGACTCGAGATAAGTCAAATTCTTGTCATCCGTCAAGACCACCACGCGATGCTTGGCTCCTTCAAGCCAATGTCGCCACTCCTCAAATGCCCACTTCATGGCCAACAACTCTCGATTGCCAACATCATAATTGCGCTCAGCAGGCGAGAATTTTCTAGAAAAGAAGGCACATGGTTTCATCACCGAGCCATCAGAACTTCTTTGCGACAAAACCGCCCCTGCTCCAATCTCAGAAGAATCAACCTCGACCTGAAACGGGAGCGAAACATCTGGCTGGCACAACACAGGGGCAGAAGAAAAACGATGCTTCAACTCCTGAAAAGCCTCTACAGCCGCAGAGGACCAATTGACCACATCAGCATCTTTCTTGGTCAAATCAGTCAACGGTTTAGCAACACTAGAAGAATTAGCGATGAAGCGACGGTAAAAATTAGCAAAGCCCAGGAACTTCTGCAGGCTCTTCACAGATGTCGGCTGAGTCCAATCATAAATGGCCTGAACTTTAACAGGGTCCATTTCGATAGTAGAAGGGGAAAAAATGAAACCCAAAAATGAAACCTTCTGAACTCCAAAGAGACATTTTGACCCCTTCACAAACAAGGAATTCGCACGAAGGACCTGGAACACCATTCTGACCTGCTTCACATGAGACTCCCAATCATCCGAAAAGACCAAAATATCATCCAAATATACAATCATGAATCTATCCAGGTACTTTCGGAAGATGTCATGCATAAAGGACTGAAACACAGATGGAGCATTAGAAAGCCCGAATGGCATAACCAGGTACTCAAAATGGCCCTCGGGCGTATTAAATGCTGTTTTCCATTCATCGCCCTGTTTAATTCGCACAACATTATACTCCCCTCGAAGATCTATCTTGGTGAACCAACTAGCCCCCTTAATCTGAGCAAACAAATCAGACAGCAGCGGCAAAGGGTACTGAAATTTGACTGTGATCTTATTAAGAAGGCGGTAATCAATACAAGGTCTCAAAGAACCATCCTTCTTGGCCACAAAAAAGAACCCTGCTCCCAACAGTGATGACGACGAGCGAATATGACCTTTCTCCAAGGATTCCTTTATATAACTCCGCATAGCGGCGTGCTCTGGCACAGATAAATTAAACAGTCGGCCCTTAGGAAACTTACTACCAGGAATCAAAATAATAGCACAATCGCAATCCCTATGAGGAGGTAGGGTGTTATGACCTGGTGGTTAGGAGCACCAGGAATGACCTGATGGTTAAACTCACAGGACAAGCTCTGGGAAGTGGGAACTTTGCTGACCGCAATCCCTAATCCTATCACACACACTAGAAATAGCCGTGGAGCGTACCTAACAGGCCTAGACGCCTCGCCTCGGCAGAGCCTAAGAACTAGCTAGCCCTAGAAATAGAAAATAAAGCCTACCTTGCCTCAGAGAAATTTCCCCAAAGGAAAAGGCAGCCCCCCACAAATATTAACTGTGAGTTAAGATGAAAGTCACAAACACAGAAATGAAACAGGTTTAGCAAAGGGAGGCCAGAATAACTAAATAGACAGAGGATAGGAAAGGTATCTTTGCGGTCAGCACAAAAACTACAAAAGACCACGCAGAGTGTGCAAAAAGACCCCCGCACCGACTCACCTTGCGGAGGCGCCACCCTGCATCCAAGAGCTTCCAGCTAGCAAGACAAAATCATGAAAGCAAGCTGGACTAGAAAACCATGAACAGAAAATAACAAACGGGGACTTAGCTTCTTGCAGGAAGAGACAGGTCTCCAGAATGATCCAAGAACGAACTGAACCAGCACAGGAACATTGACAGCTGGCATGGAGTAACGATCTGAGTGGAGTTAAATAGAGCAGCCAACCAAAGGATAAACCACGTCACCTGTGTAAGGAACCTCAGAAGCAGCAGCTTCACTCACAGCCACCAGAGGGAGTCCATGGACAGAACTCGCCGAAGTACCATTCACGACCACAGGAGGGAGTTCAACAACAGAATTCACAACAGTACCCCCCCCTTGAGGAGGGGTCACCGAACTCTCACCAGAGGCTCCAGGCCGATCAGGATGAGCCAAATGAAAGGCACGAACTAGATCAGCACCATGAACATCAGAGGCAAAAACCCAGGAATTAAATTCCTGACCATAACCCTTCCACTTGACCAGGTACTGGAGTTTCTGTCTCGAAACACGAGAATCCAAAATCTTCTCCACCACATACTCCAACTCCCCCTCGACCAACACCGGGGCAGGAGGATCAACGGAGGGAACCATAGGCGCCACGTATCTCCGCAACAACGACCTATGGAACACATTATGGATGGCAAAAGAAGCTGGAAGGTCCAAACGAAATGACACAGGATTGAGAACTTCAGAAATCTTATATGGCCCAATGAAACGAGGCTTAAACTTAGTAGAGGAAACCTTCATAGGAACATGACGAGATGACAACCAAATCAAATCCCCAACACGAAGTCGGGGACCAACACAGCGCCGGCGGTTAGCGAAACGTTGAGCCTTCTCCTGGGACAATGTCAAATTGTCCACCACATGAGTCCAAATCTGCTGCAACCTGTCCACCACCGTATCCACACCAGGACAGTCCGAAAGCTCAAGCTGCCCTGAAGAGAAACGAGGATTGAAACCAGAATTACAGAAAAAAGGAGAAACTAAAGTAGCCGAGCTGGCCCGATTATTAAGGGCGAACTCAGCCAAAGGCAAAAAGGACACCCAATCATCCTGATCAGCAGAAACAAAGCATCTCAGATATGTTTCCAAAGTCTGATTAGTTCGTTCGGTTTGGCCATTAGTCTGAGGATGGAAAGCCGAAGAAAAAGACAAATCAATGCCCATCTTAGCACAAAAGGACCGCCAAAACCTCGAAACAAACTGGGAACCTCTGTCCGAGACGATGTTCTCTGGAATGCCATGCAAACAAACCACATGCTGGAAAAACAATGGCACCAAATCAGAGGAGGAAGGCAATTTAGACAAGGGTACCAAATGGACCATCTTAGAGAAGCGATCACAAACCACCAAAATGACCGACATCCTTTGAGAAACAGGGAGATCAGAAATAAAATCCATGGAAATATGCGTCCAGGGCCTCTTCGGGACCAGCAAGGGCAAAAGCAACCCACTGGAACGAGAACAGCAGGGCTTAGCCCGAGCACAAGTCCCACAGGACTGCACAAAAGAACGCACATCCCAAGACAAAGAAGGCCACCAAAAGGATCTAGCCACCAAATCTCTGGTACCAAAGATTCCAGGATGACCAGCCAACACCGAACAATGAACCTCAGAGATAACTCTACTAGTCCATCTATCAGGGACAAACAGTCTCTCCACTGGGCAACGGTCAGGTCTATCAGCCTGAAACTTCTGCAGCACGCGCCGCAAATCAGGGGAGATGGCAGACAAAATTACCCCCTCTGTAAGAATACCCGCCGGCTCCGGATCACCCGGAGAGTCAGGCACAAAACTCCTTGACAGGGCATCAGCCTTCACATTCTTAGATCCCGGAAGGTATGAAACCACAAAATCAAAATGGGAGAAAAAGAGCGACCATCGAGCCTGTCTAGGATTCAACCGTTTGGCAGACTCGAGATAAGTCAAATTCTTGTGATCCGTCAAGACCACCAGGCGATGCTTAGCTCCTTCAAGCCAATGTCGCCACTCCTCGAATGCCCACTTCATGGCCAACAACTCTCGATTGCCAACATCATAATTGCGCTCAGCAGGCGAGAATTTTCTAGAGAAGAAGGCACATGGTTTCATCACCGAGCCATCAGAACTTCTTTGCAACAAAACAGCCCCTGCTCCAATCTCAGAAGCATCAACCTCGACCTGAAACGGGAGCGAAACATCTGGCTGGCACAACACAGGGTCAGAAGAAAAACGACGTTTCAACTCCTGAAAAGCCTCCACAGCCGCAGAGGACCAATTGACCACATCAGCACCTTTCTTGGTCAAATCAGTCAACGGTTTAGCAATACTAGAAAAATTAGCGATGAAGCGACGGTAAAAATTAGCAAAGCCCAGGAACTTCTGCAGGCTCTTCACAGATGTCGGCTGAGTCCAATCATAAATGGCCTGAACTTTAACAGGGTCCATCTCGATAGTAGAAGGGGAAAAAATGAAACCCAAAAATGAAACCTTCTGAACTCCAAAGAGACACTTTGACCCCTTCACAAACAAGGAATTCGCATGAAGGACCTGGAACACCATTCTGACCTGCTTCACATGAGACTCCCAATCATCCGAAAAGACCAAAATGTCATCCAAATATACAATCATGAATCTATCCAGGTACTCTCGAAAGATGTCATGCATAAAGGACTGAAACACAGATGGAGCATTAGAAAGCCCGAATGGCATAAGCAGGTACTCAAAATGGCCCTCGGGCATATTAAATGCTGTTTTCCATTCATCGCCCTGTTTAATTCGCACAAGATTATACGCCCCTCGAAGATCTATCTTGGTGAACCAACTAGCCCCCTTAATCCGAGCAAACAAATCAGACAGCAGCGGCAAAGGATACTGAAATGTGACTGTGATTTTATTAAGAAGGCGGTAATCAATACAAGGTCTCAAAGAGCCATCCTTCTTGGCCACAAAAAAGAACCCTGCTCCCAATGGTGAAGACGACGGGCGAATATGACCCTTCTCCAAGGACTCCTTTATATAACTCCGCATAGCGGCATGTTCTGGCACCGATAAATTGAACAGTCGACCCTTAGGAAACTTACTACCAGGAATCAAATCAATAGCACAATCACAATCCCTATGAGGAGGCTCATCAAATACATCCTGGTAATCCGACAAAAACTCAGGGACTTCAGAAGGAGTGGAAGACAAAATTGACAGCAATGGAACATCACCATGTACCCCTTGACAACCCCAGCTGGACACAGACATTGATTTCCAATCCAATACTGGGTTGTGGACCTGTAGCCATGGTAACCCCAAAACGACCACATCATGCAGATTATGCAACACCAAAAAGCGAATATCCTCCTGATGTGCAGGAGCCATGCACATGGTCAAATGAGTCCAGTACTGAGGCTTATTATTGGCCAAAGGCGTAGCATCAATTCCTCTCAATGGAATAGGATACTGCAAGGGCTCCAAGAGAAAACCACAGCGCCTGGCAAACTCCAAGTCCATCAAGTTCAGGGCAGCGCCTGAATCCACAAATGCCAAAACAGAATAGGACGACAGAGAGCAAATCAGAGTAACGGACAAAAGAAATTTAGACTGTACAGTACCAATGGTGGCAGACCTAGCGAATCGCTTACTGCGCTTAGGACAATCAGAGATAGCATGAGTGGATTCACCACAGTAAAAACACAGCCCATTCCGACGTCTGTGTTCTTGCCGTTCAGCTCTGGTCAAAGTCCTATCACACTGCATAGGCTCAGGCCTATGCTCAGAGAATACCGCCAGATGGTGCACAGCTTTGCGCTCACGCAAGCGCCGATCGATCTGAATGGCCAAGGACATAGACTCATTCAGACCAGCAGGCGTGGGAAATCCCACCATGACATCCTTAAGGGCTTCAGAAAGACCCTTTCTGAAAATTGCCGCCAGGGCACACTCATTCCACTGAGTAAGCACAGACCACTTTCTAAACTTCTGAGAGTACACCTCCGCTTCATCCTGACCCTGACACAAAGCCAGCAAGATTTTCTCTGCCTGATCCACTGAATTTGGTTCATCATAAAGCAATCCAAGCGCCAGAAAAAACGCATCAACATCACGCAATGCAGGATCTCCTGGCGCAAGGGAAAATGCCCAGTCTTGAGGGTCACCACGCAAGAACGAAATAATGATTTTTACTTGTTGAACGGGGTCACCAGAGGAGCGGGGTTTCAAAGCTAGAAACAGTTTACAATTATTTTTGAAATTCAGAAACTTAGATCTACCGTATATACTCGAGTATAAGCCGAGATTTTCAGCCCAAATTTTAGGGCTGAAAGTGCCCCCCTCGGCTTATACTCGAGTCACGGTAGCGGTGGGGTCGGCAGGTGAGGGGGTGAGGGCGCTGGGGTATACTTACCTAGTCCCAGCGATCCTCGCGCTGTCCCTGCTGTCCCACGGGCTTCGGCGCTGCAGCTTCTTCCTCTCTTCAGCGGTCACGTGGGACCGCTCATTACAGAAATGAATAAGCGGCTCCACCTCCCATAGGGGCGGAGCCGCTTATTCATTTCTCTAATCAGCGGTGCCGGTGACCGCTGATAGAGAAAGAAGCTGCAGCGCCGAAGACAGGAGGGGACAGCGCGAGGATCGCCAGGACTAGGTGAGTATGTTATATTCACCTGTCCTCGTTCCAGCCGCCGGGCGTCGCTCCATCTTCCCGGCCGGCGCCTCCATCTTCCCGGCGTCTCTGCTCTCTGACTGATCAGGCAGAGGGCGCGATGACGCATATAGTGTGCGCGGCGCCCTCTGCCTGATCAGTCAGAGCAGAGACGCCGGGAAGATGGAGGCGCCGGAACGAGACGCTGGGAGCTGCAATCAAGGGAGGTGAGTATGTGTTTTTTTTTTTTATTGCAGCAGTAGCAGCGGCAGCACAGATTAATGTGGAGCATCTATGGGGCACAGTGAACGGTGCAGGGCACCGTATATGGAGCACATCTATGGGGCACAGTGAACGGTGCAGAGCACCGTATATGGAGCACATCTATGGGGCACAGTGAACGGTGCAGAGCACCGTATATGGAGCACATCTATGGGGCACAGTGAACGGTGCAGAGCACCGTATAAGGCACAGCTAGGGGGCACAATGAACGGTGCAGAGCACCGTATATGGCACAGCTAGGGGGCACAATGAACGGTGCAGAGCACCGTATATGGCACAGCTATGGGGCACAGTGAACAGTGCAGAGCACTATATGGCACAGCTATGGGGCACAGTGAACGGTGCAGAGCACTATATGGCACAGCTATGGGGCACAGTGAACGGTGCAGAGCACTATATGGCACAGCTATGGGGCACAGTGAACGGTGCAGAGCACCGTATATGGAGCACATCTATGGGGCACAATGAACGGTGCAGAGCACCGTATAAGGCACAGCTAGGGGGCACAATGAATGGTGCAGAGCACCGTATAAGGCACAGCTAGGGGGCACAATGAACGGTGCAGAGCACCGTATATGGCACAGCTAGGGGGCACAATGAACGGTGCAGAGCACCGTATATGGCACAGCTATGGGGCACAGTGAACAGTGCAGAGCACTATATGGCACAGCTATGGGGCACAGTGAACGGTGCAGAGCACTATATGGGGCACAGCTATGGGGAAATATGAATGGTGTAGAGCACTATATGGCACAGCTATGGGGAAATAATGATCTATTTTTATTTTTGAAATTCACCGGTAAATGCTGCATTTCCACCCTAGGCTTATACTCGAGTCAATAAGTTTTCCCAGTTTTTTGTGGCAAAATTAGGGGGGTCGGCTTATACTCGGGTCGGCTTATACTCGAGTATATACGGTATTCCCAGAAAATAAATCAGGAATAGGAATTCTAGGCTCTAACATAGGATTCTGAACCACAAAATCTTGAATGTTTTGTACCCTTGCAGTGAGATGATCCACACAAGAGGACAGACTTTGGATGTCCATATCTACACCTGTGTCCTGAACCACCCAGAGGTTAAGGGGAAAAGAAAGACAAAACACACTGCAGAGAAAAAAAAATGGTCTCAGAACTTTTCTTATCCCTCTATTGAGATGCATTAATACTTTGAGCCAGCTGTACTGTTATGGACCTGGTGGTTAGGAGCACCCGGAATGACCTGATGGTTAAACTCACACAGGGCAAGCTCTGGGAAGTGGGAGCTCTGCTGACCGCAACCCCTAATCCTATCACACAACTAGAAATAGCCGTGGAGCGTACCTAACTCTACCTGGACGCCTCTTCACAGCCAAAGAGCTAAATAGCCCTAGAGACAGAAAATAAAGCCTACCTTGCCTCAGAGAAATTTCCCCAAAGGAAAAGGCAGCCCCCCACAAATATTAACTGTGAGTTAAGATGAAAGTCACAAACACAGAAATGAAACAGGTTTAGCAAAGGGAGGCCAGACTAACTAAATAGACAAAGGATAGGAAAGGTATCTTTGCGGTCAGCACAAAAACTACAAAAGACCACACAGAGTGTGCAAAAAGACCTCCGCCCCGACTCACGGTGCGGAGGTGCCACTCTGCATCCCAGAGCTTCCAGCTAGCAAGGCGAAATCATGATAGCAAGCTGGACAAGAAAACAAAGAACAAATAATTAACTAGCAGGGACTTAGCTTCTGCTGGAGTAACAGGTCACCAAAAAGATCCAAGAGCGAACTGAACCAGTACAAGAACATTGACAGCTGGCATGGAGTAACGATCTGAGTGGAGTTAAATAGAGCAGTCAGCCAAAGAATAAACTACGTCACCTGTGGAAGGAACCTCAGAAGCAGCAGCTCCACTCACAGCCACCAGAGGGAGTCCATGGACAGAACTCGCCGAAGTACCATTCATGACCACAGGAGGGAGTTCGATAACAGAATTCACAACAAATCTCCATGGTGAAGAGAAACCCCTTCACAACAGCCAACCAAGTGAACAACACTCTCCAGGAGGTAGGCGTATCAATATCCAAATCTACCATAAAGAGAAGACTGCATGAAAGTAAATACAGAGGGTTCACTGCACGGTGCAAGCCTCTCATAAGCATCAAGAATAAAAGACTAGACTGGACTTTGCTAAAAAGAAGAACATTCTCTGGACAGATGAAACAAAGATCAACCTCTACCAGAATGATGGAAACAGAAAAGTATGGCGAAGGCGTGGTACAGCTCATGATCTAAAGCATACTGCATCATCTGTAAAACACGGCGGAGGCAGTGTGATGGCTTGGGCATGCATTGCTGCCAGTGGCACTGGGTCACTTGTGTTTATTGATGATGTGACACTGTTAGGGCTAGCGGGTCCACCATGCAGGAGGAACCTGCTGCTAGTGAATGGTGGCACTGTTTGGCGGTATAGACTAGCTCTGTTACCTCACAGAGCAGCCGTGAGAGGAAAGCACTGCGCCCTGTTAGCCTCACAGGAGCACAAGCTTACTGCCGAACTGATAGCAGTCAGTGGTTATGCACACACGCAATCTCCTCACCGGAGGTGCCGGTATTCTAGGGGCTTATTTCAGCCAGGTCCCTGAATACATTCACACAATCTCCTCACCAGAGGTGCCGGTATTCTAGGGGCTTATTTCAGCCAAGTCCCTGAACACATTCATGCACAACAAAACTGGCGCAAAGCACATATTTGGATTGATACTAGCGCATGGCCGTGCAGCCATGCGAGCCTTATATAGCTGCAGCAAGTACAAGACCTTCCTAGAAGGACCAATGAGAGGCTGCCACAAAGCCAGAGCACCTACAGGACCTTCCTGAAAGGACCAACGGACTTAGCTGCAGTATCTAAGCATGTGACCCTCGATCTCCACTGAGAGATCTTACTCTGGGCATGCTCAGAACGAGAAAAGCAGGAATTAGTCCTAGAAGCGTCTGCTCGCCGCTGCCCAGCACTGACTTCAATGGCAGAAGCAGGAAAAGCAGCAGTAACTCTTTGTACAGAGTGAGGCTGAGCAAGATGCTGGGACTGACGTCTCCGCTGAGCAGGCTCCACTGCGGCAGGAGAAGAATGGGAGACCGCAGCGGAGATGGCCCGATATTCCCCCTGTGCAGATCCGGGAACTCGACCCCTAACAGACACAGAACAGACGCAGCCGAATGAATTCTGAGGTATTCAGAGCCATACTGTGTGCTCAGATCCAGCCAAATGCAGCCAAACTCATTGGTCGTCGTTTCATACTACAGATGGACAATGACCCAAAACATAAAGCCAAAGCAACCCAGGAGTTTATTAAAGCAAAGAAGTGGAATATTCTTGAATGGCCAAGTCAGCCACCTGATCTCAACCCAATTGAGCATGCATTTCACTTGTTAAAGACTAAACTTCAGAAAGAAAGCCCACAAACAAACAGCAACTGAAAACCACCACAGTGAAGGCCTGGCAGAGCATCAAAAAGGAGGAAACAGCGTCTGGTGATGTCCATGAGTTCAAGATTTTAGACAGTCATTGCCAACAAAGGGTTTTCAACCAAGTACTAGAAATGAACATTTTATTTAAAATTATTTAATCTGTTCAATTACTTTTGGTAATGTGGATACCCTCAAATGAAAGCTGAAAGTCTAAACTTCAACTTCATCTGAATTGTTTTGTTTAAAATAAATTGTGGTAATGTCTATAACCAAAATTATAAAAATGTTTTCTATGTCCAAATATATATGGACGTAACTGTAACTGTGACTGTCTACCTCACAAAGCATGCATTTTTTCAATCTATTTTTTGTGTGCATGTCTGTTTTTGCACTCAATTTACTAGTATAATTTGACAATTGTACCTGGCACAGCTATTCTGCAACAAGCCACCACATTTTGTTTTTTATAAATCCGAGCACATACATATGTTATACATTTCCTGACTACTACACTGTGCCAGTATGGTCAAATACTCCTACAGATATATATCAAATTAGAACAATTGGAGTCAAACAATGATATCAAATAAACAAAAGCAATTTATTAATCACAATTACAACATTAACAATTACATATCAAATATAGTAATATAAATATAGATAGACTGGTGATTAGACCAGATATCAAAAAGACTGAAGGACACAGGTAAAAAAAAAAGAGTCCCTTGAGAAACGCTAACAGCAAATATCCGACCAGAGAATACAAATTCTTTGAGCAAAAAGTCCACAAAGTAAACACGTGTATGCACCTTTAAGTGCAGGAAGTAAATTGGCTAGTCAAAGATTGATTCTCACTCATCATGGTCGCAGCACATCAATGGAATACCAGTCCCTACGCGCGTTTCGCGTTGGCTTATTCGGGGGGCCAGGCAGCATTAGCTTGCCTTACACACACAATCGTGCTGCACTGCATAGCTGAAACCAGCAGGAACAGTGCACTGTGCTGTTCTGTACCACCCCTTGGCCCTGTGATTTCAGTTCGGCAACGCGATAGTGTGCGGAAGGCAAGCTAATGCTGCTGAAGAGAGAATGGAGGTGATGAGCCTCTGTATCAGGCCCGAAGAGACCCGCGCTCTCCTTCCTATAATCTAATATATTCGTGTCTTTCAGATGCGAATACATTTGAACAGTGTGGCGCCGCCACTGAGGCAGAGGAGCGCTAGTCAACCCCGGCCACGACGCACAGCAGCAGGTTGAGGTCAGCACGCTGCGAATGTTATCACATGGCATTTTGGGCACCGGTAAGTGCTCCATCATGGAGCTGAAGAATAAATATTTAGCACCCAAGTCCCAAGGCACTCTGTGACATTAACACTGGCACATAACTTTTTTGATTCTTCATGGATCCGGTGGCTGCTCTGGCAGGGCAATTGCAGCAACTCAGTCTGGAGGTGGAAGACTTGCACACAGTTTCTGTGCAGCACCCAAACACTTCAGGCTTAGGGCCAACGGCTATCAGGCAATCCCTAGTTGAGCCTAAGATCGCTTTACCGGATACCTTCTTTGAGGGTCTGGATAAGTTGGTTGTTTTTTTCAGGGAGGCTAGTAAACTCTATTTTAAATTATGTCCTCACTTCTAAGGTACCAAGGAGCAAAGAGTGGGGATCGTAATTTCTCTCCTCCAGGGTGATCTCCCAAGCCTAGGCATTTTCTCTCCTGTCTGACTCTGTCTCTTCAGATGGTATAAGAATTTTTTCTAGCTGTGGGTCTTACAGTGGGGAAAATACGTATTTGATAAACTGCCGATTTTGTAAGTTTTCCCACCTACAAAGAAAGGAGAGGTCTGTAATTTTTATTGTATGTACACTTCAACTGTGAGAGACAGAATCTTTCAAATAAAATTCAGAAAATAACACTGCATGATTTTTACATAATTAATTAGCATATTATTACATGAGTTTTTGATACAATAGAAAAACATAACTTAATATTTGGTACAGAAACCTTTGTTTGCAATTACAAAGGACAAACATTTCCTGTAGTTCTTGACCAAGATTGCACACACTGCATTTTGGCCCACTCCTCCATACAGATCTTTTCCATATCTTTCAGGTTTCGAGGTTGTCACTGGGCATTATTGAGTTTCAGCTCCCTCCAAAGATCTATTGGATTCAGGTCTGGAGACTGGCTACGTCACTCCAGAATCCTAAAATTCTTCTTATGGAGCCACTCCTTAGTTGCACTGGATGTGTATTTAGGGTCATTGTCATGCTAGAAGAACAAGCCATGACTTATCTTCAAAGCACTTACTGAGGGAAGGGAGGGTGTTGGCCAAAATATCGCGATACATGGCCCCATCTATCCTCCTTTCAACATGACCCCATCCTGTCCCCTTTGCAGAAAACTACCCCCAAAATATGATGTTTACTCTACCATGCTTCAAGTCTGAGACAGTGTTCTTCGAGTTGTACTCACCCTTCTTCTTCCCCCAAACACGGCGAATGGAGTTGATACCAAAAATTTCTATTTTTATCTCATCTGACCACATGACCTTTTCCCATGCCTCCTCTGAATCATTCAGATGGTCATAGGCAAACTTCAAACGGGCCTGGTCATGTGCTGGCATGAGCAGGGGGACTTTGCGTGCCCTGCAGGATTTTAATCCATGACAGCGCAGTTTGTCACTCAAGGTAATGTTCAAAACTGTCGTCCCAGCTCTCTGTAGGTCATTGACTAGGTTTTTACCCCACGAGGCGAGATCCTGCATGGAGCCTCAGACTGCGGAAGACTGACGGCCATCTTGTGATTCTTCTATGTCTTAATAACTGTACCAACAGTTGTTGCCTTCTTACCAAGCTGCTTGCCTAATATCTTGTGGTCCATCCAAGCCTTGTGCAGGTCTACAATTCTGTCCTTAGACAGCACTTTCGTCTTAGTCATCGTGGAGGAGTTGGAGGTTGATTGAGTGCATGGACTAGTGTCTTTTATACAAATGCAATTAATACAGGTAATAAGTGGAGAGTAAGAGGGCTTCTTAAAAAAAACTAACAGGTCTGTGAGAGTCAGAATTCTTGATGGTTGGTAGGTGATCAAATACTTATTTCATGTAATAAAATGCAAACTAACCATACCATGTGATTTTCTGTTTTTTTATTTTTGGATTCTGTCTCTCACAGTTGATAAAAATGAAATGAAATCTGTGCTTTGGTCTGATGAGCAGCATGGTGGCGCAGTGGATAGCACAGCAGCCTTGCAGCGCTGGAGTCCTGGGTTCAAACATCTGCAAAGAGTTTGTATGTTCTCTCCGTGTTTGTGTGGGTTTCCTCCCACATTCCAAAGACACACTTATAGGGAGTTTAGATTGTGAGCCTCAACGGGGACATTGATGATAATGTGTGCAAAATGTAAAGTGCTGCGGAATATGTTAGCGCTATATAAAAATATTTTTTTAAAAAATTTATTTATACTTATTTTCCCCACTGTATTACAGCATGCTGAGCACTCTATATTAAAAAGGCAACAAACTTTGAAATGCTTTCCAGCCATGAGAAAAAGGTGTTCTACGACTGTCCATATACTTGTAATTCACAGTTTGCAGAAATGTGACAATTGTGTATTTTACATATTTGTATTATAAAGTCATGACTCATGACACAATTCCATGAATACAGAGTGTGAGTATTTTATAGAGATAAATCATGTATTGTTATTAAAGGAAGCCTCTTAGGTGTTACAATACTAATGCAGTCTGCATCTTTAAGCTTGTCTCGTGCATGAAGTATAAAGGTTTTTGAGTTCATATTGTATTGACAGTGTTTGAGACAGACAAAGAGCAGAACCTTGTCTATCAAAACTATTGTTTCCATGTATTTTGGGATAAGAATTTGCCATGGGACTTGTCAAATATTTCTTCCCCTACACATCACACATCTAGGAACATTTTTAACATTCTTGTTGTGCACTACAAACCAGAAATTATACTGTAACATTAATTTTCTCTTTTTATTGAAATAAAAACAGCCTTTTATATTAATATATCCCATGAATATCAGTATGCACATATATTTCTTTCTTCAGTATACTGTATACACGAAGTTGCATTTCTTTGACTTATTTACATAACATGTTAAATTAAACAAATTATTTGTTTAATTTTCCTATAAAGCTGTTCTATTTCACCCAGAAACCACAAAAATATATTTACACGCATAGACATTTTTACGACTAAGTAAAAATTAATATTCCAAAAGAATACTGAAGCAAATAGGTACTTGGAAAGTAAAATTAGCTAATGAATTAATTAAAATGTAAAACATGACAGGCAGGAGATAAGAATAAAATGAAGGTTGGGGGAAGAAGTGGCATTAAAAAGTCAGTGGGTCAGATAAAAATTAAGAAATACAAGTCCAGCTGTACAATAGAGTAGATATCAGATAATAAACATATAAATTCAATTAGTTTCTAAACATAAAAATTGAGCTTGGTTTGAGTTGGTATACATGCAGCACATAAACGCATGTTCATATTGGCCATAAAGCGCACAAAACCTACAAGAGAAAAAGTGAGCAAAAACCCTGCTGTAACTAAATAAGTAAAAAGTAAAAGTGCATTTAAATAACTCAGGGTTCTTAGTAATACTGTTCTTGATCAAAAATAGCATAAAAGCCATCCCACCGTCAACAAGGTGACTCTGATCGGGAGGTCCTACATGGTCTAATATTAAAAACCTTACCATGTGTCAGAGTTGACCTCAGTGTGTGAATAAGGGCAGACAAAAGGACCGGCTCCCAACCAGTGGACACCAGTCTGGGGAAGACTTTAAATGTAATTTCCAGCTCAGGAAAGGGAGGCCACACCCCGACTTCCACAGAATGCAAAAATACAAAAAAATTTTTTTTTACTTGTATTTTTGCTCTCTAGGGTCTCAGCTCCCCCGGGTAGCCGAGACCCCGGAGAAATTCTGTATAGCACATATGCTAATGATCAATCATTTCACTGAATTGCCAGCCTAATAGCCTTTTTAACTTTGAATGACAGAATAGCCCTGTGGTGCTTTAATAGGCCCTTTACAGTTGTTTACTGCCACTAAACATATCCCAGATCTAAATAAATATAAACATAATCATAATATAAGGTGTATCAATGCTCGAATAAAATCTCTCAAGAAGAAAAAAATGAATAGGTAATAAATAATGAGGAACAAAGCACTGACGTAGAAAGGGATATAAATAATAATAATAATAATAATAATAATAATAATAATAAAAAATACCTATAACATAGATTATAGGCATACAAGGAGTCCAAATATAAAAATCTCTTCAATTTATACTTGTGATCAATATCACCTAATACATGTGCAAACCACACATATGCAGCAAGATATGCCCAATAACAAATCAATATCAAATGACCAAAAAATCATAAAATGTCAATCTGCTACCTCGACAATATACACCACTATTAACAATACACACAACGGTGTCAATAACAACCCATCCTATAGAAAATTGGTATATGAACAACTTCAACAAGCCTGAATAAAGCCAAGCAGCTTGGACTCAACTCATGTCCCCTTAAATAGGTTAATCAGGAGTAACATAAATAATAATTTGCCTCAAGATGATATATGATGCCAACATCACCAACCAGGCAGGTATTCCAGTGTATGCAGGGACGAGATGACCCAATAATAGCCAACTTATTAGCACTCATCACTGAAAAATAAGAAGATGGCCCATATGGAGGTAGGATAGGGTAAAATATCTATATATATAATTGTCTAAGGGTTTTTCCGTCTGTCTGTCTGTCTGTCCTGGAAATCCCACGTCTCTGATTGCTCGAGGCCGCCAGGCCTCGACCAATCAGCGACGGGCACAGTATCGACGTAGATGTCATAATGGTTGCCATGGCGACGATGATGTCATAAAGGTTGCCTCGCCCAATCAGTGACGGGCACAGTCTGCCGCGAATTCTGGAATCATCATTGTCCATATACTATGGGGACATGCATATTCTACAATACCCGATGCGTTAGAATCGGGCCACAATCTAGTATCTATATATATAATTGTCTAAGGGTTTTTCCGTCTGTCTGTCCTGGAAATCCCACGTCTCTGATCCAATCAGCGACGAGCACGGTATCGACGTAGAAATCCCGCGCCTCTGATTGGTCGAGGCCGCCAGACCTCGACCAATCAGCGAAGGGCACAGCGACGATGATGTCATAAAGGATGTAGACATCCCGCGTCTATTATTGGTCGAGGCCCACGTTTCTGATTCAGCGATGGGCACAGTATCGACGTAGATGTCATAATGGTTGCCATGGCGACGATGATGTCATAAAGGTTGCCTTGACCGATCAGCGACGGGCACAGTCTGCCGCGAATTCTGGAATCATCATTGTCCATATACTACGGGGACATGCATATTCTAGAATACCCGATGCGTTAGAATCGGGCCACAATCTAGTGTATATATATATATATATATATATATATATATATATGTATATACAGTATATATATATATATATATATATATATTTATTTATACCATATTTTAACTTAGAGAATAACTTTTTTGTGCGTCTGTACAAAAGTATAAAACTGACTAAAGATTAGGAAGTTTTGGGGCATTTTAATGTGCACCGCATATTACACAAATATGAGAAGGACAATGTGGCTTTTTGAAGGCTTAATGCCATTACATTATTTAGTCAGAATTCTACAACATCAGATAGGAAAAGTAATTCAAAGTAATACAGTATGCATTAGTCTAACAATCACAATTCATATGTGAGCAGCTTTTGAAAGAAATAACAAAGAAAAATATGCTTCCTCTGGTTTATCCTTGTCTCATTATTCCACAAGTGAAAGAAAATGTTATCTGTTTCAAACACAAGTTCACTTCAATTAAACTAATCAGTCTTAAGCCGCTACTTCCAAATATTTTTACATATCTAGAGCAAACAGCATAAAGAGTTTGAGGAGATTACAATATGCTTATTATAACTAGTAACGCATTTTGAGTTGAAACTAATTGTAAGAAGATTTATAAAGACATCTCTTGCTATGCTGATGTATTAAAGTGCATTTCACAAATCAGCCGGCAGAAGAGTTTAATAAAGCGGGAGACATGAGGTCTATTCTCTCGTGACATACTTCATCTATTTTTGGAACAATGTGAACACGGTTCATTTCATCCAAATTCATATCAGGTACAGATTAGAATAATTTTGTCAAACTATTGGACTGGACCTATTGACTATATGATACAATGACTCCCCACAGATGTGCCCTCATAACAATGGTCTCATCAGGTCAAGAAAAGGTATTCGATTCTAGTATGCTGCAAACCAGTGGAAAGACAAGCAAAGACATTAGCTCCCCAGAGTCCTGAGAATAAATTGTTAGAGAACAGTCAATGCCTTGTTTTTATTGAGACTCGGTGGTAAACCACTGCAGAACAGCACGGTAAAATGAATCGATAGATTAATGGATAACTCATGAGTGTAGCCACCTTTACCAGGTGGAGGAAGAATACAATGCAAGTTTATTAGCATGGACGCTTTGTAGGGAATATGTTGCTGGTCACAGTCTATAATTCCCATATTCATTGCTTTACTTCTGCTAACTTCACAGTCGGCAGGTTGAGCTATGTTTTCATATTCAGGGATTGCATTCTAGATTATGAATATTATAACCCATCACTTATATATTTACCTACATTGCTCTACTTTATTGGCATTAAAAAAATATTATGGCATATGTAAGGGGAGCAACGAGACTGCAGGTACCTACGTGTCGGGTCCGGAACTAGAAAAGCTGCATCCCCTGTTCCCTGGGGGAAGATTTAGTGAGGCGGACCTTCCCTTTGGCCTGGGAGAAGCGGGACTTCACTCCATACAGAGGGGGCAGGGGGATAAAAAGGCAGGGCACGCGCAGCAGGGGAGTTTTGGCACGAACCTGGGGCAACGAGCGGTCAGAGGAGCACTGTGCTCCATCCCTTCACACAGTACCGTTGCTGTGACAGGCCCCACCACCTGCAGAGGGGCCGCAGTAGAGAGAAGGGCCCGGCGTGCTGCAGCAGACAAGGAGAGGTATTGCTGTGCTGAGGGGCCGTGTGTCCAGCAGCAGCCAAGCAGAGGAGTGCTCTGTCTGGGGAGCACCAGCATCGTGAACGCCAGCGTTCACCATCTCCCACTGCCAGCGGCAGAGATCAGAGAGAGAGAGAGAGGTGCAGCGTGCCCGGTGACTACCAGAGAGTAAGGCGCCATTTCTGGTACCCTTGCTTCAGTCTTTTTAGGGTAACAGGTGTTTTAACTTACTCATTTTTCTGCCCTATCACCTTTTGAGTGTGGCTTTATATACTTTCCCCTTGCTGGAATTTCCTGCTGGTGATAGTCTCATTTGGATGTTCAGACATACAGCTGTCATTTAAACTAGTCAGTGAAAGATCAGCTAGGGTTTATCTCTTTACTGCTTATGTTATTAATCCTTTATTTTGTATTTCATGGTTTGTTTTACTCACCCTGGGATCTCTTTCTATTTCAGCATACTTTCCCTTCTATAGGTAATTTGAACTCTGCTCTGCCCTCCGGTTCTTTAGGAGGAACGCCAAGTGTTTGACGAACTTTCTTGCAATTTAGGGCTGAGTTGCCATTGTCTAGTCTGTGGTTTGGGCTATCTCAGAAAAAAAACACTAGAGACTGTGGGGTCAGGATCTCTAGTCTGTACAGGAATCGGCAGGGTCAGTTGCAGTTTTTAGTGTGTTACCTATTTTCCTGAGTTATTACACTATCATAAATAAATCTTGCTAAAGAAAAATGTCTGTCTGCAAATATCAATAACAGACGCAAACTTCACCATAAAATACGATCTAATGGGATGAGTAGAAGGAAGTGATGCTTTATTTAGTATAATCAGACAGGTGAATACAGATGCATAGCTGGTCTTTTTCAAAATTATCTGAATGCAAATCAAATTGAGTCATGAAAATAATATAATGACAAGACAAATGATAACAAAATAACATCAAAAGTAGTATCCTGTCAGATTATACTAAATAAAGCATTACTTCCTTCTACTTATCCCATTAGATCATATTTTGCGCAAAAGTTTACCTCTGTTATTGATGACATTAGTCATTTCTTCTGAGCACAATTCATTTTGGCAGTAGTGGAAGCTTATCTACTTATGTCCCCTAATATCAGACATATCTGCCTATCCTACATCCCCAATATCTGGCCATTGCGCTGTCTCGATTGCACTGTCTGTGGTCATAATCTCTGCACTCACTGAAATACCATGACAACAGTAAGGCAGAGTACCATTGTAAAATATCAGTAAGGGGAAATAATAAAATATACAAAAAGAATAGAATGAGGTAATAAAGGAATATCAGATCATCTACTTATTTATATGCTTCAGACTAGGGTGAACCCTGTATTACAGAATCTGTTGAAGATACTGTTATGATTGTTGGAGAAATTATTGCAGCATGCAGCACTATTTTTTTGGTGGAAAAACCCGAAACAATAATAATAATCTTTATTTTTATATAGCGCTAACATATTCCTACACATAAACCCAGACTCATAATGAAAAAGGTGGCCAAAGACAATATCTAGGCCCCTATAAATACTACTCCCAATAAGACATCTATACACACAGGAGGACAACAGGAGTGTCTAAAAGGATGAATATAAACTTTATTTAGGAAATTTGTTAAAAACTGACATACTTAAAATACACCACATGAAAACACCAGAGAAAAGTATCAGTGCCGGTACCCTTTGTTAACAACAAAATTGTTAGCATATAATAATGCATGAAGAGAAGATCCATAATCACCAAAGCCCCCCAGAAAGGACAAAAAATTCAAGACCAGCTTCTATATCCTATTATTAACCAATGTCGCCCATACGGCTGAAGCAATAAAAGGCTAGCCAGAACGTAGTCTCAAATGAGGGTAATTATGGGTAGTGTCCTAAGGAGCAGCGTGGGTAAAGTGCCACCTGGCGTAAACCCCCCCCCCCAGAACACAAATAGTATCCAGATCTTACCCAGTACTGAGGTCCCTGGATTGGGCGCCACCCCCGACGCGCGTTTCGCTGCTATTTTGCTTGCTTTATCAATCCAACAAGATTTATTGCAACAGGAACTGGGATAACACAAATGAAAGTAGTTCTGCAGTGTCCGTAAGTAGTCCACAATGAGTCCACAATGAATCTACACAAAGGGAGCAGATCTGGGGGTGCCACCCGGCAATCCAACGCCAGGGAAATAGAAATAGTCCTTTAGTGAATTCAATGGCTCCAGCAGATGAAGGACACAACACAGTCCAACGTGGCAGCTTTTTACCTGCCACACCCGAACCACAGCCCGAAAGACTCTATTAGGATATGTGTACACGTTGAATATTTGGATGCTGAAATTTCTGCACCATTTCAGCATCTTTTGTCATCTCTTGGCAGGAAATACACAGCATACTATACAAGTGTTTTTGATGCATTTTTGCATGCGTTTTCAGATAGCAATGGATGCTATATATAAAGATAATAGAGATAGATAATAGATATAGGTAGATAAATATAGATAGACATATAGACAAACCAACAGACATACAGTGGGGCAAAAAAGTATTTAGTCAGTCAGCAATAGTGCAAGTTCCACCACTTAAAAAGATGAGAGGCGTCTGTAATTTACATCATAGGTAGACCTCAACTATGGGAGACAAACTGAGAAAAAAAATCCAGAAAATCACATTGTCTGTTTTTTTAACAATTTATTTGCATATTATGGTGGAAAATAAGTATTTGGTCAGAAACAAAATTTCATCTCAATACTTTGTAATATATCCTTTGTTGGCAATGACAGAGGTCAAACGTTTTCTGTAAGTCTTCACAAGGTTGCCACACACTGTTGTTGGTATGTTGGCCCATTCCTCCATGCAGATCTTCTCTAGAGCAGTGATGTTTTTGGCTTTTCGCTTGGCAACACGGACTTTCAACTCCCTCCAAAGGTTTTCTATAGGGTTGAGATCTGGAGACTGGCTAGGCCACTCCAGGACCTTGAAATGCTTCTTACGAAGCCACTCCTTCGTTGCCCTGGCGGTGTGCTTTGGATCATTGTCATGTTGAAAGACCCAGCCACGTTTCATCTTCAATGCCCTTGCTGATGGAAGGAGGTTTGCACTCAAAATCTCATGATACATGGCCCCATTCATTCTTTCATGTACCCGGATCAGTCGTCCTGGCCCCTTTGCGGAGAAACAGCCCCAAAGCATGATGTTTCCACCACCATGCTTTACAGTAGGTATGGTGTTTGATGGATGCAACTCAGTATTCTTTTTCCTCCAAACACGACAAGTTGTGTTTCTACCAAACAGTTCCAGTTTGCTTTCATCAGACCATAGGACATTCTCCCAAAACTCCTCTGGATCATCCAAATGCTCTCTAGCAAACTTCAGACGGGCCCGAACATGTACTGGCTTAAGCAGTGGGACACGTCTGGCACTGCAGGATCTGAGTCCATGGTGGCGTAGTGTGTTACTTATGGTAGGCCTTGTTACATTGGTCCCAGCTCTCTGCAGTTCATTCACTAGGTCCCCCCACGTGGTTCTGGGATTTTTGCTCACCGTTCTTGTGATCATTCTGACCCCACGGGGTGGGATTTTGCGTGGAGCCCCAGATCGAGGGAGATTATCAGTGGTCTTGTATGTCTTCCATTTTCTAATTATTGCTCCCACTGTTGATTTCTTCACTCCAAACTGGTTGGCTATTGCAGATTCAGTCTTCCCAGCCTGGTGCAGGGCTACAATTTTGTTTCTGGTGTCCTTTGACAGCTCTTTGGTCTTCACCATAGTGGAGTTTGGAGTCAGACTGTTTGAGGGTGTGCACAGGTGTCTTTTTATACTGATAACAAGTTTAAACAGGTGCCATTACTACAGGTAATGAGTGGAGGAAAGAGGAGACTCTTAAAGAAGAAGTTACAGGTCTGTGAGAGCCAGAAATCTTGATTGTTTGTTTCTGACCAAATACTTATTTTCCACCATAATATGCAAATAAATTGTTAAAAAAACAGACAATGTGATTTTCTGGATTTTTTTCTCAGTTTGTCTCCCATAGTTGAGGTCTACCTATGATGTAAATTACAGACGCCTCTCATCTTTTTAAGTGGTTGAACTTGCACTATTGCTGACTGACTAAATACTTTTTTGCCCCACTGTATAACTGCACAACCTTCTGACATATGATAAAATGTAACATCATGGAGATTAGTAGACAGCTTTTATGATTAAATAAATAAATGAAAAAAATGACATGGAGTCCCACTCACACATTTTTTGTAACCAGCAAAGGTAAAGAAGAAGGAAACTGATATTATCAACCTGAAGCTAACAGAAGAAGTGGAACATCACATGAGATGCACCAATTTTGGCGCTTCGCATTGGCTCTTGCCGATTGTCTTGGTCTGTTGGCAATCGAGGTAATGGAGATTGATGTCAGCTCTTTAGTGTCCAAAAACACGCAGACATCAAAGCCTGTTGTTCATAATGGAGAGGTGTCTATCAGAAGTAGGTCTGCTGTAGTCCACAGAATACGACATATGTCTATATAGTCTATAAGTCTACATGTCTGTCTATCTACATTTTCTATCTTTATCGATCTACCTACCTATCATTGCTACTGCATTCACTGCTGTAAAATATGCATGTGTAAAATGCAAGCAAAAATGCTACCAAAACACAATCATTTTTAGACCTGCGTTTTTATAGTGTTGAAGTCAAAGGGTGAAAAAACGCTGATAGAATTGACATGCTGAGGACTTGAATCCGCCAGTCACAAATAAGCAAAGTGAGTATAATCTAACCTCTTTTTCTCATCTTTCAGGATACATCGGGGGCTTATCTACAGCATTACAGAATGCTGTAGATAAGCCCCTGATGGGGCTTAGCTCATTTTGGGGGTGACAGGTTCCCTTTAAAGGAACAGAGAACCAGAAATGTTTAGTGCAGATGAAACTATCCTTTAACTGATTATATTAATATCTTCTTATTTTGAGGACATCTTAAACTAGTTAAGTAAATTGGTAAGTAATTGGTTACTAGGTAAGTAAATTGTGAATCTGAGCAAATTAATTTTAAGAGCGAGGACAACTATCCTGTCTGTTGCATTTCCATAAAAGCTTTGATCTTGACACTTCATAGTTTAAATATTAAAATACTCTTGACTTACAGAGTTCAAATGCAGCTTTAGTTGAAAGAAAGCTTTTTTTGAGGTTATGTGTATATTCACACTGTGAAATGATTTCACTTCATTGTGGGAAACAAAGTGAATATTCTGAACATCTTGATGGAATCTGGCAGTCAGGCAATCCACTGATTGTTCTATATGCCTCTCAGAGAATAAATATAGCTACTGTCATTCACGGATACTGGAGAGTAGAGGATATGTTGTACTTCAAGTGTTTGGAAAATCAGACAAGAAAAGACAGTATACTGCATCAATTACTAAGAAATAGAGAATTTACATTTAGGCATTTCTGTTTCAAACAAAATATTTACTCAATTGTTTGCCTTATTGTTGGGTCACATATGCGCTGTCAGTAACACGGCATTGACATACTATGATTTTTCTTACGATTCTATTAATTGTGATTTATAAGCTATCATTCCATGTAAATGACCTTTGCAACTTACGAGTTTAAATTTAATTTGAAAGTAATCACTACAATTAGGATTGAAATCAGTCTAATAATGTAGACCATTGTGTAATTAGACGGAATGGTAATTGCCACACTTATACAAAGAGTCTTTTTCGGTTATCTGTATCAGACAGAGTGTGTGGTCTTAAACAAGTCACACCCTACTGAAAATGAATCAGCTCACAATTTAGTAGAAGCATAGTATGTCTAAAGGTACCGTCACACTAAGCGACGCTGCAGCGATACCGACAACGATCCGGATCGCTGCAGCGTCGCTGTTTGGTCGCTGGAGAGCTGTCACACAGACCGCTCTCCAGCGACCAACGATGCCGGTAACCAGGGTAAACATCGGGTAACTAAGCGCAGGGCCGCACTTAGTAACCCGATGTTTACCCTGGTTACCATCCTAAAAGTAAAAAAAACAAACAGTACATACTTACCTACAGCCGTCTGTCCTCCAGCGCTGTGCTCTGCACTCCTCCTGTACTGTCTGTGTGAGCACAGCGGCCGGAAAACAGAGCGGTGACGTCACCGCTCTGCTTTCCGGCTGACCGACGCTCACAGTCAGTGCAGGAGGAGAGCAGAGCACAGTGCTGGAGGACAGACGGCTGTAGGTAAGTATGTACTGTTTGTTTTTTTTACTTTTAGGATGGTAACCAGGGTAAACATCGGGTTACTAAGCGCGGCCCTGCGCTTAGTTACCCGATGTTTACCCTGGTTACCAGTGAAGACATCGCTGAATCGGTGTCACACACGCCGATTCAGCGATGTCTGCGGGGAGTCCAGCGACCAAATAAAGTTCTGGACTTTCTTCCCCGACCAGCGACAGCACAGCAGGGGCCTGATCGCTGCTGCCTGTCACACTGGACGATATCGCTAGCGAGGACGCTGCAACGTCACGGATCGCTAGCGATATCGTCTAGTGTGACGGTACCTTAACTCAAGTAGAAAGGAGCACACCAGAGGCATAGCTTGGGGTTTATCAAAAGAGGGGATGGAACAGCTCTGTGTGGTCCCCCAATCTGAATTGTTCATGTTTACAACTATGATGGGGAACCACAGCAGACAGACTTGCTGCTATTGAATAAAAAAACAAACTACACAAAGACCAAGACCAATATTTCTATAATGCAGTGACCATATACTGGTAGATACAAATTCTGCAGACCACATAGGTAATTTCAGTACAGGTGATATCTTTTCTGAAAAGAGTTGTTAACTTTTCTCATCTTTTCCAACTTGCCCACACCATCATAAATACTTCTCCCAGCCATAAATTGTCTGCATAGTTTGAATCAAATGTCTATTTCAGTCCTTAATAATGTAAAGAGTGCCTCGTTACTCAATAATCATGCTAAAGAGTAGAGATGAACGAATGTGTTCGGGTCCCTCCTTATTCGGCAAGCTATAGCGCTTACCGAATAGGCTGCAGAGAGAACCCCGCTTCCTGGAGCGCTGCTGCTTATCAGCTGATCGGCTCCACAGCTGCATGTGTCACGGCTGTGTGACTAACAACACATGCATGGAGAGCCTGTTTGTTGGGCTGTCCATGCATGTGTTGTGCCTGTCACACAGCCATGACACATGCAGCTGTGGAGCCGATCAGCTGATGCAATCCAGGAAGCGGGGTTATTTCTGCAGCTATAGCTTGCCGAATAAGGAGGGACCCGAACATATTCGTTCATCTCTACTCAAAAGCCCCTTAATGACTGATAATAATATTAATATAAAAGTGTCCATTAATTTAATAATAATAACGCCCACATGCCTATTATTGAATAAAAATGTCCTAGTGTGCTACCTTATTCAATATTAATTATGCCAAGAATAGCCTTCTAATGCTTTCATTATCAAAAGTAGTAATCTCTCCCCAGAACTCCTCAGCACTCCTCTTCTCCGCAGAGTTCCAAACACCACAGCACTCCTCCTTAGAAACACAAGCTTCAGACCAGAAAACATTTCCTTAATCACTTATTCCCCTTAATTCATACGGTAGGGTGCTACAGCCCCCCCCCCCCAGGAAGCCCACGCGAAACGCGCATTGGGGCTGCAATACTCAGGTCACCGCAGTGGAGATTATGCGTAAGGGCATTATTTGACATCCTCAGAAGTGTGAATAGATCTTAAAGTGATACATGCTTAATTTCTCGCTGGGTTTCATTGTGACTGGTCAGGTTGTTGTTCTGCCTCCCAATTTTCTTATATTAGCAGCATTCTACATTCTGATACTGTGTTTATGAATATACTGTTTTAGAAACTGCATTGATCTATTTATTTTTTTGAGCAGTATCATTTCTCCTACCAGTGACATTTCTACCTAATGCGACATTACTTCATACTTCATGTACTAGCACTTTCTGATGTAAGGTTGTTTCTGTTCTCCCATCCTTTTTGATATATGCGGCTTCTGGGTGTTACACCTGCAATGTCAGCTATTCCACTTTGTCTATTTGATTATTTTCTGTGGTTACTTTGTGTTGTCTACCTGTAAATTTAAATAAATTATGATTTTGATTGTATTTGGGACTTTTGGTGCTCTTTTTCTCTTGTGTTGTTCTTCTATACAATTAACAGCCAAGATCAGATTGAACAAAGAAGTGATGTCACTGCGGTGCTTGGGCGGGGATGCTGGCGTCTTGCATGGCGCCACTGTCTTGTAGTCCGCGGATCAAAAGTGGCCTGCAGCTTACTGAACTAAGAGGAGAAGTGCATGGAGCCCCAGGATTTAAATATATTAGTGCCCTGAGAATGCTAATGCAGCTAAAAGTGGCAGTAGTGAGTGGGCCTTCCAGCCAGGCACCCTGATAGCTAGGCCACAGACATAGTGGCTAAAGCAGGAAAACCGCAACAACTCAATTAAACAAGGGAGTCTATGTATAGGGAACAGAGGTTGTACAAGGACAAAAATAAATGCAACATTTTTAATATAGTAACTGTACGACGATGTACCCCCAAATCACATTCATACCACGGTGTATTTCTTGCATCTATAAGATCGAGAGTGCAACCTTGGTACCGAATTATAAAATAACATAGTAAACTAAACATTGCCAGGAATTATTGCATTTACTTCACTGAACAATATTTTTTAGATAGAGGCTATCTAATCTGGCTTAGCTAGGGGAATGCAAAGCGTGGAGCTGTGCCTCTAGGGTACGCTCTTTGTTTCTTTCACACTAAGCCTATGATCCTGTTTTAAGCTTATGCGTTACAAGAACCCTGGGTGGTCAAAAACATTTTTTCTGGTGTTTGACATAGTTGCTTTTGAAACTGCCCTTTATATCTATACAGAGCATAATTTAACAAAAGAAAAAGATATAAAAATGTAGCAAAATGCCCTATGAGGAATATCATAATTGCTAAACTCTTCAAAGACAAATAGAAATGTGTTTAACAGATTGGTTTCTTCAAAGGTTTCATTATACCTGATTTACGTCACTTTTGAAAAACAAGACTGCAACAGATAATGAGACAAAACAATAGGCTACTGACATGCAATTTTACAAAGAAAAATGCAGTTCTTGGCAGAGTAATTTTCCTTATACTGGGAACATTCCCAAATGAGCTTCCTACTGAGTTAAGAGCACAATCAAGGAGAAAAGAGATGAGCTTTATTAGTGAAAAGTGTCGAGGGAAAATGTGGGCTTTAAAGAAGATGGAATATAAAATATCATAGTTACATTAAGTCCAACATTACACAACATGAAACATAAGTTGTATTGTGCTTAATCATAACTAAGACTGCAGAAGACTTAATAATGTCAGTTGTCAGCTTTATACATAACACTAGCTGGTTGCACAGAGATGGACAGATCCCAATAGAAAGGACGTGACATAATGTACAGGAGATACAGCTCCTTTAATGAAAACAATGCACAATGCAACAACATGGAATTAAGATTTGCGAAAGCATCGAACTGTCGGAGAATAAATTATTAAATGAGATAACAGGTCATTTTTACAATAAACATAATAATCATACTTTCTTAGCCTGGAAAAAAGATAGAGCTTATGTTTAAACTAGATGGAGGCCTGATGCCATAGCATTGGGCGGCGTGTGAGTCCCGGCAGGGGGGGGTACTGCGCAAGGGCCTGGTACCACCAGCGGGTGCCATATTGGAATACCCATGACTTGGGTATTCCAATATGGCAGTCAGCGTACTTACCATGCGGTGTGGTGGATCGTGACGGGGAGTCCCAGCAGCTCCGGTGCGGCGCGGTGGATTGCATTGGGCGCCGGGGGAGTCCCAACAGTGGGGGGTCCGACGATGACCCACTGGTGGTACTGCGCAAGGGCCTGGTACCACCAGCGGGGGCCATATTGGAATACCCATCACTTGGCAGTGGATGACAGACAATTTAAGGTAATTATATAAATAGATTTTATGACCTGGTGCATGATTTATAGATTCCAGATCTTGTACAAAGGTCCATAACATACGATGGATTTGTTCTTCCGATTACAGAATTCAAACTATGGAAAGCCTTACTGCAGGAGGTTGGTAATGGAAGTTTCAATGTCAGCATTTAAAAAGGGCTAGATGTTTTCTAATGATAAATAGCATTTTTTTCTATCAAATCAATTAATTAAAGGGGTATCCCATTGATATAATGCCATAAATATCTGAGAAGGGAGTACTCTCTTAATAATGTAAGATTGATCAAAAAGGGCCTTAATTGATGTCTTTTTTCAACCTATGTAACTTAGGATCTCCATACACATTAGACTAATATCGGCCCAACCTGCTATTGTTAAAAGGTTTTGGCAAAAGTATATTGCATATGGGAGCCTTCCAACTTTCCCACAATAGATGATGTTAGTAAACAGAAAGATCCTGCATCGTCTGATTTTGGCTGCTGATCATTTTGTTGTCTAAGACAGGGGTCCCCAAATCCAGTCCTCAAGGCCCACCAACATGTCATGTTTTCAGGATTTCCTTAGTCTTGCCCAGGTAATAATTGCATCACCTGTGCAATGCAAAGGAAATCCTGAAAACATGACCTGTTGGTGGGCCTTGAGGACTGGAGTTGGGGACCCCTCGTCTAAGAGATAAACTGCCGCCAGATATGTCTGGCAGTGGTTCTCTCATACAAAACACAGGAAGGCTCAACTAGAAAAGCGCTACTGCGTATGTCAGTGGAATGAATGGTCTATTTAAAGTGTGCAGGGGTTAAGTAAAAAGTTACATATATTAGTTATACAAAATTATATTGCACAAGAATCTAATGCCTTCAGAACCGCATCAAAGTATCAATTCTTCTAGGTTCTCTTGTTACCTGCACATAGGTTTTGAATAAATTTCACAGGGCGGATGCTGCAAACATCTTGGAGAAACAACCACAGATCATGTAATCCAGGACAGACTCAATGAAATTGAGATCAAGGCTCTGTGGAGGACATATCAATCTCTTCCAGGACTCTCGGTTTTTCCTAATGCCGAAGATAGTTCTTAATGACATTGGCTGTATGTATGGGGTTGTTGTTCTGCTGCATAATAAATTTGGAGCCAATCAATGGTATTGCATCATGGATAGGTATCTGATATTAATCCAGGCAAAATCCTCAAATTTATTTGCTGAAATGTAGTACCAAACTTGGAAGGAACCTCCACTGTTGCCTGCCCACAGACACTATTGAAACACTCTCCAGGCCTTTGGTGAACAATTGACTTTCACACACAATTATTTCACATTTTAACTGATCCATCCAGAGCACCTGCTGGCATATTTCTACCCCACAATTCCTATGTTTGGCCTTGCTTCAATGTTGAAGGTCTGGATTTTTGGTCATAATTCTTCCATAAAAACCACTTTGAGCCATACTATTCCGAACAGTAAAATGATAGCTTAACCCATTTACCCCCCAAGGGTGGTTTGCATGTTAATGACCAGGCCAATTTTTACAATTCTGACCACTTTATAACCCTGGAACACTTCAAGGGATCACAGTGATTCTGACAATGTTTTCTCATGACATATTGTCCTACATGATAGTGGTAACATTTCTTTTATATAACTTGCGTTTATTTGTGAAAAAACCAGAAATTTGGCGAAAATTTCGCAATTGACCAAATTTGAATTTTCATGCCCTTAAATCACACAGATACAGTGCCTTGCGAAAGTATTTGGCTCCCTGGAACTTTTCAACCTTTTTCCCACATATCATGCTTTAAACAAAGATACCAAATGTAAATTTTTGGTGAAGAAACAACAACAAGTGGAACATAATTGTGAATTTGAACGAATTTTATTGGTTATTTTAAATTTTTGTGGAAATTCAAAAACTGAAAAGTGGGGCATGCAATATTATTCGGCCCCTTTAATGTAATAATTTGTTGCTGTGATTACAGCTGCAAGTCGCTTGGGGTATGTCGCTATCAGTTTTGTACTGAAATTCTTGCCCATTCTTCCTTGGCAAAAAGCCCGAACTCAGTGAGGTTTGATGGAGATCGTTTGTGAACAGCAGTTTTCAGCTCTTTCCATAGATTCTCGATTGGATTGAGGTCTAGACTTTGACTTGGCCATTCTAACACCTGGATACGTTTATTTGTGAACCATTCCAATGTAGATTTTGCTTTATGTTTGGGATTATTGTCTTGTTGGAAGACAAAGCTCCGTCCCAGTCTCAGGTCTTTTGCAGACTCCAACAGGTTTTCTTCAAGAATAGTCCTGTATTTGGCTCCATCCATCTTCCCATCAATTTTAACCATCTTCCCTGTTCCTGCTGAAGAAAAGCAAGCCCAAACCATGATGCTGCCACTACCATGTTTGACAGTGGGGATGCTGTGTTTAGGGTGATGAGATGTGTTTCCTTTATGCCAAAAATATCGTTTGTCATTTTTGCCAAAAAGTTCGACTTTGGTTGATGCAAACTTTAAACTACACTTTTTATGGATATGTTTGAGAAATGGCTTTCTTCTTGCAATTCTTCCATAAAGGCCCGATTTGTGCAGTGTACGACTGATTGTTGTCCTATGGACAGACTGTCCCAACTCAGTTGTAGATCTCTGCAGTTCATCCAGAGTGATCATGGGCCTCTTGGCTGCATCTCTGATCAGTCTTCCCCTTGTTTGAGATGAAAGTTTAGAGGGACGGCCGGGTCTTGGTAGATTTGCAGTGGTATGATACTCCTTCCATTTCAATATGATCACTTGCACAGGTTCCCCCTTAAATGTTTAAACTTTTGGAAATCATTCTGTATCCAAATCCAGCTTTAAACTTCTCCACAACAGTATCACGGACCTGCTGTTAGGAGTCGAGTTCTGGCCGCTGCACAGGGGGAATCTCGAACCATGTCTGCTGCAGTCTCCCATTCTGCATCGGCTGCAGTGGAGCCTGCTCAGCGGAGACGTCGGTCCAGCATCTCACTGAATCTGATACTGTGCAAAAGGTTACTGTTGCCTCTCCAGGCTCTGCTATTGTACCCTGCACTGGTCTGCGGCGAGCAGGCTTTTCTGGGACCAAGTCCTGCTTTGCACACACTGAGCATGCTCAGGGTAAGATCTCTCAGTGGAGATCACGGGTCACATGCTCAGGTACTGCAGCAACTTCCATTGGTCCTCCAGGAAGGTCCTGTACCTGATCAAGTTCTGTGGCAGCCTTCTATTGGTCCTTCTAGGAAGGTCCTGTAGGTGCTACAGCTATAAAAGGTTCTCATGACTGCACGGCCATGCGCTAATATCAAAAATGTACGAAATCAGTGCCAGTGTGGTCGTGTGTGTGGTCAGGGATCCGGCTGAAATAAGCCCCTAGAATTCTGGCACCTCTGGCGAGGAGTTTTGTGTATGCAGTCAGGGACCCGGCTGAAACAAGCCCCTAGAATGCTGGCACCTCCGGTGAGGAATTCAGGGCTGGATAATAGCCATTAGAATCCCGGCTCCACCGGAGAGGAGCTGCGTGTTGGTTGGACTGCATGACCACTGTCGGCTCTACACAGTAGCTGTGTCCCCTGTGAGCTAAACAGGGCACAGCGTTCTCTTTACTACGGGCTCTGTGAAGTAACAGAGTTCGTTTGTACTAATTTGCTTCGCCGCCTTGCTTAGCAGCAGGTTCTTTCCTGCACGGTGGATCCCGGGTTGCGAACGCACCTATCTCATTTAATAAATATATTTGGTGCGTTCCGCCAACCCTAACAGTATACTTGCGCCAGGATCTGGCTAAGTAATGGCGGATGAACAGCGATTGCAGGGGTACATCCAGCTGCTGGAGGGCCGGTTGGCGTCTCTTGAGAGTGCGGTGGATGTTACCACAATAGCTGTTCAGGCTGCTAGCGTGGCTGCAGCAGCTTTACCCACTGCCACCTCTTTTCCGACTTTATCTCACCTCCCATTGCCTGAAAAATACTCTGGGGACAGTAAGTCCTGTAGGGGTATCGTGAGCCAGTGTGGTATACACCTCGAGCTCTTGGCTGCACGTTTTCCCACAGAGCGGGCAAAGGTGGGATTCATAATCTCTCTTCTGTCGGACAGAGCTTTGGAGTGGGCTACGCCGCTGTGGGAGAGCAACGATCATGTGGTGCAGAGTGTTCCTCGGTTTCTGGACACTCTGAAACAGGTCTGTCACGGGTGTTGTGAATTCTGTTATCGAACTCCCTCCTGTGGTCATGAATGGTAATTCGGCGAGTTCTGTCCATGGACTCCCTCTGGTGGCTGTGAGTGGAGCTGCTGCTTCTGAGGTTCCTTCCACAGGTGATGTAGTTTATTCTTTGGCTGGCTGCTCTATTTAACTCCACTCAGATCGTTACTCCATGCCAGCTGTCAATGTTCTTGTACTGGTTCAGTTCGCTCTTGGATCTTTCTGGTGACCTGTCTACTCCAGCAGAAGCTAAGTCCCTACTAGTTAATTATTTGTTCATTGTTTTGTTGTCCAGCTTGCTATCATGATTTCGCCTTGCTAGCTGGAAGCTCTGGGATGCAGAGTGGCACCTCCGCACCGTGAGTCGGTGCGGAGGTCTTTTTGCACACTCTGCGTGGTCTTTTTGTAGTTTTTTGTGCTGACCGCAAAGATATCTTTCCTATCCTCAGTCTGTTTAGTAAGTCTGGCCTCCCTTTGCTGAAACCCGTTTCATTTCTGTGTTTGTGACTTTCATCTTAACTCACAGTCAATATATGTGGGGGGCTGCCTTTTCCTTTGGGGAATTTCTCTGAGGCAAGGTAGGCTTTATTTTCTATCTCTAGGGCTAGTTAGCTCTTAGGCTGTGAAGAGGCGTCTAGGCAGAGTTAGGTACGCTCCACGGCTATTTCTAGTTGTGTGATAGGATTAGGGGTTGTGGTCAGCAGAGCTCCCACTTCCCAGAGCTTGTCCTGTGTGAGTTTAACCATCAGGTCGTTCCGGGTGCTCCTAACCACCAGGTCCTTAACACACGGGGCTACCACGACAGAGAGGTTCCAGAGAACCGCAGCGCTCTGGGCCTCGTTCACACACAGTGAACAGAAGCTCCTCTCCTGTATTTTGACCTGGTTGCTTTGTGCCAGCAGTGCAGGAGTTAACCTTATTTGCTAAGTTGCTCTGAGCTGGGTCTCTCAGCTGAAGGTGATTTTGTAATCTCCTCCTCTATATAGACCCAGTCCTGACTACAGCTAGTGTCAGTGATCAGTTCTGCTGCCTTGCTTGGAGGTTGAAGGAGAGTGATATTTGGAGCTTGGAGGTTTATTACAGAGATTGGTATCTGCAGTTTTGGTTGCATGTTAAACCTGTTTTCCTTTCTAGTTTTCTCCTTCTCTTCCCTTCTATGTGTACCCTCTGTGGTTGTGTGAGTATTTGGTGAGTTTGAGACTTTTAGTTACCTTGTCTGTATACCCTGTTTATTGTTGTGTTTAAACACTGGTGCAGTCCTCCTCCATGGGGGGAGAGGGGGTCACTTATAGGGCCTGCACAGGAGACAGGGATACGCTGGTGGCTCGGGCCTCCTAACCATCATAGGTACCCTCGAGATAAGGGAATACCAGGGCCCCATTAAAGTGGTAGGGACAGGTGCGGGACCCAGTACGCCATCCTGCCCCTTTAACGCCGTTTACGGCGTGACAAGGTCTTTGTAGGACCTCAAGGCACCCATGATACAGCGCTCCAACTGCTGGCTTTGACTCAGGGTTCAACCATGGTCAGCCATTTTGCCGTCCACTTCTGGACATTAGCGTCTGAGTTGGAATGGCCAGATTAAACCCTCATTCCTGTATTTTGGAGGGGGCTGGCTGACCATGTGAAGGTTGCTTTGGCCACTAGGGAGATTCCTGCCACACTGGAGGAGCTCATAGCCTGAACAGCTTGGAGTAGGACAACATGTATAAAAAGTATCATGTGATCAAAATACAACTTGCCTAATAATTCTGCACACAGTGTAGTAGCAATTACACATGTTTTGTTATACACATGCTTGTTTCCTTTGTATGTATTGGAACAGCACAAAAAACAACAGTTAAATTGGACATTATTTCACACAAAATCCCCAAAATGGGCAGAACAAAATTGTTGGCACTCTCAGTCTAATATTTGGATACACACCCTTTGGTACAAATAACTGCAATCAATTGCTTCCTATAACTATCAACAAGCTTCTTACACCTCTCAACTGGAATTCTGGACCACTCTTCTTTTGCAAACTGCTCCAAGTATCTCATATATAAAAGGTGGCTTCTCCCAACAGTAATTTTAAGATCTCCCCACAGGTGTTCAAAGGCATTTAGAGCCAGACACATTGCTGGCCACTTCAGAACTATCCAGTGCTGGGTTTCCATCCATTTCTATGTGCTTTTTGAAGTATGTTTGGGGTCATTGTCCTGCTAGAACACCCATGACCTAGGACGCAAACCTAACTTTCCAACCAGACACTAGGCACTACCTTGCGACCCAAAATAACCTTTGCAATTTTTAGTTTTCATGATGCCTTACACACAGTGAAGTACCCAGTGCCAGATGCAGCAACACAACCCCAAAACATCTTAGAACATCTTGGAAAAGTTTTATCTTGGTTACATCTGTCCATAAGATGCTTTCCCAGAGGGATATTGGTTTACTCAAGTACATTTTACCAAACTGCAGTTCAGCTTTTTATGTCTCTGTGTCAGAAGTGGGGCCTACTATGGCTACTGCCATTTATGTCATTCAAATGTTAACTGATAGTTTACACTGACACTGATACATCCTGACCCTGAAGGACAGCTTGAATTTGTTTGGAACTTGATTGGGGCTGTTAATCCACTATCTGGACTATTCTGTATTTCAACCTTTCATCAATTTTTCTCTGTCGCCAACATCCAGGGAGATTATCTACAGTGCCATGGGTAGTAATCATCTTGAGTATGTTGCACTTCGTGGACAAAGGAACATCAAGATCTCTGAAGATGGATTTGTAACCTTGAAATTGCTGATATTGGTCAACAATGTTGGTTCTCAAGTTCTCAGACAGTTCTCTTCTCCTGTTTCTGTCCTCCATGCTTAGTGTGGCACTCACAGACATACAATGCAAAGATTGAGTAAACTTCTCCCCCTTTTATCTGGCTTTAGGTATGATTTTCTTATTGCCCACACCTCTTTCTTGCCACAAATGAGTTTGAACAAGCATCACATGCTTGAAACAAAGTTATTTTCCCACAATTTAGGAAAGGTGCCAACAATTTTGTCCACCCCATTTTAGGGGGGTTTGTTTGAAGTTATGCCCAGTTTGCTTTTTTTACTCTGATTTTTATGATGTTATAATACTCACAAAAGAAATAAACATGCATATAACTTTTTTGTGAGTAATACTTTTTTGGAACGATTTCAACGGTGCCAACATTTTCTTTCACATACATATATATATATATATATATATATATATATATATATATATATATAAAAATATATATATATATATATATATATATATATATATATATACCGTATATACTCGAGTATAAGCCAAACCCGAGTATAAGCCGACCCCCCTAATTTTGCCACAAAAAACTGGGAAAACTTATTGACTCGATTATAAGCCTAGGGTAGGAAATGCAGCAGCTACTGGTAAATTTCAAAAATAAAAATAGATGCTCTATACCGTTCATTATTGCCCCATAAGATGCTCCATATAAAGCTGTGCCATATATGTTATGAAAGGTAATTCAGTACCACAATGGACATAGAGGTCAGCGCACATACAGTGACCTGGCAATAACCCAAAAAACAAGAACGAGCTCTGAGGAAGGAAACTCAGAAGCCGCAGTACCACTTTCCTCCACCAACGGAAGCTCACAGAGAGAATCAGCCGAAGTACCACTTGTGACCACAAGAGGGAGCTCTGCCACATAATTCACAACAGTACCCCCCCTTGAGGAGGGGTCACCGAACCCTCACCAGAGCTCCCAGGACGACCAGGATGAGCCATATGAAAGGCACGAACAAGATCGGGAGCATGGACATCAGAGGCAAAGACCCAGGAATTATCTTCCTGAGCATAACCCTTCCACTTAACCAGATACTGGAGTTTCTGTCTAGAAACACGAGAATCCAAAATCTTCTCCACAATATACTCCAACTCCCCCTCCACCAAAACCGGGGCAGGAGGATCAACAGATGGAACCACGGGTGCCACGTATCTCCGCAACAATGACCTATGGAATACGTTATGTATGGAAAAAGAATCTGGAAGGGTCAGACGAAAAGACACAGGATTAAGAACCTCAGAAATCCTATAAGGACCAATAAAACGAGGTTTAAACTTAGGAGAGGAAACCTTCATAGGAATATGACGAGAAGATAACCAAACCAAGTCCCCAACCCGAAGTCGGGGACCCACACAGCGTCAGCGATTAGCGAAACGTTGAGCCTTCTCCTGGGACAAGGTCAAATTGTCCACTACATGAGTCCAAATCTGCTGCAACCTGTCCACCACAGTATCCACACCAGGACAGTACGAAGACTCAACCTGCCCTGAAGAGAAACGAGGATGGAACCCAGAGTTGCAGAAAAACGGTGAAACCAAGGTAGCCGAGCTGGCCCGATTATTAAGGGCGAACTCAGCCAAAGGCAAAAAGGACACCCAGTCATCCTGATCAGCAGAAACAAAGCATCTCAGATATGTTTCCAAGGTCTGATTGGTTCGTTCGGTCTGGCCATTAGTCTGAGGATGGAAAGCCGAGGAAAAAGACAAGTTAATGCCCATCCTACCACAAAAGGCTCGCCAAAACCTCGAAACAAACTGGGAACCTCTGTCAGAAACGATATTCTCTGGAATGCCATGTAAACGAACCACATGCTGGAAAAACAATGGCACCAAATCAGAGGAGGAAGGCAATTTAGACAAGGGTACCAAATGGACCATCTTAGAGAAGCGATCACAGATCACCCAAATGACTGACATCTTTTGAGAGACGGGAAGATCTGAAATAAAATCCATAGAGATATGTGTCCAAGGTCTCTTCGGGACCGGCAAGGGCAAAAGCAACCCACTGGCACGAGAACAGCAGGGCTTAGCCCGAGCACAAATCCCACAGGACTGCACAAAAGTACGCACATTCCGCGACAGAGATGGCCACCAAAAGGATCTAGCCACTAACTCTCTGGTACCAAAGATTCCAGGATGACCAGCCAACACCGAACAATGAACCTCAGAGACAACTTTATTCGTCCACCTATCAGGGACAAACAGTTTCTCCGCTGGGCAACGATCAGGTTTATCAGCCTGAAATTTTTGCAGCACCCGCCGCAAATCAGGGGAGATGGCAGACACAATTACTCCCTCTTTGAGGATACCCGCCGGCTCAGATACACCCGGAGAGTCGGGCACAAGACTCCTAGACAGAGCATCCGCCTTCACATTTTTAGAGCCCGGAAGATATGAAATCACAAAGTCAAAACGGGCAAAAAACAATGACCAACGAGCTTGTCTAGGATTCAACCGCTTGGCGGACTCGAGATAAGTCAAGTTCTTATGATCAGTCAAGACCACCACGCGATGCTTAGCTCCTTCAAGCCAATGACGCCACTCCTCGAATGCCCACTTCATGGCCAGCAACTCTCGATTGCCCACATCATAATTTCGCTCAGCAGGCGAAAACTTCCTGGAAAAGAAGGCGCATGGTTTCATCACCGAGCAATCAGAACGTCTCTGCGACAAAACAGCCCCTGCTCCAATCTCAGAAGCATCAACCTCGACCTGGAACGGAAGCGAAATATCTGGTTGACACAACACCGGGGCAGAAGAAAAACGACGCTTCAACTCTTGAAAAGCTTCCACAGCAGCAGAAGACCAATTGACCACATCAGCACCTTTCTTGGTCAAATCGGTCAATGGTTTAGCAATACTAGAAAAATTGCAGATGAAGCGACGATAAAAATTAGCAAAGCCCAGGAACTTTTGCAGACTTTTCAGAGATGTCGGCTGAGCCCAATTATGGATGGCTTGGACCTTAACAGGGTCCATCTCAATAGTAGAAGGGGAAAAGATGAACCCCAAAAATGAAACCTTCTGGACACCAAAGAGACACTTTGATCCCTTCACAAACAAAGAATTAACACGCAGGACCTGAAACACCGTTCTGACCTGCTTCACATGAGACTCCCAATCATCCGAGAAGATCAAAATGTCATCTAAGTACACAATCAGGAATTTATCCAGGTACTCTCGGAAGATGTCATGCATAAAGGACTGAAACACTGATGGAGCATTGGCAAGTCCGAATGGCATTACTAGATACTCAAAATTGCCCTCGGGCGTATTAAATGCAGTTTTCCACTCATCGCCTCGCTTAATACCCACAAGATTATACGCACCACGAAGATCTATCTTGGTGAACCAACTAGCCCCCTTAATGCGAGCAAACAAATCAGATAATAATGGCAAAGGGTACTGAAATGTAACCGTGATCTTATTTAGAAGGCGGTAATCTATACAAGGTCTCAGTGAACCATCATTCTTGGCTACAAAAAAGAACCCTGCTCCTAATGGCGACGATGACGGGCGAATATGCCCCTTCTCCAAAGACTCCTTCACATAACTCCGCATAGCGGCGTGCTCAGGCACAGATAAATTAAACAGTCGACCTTTTGGGAATTTACTACCAGGAATCAAATCGATAGCACAATCACAATCCCTATGCGGAGGTAGGGTATCGGACTTGGGCTCATCAAATAAATCTCGGTAATCAGACAAGAACTCAGGAACCTCAGAAGGGGTGGATGACGAAATAGACAGAAATGGGACATCACCATGTACCTCCTGACAACCCCAGCTGGACACAGACATGGATTTCCAATCTAATACTGGATTATGGACTTGTAGCCATGGCAACCCCAACACGACCACATCATGCAGATTATGAAACACCAGAAAGCGAATAACCTCCTGATGTGCAGGAGCCATGCACATGGTCAGCTGGGTCCAGTACTGAGGCTTATTCTTGGCCAAAGGCGTAGCATCAATTCCTCTCAATGGAATAGGACACTGCAAGGGCTCCAAGAAAAACCCACAACGCCTAGCATACTCCAAGTCCATCAAATTCAGAGCAGCGCCTGAGTCCACAAATGCCATGACAGAATACGATGACAAAGAGCAGATCAAGGTAACGGACAGAAGAAATTTTGACTGTACCGTACTAATGGTGGGAGACCTAGCGAACCGCTTAGTGCGCTTAGGACAATCAGAGATAGCATGAGTGGAATCACCACAGTAGAAACACAGCCCATTCAGACGTCTGTGTTCTTGCCGTTCAACTCTGGTCAAAGTCCTATCGCACTGCATAGGCTCAGGTTTAAGCTCAGGTAATACCGCCAAATGGTGCACAGATTTACGCTCGCGCAAGCGTCGACCGATCTGAATGGCCAAAGACATAGACTCATTCAGACCAGCAGGCATAGGAAATCCCACCATGACATCCTTAAGGGCTTCAGAGAGACCTCTTCTGAAAATAGCCGCGAGCGCACCTTCATTCCACTGAGTGAGTACAGACCACTTTCTAAATTTCTGACAATATACCTCTATCTCATCCTGACCCTGACACAGAGCCAGCAAATTCTTCTCTGCCTGATCCACTGAATTAGGCTCATCGTACAGCAATCCGAGCGCCAGGAAAAACGCATCAATATTACTTAATGCAGGATCCCCTGGCGCAAGGGAAAATGCCCAGTCCTGAGGGTCGCCACGTAGAAAAGAGATAATGATCCTAACTTGTTGAACTGGATCACCAGAGGAGCGAGGTTTCAAGGCCAGAAACAGTTTGCAATTATTTTTGAAATTCACAAACTTGGCTCTATCACCATAAAACAAATCAGGAATAGGAATTCTTGGTTCTAACATAGGCTTCTGAACCACCAAATCTTGAATCTTTTGTACATTTATAACGAGATTATCCAATGAAGAGCACAGACCCTGAATATCCATGTCCACACCTGTGTCCTGAACTACCCAAATGTCTAGGGGAAAAAAAAAAGGCAAAACACAGTGCAAAGAAAAAAAAATGGTCTCAGAACTTCTTTTTTCCCTCTATTGAGAATCATTAGTACTTTTGGCCTCCAGTACTGTTATGAAATGTAATTCAGTACCACAATGGACAGAGGTCAGCGCACATACGGTGACCTGGCAATAACCCAAAAAACAAGAACGAGCTCTGAGACGTGGGAACTCTGTTGACCGCAATCCCTAATCCTCTCCAACCACACTAAAGGCAGCCGTGGATTGCGCCTAACGCTCCCTATGCAACTCGGCACGGCCTGAGGATCTAGCTAGCCTGAAGATAGAAAATAAGCCTACCTTGCCTCAGAGAAATATCCCCAAAGGAAAAGGCAGCCCCCCACATATAATGACTGTGAGTTAAGATGAAAAGACAAACGTAGAGATGAAATAGATTTAGCAAAGCGAGGCCCAACTTTCTGAACAGAGCGAGGATAGGAAAGGTAACTTTGCGGTCAACACAAAACCCTACAAAAACCACGCAAAGGGGGCAAAAAGACCCTCCGTACCGAACTAACGGCACGGAGGTACACCCTCTGCGTCCCAGAGCTTCCAGCAAGCAGGAAAAAACAAATAGACAAGCTGGACAGAAAAAACAGCAAACAAATAGCAAAGAATAACTTAGCTATGCAGAGCAGCAGGCCACAGGAACGATCCAGGAGGAGACAGGTCCAATACTAGAACATAGACTGGAGGCCAGGATCAAAGCACTAGGTGGAGTTAAATAGAGCAGCACCTAACGACTTCACCATATCACCTGAGGAAGGAAACTCAGAAGCCGCAGTACCACTTTCCTCCACCAACGGAAGCTCACAGAGAGAATCAGCCGAAGTACCAATTGTGACCACAAGAGGGAGCTCTGCCACAGAATTCACAACACATATATAATGCTCCATACTGTTCATTATTGCCCCATAGATGTGCCATAGAAAGCTCTGTCATATAGTGCTCTGCACCGTTCATTATTGCCCCATAGCTGCCATATAGTGCTGTGTGCCATTCAGTAATGCCCCATAGCTGCCATATACTGCTGTGTGCCGTTCAGTACTGCCCCATAGCTGTGCCATAAAAAGCTCTGCCATTGCTGCTGCTGCAATAAAAAAAAAATCCATACTCACCTCTCTTGATTGCAGCTCCCAGCGTCCGGTCCCGGCGTCTCTGCGCACTGACTGATCAGGCAGAGGGCGCCACGCACACTATATGCGTCACCTGAACAGTCAGAGCGGAGCGACGCCGGGAAGATGGAGCGGCGCCCGGCGGCTGGAACGCGGACAGGTGAATATTACATACTTACCTAGTACCAGCGATCCTGACGCTCCCTCTGCCTGTCACAGCTGGTCTTCGGTGCCGCAGCCTCTTTCTCTATCAGCGGTCACCGGCACCGCTGATTAGAGAAATGAATAGGCGGCTCCACCCCTATGGGAGGTGGAGCCGCCTATTCATTTTTCTAATGAGCGGTCACACGTGACCGCTGAAGAGGGGAAGAAGCTGCAGCACAGAAGACCGTGGGACGGCAGGGGGAGCGTCAGGATCGCTGGGACTAGGTAAGTATACCTCAGCGCCCTCTCCCCCTCACCCGCCGACCCCACCGCTACCGTGACTCGAGTATAAGCCAAGAGGGGCACTTTCAGCCCAAAATTTTGGGCTGAAAATCTCGGCTTATACTCGAGTATATACGGTATATATATATAGATATATGACTGTAGTTCCACTACCATTTGCTGTTGCTGAAAAATAACTGTGTATGAGTACATTTACTGACATACAGCTCATGTACAGTGTACCTGCCTGAATACTAACAGTACTAGTCAAAAGTTTGAACACATTTGTTCATGTAATAGTTTTATTTGTTCTCATTGAATTATACATATTCTACACTGCTCAAAAACAATGAAGGGAACACTAAAATACCACATCCTAGATATCAATGAATTAAATATTTCAGTTGCAAATCTTTATTCATTACATAGTGGAATGTGTTGAGAACAATAAAATATAAAAATGATCAATGTATATCAAAATGAATATCCCATGAAGTCTGAATTTGGAATGATACTCAAAATCAAAGTGGAAAATCAAATTACAGGCTGATCCAACTTCAGTGGAAATGCCTCAAGACAAAGAACTTATGTTCAGTTGTGTGTGTGTTGCCTCCATGTGCCTGTATGACCTCTCTACAACACCTGGGCATGCTCATGATGCCAACTCCTGGACAGTCTGTGGTGCAACGTGACGTTGGTGGATGGTGCAAGACATGAAGTCCCAGATATGTTCAATCGGATTCAGGTCTGGGGAATGGGCGGGCCAGTCCATAGCTTCAATGCCTTCATCTTGCAGGAACTGCTGACACACTCCAGCCACATGAGGTCTGGCATTGTCCTGCATTAGGAGGAACCCAGGGCCAACCGTACCAGCATATGGTCTCACAAGGGGTCTGAGGATCTCTTCTCGGTACCTAATGGCAGTCAGGCAACCTCTGGCGAGCACATGGAGGGCTGTGCGGCCCTCCAAAGAAATGCCACCCCACACCATTACTGACCCACTGCCAAACCGGTCAAGCTGAAGGATGTTGAAGGCAGCAGATCACTCTCCACGGCATCTCCAGACTCTGTCACATCTGTCACATGTGCTCAGTGTGAACCTGCTTTCATTTGTGAAGCGCACAGGGCACCAGTGGCAAATTTGCCAATCCTGGTGTTCTGTGGCAAATGCCAAGCGTCTTGCACTGTGTTGGGCTGTGAGCACATCCCACATCTGTGGATGTCAGACACTCAGACCATCCTCATGGAGTCGGTTTCTAACTGTTTGTGCAAACACATGCATATTTGTGGCCTGCTGGAGGTCATTTTGCAGGGCTCTGGCAGTGCTCCTCCTTCCTCCTTGCACAAAGGCCGAGGTAGCGGTCCTGCTGCTGGGCTGTTTCCCTTCTATGGCCCCCTCCACGTCTCCTGGTGTACTGGCCTGCCCCCTGGTAGCCTCCAGCCTCTGGACACTATGCTGACAGACACAGCAAACCTTCTTGCCACAGCTCACATTGATGTGCCATCCTGGATGAGCTGCACTACCTGAGCCACTTGTGTGGGTTGTAGAGTCTGTCTCATGCTACCACGAGTGTGAAAGCACAACCAACATTCAAAAGTGACCAAAACATCAGCCTGGAAGCGTTGGTACTGAGATGTGGTCTGTGGTCCCCACCTGCAGAACCACTCCTCTATGGAGTGTGTCTTGATAAATACCAATAATTTTCTTCTGTTGTCTATTTCATTTGCACAACAGCATGTGAAATTGATTGTCAAACAGTGTTGCTTCCTAAGTGGACAGTTTGATTTCACAGAAATTTGATTTGCTTGGAGTTATATTCTGTTGTTTAAGTGTTCCCTTTATTTTTTTGAGCAGTTTGTATTCAGATTGAGGGCAGAAAAAGCATAGCACACTCATGGAAACAAGAAGCAAAGAAACGTGTGAAACAAACCAGAATATGTGTTAAACTTTAGATTTCTAATAGGAGAATGGAACATAGTAACATAGTAACATAGTTAGTAAGGCCGAAAAAAGACATTTGTCCATCCAGTTCAGCCTATATTCCATCATAATAAATCCCCAGATCTACGTCCTTCTACAGAACCTAATAATTGTATGATACAATATTGTTCTGCTCCAGGAAGACATCCAGGCCTCTCTTGAACCCCTCGACTGAGTTCGCCATCACCACCTCCTCAGGCAAGCAATTCCAGATTCTCACTGCCCTAACAGTAAAGAATCCTCTTCTATGTTGGTGGAAAAACCTTCTCTCCTCCAGACGCAAAGAATGCCCCCTTGTGCCCGTCACCTTCCTTGGTATAAACAGATCCTCAGCGAGATATTTGTATTGTCCCCTTATATACTTATACATGGTTATTAGATCGCCCCTCAGTCGTCTTTTTTCTAGACTAAATAATCCTAATTTCGCTAATCTATCTGGGTATTGTAGTTCTCCCATCCCCTTTATTAATTTTGTTGCCCTCCTTTGTACTCTCTCTAGTTCCATTATATCCTTCCTGAGCACCGGTGCCCAAAACTGGACACAGTACTCCATGTGCGGTCTAACTAGGGATTTGTACAGAGGCAGTATAATGCTCTCATCATGTGTATCCAGACCTCTTTTAATGCACCCCATGATCCTGTTTGCCTTGGCAGCTGCTGCCTGGCACTGGCTGCTCCAGGTAAGTTTATCATTAACTAGGATCCCCAAGTCCTTCTCCCTGTCAGATTTACCCAGTGGTTTCCCATTCAGTGTGTAATGGTGATATTGATTCCTTCTTCCCATGTGTATAACCTTACATTTATCATTGTTAAACCTCATCTGCCACCTTTCAGCCCAAGTTTCCAACTTATCCAGATCCATCTGTAGCAGAATACTATCTTCTCTTGTATTAACTGCTTTACATAGTTTTGTATCATCTGCAAATATCGATATTTTACTGTGTAAACCTTCTACCAGATCATTAATGAATATGTTGAAGAGAACAGGTCCCAATACTGACCCCTGCGGTACCCCACTGGTCACAGCGACCCAGTTAGAGACTATACCATTTATAACCACCCTCTGCTTTCTATCACTTAGCCAGTTACTAACCCATTTACACACATTTTCCCCCAGACCAAGCATTCTCATTTTGTGTACCAACCTCTTGTGCGGCACGGTATCAAACGCTTTGGAAAAATCGAGATATACCACGTCCAATGACTCACCGTGGTCCAGCCTATAGCTTACCTCTTCATAAAAACTGATTAGATTGGTTTGACAGGAGCGATTTCTCATAAACCCATGCTGATATGGAGTTAAACAGTTATTCTCATTGAGATAATCCAGAATAACATCCTTCAGAAACCCTTCAAATATTTTACCAACAATAGAGGTTAGACTTACTGGCCTATAATTTCCAGGTTCACTTTTAGAGCCCTTTTTGAATATTGGCACCACATTTGCTATGCGCCAGTCCAGCGGAACAGACCCTGTCGCTATAGAGTCCCTAAAAATAAGAAATAATGGTTTATCTATTACATTACTTATTTCACTTAGTACTCGTGGGTGTATGCCATCCGGACCCGGAGATTTATCTATTTTAATCTTATTTAGCCGGTTTCGCACCTCTTCTTGGGTAAGATTGGTGACCCTTAATATAGGGTTTTCATTGTTTCTTGGGATTTCACCTAGCATTTCATTTTCCACTGTGAATACCGTGGAGAAGAAGGTGTTTAATATGTTAGCTTTTTCCTCGTCATCTACAACCATTCTTTCCTCACTATTTTTTAAGGGGCCTACATTTTCAGTTTTTATTCTTTTACTATTGATATAGTTGAAGAACAGTTTGGGATTAGTTTTACTCTCCTTAGCAATGTGCTTCTCTGTTTCCTTTTTGGCAGCTTTAATTAGTTTTTTAGATAAAGTATTTTTCTCCCTATAGTTTTTTAGAGCTTCAATGGTGCCATCCTGCTTTAGTAGTGCAAATGCTTTCTTTTTACTGTTAATTGCCTGTCTTACTTCTTTGTTTAGCCACATTGGGTTTTTCCTATTTCTAGTCCTTTTATTCCCACAAGGTATAAACCGCTTACACTGCCTATTTAGGATGTTCTTAAACATTTCCCATTTATTATCTGTATTCTTATTTCTGAGGATGTTGTCCCAGTCTACCAGATTAAGGGCATCTCTAAGCTGGTCAAACTTTGCCTTCCTAAAGTTCAGTGTTTTTGTGACTCCCTGACAAGTCCCCCTAGTGATAGACAGGTGAAACTGTACAATATTGTGGTCGCTATTTCCTAGATGCCCAACCACCTGCAGATTTGTTATTCTGTCAGGTCTATTAGACAGTATTAGGTCTAAAAGTGCTCCTCCTCTGGTTGGATTCTGCACCAATTGTGAAAGATAATTTTTCTTGGTTATTAGCAGAAACCTGTTGCCTTTATGGGTTTCACAGGTTTCTGTTTCCCAGTTAATATCCGGGTAGTTAAAGTCCCCCATAACCAGGACTTCATTATGGGTTGCAGCTTCATCTATCTGCTTTAGAAGTAGACTTTCCATGGTTTCTGTTATATTTGGGGGTTTGTAACAGACCCCAATGAGAATTTTGTTACCATTTTTCCCTCCATGAATTTCGACCCATATGGACTCGACATCCTCATTTCCTTCGCTAATATCCTCCCTTAAAGTGGACTTTAGACAAGACTTTACATAGAGACAAACCCCTCCTCCTCTCCGATTTTTACGATCCTTTCTAAACAGACTGTAACCCTGTAAGTTAACTGCCCAGTCATAGCTTTCATCTAACCATGTCTCGGTTATTCCCACTATGTCAAAGTTACCTGTAGATATTTCTGCTTCTAGTTCTTCCATCTTGTTTGTCAGGCTTCTGGCGTTTGCGAGCATGCAGTTTAGAGGATTTTGTTTTGTTCCAATCTCCTCGCTGTGGATTGTTTTAGAAATGTTCTTACCTCCCTTCTGAGTATGTTTTCCTGGGTCTTCTTTGTTCAAGTCTAATGTTTTTCTTCCCGTCCCCTCTTCTTCTAGTTTAACGCCCTCCTGATGAGTGTAGCGAGTCTTCTGGCGAATGTGTGTTTCCCAGGTTTGTTGAGGTGTAGTCCGTCTCTGGCGAGGAGTCCATCGTACAAGTAATTCACACCGTGGTCCAGGAATCCGAATCCTTGTTGTCTGCACCATCGTCTTAGCCAGTTGTTTGCATCAAGGATCCTGTTCCATCTCCTGGTGCCATGCCCGTCTACTGGAAGGATAGAAGAAAAAACTACCTGTGCATCCAGTTCCTTTACTTTCTTCCCCAACTCTTCAAAGTCCTTGCAGATTGTCGGTAGGTCCTTCCTTGCCGTGTCATTGGTGCCAACATGTATCAGAAGAAATGGGTGGACGTCCTTGGAGCTGAAGAGCTTTGGTATCCTATCGGTCACATCCTTGATCATCGCACCTGGAAGGCAGCATACTTCTCTTGCAGTTATGTCCGGTCTGCAGATGGCTGCTTCTGTGCCTCTCAGTAGTGAGTCTCCCACCACCACCACTCTTCGTTGCTTCTTGGCTGTACTTTTTGCTGTCACTTGTTGCTGTGTGCCCTTTTCTTTTTTGCTTGCTGGTATTGCTTCATCCTTAGGTGTGCCATCTTCATCCTCTACAAAGATTTGATATCGGTTCTTCAGTTGTGTGGTTGGTGATTTCTCCATGGTCTTCTTGCTTCTTTTGGTCACATGCTTCCACTCATCTGCTTTTGGAGGTTCTCTGAAACTTTTTTCACCTTCCGTGACCAGTAGAGATGCTTCTGTTCTGTCTAGAAAGTCTTCATTCTCTTTGATGAGTTTCAAAGTTGCTATTCTTTCTTCCAGACCCCGCACCTTTTCTTCTAAAAGGGCCACTAGTCTACACTTCTGACAGGTGAAATTTGATTCTTCTTCTGGTCGATCTGTGAACATGTAGCACATGCTGCAGCTCACCATGTAGGTTGTCACATCTGCCATGTTGCTCCTAGATCCTGCTGACTTGCTGTGTGTTTTCCTTCTTGTGTAATCTACTCAGCCAAGCTCTCTTGCAATAATGCCCCACAGGCAAAAATTCGCGAGCCGTAAGGCGCGCGGTTTGGTGATGCTTTCCAAGCAGCTGGTCCCGGCTGTACCCAACGATCTTCTAGCTTAGGGAGACTCCTTGCTTTTCCCAGAAGGCTCCTGGAACATGCAAATTAGCCTACTCTAGCTTGAATCCCTGGTTTGGTGATGCTTTCCAAGCAGCTGGTCCCGGCTGTACCCAACGATCTTTTAGCTTAGGGAGACTCCTTGCTTTTCCCAGAAGGCTCCTGGAACATGCAAATTAGCCTCCTCTAGCTTGAATCCCTGGTTTGGTGATGCTTTCCAAGCAGCTGGTCCCGGCTGTACCCAACGATCTTCTAGCTTAGGGAGACTCCTTGCTTTTCCCAGAAGGCTCCTGGAACATGCAAATTAGCCTCCTCTAGCTTGAATCCCTGGTTTGAATGAACAGCTGTGTTTATGTAAGGGTAAGACGGGTCTGCGAATACCTTCTTGCCGGGTCCGGAACCGTTGAGGCTGCATCCCCTGTTGCCTGGGGGAAGAAATGAGAAACCGGACCATCCTCCTGACCTGGGGATGCGGGGTGGCATAAAAGGAAAAGCATGTGCAGCAGCAGCATTTTTGGCGCCAACCCGCAAGCAGAACACAGTCAGGTGAGTGGCGTGCTCCATCCCCCCCGAGTACTGGAGCCACAACAGGCCGCATTGGATGGACCCCACCGCCTGCAGAGGGACCGCTGCCCTGAGAGGTGCTGTGCATTCTGCAGTAGCCAGCAAGAGGAGCGCTCTGTCCCGCGAGCATAGGCATTGAGCAGTCCAGCGTCCATTGACTCCCGCCGCCAACAGCGGGGAATTGAGAGTTGTAGTGTGCTCGGTGGCTACCAAAGAGCAAGGTGCCATACACTCCAATGTCCGTGAGTACAGCGCATGTGCCACATAAGAGAAACCAGGTATGAGACAGACACTTGTGCTCTGATTTGCCAGTTTATACTTGCCGGTCTACATTGGACCCGGACAGCGCTACGGCCTTAATTGTCTCAGCCGCATCGGTTTATGGACTAGGGGCTCAGCGGAAGGTACCGGAGACCAACTGCTGCAGCCAGAAGATGGATCACCATTGTCTACAGGACCTTCTTGTACAAGCACAGCTCCAGCCGTTGTTGGTGCTATTGACTTCCCCACAGCATTCACAAGAACTGCCATTATCTCATTCATTGTTCCTTAACTTCGGATATCCTTTACAGTTGAACTGTTTATTCCCTCATTTAACTGTTTACCTCTCTACATGGAGTATCCCATTGTTAAAGTAAAATTGTTAACCCTTGCTCTGCCTCCTGTCCATCACTGCATCCCGCAACCTGCTTACACTTGGAGTAGTCGGCAGGATGCAGTCCATAGGCGCAGAGGTGGCAGACCAAGCGTTCGTTGGTGCCCCAACGGTCAGCTTACCATTAGGGGCAATGATTAGTTACCTCCCAAAGTTCACAGGGAGTAACAAAATGTTGTGGGACTGGACTTAAATAGTTAAGAGCATGATGCAAATGTGCCCTATGGCTCCTGTGCTGCAGGCAAAGATAGCATTAATGTCCCTAGATGGTGAGGCCCGGTATTCTGTAATGTTCTGCCCCCTCATGAATGGGACACATTGACCAAGGTATTCCAGATCCTAGAGGAAATGCATAGAGATCCCACTGATGTTGGGGAAGAAGGGGTGCCTACCCGAATAGTCCACCAAAGTAAGTCACGTCCCTGCCTGTCACAAGATCCCTTAAATGCTCACTCCCACTCGTTATGACCAAGACCAGTTTATTTGGCAGCTTGTGAACGTCTGATGAAGGAACTCTCACCCGTGGAATTGCGAGTCAAAGGAGAGGGGGAGTGTAAGGGGGAAGACCAGGCTGCGGATACTTGCTTGCCGGGTCCAGAACTGTTTAGGCTGCATCCCCTGTTGCCTGGGGGAAGAAATGAGAAGCCAGACCAACCTCCTGATCTGGGGAGGCAGGGTGACATAAAAGGAAAAGCATGTGCAGCAGCAGCAGCAATTTTGGCGCCAACCCGCAGAAGCATGCAGTCAGGTGAGTGGCGCGTGCTTCTTTGCCCAGAGTAGCGGTGCCGTGACAGGCTGCATTGGTTGGACCCCGCTGCCTGCAGAAAAAACGCTGCGCTGAGAGGTGCTGTGCTATCTGCAGTAGCCAGAGAGAGGAGCACTCCGTCCTGCGAGCACCGGCATTGTGCAGGCCAGCGTCCATTGACTCCCGCCACCAAAAGCGGGCGGAAATTGGAAAAGGTGCAGTGTGCCCGGTGACTACCAGAGAGAAAGGTGCCGTATGCTCCTTGTCCGTGAGTACAGCGCATGTACCACATAAGAGAAACTGGGTACGAGACAGACAATTGCGCTCTGATTCGACAGTTTATACTTGCGTACTTTTATACAGTTTATACGGTCTACATTGGACCCGGACAGCCTTAATTGTCTCGGCTGCATCGGTTTATGGACTAGGGGCTCAGCGGAAGGTACTGGAGACTGATGGCTGCGGCCAGAAGACGGATCGCCGTTGCCTACAGGAATTATCCAGTGAGTTTTCTATTATTTTATAACATTTCTCCCAGTTGGGATTACTTTTTTTCTGATGTTAGAAAACTATTATAGTTAATTATTGGCAACTAAATAGAGTTCATTAATTTAATAACAAAATTGGGGTCTAATCAGTGACTCTTGAGAGATTACATCAATTTTTAATCAGTGACATGATCGTTCAAATGTGCATTACAGTAAATAATAGAATAAAGTATATACACTTTTATGATGATTTTATATCAAGGACAAGGAACTATTATCTGGTTTGTATATTTGGTTGATTATCACAGATTTATTTCAAGTTTATACTTCATATTCCTTTTCCTTGTCTATGGAAGTCTCTTTTGTTAAATGCTAAAATTTACTTTCTGTAAAAAGAAAAGATCATTGAAACATTATGGAAATGTATGTTTGGCCTTTTATTTTTACCATCATATTGGCATGATAATGTCTGCAATGCATATAAACGACTATTTAAACCTAAAAGTTAGAGAGAAGAATAGTAACAATGTCACGTGGTTTCATTAACCTTGGTAACATTATGTTCTTTTTAATTTTAGCTTGTATTCTACTATGCTTGTGCTACCGTAGCAACTAATGGAATTTCCATTTATGCCGAACAGAATATACAAGAATGGAATTCTTGATGGTTTCCTGACCTATGGTCTCCATTACCAATCAAGCTTCAATTTAGGTTTGAAGTGTTTTCGACTGCTTCACCAGGCTGTTTAAGAGAGAAAACAGGGCATAACCTTTATATTTAAACTACCTAGAATACAATGAAACCTTCTAAATAAAATAAAAAAACAATGTACTATAGATCAATATACTGTACAATTAAACTAATTTATTAAAATCAGTATAAAAAATAAGTAAAGCATAGAAAATTTGAGAGTTGAGCAAATCAATCCAATGTAAACTGAATGACTAAAATTTCCAAGTATAAGCAAATTTGAACAATTTTCAATTTGCTTTGTATGAACCACCAAAAAAATGCCGACTGTCACATTGCTTAAGACTTCATCATCCACAGAATGCTCACATGACTTTAAAGGGAACCGGTTAGCAGTTTTAATATGTCTGAAGTAAGACTAGCACCTTAATCAGTGCCTGTGCTGCATTCTACAAAGGAGTGTATAACTCCCTGACTCCCCCTATATGCCCCCAAAAACCTTTTGAAATTCTCCCATTCTCTATGTAAATCCTGCTGCTCCTGTCCTATAGGTGTCCTTGCTGGAATTATGGAATACATGCACATGCATTTGGGAACAAATAGGCATGCACAGCAGCAGAAATGAATTCTTCACCAAGCAGAATGTCCCAAGTGATTAATAGGCTGTAGCACATGGTTGAGGAACTTGTGGTGAAACTGCAGGAGTTCTCTTGAGCTAAACTGGTGAGATAGATTCCCAAAGTTGCAGGATAGGTTGTAATAATGCATCCGCTGATCCCGTTGTGCTGCGTGGTCACAGGATGCGTTGGTACGTCGGCCCGACGCACTGCGATGGGCCGACGCCGACGCTAGTGTGAAAGTAGCCTTAGTATCCTCTTTAGTTTATGTCTCGACTGAACCAAGCTCAGCTCCCTTTCTATATGACTGCTGCCCTTTGCAATACTCCACATCAGGTTTATAAGCTGCTTTTATGACTATTATATCACTAGGACTTTTTAAGGCCCATTTGGATGCACTCCTATATCTGATCATTAATCAGGAACTGTGTCCACCAGACTTATTTGTACTGGTATTGTAACCAAGTCATCAGTTTCTGTTATTGCTTCAGACTTCTGTAAACTCTGCACAGTACCTGCAGGTTAACTCTTTCTGTATGCTTCTTGAACTATTATTGAAGCTTCTAATACCTCCTCAAAAAAAGGGTGAAAGAATAAAACATACAAAACCAATATGGTAAAAATACATACATTTTTATTAAATAATGTTAAAAACACATTAAAAGAGGGGGAAAGAGAAAACACCAGGACAATGCAAAAAAACCCCATAGTGCAATAATTGGAGTGGGCTCATAGACATAGTAGTAAATAAGTAAAAGGGTATAAATGGTAAATCCTCTAGCACATAGCCAACATCTATTTTGCAGACATGCATTCAAAGAGATTAAAGTAAGGCAAAAAAAAAGGTATTAACACAAGTACCCTATAACATAGAACAGTTCATACCCAGGAATATCCTGCTAGCTCCAACTCACGTTTCGCCTGGACGTGGCTTTTTCAAGGAGTCCTTCAAGGAGCTCAAAATAGATGTTGGCTATGTGCTAGAGGATTTACCATTTATACCCTTTTACTTATTTACTACTATGTCTATGAGCCCACTCCAATTATTACACTATGGTTTTTTTTTGCATTGTCCTGGTGTTTTCTCTTTTCCCCTCTTTTAATGTGTTTTTTAACATTATTTAATAAAAATGTATATATTTTTACCATATTGGTTTTGTATGTTTTATTCTTTCACCCTTTTTTTGAGGAGGTATTAGTAGTTATATGGGGTGATATTTGATTTGTTCATATATTATTTACTGTAGGAATTGCATTTAGTGTATTATTGAAGCTTGAATGACCTGCATCTGCTGATATTTCACCCATTAACTGCTGCGAACATCCACAACTGTTATCGGAGTCTGTTCACATTACATACTCTTATGTGTCTGCTTAAGACTTGCCATTTTTCCTACATCTGCACTTCTGGTCCTGTGGCTTCCAGCGTCTCACATTTCTTGTTTGCATGCTGCCCAGTGTAGCCAGTTATACAAGTCCTCATTTTACCATGTGCCACCTAGCTTGCTGTTATGAACTGTGGAAATCTCAGTCAAAGTGGTAGGGACACTGTCAGTGCCAAGGTGTTAGTGAACCACTAAGTCAGATTAAATTTCAATCTGGGAATTATCCTGGAGAGGGTGAAAGGACCCCTGGGACTCCTGGGCCACAGGTGGACAGGCGGTGTAACACCAGGTGATCGCCGCCACCTATTACCGGCTGTAGGAATCCATAGGGAGAGGCAGGCTGGATCCTGCTTCACTGCCTCTCCCTCCGCACATGCACAAGGCCCGCCGTCCCTGGAACTGTGGTGCTTCGGAGAGAGAAGACCACGATACCCGAGGCAGGGCTCCCTGATGCTTAGATCGGTCAGATGGACCCCCTGCATTCCACGACGACTTGTCAATCAGGTATGCTGTAGGTTTCCTGTCAGGGACAGGAAACTGAACTGATGTGGGAGAGAGGTACCGCCTTTTTCACCTGTATGTTTCCTGTCCCTGAGGGCAGATCCCTCTCTCTCCGATGTGCCATTATGGGGGAAAGAGAAAATAAAAGATTCCCCACAAATATGTTTTTAGCACAAAATATTGCATTTTCATAAGGGTAACAGGAGAAATTGCACGATAAAATTTGTTGTGCAATTTCTGCTGAGTACGCCGATACCCCACTGTTTGGGTGCACGGCAGACCTTGGAAGGGAAGGAGTGCCATTTGACTTTGAATTTAAAATTTCCTGGAATGATTAGTGGACGTCATGTCCCATTTGGAGAACCCCTGATGTGCCAATACAAGTGACCCCATTTTGGAAACCAGACCCCTCAAGGAATGTATTTAGATATGTGGTGAGCATCTTGAACACCCAGGTGCTTCACAAAAGTTTATAATGTTGAGCTGTGAAAATAATAAAATCACATTTTCCTCACAAAAATGTTGTTTTAGACCCAAGTTTTTCAATTTTTCAAAGGGCTAATAGGAATTTGTTTTTACAACAAACTGAGGTCCATTTTCTACTGAGGGCGCCAATACCCTACATGTATTAGGGAAATATTTTTCAGGCACAATACAAAGCTCAGAAAGCAAGGAGCGCTAGATTTTACTGTTATGGTTTGCAGGTGCCCTGACACACTGCGAGAGCCTATGATATGCCGGAACCGCAGAACCCCCCATAAGTGACCCCATTTTATAAGCTACACCTCTCAATGAATTCATCTAGGGGTACTGTGATCATACTGACACCATGGGTGTACCACAGAATTTTATACCTTTGAACAGTGATGAAAAAATAACCACATTTTTACCACAAAGATTTTGTTTTAGCCACAGATTTTAAATTGCCACACATTTACATTTTCACACAAGAAGTGGGTAAAAATGGCCCCAAAATTTATTCCACAATTTCTACTGAACGTGGCAATACCCCACACGTGGCCGCACAGTACTACTTAGCCATACGGAGAGACTCGGGAGCGCAGATTTTCCTAGAACAGTTTGCGGACTCAATTAACAGAGGCCCTAATTGCTAGGAGAGCAGAATTTCCCCTCAAGTGATCCCATTTGGGAAACTATACCCCTAGGAGAATTTATCTACAGGTGTGGTGCTGATTTTGACTCCATTGGTATTTTCCAGAAACAAGCAGCAATGAATGTTGCCATGTGAAAATTGCAAACTGCCGTTGTACTGACCAGCACGCTGTAGTGACCAGTACGTTGCAGTCACCAATACATTATGCCCAGGAGGCATGCACCTGTAAATTAGGTGGGCTCTCATCTCTTAAAAAATGCCAAACATGAACGCAATATGTGGTTTAGGTACACTGTGGGGCTCAGAATGGAGGGGGACATTTGGATTTGGGAGCGCAGAATTTGCTGAATTTCTTTTGTCGGGTGAGGAGCCATTTAGCTTTTTCAGAGCCTTTGTGCAACCAGAAATGTGGAAGCCCCCTTTATTTCCATTAAGAGATGACAGACCTGAGTGAGGCTTGCTTTTTTGGATTGAGTTGAAGCTTTAATTGGGAACATTTAACATAACTTTTGGGATCACATTTATCCGACACTCTACATGAGCACTTACATTGGAGTTTCCATCTAAATCTCTGAGAGATGTGATTCAGATGAAACCCAAGAGGGATTCATTCACTATAATGAGGCAGCAGAGTTACTCTGGACTCCATCTGGCCTCTGTTCAGCGGTGTCCTTTTCATAAGTGCACAAAACTGTGTCCGACGGCACTTTTATGCAATCTTAAGAAGACGGACACCGCAGTATCACAGGTCAGACGGCGTCCACAGTGCCTCCATCTGCCTCATTATAGGGAATCTTCTACCTGGGGTTCCATCTGATTCACATATTTCAGAGATTTACATGGAAACCCTGGTGTAAGCACTCAGCACAGAGCGCAGGATAAATGTAGGCCAAGCCTTACTGTGATCTTTGGAAAGTAGAATGAGAAAATCAACAGCATGTGAAGAATTGGTTTTATTTATTTTTTATGTCATTCGTCGTGCAGTATAAGTGATAGGGCGACTTTATTCTTCGGGTCAGTGCGATTACAGTGATTTATATCAGTTTTTTACGTTTGACAGCTGCCACACACTAAAAGACGCTTTTTATTGCAAAAAATAGTTTTTGCATCACCACATTTTGATGATGATGATGATTCATTATAATACCCCTGAACAAAAAGGGGGAATAAACGCGATCAAAAATATGAATATAAATAAATATGGTATTGTAGAAAACCATCTTGTCCCGCAAAAAATAAGCCTAATATACAGCTCCATCAGCAGAAAAATAAAAAAAGTTATAGTATTCAGAATAAATCACTTCAAAACTAAATAAAATTCTCTAGAATTATTTTTATTGTGTAAAAGTGCCAAAACATAAAAAAAATAAATGTGGTATCTCTGTAATCATACTGACCAGAAAAATAAATCTGCCTTATCAATTTTACCACAGAGGGAACAGCATAAAAAAAAAAGAACTCTTGAATTGCTGTTTTTTGTTCAATCTGCCTCCCAGAAATCGGAATAGAAAGCATTCAAAAAATGCTATGTGCTCAAAAATGATACGAATAAAAATGTAAACTTGTCCCACAAAAAACAAGCCCTTTAAATAACTCTGTCAGCCAAAATATAGAAAAAATATACCTCTCAAAATATGGCGATGCACAATAAAAAGCGTTTAGTGTGTAACAGCAGCCAGGCAGAAAAAAAAAACTATATAAATCTGTTATCGCTGGATTTGCACCGCCCTGAAGAATAAAGTCGCCTGATCACTTATACCACTTACCAATTCTTCACCTGCTGTTGATTTTTTTTTGGATCCCAGACATCGCAGTAAGCCTCAGCTCACATTTATCCTGTGCTCTGTGCTGAGCACTTACACTGGGGTTTCCGTGTAAATCTCTGGAATATGTGATTTAGACGGAACTCACGGATAAAGATTCCCTATAATGAGGCAGATGGAGGCACTGTGGACGCCATCTGGTAGACTATGATATGGAACTGTTCATCTTTTTAGGTGTGCATAAAAGCGTGGTCTGCAAAAAGCACTCAATAATAATCTATATTTTTATATAGCGCTAACATATCTGCAGCGCTTTACATACATTGTCATGGCTGTCTCCAATGGGGCTCACAATCTAAATTCCCTATCAGTATGTCTTTGGAATGTGGGGGGAAACCAGAGTGCCCGGAGGAAACCCACGCAAACACAGAGAGAACATACAAACCCAGGACTCCAGCGCTGCAAGGCTGCAGTGCTATCCACTGAGCCACCGTGCTGCCCATTATATTAAATGGATCCCTCAGGGTTTCATCTGAAACATGTCACTTCAAGATTTAGATGGAAACTACAAAGTGCTCAGCATAGGTTGCAGGATACATGTGATACCAAATGTTATGTTTAATGTTCCCCAAAAAAGTCCCCACTCAGGTCCATCTTCTGCTTTCAGAAATATAGAGGGCTTCCACAAAACTGGTAGAACAAAAGTTCAGGAAAAGCTAAATGGTTCCTCGCCTCCAAAACAAATTCAGCATTCCCAAATTCAAATGCCCCCTCTCTTCTGAGTCCCAGTGTACCCAAACCACATATAGCATCCACATTTTTGGCATTTCTATAGTGACAACAATCCGATTAAATTACGGGTGCATATCTCTAGAAGCATGAGTTGGTCACTACAACATCCTGGTCACTACAATGCACTAGTGACTACAACTTACTGGGCACTACAATGGCAGTATGCAATTTTCACTCAGCCACATGCACTGCTTCTTGTTTCTGGATAACACCAATGGAGTCAAAATCGTCACTACACCTGTAGATAAATTCCCAAAGGGGTATAATTTCCAAAATGGGGACCCTTGAGTGGGGATTCTACTTTTCTAGCACTTAGGGGCTCTGCATATGCAGTCTGCAAACTATCCCAGGAAAATCCATGCTCCAGGAGGTAAATAGCTCTTCATCCCTCCAGAGTCTAACGTTTAGCTAAGCTGTACTGTACAGCCAGATATGAAGTACGTCTACAATCAACAGAAATTGTCCAACACATTTTGGTGCTATTTCGCCTATTTCCTCTTGTAACAATGGAAAATCTGGGGCTAAAACTACATTTTGGTGGTAGAAATGTAATTATTTTTTCTTCACTGCCCAATGGTATAAAATTTTGTGACACACCTATGGTGTCAATATGATCACTGTACCCCTTGTTGAATTCATTGAGAAGTGTAGTTTGTGAAATGGGGTCACTTATGGGGGGTTCTGCTGTTCTGGCACCTCAGGTTCTCTGCCAATGTCACATGGCACCCTCAAATCAGTCCAGCAAAATCTGAACTCCAATATGGCGCTTCTTCCCTTCTGAGGTTTGCACTGTACCTCAAAAGTAGTTTTCAACCACATATAAGGGGTTCCTTTTTTGCTGTTATCCTTGTGAATATAAAAAATGTGGGGCTAAAATTACATTCTTGTGGGAAAAAAGTATTTTTTTTATTTTCACGGCTCTACATTATAAACTTCTGTGAATCACCTGGGGATTCAAGGTGCTCACCACACATCTAGATACATTCCTTAAGGGGTCTAGTTACCAAAATCTGGTCACATGTGGGGGGTTTCCACTGTTTAGGCACATCAGGGGCTCTCCAATCATGACATGACACACGCAGACCATTCCATCAGTCTGCATTACAAAATGTCACTTCCTTCCTGAGGCCTGCCATGCACTCAAACAGTAGTTTTCCCACACATATAAAAATTTGGAGCTAAAATAAAATTTAGTGTCAGCTAATTATTCCAGCAAATGTTGCATTCAAAAAGTCAAATGGTGTAGTTTCCCTTTCGAGCCCTGACGTGCGCTGAAGCAATAGTTTTCCTGCACATATTGGGTATGGGACTCAAGACAAATTTTACAATGGAATTTCTCCTGCTATCCTTGTGAAAAAACAAAATTTGAGAGTAAAAACCTTTTTCTGGGAAAAATTTTATTTTTTTAATTTTCACGGCTCAACGTTATAAACTACTATGGGGTTCAATTACCATAGATCTAGATAAGTTCCATGTGGGGTCTAGTTTCTAAAATGAGGTCACTTGGTGGGGTTTCCACTGTTTAGGCACATCAGGGGCTCTCCAAATGTGACATGGCATCTGTTGATTATTCTAACAGTCAAATGGTGCTCCTTCCCTTCTGAGCTCTGCTGTGTGTCAAAACAGTGATTTTCCCCCACATATACATTATCAGCATGTACAGGAGAAATCGCACAACAAATTTTGGAGTCCATTTTTTTCCTGTTACCCTTCAGAAGATAAAAAATTTGGGGTCTAAAGTAAACGTTTTGTGAAAAAAAGTTAAATGTTAATTTTTTCCTTCAACATTCCATTAATTCCTGTCAAGCACCTGATGGGTTAATAAACATTTGAATGTGGTTTTCAACACCTTGAGGGGTGCAGTTTTTAGAAAGGTGTCACTGAGTATTTTGTGTTACATAGGCCCCTCAAAGTCATTTCAAATGGCATGTGGTCCCTAAAAAAAATGGTTTTGCAAATTTTGCTGTAAAAATTAGAAATCGCTGGTCAACTTTCAACCCTTATAACTTCCTAAAAATAAAATTGTGCTGGTGTAAAGTAGACCTGAGGGAAATGTTAATTATTAATTATTTTGTGTGACATACCGCTCTAAGGGCATAAACATTTAAAGTTTGAAAATTGCAACACTAACATTTTTTGCCAAATTTAAATTTTTTTTTCACAAATAAACACAAGTCATATCGAAGAAATTTTACCACTATCATGAAGTACACTATGTCACAAAAAATACAGTCTCAGAATCAGTGGGATCAATTGAAGCTTTACAGAGTTATTACTTCAAAGTGACACTGGTCAGAATTGAAAAATTTGGCCAGGTCATAAAGGTGAAAACAGGCTTGAGGGGTGAAGGGGTTAAGGATAGGTCATCAATATTTATTTATTTCTAATTTTATTTATTTTACTCATTTATATAGTGTTAGGGCTAGTGGAACGCACCGAGTAAATAGAGATGTTTATTGATATTGGTGCGTTCGCAGCCCGGGGTCCACAGTGCAGGAGTATCTGCTGCTAGCAAACGGCGGAGCTATATGGCAGTATAGACTAACTCAGTTAATTCACTGAGTAGCCGTGAAAGGAAAGCACTGTGCCCTGTTAGACTCCACAGAGGCACAGGCTAACTGCCCAAACAGAGAGCAGTCAGTGGTCACACAAACACACAAGGCTCCTCCGGCGAGGAGTTAGCATTCTAGGGGCTTATTTCAGCCGGGTCCCTGAACACACATACATGTGACCACACTGGCGCAAAGCACATAACATAAGACAATACTAGCGCATGGCCGTGCGGTCATGCGCAGTTTATATAGTTGCAGCACAGGAAGCTGCTACTGAAGTTTTTGCCCTTTCAGGACCTTCCAAAAGGACCAATGGAAAGTGCTGCAGTACCTGAGCATGTTTTGCCCTTTCAGAACCTTCCAGAAGGACCAATGGAATGTACTGCAGCACCTGAGCATGTGACCGAACATGTGGCCCTCGACCTCCAATGGGAGACCCTGCGCTGGGCATGCTCAGTGTGAGTAAACAAGGACTTAGTCCCAGAGAGGCTCGCTCGCCGCAAATCAGTGCAGGGTACCATAGGAAAGCCAGAAAAGGCAGTAGTGACCCTATGCACCGAATCAGCCCCAGCGAGACGCTGGGAGCGACGTCTCCGCTGAGCAGAGCCCACTGCGGCCGATACCGAATGGGAGACCGCAGCAGACACGGATTGAGATTCCCCCTGTGCAGCAGAGGAAACTCGACTCCTAACATTACCCCCCCTCCTAGGGCCCCCCCTCCTTGAGCCTCACTACGCTCAAAAGCCGCGATAAGCAGCGGAGCCCGAATGTGCTCCACAGGCTCCCAGGTTCTATCCTCTGGGCCGTGACCCTTCCAGTCCACCAGATAAAATTTCCTGCCACGTACCACCTTGCACCCCACAATAGCATTCACCTCAAACTCATCCGTGGATGAACCCGATGTCCCAGCAGATGACTCGGAAAACCGGGACAAATGAACGGGCTTTAAGAGGGAAACATGGAAAGTATCGGTGATACCAAGGCGTGGAGGAATAGCCAAACGGTAGACCACAGGGTTGTCCTGTTCCAGAACCTTAAACGGGCCAATGTAGCGAGGAGCAAACTTAGTGGACTCAACTCGCAGCCTGATGTTACGGGCGGAGAGCCACACTAAGTCGCCAGGAGCAAAGACCGGAGCGGGGCGCCGGTGTGTATCAGCCGAAACCCTCATTCTCTCCTTGGAGGCCCGGATGGCATCCTGTGTGCGGTCCCAGATGTCACGTGCCTCCACCGCCCAGTCTGCCACCCTAGAATCGGTGGATGACACGGGCATGGGCACAGGGACACGCGGATGCTGGCCGTAATTAAGGAGAAAAGGAGTTTGACCAGTGGAATCGGCTACGGCGTTGTTCAGGGCAAATTCCGCCCAAGGTAGCAAAGATGCCCAGTCATCCTGCCTAGCAGAGACGAAATGTCGCAAATATGTCACCAGAGTCTGGTTGGTTCTCGCCACCAACCCATTCGTCTCGGGATGGTATGCAGAGGAGAGGTTTAACTCTATGCTGAGTAAACGGCAGAGCTCTCTCCAAAACCGAGATGCGAACTGGGGACCCCGATCGCTGACAATCTTATCAGGCATACCATGCAATCGGAAAACGTGTTTAATGAACAACACCGCCAAGGCCCGTGCTGAGGGTAACCGAGGAAGCGGCACCAAATGCACCATCTTGGAGAAATGGTCGGTGACAACCCAAATAATGGAGCAGCCACGCGACTTGGGTAGACCCACCACAAAGTCCATCCCGACCATCTCCCAGGGCCTGTCTGCCACCGGTAGAGGGTAAAGCAACCCAGCAGGCCGTTGCCGAGGAGACCGATTCTGGGCGCAAGAAACGCACGCCTGAATATAGTCCTTGACATCTCGGGCCATATGCGGCCACCAGTACGTTCTCGCCAGAAGCTCAGATGTCCTCCTGGTCCCAAAATGCCCACCCACTCTGGAGGAGTGAGCCCAAGAGAGAACCTCCGGTCGCAAGTTAGCTGGTACGAAAGTCTTGCCCGGGGGCACAGACTCTAGCGAAATCGGAGCTACAGTTCTCAGGCTCTCAGAAGGGAAAATAAGCCGAGGCTCCTCCTCCTCCGATGACACCACGGAGCGGGAGAGAGCGTCAGCACGAACGTTCTTCTCCCCGGAGAGGAAATGGAGAGTAAAATGGAACCGGGAGAAGAACAGGGACCATCTAGCCTGGCGAGAATTCAGCCGCTGGGCCGTTTGCAGATACACCAAGTTCTTGTGGTCAGTGAAGACTTGGAAGGGAAAGCGAGCTCCCTCCAAGAGATGTCTCCACTCCGAAAAAGCCAACTTCATGGCCAGCAACTCCCTGTCCCCGATGGAATAATTCCTCTCCGCTGGTGTGAAGGTCTTGGAGAAGAAGAAGCAAGGATGCTTCCGACCTTGAGCATCCTTTTGGAAAAGGACTGCTCCAGCACCAACGGATGAGGCATCCACCTCCAAGATAAATGGCTTATCAACATCGGGGCGATGTAGGATGGGAGCGCTAGCGAAGTGTGACTTGATCGAGAGAAAGGCTTTGGAGACCTCCTCTGACCACAACTTGGGATTTGCTCCCTTCTTGGTGAGTGCAACCAAGGGAGCTACCAAAGTTGAGAAGTGTGGAATGAACTGGCGATAATAATTAATGAACCCCATAAAGCGCTGCACCGCTTTAAGAGAATGGGGTTCCTGCCAGTCCATTACAGACTGTAGCTTGGCAGGATCCATAGCCAAACCCTGGGCAGAGATGATATAACCAAGGAAAGGCAAGGACTCCTGCTCAAACACACACTTCTCCAACTTGGCGTAGAGGGAGTTTGCCCGTAAGAGGTCGAAGACTTTGCGAGCATCTCTCCGATGGGAGTCAATATCTGGAGAGAAGATGAGAATATCATCCAGATAGACTACGACCGAGGTGGTGAGCATATCTCGGAAGATGTCGTTCACAAAGTCTTGGAAAACGGCTGGGGCATTACAGAGCCCGAAGGGCATCACCAGATATTCATAGTGCCCATCCCTGGTGTTAAAAGCCGTCTTCCATTCATCCCCCTCACAGATGCGAATCAGGTTGTAAGCACCCCGCAGATCTAACTTTGTAAATACCCTCGCTCCCCGTAGCCTATCAAACAGCTCAGATATCAGGGGTAGTGGGTACTTGTTCTTAACGGTGATGGCGTTAAGACCCCTGTAGTCTATGCATGGACGTAAGTCTCCAGTCTTCTTCTATACGAAGAAGAACCCTGCCCCTGCCGGTGACACTGACTTCCTAATGAATCCTCTTGCCAGATTCTCTTGGATGTACTGGGACATTGCCTCCGTCTCCGGGAGAGATAACGGATAGACTCGACCCCGGGGAGGCTCAGCACCAGGCAAGAGGTCAATAGGACAGTCATAGGGGCGGTGAGGCGGAAGGGTCTCCGCAGCTCTTTTGGAGAACACGTCTGCATAGGGCCAATAGTGCTTGGGGAGAGAGGAAAGATCTGCGGGTACCTGTGTAGTAGCAACCTGAACGCACTCCCTCAGACATCTACCCTCGCAGGATTTACTCCATCCCAAAATTCTCCCAGAGGACCACTCAATATGAGGAGAATGGTAGCGAAGCCATGGTATCCTCAACAGGACCTCATCAATTCCCTCAGGAATGACTAATAGGGAGATTATCTCCTGATGTGATGGAGACACAGATAGCGTGAAAGAAATGGTTTGGTGGGTAATCTGTGAAGGTAGTGTTGACCCATTTACCACTCAAACGGTTACTGGCTTGGCGAGCATCACCAAGGGTATTGCGTGACGCTGGGCAAAAGCGGAAGACAAAGTTACCCTCTGCCCCAGAATCCACGCATAGCTCGACCATAAGAGTGGATGGGCCTATGGTAATTGTCCCCTTGAAGGACAACTTTGAGGCAAACGTCACCGTGTCTAGTGTACCTCCTCCAACTGCCACTAGACGCTGACGTTTCCCCGACCGCTGAGGACCCTTGGAGGCAAGGTGTCCTGACTGCTGGCAAACATGACGGCCCTTATGTGCACGGGCAAACTGAGACTTGGATCCCGCTCGTGTCACCTCTAAGGCCTCATGTGACTCGGATGCCTGGACTGGAGATTCCAAAGGTTTGGCGAAGGTGGGAGCCAGCCGAAACCTCTGCCTACACTGGGCTCGCTCCAACCTCCGCTCGTTAAAACCGGAGGTCAATACGAGTAGAGACAGTTATTAACTCGTCCAGTGTGGCAGGAATCTCCCTAGTGGCCAGAGCGTCCTTAATGTGGTCAGCCAGGCCCCTCCAAAATATGGGGATAAGGGCTTTATCCGACCACTCCAGCTCGGAAGCTAAAGTACGGAAGCGGACGGAAAAATGGCTGACCAAGGACTCACCCTGAGTTAATGCCAGTAGTTTGAGCGCTGTGTCATGGGTGACTTGAGGTCCTAAAAAGACCTTTTTCAGAGTGCTCAGGAACAACGGAGCACTCTGCACCACATGATCACCACGCTCCCACAGCGGCGTAGCCCACTCCAACGCCCTGTCCGACAAAAGAGACACAATAAATCCCACCTTAGCCCGCTCTGTAGGAAAACGTGCAGCCAGGAGCTCTGACTCACGAATCCCCTACAAGTTTTGCTATTTCCAGAAAATTTTTCTGGCAGCGGGAGGCGAGATAACGTCGGAACAGGGGTGGCAGTGGACAAGGTTGCTGCAGCCACGCTAGCAGCCTGTACAGCAACTGCGGTAACATCCACAGCTGAGGTTGAGCTCTCGAGAGCCGCCAACCTACCCTCCAGCTGCTGGATATACCGCAAAGATTGCTGAATGTCCGCCATTTACTAGCCAGACCCTGGCGCTAGTATTCTGTTAGGGCTAGCGGAACGCACCGAGTAAATAGAGATGTTTATTGATATTGGTGCGTTCGCAGCCCGGGGTCCACCGTGCAGGAGTACCTGCTGCTAGCAAACGGCGGAGCTATATGGCGGTATAGACTAACTCAGTTAATTCACTGAGTAGCCGTGAAAGGAAAGCACTGTGCCCTGTTAGACTCCACAGAGGCACAGGCTAACTGCCCAAACAGAGAGCAGTCAGTGGTCACACAAACACACAAAACTCCTCGCCGGAAGAGCCAGCATTCTAGGGGCTTATTTCAGCCGGGTCCCTGAATACACTCAGACTCAATCTCCTCGCCGGAGGAGCCAGCATTCTAGGGGCTTATTTCAGCCGGGTCCCTGAACACACATACATGTGACCACACTGGCGCAAAGCACATAACATAAGACAATACTAGCGCATGGCCGTGCGGTCATGCGCAGTTTATATAGTTGCAGCACAGGAAGCTGCTACTGAAGTTTTTGCCCTTTCAGGACCTTCCAAAAGGACCAATGGAAAGTGCTGCAGTACCTGAGCATGTTTTGCCCTTTCAGGACCTTCCAGAAGGACCAATGGAATGTACTGCAGCACCTGAGCATGTGACCGAACATGTGGCCCTCGACCTCCAATGGGAGACCCTGCCCTGGGCATGCTCAGTGTGAGTAAACAAGGACTTAGTCCCAGAGAGGCTCGCTCGCCGCAGATCAGTGCAGGGTACCATAGGAAAGCCAGAAAAGGCAGTAGTGACCCTATGCACCGAATCAGCCCCAGCGAGACGCTGGGAGCAACGTCTCTGCTGAGCAGAGCCCACTGCGGCCGATACCAAATGGGAGACCGCAGCAGACACGGATCGAGATTCCCCCTGTGCAGCAGAGGAAACTCGACTCCTAACATATAGCGCCATTGATTCCACAGTGCTTTACAGACATTATTGGGACTGTCCCCAATATCACAGTACTCAACATCCTATATATTTTGTACAGGGGCATAAGGAAAAAGTAATGAAAGTATGTTTTACAAAAGATGGCTACTGCTAACCTGCGTAAAAATTCAACATTTACTCAGAGTAATTTTGTCTGCCTCTTATCTACAAAAGCACATCAAAAAGCTGAAAATGACTACAGCACAGAGGGTTATCATCTTCTGAAACAGGTCATACAATAGAAGATCTAAAAAAAATTGTCTCTAAAAGGTCACTTCAGAATTATCTTAGAAAGAAGAAATCTTTGAGCTAAAATTATGATTTTTATTCTTATAACAGCACTCTCAATGACTGCCATGATTATCCCCAAATGATCTTTCAGTACACAAATGATCCGTATCCTGACTTTTTTTTGCTTTTACTGCTACACAATACTCCAATTCTAACAGATGAGGAGCCAATACGATTCCATAAGCCATTTGCCTCCTGTGTGACACCATAACAGGTATTCTTCTCGAAGACACTTTTATTGGCTAGAGCGGTTTGAATTTCCAACTATTAGTCACATAACAGTTATTTAGGCTGCGCTCACACACAGTGGTCATGCTGCAGCCTTAAACAACAACAGCTTTGCGCTGCTGCAATCCTGTCCACTACTTTTAATTTATCTTTGATGGAATAAAGATTATTTTTGGAATTTTACCAGAAGCTGGAACTCTTCTTCTTTTCTCTGCATTACGATTGCTCACCCAGTTTTGCAGGAAATAGATGTTTCCCGGCAAGATTAAAGGGGTTGCCCATTATTCTGACAACCTCCTCTTAAATATATTTTCGAATAATAACACATGTTCATGTCCTGAACTAACAATGTTTCAGGGATGTGAGTACAGGGTTATCCGAGGCTTGCATGACAATATTATGCCATGTGAGCACTGCAGCCAATCACTTGCAGCTAATGTGCTGCAGGTCACACACTTTCTTCAGATGTCGGAGGTTCATCTGAAGAAAGTGTGAGTGAAGCAACCCCTTACTGGATGTTTACAATGACCCATGTACCTTGGAAGATCCAGCGAAAACATCGCAGAAACAACGCATGTGCAGAGGTGAGAATACGATATTTTTATTTTACCTTAGGGAATATTTTATTTAAGAAGGGGTTGTCCACACGGTGGACAAGTCCTTTATATGATTGTACAGGACTACTGCGTTTTATAGCTGCAGCATTACCATTATGTGCGAGTGCAAGCTTAAAGAGGACCGTTTCCCAGGTCAAAAGTGTCCAACTTTCCTTTTATTTTATTGCCACTATTTTCTTTAATGTTCCATTTTTGGGGTGATTAAATTTGCCAAACAGTTTCAGAGATATGGAACCTATAATTTACTCCAAATTTGTAGTTTTTATTAATGAGGCATTGCTCTCAGTATAAGGCTGCCGTCACACTAGCAGTATTTGGTCAGTATTTTACCTCAGTATTTGTAAGCCAAAACCAGGAGTGGAACAAATAGAGGAAAAGTATAATAGAAACATTTGCACCACTTCTGCATTTATCACCCACTCCTGGTTTTGGCTTACAAATACTGAGGTAAAATACTGACCACATACTGATAGTGTGACGGCAACCTAAGTATGCAAAGCATCCTAAAGACACAACCAGAGAATGCTGTGAGTCACACCCCCTTGTAAAAACCATAAAAACAAGCACTAAATAAAAAGTCCTTATCTCTAGAATCGTATGACGGATTTAAAAACAAAAAGAAAAGAAAAAAGGAAAAATGGAATACTCAGGAGAGTTCTGAGAATAAAATAAGAGCAATAACTGGACACTTAATTTGGTGACTCGTCCTCTTTCACCTGTAAAAATATATAAAAAGGAAAAGCAATTCTAAGAAACTTTATAATGTGTCTTATCAAAGAAATCAGCGTGCTTGCCCATTTATCAGACTTTCTCCCCTCCCCTATATCCTGAACTCAACATCCACTGAAAAAACAGCTCAAGTCCGTCTTGCTCAGAGGAGCAAGGTGTTTTATGACAAATGTGACAGATGCCATGTGACACATTCCATATTTCATAGCAGGGAAGAGAATAGACATAGGCAGACAAAAAAGCATGGGGCAGAGGTCTATGACAAGTGTTTTAACCCCTTAGAGGCTAATTCAGATCAACACAGCTAAGCTCTGCTGTATAACGACTTCTGTGCTGCAGCTTCTCTCTGTGAGCTCAAAAGTGAAGAAAGATCAGGTACCCTCCTGTTTCTGCTGAGTTTTCTATAGAAGATATCACTGCAACTTGTCCCCTCTTCCAGATACCAGTGGATTGCAAGTTACAGATAGAGCTCACTGAGGGGAATACTGATTATAATGTAGGATATGTCACATAATTGCCAGAAATGATGTTATTCCTCATGTACACATAGGACAGTTTAAAGCACAGCTACCCTTTAATTCTAAACAACATTCAGTTGTGCTGAGGAAGCATTTAAAACAGAGAAAATCAGTTATGTTTTTGATACATTGCCGATTTTGCAAGTTTTCCCTCCTACAAAGAATTAAGAGGTCTTGAATTTTTATCGCAGGTGCACTTCAACTGTGAGAGACAAAACCTTAACAAAAATTCAGAAAATCACATGGTATGATTTCTAAATAATTAATTAGCATTTTATTGCAAAAGTTTCAGCACCCTACAAAGATTTTCTACTGGGTTAAGGTCTGGAGACTGAATAACCCACTTCAGGACCTTGAACTGCTTGTTATGGACCACTCCTTAGTTGCCCTCGCTGTGTGTTAAGAGTCATTGTCATGCTGGAAGACCCATCTTCAATGCAGTTACTGAGGAAAGGAGGTTGTTTGGCAAAATTTTGTGATACATGACCCCATCCATCCTCCTTTCAATACAGTGCAGTTGTCCTGTTCCCTTTGCAGAAAAGCAGCCCCAAAGTATGATGTTTCCCCCACCATGCTTCATGGTTGGCACAGTATTCTTGGGGTTTGACTCAGCCTTTTTCTTCCTCCAAACACGGCGAGTGGAGTTGATACCAAAAAATTCTATTTAGGTTTCATCTGACCACGTGATCTTCTCCTATGCCTCCTTTGGATCATCAAGATGGTCATTGGTGAACTTCAAATGGGCTTGGACATGTGCTGGCATGAGCAGGGGGCCTTGCATGTCGTGCAGGATTTTAATCCATGATGGCGTATTGTGTTACTAACTGTAATGCTTGAGACTATGGTTCCAGCTCTCTTCAGGTCATTGACCAGGTTCTCCCATGTAGTTTTGGGCTGATTTCTGAACTTTCTCAGAATCATCTTTACGCCACGAGGCGAAATCATGCATGGAGCCCCAGACCGAGGAAGACTGACAGTCATCTTGAGTGTCTTCCATTTTCTAATAATTGTGCCAACAGTTGTTGCTTTCTCACCAAGCTGCTTGCCTATTGTCTTGTAATCCATCCCAACCTTGTGCAGGTCGAAAACTTTGTCCCGGGTGTCCTTAGACAGCTCTTTGGTCTTGGCCAAGAAGGAGAGGTTGAGTGTGTGGACATTTTACAGGTAATGAGTTCAAACAGGCAATGAGTGCAGAGTAGGAGTTATTCTGAAAGAAAAACTAACATGTCTGTGAGAGGCAGCATTCTTGCTCGTTGGTAGGAGTGAGAAAAATGAACAAAGAGTGAAAAATGTTAAAGTGGTTGGAATACTTTCCATACCACTGTACATATATATTCAGTGGCATGTAAAAGTTTGGGCACGGTAGGTCAAAATTACTATTATTGTAAACAGAGATGAGCAAATATTTCAATGTTTGGTTTGGATTACGATCGCCGAATTTGCAATATTCGCCTGTGTATTTGTATTCAAGGCAATGGGAGACAAAAACAAACGAATACACAAAACCTTCAAACAGGCCGAAAAGCTGCCAAAACACATCAAATGAGGGACAGACATCAGGAAGGTGGCCTCAATTCAACACAGTACAAATTATAGCATGGCACGGCAGCAATCAGCATGAGGTATGATGGTCTGGGCCAGCATTTCCAGCTTAAAATTGAATGTCAAATTAAGGCGAGGTGGGTGAGGGATTGGTGTAGGCCTGCTGTGCTGGGAGCCTTGATACCACATGCAATAGCTCAACCTGCTTTCATGCTCAGCCACACTCAGATGGCACAACTATCAGTTTTGTACACTACTACACTACTATTGTCAGAAAAATCTAAGGATAGTAACATGGGTAGCTGACTCATAGGAATTGACGGCCTGAAGGCCTCAGAGGCCTACTACTACAGGCAACACACACGAAGGAGACCCAACCAGGAGTCTACACATTTAAAAAAATTAGTGGCAGACCAACAAAGTGGCATCAATTTCACAAGAATGGAAATAGTATAATAGGGATCGACATCTCTTCCATTACAGCCTGTTACGCCATCCTATACTTACCTTTCTGGCCGGTGGGCTCCCGACGCTCCTCCTCGCTCTTCTGTCTCTGCTTTCCTGGGTGCTCGTCCCTTTGCCGGATGGGCTTTTTGTACCGCTGGGGCTTCTGGGAGTTCGTAACCCGTTGGCTCCGTCCCCAATATGGCGGCGCCCATTGGGTATTTCACTCCTGCATTTGCCCTGGTTAGACGCCTTTGTGTCTATCGTGTTTGTCAGCTCCTAGCCGGCATCCCTTTAGTTTCCTTGGCTCCACTAGCATTTACTCTGTTTTGGTCTTTGTCTCATTGTCGCCTTCCTTGCCAGTCCTGTGTTACTGCCGCCTTGCCAGTCCTGTGTTCCTGCAGCCTTGCCAGTCCCGTGTTCCTGTCGTCTCGCCAGTCCCGTGTTCCTGCCACCTTGCCAGTCCTGTGTTACTGCCGCCTTGCCAGTCCTGTGTTCCTGCCGTCTTGCCAGTCCTGTGTTCCTGCCGTCTCGCCAGTCCCTTGTTCCTGCCGTCTCGCCAGTCCTGTGTTCCTGCCGCCTTGCCAGTCCTGTGTTCCTGCCGTCTTGCCAGTCCTGTGTTCCAGCCGCCTTGCCAGTCCTGTGTTCCTGCTGTCTTACCAGTCCAGTGTTCCTGCTGTCTCACCAGTCCCGTGTTCCTGCCGTCTTGCCAGTCCCGTGTTTCTGACGTTCCCCATCTATCGTGCGTCTCCTTCATACCGGTCAGTACATTTTCCCTACCTACTCTGCTCGTCCTGTGACTCTTCTGATCTGTTTGCCTTAGTGACACCACCTCTCCCTTATCCTCTGACCCATCTCTGGTTCTTACTTCAGTCGTCCCTTTGGCTCCGGCAGTCGAGGCTTCACCCTCCTTGGGCCTGTCCCTAACACTCCCTGTATAGGGGGTGGCTCCATCTGGTCCTCTTGCCTTTGGGGGCTCTGTAGCCGTGACCCAGAGGGTCCACTTCTCGGGTCGTAATACAGCCAACCCAGCAGATGGAGAGACCCAATCAGGAGTGTTCACATTTCAAACAATTAGTGGCACACACCACCAAAATGGCATCAATTTCACAAGAGTAGGAAATAGTATAATAGGGATTGACATCTCTTCCACTACAGCCAACCCAGCAGATGGAGAGACCCAATCAGGAGAGCTCACATTTCAAACAATTAGTGGCAGACACCACCAAAATGGCATCAATTTCACAAAAGTAGGAAATAGTATAATAGGGTCAGCATCTCTGTCACTAAAGACAACCTATAATAATAATAGTCTTTATTTTTTTATATAGCGCTAACATATTCCGCAGCGCTTTGCAGTTTGTACACATTATCATCACTGTCCCCGATGGGGCTCACAATCTAAATTCCCTATCAGTATGTCTTTGGAATGTGGGAGGAAACCGGAGTACCCGGAGGAAACCCACGCAAACACTTAGAGAACATACAAACTCTTTGCAGATGTTATCCAGGGTGGGATTAGAACCCAGGACTCCAGCGCTGCAACCTATCACATGGAAACCCAACCTGGAGTGTTGACATTTCCAAAAATTAGAGCCTGACACCACTGAAGTGGCATCAATTTCACCAGACAAGAAATAGCATAATGGAGAATGATATCTCTTTCACTACAGCCAAACCAGAGCAGATGGAGAGACCCAACCAAAACTCTCCACATTTTCAAAAATTATTGGCAGACACCACCAAAGTGGCATCAATTTCACAAGAGTAGAAATAGTATAATAGGGATTAACATCTCTTCCACTATAGCCAACCCATCACATGGACACCCAGCCAGGAGTGTTCACATTTCAAAAAATTAGGGCCTGACACCACTGAAGTGGCATCAATTTCACCAAAATAGAAAAAGTATAATAGGGATTGACACATCTTCCACTACAGCCAATCCAGCAGATGGACACCCAACCAGGAGTGTTCACATTTCCACAAAGTTGTATTAACATCTGCAGCAGCAACAGCAGGCACAGAAGCCACACTAAAGATATTACAGAGTGTAATTACATTAGATTAATGCAGCACAAGAAAAAAATTAACAATGCCTAGTCTGTACAGTGTGCAATTGGGGTGCAAAAGTCCTTGGAGATCCATAACTCGTTCATTTTGATGAAAGTAATAGGTGGTCTGTAAACATGATATGTGCTGTCATGATCCCAATGGCAGGGGATCACAAAAGGACAAGCACAAAAAACAAAACAAGCTCTAGGGTGATGGAAACTGAGCTGACCGCGATCCTGAACCTCAACACACAACTAGCTGTAGCCGGGGAACGTGCCTACGATGATTCTAGACGTCTCGCGCCAGCCGAAGAACTAACTTTCCCTATTAGAAGAAACACAGACCTCTCTTGCCTCCAGAGAAACACCCCACAGAAATAGCAGCCCCCCACATGTAATGACGGTGAAATGAGAGGAAAGCACATACGTAGTTATGAAAACAGATTCAGCAAAATAAGGCCCGCTAAAGCTAGATAGCAGAGGATACAAAAGTGAACTGCGCGGTCAGCGAAAAACCCTACAAAAAACCATCCTGAAATTACTTGAACTCATGTTCCAACTCATGGAACATGAGGAGTAATATCAGCCCACTAGAGCAACCAGCAAAAAGGAATCACATATCTGCAAGCTGGACTAAGACAAAAATTAAGCAAAACGTGGAACAGGAAAATCAAAAACTTAGCTTGTCCTGAAGAATACAGAAGCGGGAAGCAGAGGTAACAAGACACACTGATTACATTGATAGCCGGCGAGGAAATGACAAGAAAGCCAGGTTAAATAGGAAACTCCCATATCCTGATAGAACAGGTGGACACCAGAGACCGCAGAGAGCACAAGTCACCCAGTACCATCTGTAACCACCAGAGGGAGCCCAAAAACAGAATCCACAACAGTACCCCCCCCATGAGGAGGGGTCACCGAACCCTCACGAGAACCACCAGGGCGACCAGGATGAGCCCTATGAAATGCATGGACCAAATCAGCAGCATGAACATCAGAGGCAACCACCCAAGAATTATCCTCCTGACCATAACCCTTCCACTTGACCAAATATTGGAGTTTCCGTCTGGAAACACGAGAATCCAAGATCTTCTCCACAACATACTCTAATTCTCCCTCCACCAGCACCGGAGCAGGAGGCTCAAGCGAAGGAACAACAGGTACCTCATACTTCCGCAACAACGACCGATGGAACACATTATGAATAGCAAACGATGCCGGGAGATCCAAACGAAACAACACAGGGTTAAGAATTTCCAAGATCCTATAGGGACCGATGAACCGAGGCTTGAACTTAGGAGAAGAGACCTTCATAGGAACAAAACGAGAAGACAACCACACCAAGTCCCCAACACGAAGTCAAGGACCCACGCGGCGACGGCGATTAGCAAACTGCTGAGCCCTCTCCTGGGACAACTTCAAATTGTCCACCACATGACTCCAAATCTGATGCAACCTATCCACCACCATGTCCACTCCAGGACAATCAGAAGGCTCCACCTGACCAGAGGAAAACCAAGGTAGCAGAACTAGCCCGAATATTAAGGGCAAATTCGGCAAGCGGCAAAAAGGTAACCCAGTCATCTTGATCAGCAGAAACAAAACACCTTAAATAAGTTTCCAAGGTCTGATTAGTTCGTTCCGTCTGGCCATTCGTCTGAGGATGGAATGCAGACGAAAAGGACAAATCAATGCCCATCTTAGCACAGAACGTCCGCCAAAATCTAGACACAAACTGGGATCCCCTGTCAGAAACGATGTTCTCCGGAATCCCATGCAAACGAACCACGTTCTGAAAAAACAGAGGGACCAACTCAGAGGAGGAAGGTAACTTAGGCAAGGGTACCAGATGAACCATCTTAGAAAAGCGGTCACACACAACCCAGATGGCGGACATTTTTTGAGAGACAGGGAGATCCGAAATAAAGTCCATGGAAATGTGCGTCCAAGGCCTCTTCAGAATAGGCAAAGGTGACAACAATCCACTGGCCCGAGAACAGCAAGGCTTAGCCCGAGCTCAAACTTCACAAGACTGCACAAAAGAACGCACATCCCTCGACAAGGAAGGCCACCAAAAAGACCTGGCCACCAAGTCTCTAGTACCAAATATTCCAGGATGACCTGCCAACGCAGAAGAATGGACCTCGGAGATGACTCTACTGGTCCAATTATCCGGAACAAACAGTCTTTCAGGCGGACAATGATCAGGTTTATCCGCCTGAAACTCCTGCAAAGCACGTCACAAGTCTGGGGAGACAGCCGACAAAATCACCCCATCCCTAAGGATACCAGTGGGCTCAGAATTTCCAGGGGAGTCAGGCACAAAACTCCTAGAAAGAGCATCCGCCTTCACATTCTTTGAACCTGGCAGGTATGAAACCACAAAATCGAAACGGTGAGAAAAACAGTGACCAACGAGCCTGTCTAGGATTCAGACGCTTGGCAGACTCAAGGTAAATCAGATTTTTGTGATCAGTCAAGACCACCACACGATGTCTAGCACCCTTAAGCCAATGACGCCACTCCTCAAATGCCCACTTCATGGCCAAAAGCTCCCGATTACCAACATCATAATTCCGCTCAGTGGGCGAAAACTTTCTAGAAAAGAACGCACATGGCTTCATCATTGAGCAATTGGAGCTTCTCTGTGACAAAACCGCCCCCGCTCCAATCTCGGAAGCATCAACCTCAACCTGAAAAGGAAGCGAAACATCTGGCTGACGCAACACAGGAGCAGAAGAAAACCGGCGCTTAAGTTCCTGAAAGGCCTCCACAGCCGCAGGAGACCAATCAGCAACATCAGCACCCTTCTTAGTCAAATCCGTCAAAGGCTTAACAACACTAGAAAAATTAGTTATGAAACGACAATAAAAATTAGCAAAGCCCAAGAACTTCTGTAGACTCTTAAGAGATGTAGGCTGCGTCCAGTCACAAATAGCCTGAACCTTGACGGGATCCATCTCAATAGTAGAAGGGGAAAAAACATACCCCAAAAAAGAAATCTTCTGGACTCCAAAGAGACACTTTGAACCTTTTACAAACAGAGAATTGGCCCGCAGGACCTGAAACACCTTCCTGACCTGCTGAACATGGGACTCCCAGTCATGCGAAAAAACCAAAACATCATCCAAATACACAATCATAAATTTATCCAGATATTCACGGAAAATATCGTGCATAAAGGACTGGAAGACAGAAGGAGCATTAGAAAGTCCAAAAGGCATCACCAAATACTCAAAATGGCCCTCAGGCGTATTAAATGCGGTTTTCCACTCATCACCCTGCTTTATCCGCACAAGATTATACGCACCCCGAAGATCAATCTTAGTGAACCATTTAGCCCCCTTAATGCGAGCGAACAAATCAGTCAACAATGGCAAAGGATACTGATATTTAACTGTAATCTTATTCAAAAGACGGTAATCTATACAAGGCCTCAAGGAACCATCTTTTTTGGCCACAAAAAAAAAACCTGCTCCCAAAGGGGACGAAGATGGACGGATATGTCCCTTTTCCAAGGACTCCTTAACATAATCCCGCATAGCAGTATGCTCTGGCACTGACAGATTGAACAAACGACCTTTAGGAAATTTACTGCCAGGAATCAAATCTATAGCACAATCGCAATCCCTGTGAGGAGGAAGCGAATTGGGCTTAGGCTCCTCAAAAACATCCCGATAATCAGACAAAAATACCGGAACCTCAGAAGGAGTAGATGAAGCGATAGAAATCGGAGGTGCATCATCATGAACCCCCTGACATCCCCAGCTTAACACAGACATCGTTTTCCAGTCCAAGACTGGTTTATGAGTTTGTAACCATGGCAGACCAAGCACTAAGACATCATGTAAATTATACAGTACCAGGAAGCGAATCACCTCCTGATGAACGGGAGTCATATGCTTGGTCACTTGTGTCCAGTACTGAGGTTTATTCATAGCCAAAGGTGTAGAGTCAATTCCTTTCAAAGGAATAGGGACTTCCAGAGGCTCCAGACTAAACCCACAGCGGTTGGCAAATGACCAATCCATAAGACTCAGGGCAGCGCCTGAATCCACATAGGCATCGACGGAAATGGCTGATAATGAACAAATCAGAGTCACAGACAGAATGAACTTAGACTGTAAAGTACTAATGGCAACAGACTTATCAACCTTTTTTGTGCGTTTAGAGCATGCTGATATAACATGAGCTGAATCACCACAATAAAAACACAACCCATTTTTCCGCCTATAGTTTTGCCGTTCACTTCTGGACTGAATTCTATCACATTGCATTGTCTCAGGTGCCTGTTCAGAAGACACCGCCAAATGGTGCACAGGTTTGCGCTCCCGTAAACGCCAATCAATCTGAATAGCCATAGTCATAGACTCATTCAGACCTGTAGGCGCAGGGAACCCCACCATGACATCTTTAATGGCCTCAGAAAGGCCATCTCTGAATCTTGCAGCCAGGGCGCACTCATTCCACTGAGTAAGCACCGACCATTTCCGAAATTTCTGACAATATATTTCTGCTTCATCTTGCCCCTGAGAGAGAGCCAATAAAGCTTTTTCAGCCTGAATCTCTAGGTTAGGTTCCTCATAGAGCAAACCCAATGCCAGAAAAAACGCATCCACATTGAGCAACGCAGGATCCCCTGGTGCCAATGCAAATGCCCAATTCTGAGGGTCACCCCGCAGGAAAGATATAACAATCTTGACTTGCTGAGCAGGGTCTCCAGAAGAGCGAGATTTCAAAGAAAGAAACAACTTGCAATTGTTCCTAAAATTCAGAAAACTAGATCTATCTCCAGAAAAAAACTCTGGGATAGGAATTCTAGGTTCAGACATAGGAGCATGTACAACAAAATCTTGTATATTTTGAACCTTAGCAGCAAGATTATTCAGGCTGGAAGCCAAACTCTGGACGTCCATGATAAACAGCTGAGGTCAGAGCCATTCAAGGATTAAGAGGAGGTAAGACGCAGCCAGGCTGCAAATAAGGCTATTCAGCAAACTCTGAGGGGAAAAAAAAAAAAAAAAAAAACTTCCTCAGACTACTTTTCCTCCTACTTCAGCCAATACGATTACCACTTTTTGGGCCGGCTATACTGTCATGATCCCAATGGCAGGGGATCACAAAAGGACAAGCACAAAAAACAAAACAAGCTCTAGGGTGATGGAAACTGAGCTGACCGCGATCCTGAACCTCAACACACAACTAGCTGTAGCCGGGGAACGTGCCTACGATGATTCTAGACGTCTCGCGCCAGCCGAAGAACTAACTTTCCCTATTAGAAGAAACACAGACCTCTCTTGCCTCCAGAGAAACACCCCACAGAAATAGCAGCCCCCACATGTAATGACGATGAAATGAGAGGAAAGCACATACGTAGTTATGAAAACAGATTCAGCAAAATGAGGCCCGCTAAAGCTAGATAGCAGAGGATACAAAAGTGAACTGCGCGGTCAACGAAAAACCCTACAAAAACCCATCCTGAAATTACTTGAACTCATGTTCCAACTCATGGAACATGAGGAGTAATATCAGCCCACTAGAGCAACCAGCAAAAAGGAATCACATATCTGCAAGCTGGACTAAGACAAAAATTAAGCAAAACGTGGAACAGGAAAATCAAAAACTTAGCTTGTCCTGAAGAATACAAAAGCGGGAAGCAGAGGTAACAAGACACACTGATTACATTGATAGCCGGCGAGGAAATTACAAGAAAGCCAGGTTAAATAGGAAACTCCCATATCCTGATAGAACAGGTGGACACCAGAGACCGCAGAGAACACAAGTCACCCAGTACCATCTGTAACCACCAGAGGGAGCCCAAAAACAGAATCCACAACAATGTGCCACGTCCATAATGCATTGGCCCAGGCTATACAAAATGACATACCGCATGAGATCTCGTAGCTGCTGCCACAGTCTCTGCAACATGTGCAGAGTGGAATTCCACCATGTGGGCACATCGCATATCAACCTGTTAACTGGCATGGACAAAGAATTCTTCAATGATGCAAGTCAATGACCTGAGGGGTGAGAATGGCGGAAGTGACTACACAGGTTCCGTGCTTTCTGCAGTAACTCACCCAGGCCAGCATAGCAGCGGAGAAAACGCTGTACCATCAGGTTGAGGATGTGAGCCATGCAAGGCACGTGTGTGAGCTTGCCTCTGAGTAGGGTCATCACCAGGTTAGCACTGTCATCGGACACTTCCTTCCCTGGATCCAGGTTCAGCAGAGATAGCCATTGCTCAAACTCGGCTCGGAGAGGTGTCCACAACTCTTCAGCTGTATGATTGAGATCTCCAAGGCTTATCAATTTTAACACTGCCTGATTGCAGTGAACCCTGGCTGCACAGTTCAGAGGTGATGGGGAGTTGTTCTGCACTGTAGGAACTCGAGTCTCATTAAGGCTACTTTCACACTAGCGTCGTACGACGCACGTCGCAATGCGTCATTTTGCAGTAAAAACGCATCCTGCAAAGTTGTTTGCAGAATGCGTTTTTTCTCCATAGGCTTGTATTAGCGACGCATTGCGACGCATTGCCACACGTCGCAACCGTTGTGCGATGGTTGCGTCGTGTTGTGGCGGACCATCGGCACCAAAAAACGTTGCTTGTAACGTTTTTTGGTGCGTTGTGTCTGCCATTTCCGACCGCGCATGCGCGGCTGGAACTCCGCCCCCTCCTCTTCGCAACTCACAATGGGGCAGCGGATGTGTTGTAATAATGCATCCGCTGCCACCATTGTGCTGCATTGTCACAGGATGTGTCGGTACGTCGGTCCAATGCACTGCGATGGGCCAACGCTAGTGTAAAAGTAGCCTAAGGCAGAGGTTGAGGGAGCAGGTGGAGGTCCTAAAGGAGGTGGAGGAGGCAGAAGCAGTGGAGTAAGTGTGAAATATAGAGGTCTATCCTGCAAGACTTGAGGATTCCAAGATTTGTGACATGCTAGTGTACCACAGGCACAGCTTTCATAGAAAAGTAATGGCAACTGGAACTGGGTGACTGTGAAGGCCATCAGCTTTTGGAAACAGTCTGTATTTACAGGGGGAAAGGCAGCCTTTCCGTGGCCAACAGATTGGAGAAGGTAGAGTTCAACCTCTTAGCTTTGTCATGTGTAGGAGGAAACAATCTTTTACATGACCACAACTGTGAGACCTTGGACTGGCTGCAGTACTGACAGAGGGCAAAGTACGGTGAACCGAACAAACTGCTGGACCATGAGGGAGGTGCAGGCAAATATGTTACGGTGGATTGAGAACATTGTGGAATGCTCAATTACTAAGATCGGTGAAAAACAGAAGGCTTGTTTGCTTCTGTTACAGCTGACGGCGGGCTCTCAGTCAGTGTGACTAGAGCAGGTACAGAATCAGGGGTTCTGCGGTCAGATACCTGCGTTACAATACTTGGCACAGTAACAGAGGAGGAGGAAAAAGCAGCAGATGTGATTGATGTGGCGGCTGATTGTTGTTGAAGTCTGCATATTAGCGCAGTGGGATTCCTAGAGTAATGCATGTCGATTGAGCATGTGACAGTTCATACATGTAGTAGTCAAATTATTGCAATTTTTCACTCTACTCAACTTTTTTCGCAAAGTTGTCAGATTATGTGAGCTGGCTCATCCTTTGCACTGTCAAAAAAGGACCAGGCTAGGCAACCCCTGCCAACCCTGCTGTTACGGAACTGCAACACAGCACTAGGATAGAAGGGGAAACTGACAATGCACTATGACTAGGCTGATTCCCTACGATAGAGTGGGCGACCCATTCCTAGCGAATAGACCCACGATCCTAGGTTAATCTCAAGTGAAGACCTATAGATAGGGGGAAGGGGATCCCTGAAAGAACTAAGGACTGGGTACAAAACAGGTCACCTCCTAATAGAAGGCACAGAGAAGGTTGCAGAAACCAACTGAAAACAAAAACTAGACTAGCAGAACCAGAGGTCCCAGACCTGCACAAATTGTACACATGGAAGACAAAGCAAAGCACCAAGCTAGAACTCAAGCAGATTAACACTGTTGTCCAGCAAGGACTGGGAGGCAGGTGCTGGTTAATAAAGACTAATACAAACACCTGACCCAAGACCAACCCAGCACCAGAGGAAAAAGATCAGCAGCCAAAGCACCACAAGAAAATGGTGGATAGTCACAAAATAAACAGATTCTAACACCTGCGAGCTGCAGACCCTGGAACGCTGCTGGTCAAAGCCACAATTAGGTCTGCGATATACAGCGCAACGTAACCTCCTCGTCTTCCTCCTCCTCAGATGACCTCTACTCAGCTGTGTGACTTTATGTTCACGCCAACTGGGATCTACCACCTCATCATTATCATCCTCTTTGTTATCACTTTCTTCACCCTTAGTGTCACCCTCCTCTTCCTGCCCTGACAGCACAGTACAGTCCGCAAGAGCCTCAGACATCTGAGTCTCATCAGGATCACCTCCCCTGTGGGTTAACATCTGTTGACATGGGTCAGGATGCTGCTCGGAACCTACTTCATCCTGCCCTGTATCCAAGCTAAAAAAATTGGGGGCATCGGTGCAGATTTCTTTCTCTTGAAGATTTTGAGCACACTTCTGATTCCCATGGCATGGAATATGTGAACAGCTCTTCAGACTCACCCACTTGCGGTTCCCTACAGTCAGTTGTAGGGTTGGAGAGATGTGATGCTGAGGTATGCAATGGTAATTTGGGTGCCACCTCTGTGGACACTACTGGGTGTGATGTTGAGGTGGAAGAAGAGGAGAAGGAGAAGCCACTTAAAGCTGCCATCCACTCAAGAACATGTTGTTTCTGGCCTCATCAACAAGGTGTACCACTGTGCGTCTGCTAAAGAAATGTAGCGGAGTTGCCCATCCAGTAACCGTAGTTGTCAGTTGTCTTTGTATAGGACGTGACGTTGTTGGTTCACTAGTGCTTAACTACAATTGACCCTTATAAAAAATAACTTTTATTAAGTAACAATTTAAAATATATTACCCAAAGGGAAGTGAATAAGGCACTGAAGTGCAAAGAAAATATCAATGGCAGGAGCAGGGCAAGAGATGGATTAGGTTTCCTGCTCGGCGACGGGGTAAAAGAACACATACAGGGATGCTAGTAAGAGCAGGGCACATCCTCAGGTGAGTGCAGGCGGTGTCCATTCCCCATTCCCTACCGACAGGGCCCACCGTTGTTAGTGTCAACATTTTGTGTTTTGCCGTTTTTTGACCGTCCATTAGTCTGGTCATGTTATGCTTGGATAGTCACTTCGTGACATTATAAGCAACCCTCCCATTTTTTCTGGTGAGCCATGGCTCAAATGCAGGCCTTTGCCCAACTGCTTCAGACCTTCACCGAGGAGTTTAAGGTGCTGCTGGGTGAGGTGGTGCAGCAGCCGCAGCAGTTGGTGGGGTTTTGGGTTTCGGCACAGATGCAGGTTAAAACAGAACCAAAGATATCTCTTCCTGAAAGGTTCTCTAGAGGGAGAGATACATTTTTGTTTTTTCAGGAAGCCTGCAAGTTGTACTTCAGGCTCCGCCCTCGTTCATCAGGGAGTGAGGAACAGCGCATGGGGATTATAATCTCCTTTCTTAAGGGTGATCCCCAATCCTGGGCCTCCTCCCTGCCGGCCGGTTCTCCATCTTAATGGTCGGTGGATGAGTTTCTTGTGACATTGGTGCTTGTGTGTGGGGATCCTGATGGCGTCTCCTTGGCGGAATCCCGACTGCATAAAATCAAGTAGGGGGGGTCAGCCAGCTGAGAAGTACTGCTCGGAGTTCAGGAGGTGGGCCACTGACACACAGTGGAATGACCCTGCCATTAGGAGCCATTTAATGCAGGGCCGGTCTCCAAGGTTGCAGTATACTCTTGTGCAGTACACTGCCCCCAGGTCATTGGAGACTGCCATGTTCGTTGCCATCCGGGTAGATAGACGCTTGAGGGAGAGACATACACAAAATGTGCCCCTGGTAGTCCTTGCTAGGGAGGAGGACAGACCTGAGCAGGCAGATGAACCCATGCAGGTGGGAGGAGTTGGTTCCCAAATGGGGTTGCCTGCGGTTCGTCATTGTGTGGGGGCATGTTTTTACTGTGGGCGGACTGGTCATTTCATTGGTGTCTGCAAGCTTGCGCCAGAATATCTGAACCATCTAAGCCGCGTCCCCCTGGTCGTGTGGAGGGAGACGACCAGGGAGTGTATATTTCCTCCATTTTTACTCAACCCTCACCACATGCTAACCCCGAATGTCGGAGTCCCCTCAGGAGGAGGGGTCAGGGGAGCGTGTTGGTTCCCTCTGAGCATTGTGGGGGTGTGAGTGACACAGGAGGATGCCTCTGTTGTCAATTCCTCAAAGAATTCACCATCTTGTGGCAGACGTATGCATGGAAATAAACATTCAGGTCCGGACCTGTGTGTGAATGAGTACATATGCGTTTCCACCAAAGACATCAGGTGTAAGTATGCAAATGGGACCTGGAGCTTTGCCGTTTTGTGACAGTCCATTAGTTGGGTCGGGTCACGCTAGCACAGTCACTTTGTGACAGAGGCGATCAGCCTGTGACACTGCTGAGGTGTTATGGAAGGCCATGTTGCTTTGATAGCAGCCTTCAGCTTGTCTGCATTGTTGGGTCTGGTGTCTCTCATCTTCCTTTTTACAATACCCCTTAGATTCTCTATAGGGTTAAGGTTAGGCAAGTTTTCTGGTCAATCAAGCACAGTGATGCTGTTGTTTTTAAACCAGGTATTGATACTTTTGGCAGTGTGCAGAATGAAGTCCTGCTGAAGAAATTTCCATCTCCAAAAAGCTTGTCGGCAAAGGGAAGCATGAAGTGCCCTAAAATTTCCTGGTAGAAGGCTGCGCTAACTTCGGCCTTGATAAAACACATTGGACCTACAACAGCAGATGACATGGCTTCCCAAATCATCACTGATTGTGGAAACTTCACACTAGACCTTAAAAAGCTTGGATTTTTTGCCTCTCCACTCTTCCTCCAGACTCTGAGACCTTGATTTCCAAATGAAATGCAAAATTTACTTTCATCTGAAAACAACACCTTGGAACACTGAGCAACAGTCAAGTTCTTTTTCTCTTTGGCCCAGGTAAGATGCTTCTGGCATTGTCTATTGGTCATGAGTGGCTTGACACAAGGTATGCGACGTCCTGGATACGTCTGTGTGTGGTGGCTCTTGCAGCAATTAATTCAGCAGCAGTCCACTCCTTGTGAATCACTCCCAAATTTTTGAATGGCCTTTTCTGAACAATCTTTTCAAGGCTGCGGTTATGCCAGTTGCTTGTGCACTTTTTTCCACCACACTTTTTCTTCCACTCAACTTTCCATAAATATGCTTGGATACAGCACTCTGAACAGTGAGCTTCTTTAGCAATGACATTTTGTGGCTCACCCTCCTTGTGGAGTGTGTCAATGACTGCCTTCTGGATATCTTTGATTGTGGAGCTTACTGAAATAGACTAAGTGTTAGGACTGGCGGAACGCACCAAAACAGATGGTATAGATGCGTTCGCAGTCCGGGGTCCACCGTGCAGGTGAAAACCTGCTGCTAGCAATTAGCAGACTATATGGCGGTACACTAAAGTATACACGCGTGGGTTAACCTCACCCAGCGTGAAGAAAGCGATCCTGTTAAGTCACAGGACCGCGGTACCGCACATAGAGCGCGAGCAAGCAGGCAGCGAACTTAACCCCAAAAGGGATTGTAGTCCGATTAGACCCTTGCTGGCAGAACACCGCAACTGGGTGTGCAAAGAACCTTATCTGCAATATAAGAGCACAAGAGTGCGTGCGATGCCGCACTGACGGACGCCACTAACCACCCAGGCTTGGGTATGGAAAGCGCAAGGCAAGCGCACGGCGCCGTACTGGCGGTCACAGCAACTGGACGCTATAATGTGTGACTAGTGCTGTAGGATAAGTCGGGCGCTAGGTAGCAGCCATACACCTTCCGCGAACAGTCATTCAATAGGGTAGGGGTATCCAAGGACGACTTGCACTCACAACATACACACATTAGCAATTGTAAGACAATACTAGCGCATGGCCGTGCGGTCATGCGCAGTTTATATAGCTGCAGCACAGGAAGTGGCCACAGCACCTTTGCCCTTCCAAGACCTGCCAAGAGGACCAATGGAATGTGCTGCAGAGCCTGAGCACATGACCCTCGATCTCCAACGGGAGATCTTACCCTGGGCATGCTCAGTACGTGCAGACAAGGACTCAGTCCCAGAGAAGTCCGCTCGCTGCTGACCAGCACTGACTTTAATGGCAGAGACTGGAGAAGCAGCAGTAACTCTCAGAACAGAGTGAGAATGAGCAAGATGCTGGGACCGACGTCTTTGGTGAGCAGACTCCACTGCGGCTGGACAAGAATGGGAGACCTCAGCGAAGGTGGCTCGAGATTCCCCCTGTGCAGAAGCGGGAACTCGACCCCTAACATGGCCCCCCCCCTCCTTGGGCCTCGCTACGTTCGAAGGCAGCAATGAGCTGCAGAGCCCGAATGTGCTCAGCAGGCTCCCAGGACCTATCCTCAGGGCCGTAACCCTTCCAGTCCACCCAAAAAAAATTTTTGCCACGTACCACCTTGCACCCCAAGATAGCGTTCACCTCGAAATCGTCCGTAGACGAACCCGATGTCCCGGCAGATGACTCAGAAAACCGGGACATGTATACGGGCTTAAGGAGGGACACATGAAAGGTGTCGGTGATACCAAGGCGTGGAGGAAGGGCCAGACGGTAGACCACAGGATTAACCTGTTCGAGGACCTTGAAGGGACCCAAGTAGCGAGGAGCAAATTTAGTGGACTCAACTCGCAGCCTGATGTTACGGGCGGAGAGCCACACCAAGTCGCCAGGAGCAAAGGTCGGGGCGGGGCGCCGATGAGCATCGGCGGAGGACCTCATTCTCTCCTTAGAGGCCCGAATGGCATCCTGAGTGCGGTCCCAAATATCCCGTGCCTCCACAGCCCAGTCTGCCACCCTGGAGTCTGTGGAAGGCACGGGCATAGGCACAGGTACCCGTGGATGCTGACCATAGTTGAGGAGGAATGGGGTTTGTCCAGTGGAGTCGGCTACGGCGTTGTTCAGCGCAAACTCTGCCCATGATAGCAAGGATGCCCAGTCATCCTGCCTGGCTGAAACAAAATGTCGCAGGTATGTGACCAAGGTCTGGTTGGCCCTCTCTACCAACCCATTCGTCTCGGGATGATAAGCGGGAAGAGAGATTCAACTCAATACTGAGAAGACGACACAGCTCTCTCCAGAACCGAGACGCAAACTGGGGACCCCGGTCACTGACAATTTTGTCAGGCATACCATGTAGGCGGAAGATGTGCTTAATGAACAACGCAGCCAAGGCCCGTGCAGAAGGTAACCGTGGTAGCGGCACCAAATGCACCATTTTCGAGAAATGATCGGTGATGACCCAAATGATGGTACAGCCGCGAGACTTGGGCAAACCCACGACAAAGTCCATCCCGACCATCTCCCAGGGCCTATCTGCCACCGGCAAGGGATAGAGCAACCCAGCTGGCCTTTGACGCAGAGAATTATTTTTGGCGCAGGAGACACATGCCAGAATATAATCCCTGACATCCCGGACCATATGCGGCCACCAGTACGTCCTCGCCAGTAGCTCAGATGTCCTCTTTGTCCCAAAGTGTCCACCCACTCTGGACGAATGAGCCCAAGAGAGAACCTCCGGTCGCAAATTAATGGGCACAAAAGTCTTGCCCGGAGGAACAGACTCAAGCGAAACCGGCGCTACGGTTCTCAGGCTCTCAGAAGGAACAATAAGCCGAGGCTCCTCTTCCTCCTCTTCAGTTAACATAAGGGAGCGAGAGGGAGCATCAGCACGAATATTCTTCTCCCCGGCGAGAAAATAAAGAGAAAAGTGGAACTGGGAAAAGAACAAGGACCATCTGGCTTGGCGAGAATTTAGCCGCTGGGCTGTTTGTAAGTAGACCAAATTTTTGTGGTCAGTGTAAACCTGGAAGGGAAACCGCGCACCTTCCAGAAGATGTCTCCACTCTGAAAAGGCCAACTTCATTGCTAGCAGCTCCCTATCCCCGATGGAGTAGTTTCTCTCCGCTGGTGAGAAGGTCTTAGAGAAGAAGAAGCATGGATGCTTCCGACCTTGAGCATCCTTCTGATAGAGGACTGCTCCAGCACCAACGGACGAGGCATCCACCTCCATTAGGAATGGCTTATCCACATCGGGACGATGTAAGATGGGAGCGCTAGCAAAGTGGGACTTAATAGAAGTGAAGGCCTTGGAGACCTCTTCCGACCACAATTTAGGATTCGCTCCCTTCTTGGTGAGGGCTACCAAAGGAGCTACCAGAGTTGAGAAGTGGGGAATGAACTGGCGGTAATAGTTAATGAACCCCATAAAGCGCTGCACCGCTTTAAGAGAATGGGGCTCTTGCCAGTCCATCACAGCCTGTAGTTTGGCAGGATCCATAGCCAATCCCTGGGCGGAGATGATATAGCCCAGGAACGGCAAAGACTCCTGCTCAAACATACACTTCTCCAACTTAGCGTAAAGAGAGTTTGCCCGTAGGAGGTCGAAGACTCTGCCAACATCTCTCCGGTGGGAGTCAATATCTGGAGAAAAGATGAGAATATCATCCAGATAGACTACAACCGAGGTGGAAAGCATATCCCGGAAGATGTCGTTGACAAAGTCTTGAAAAACGGCTGGGGCATTACAGAGCCCGAAGGGCATCACCAGATACTAATAGTACCCATCTCTGGTGTTAAACGCCGTTTTCCATTCGTCCCCCTCACGGATGCGAATCAGGTTGTAAGCACCCCGCAGATCTAATTTAGTAAACACTCTAGCTCCCCGAAGCCTATCGAAGAGCTCGGATATCAAGGGCAAAGGATACTTGTTCTTAACGGTGATAGCGTTAAGACCCCTGTAGTCTATGCATGGACGTAGCTCCCCATTCTTCTTCTGCACGAAGAAGAACCCTGCCCCAGCAGGTGACACTGACTTCCTGATAAACCCTCTTGCCAGATTCTCTTGAATGTACTGAGACATGGCCTCCGTCTCCGGGAGAGATAATGGATAAACTCGACCCCGGGGAGGCTCTGCACCAGGCAAGAGATCGATAGGACAGTCATAGGGATGGTGGGGCGGAAGGGTCTCCGCCGCCTTTTTGGAGAACACGTCTGCGTAAGACCAATATTGCTTGGGGAGAGAGGATAGATCTGCGGGTACCTCAGTAGTAGCAACCTGAACGCACTCTCGGTGACACCTACCCCCACATGATTCACCCCATCCCAGAATTCTGCCAGAGGACCACTCGATGTGAGGAGAGTGGTACCGTAGCCAAGGTATCCCCAACAGGACCTCATCAATACCCTCAGGAATGATGAGCAGAGAAATAATCTCCTGATGGGATGGCGACATGGACAGAGTAACAGGGATGGTCTGATGTGTTATCTGTGCGGGGAGTGTCGACCCATTCACCACTCGTACCGTTACTGGTTGAGATAGCATAACCAGGGGTATTGCGTGACGTTGGGCGAAGGCAGAAGACATAAAATTGCCCTCCGCCCCAGAATCCACGCAGAGGTCTACCAAGTGGGAGGATGAGCCAAAGGTAATTGTCCCCTTAAAGGACAATTTGGAGGCAAACATCGCAGTGTCTAGTGCACCTCCACCTACTACCACTAGACGCTGACGTTTCCTCGACCGCTGATGACATCTGGTGGCAAGATGTCCTGACTGTTGGCATACATGGCAACCCTGGAGTGCACGAGCGGTCTGGGACTTAGATCCCGCTCGTGACACCACCTTAGGTTCCTGGAACTCAGGAGCCTGGACTGGAGATTCCAAAGGTTTGGTGAAGGTGGGAGCCAGCCGAAACCTCTGCCTACACTGGGTTCGCTCTAACCTCCGCTCGTGAAAACGGAGGTCAATGCGAGTAGCTACTGTTATTAACTCTTCCAGTGTGGCGGGAATCTCCCTAGTGGCCAGAGCATCCTTAACGTGGTCAGCCAGCCCCCTCCAAAATATAGGGATAAGGGCTTTATCCGACCACTCCAGCTCAGATGCTAGAGTGCGGAAATGGACGGCAAAAAGGCTGACCAAGGACGAGCCCTGAGTCAGTGCCAACAGTTGGAGCGCCGTGTCATGGGTGACACGAGGTCCTAGAAAGACCTGTTTCAGAGTGCTCAGGAATAACGGAGCACTCTGCACCACATGATCGCCACGCTCCCACAGCGGCGTAGCCCACTGCAACGCCCTGTCCGACAATAAGGAAATTATAAAGCCCACCTTAGCCCGCTCTGTAGGGAAACGAGAGGCCAGAAGCTTGAGATGTATTGAGCACTGACTCACGAAACCCCTACAGGACTTACTGTCACCAGAAAATTTCTCTGGTAGCGGGAGGCGAGATAGCGTCGGTACAGGGGCGGCAGTGGACAAGGTAGCTGCAGCCACACTTGCAGCCTGAACAGCGACAGCAGTAACATCCACAGCTGAGGTTGAACGCTCAAGAGCCGCCAACCTTCCCTCCAGCTGCTGGATGTACCGCTGTAAACGCTGGTCGTCCGCCATTTTACTAGCCAGACCCTGGCGCTAGTATTCTGTTAGGACTGGCGGAACGCACCAAAACAGATGGTATAGATGCGTTCGCAGTCCGGGGTCCACCGTGCAGGTGAAAACCTGCTGCTAGCAATTAGCAGACTATATGGCGGTACACTAAAGTATACATGCGTGGGTTAACCTCACCCAGCGTGAAGAAAGTGATCCTGTTAAGTCACAGGACCGCGGTACCGCACATAGAGCGCGAGCAAGCAGTCAGCGAACTTAACCCCAAAAGGGATTGTAGTCCGATTAGACCCTTGCTGGCACAACACCGCAACTGGGTGTGCAAAGAACCTTATCTGCAATATAAGAGCACAAGAGTGCGTGCGATGCCGCACTGACGGACGCCACTAACCACCCAGGCTTGGGTATGGAAAGCGCAAGGCAAGCGAACGGCGCCGTACTGGCGGTCACAGCAACTGGACGCTATAATGTGTGACTAGTGCTGTAGGATAAGTCGGGCGCTAGGTAGCAGCCATACACCTTCCGCGAACAGTCATTCAATAGGGTAGGGGTATCCAAGGATGACGTGCACTCACAACATACACACATTAGCAATTGTAAGACAATACTAGCGCATGGCCGTGCGGTCATGCGCAGTTTATATAGCTGCAGCATAGGAAGTGGCCACAGCACCTTTGCCCTTCCAAGACCTGCCAAGAGGACCAATGGAATGTGCTGCAGAGCCTGAGCACATGACCCTCGATCTCCAACGGGAGATCTTACCCTGGGCATGCTCAGCACGTGCAGACAAGGACTTAGTCCCAGAGAAGTCCGCTCGCTGCTGACCAGCACTGACTTTAATGGCAGAGACTGGAGAAGCAGCACTAACTCTCAGAACAGAGTGAGAATGAGCAAGACGCTGGGACCGACGTCTTTGCTGAGCAGACTCCACTGCGGCTGGACAAGAATGGGAGACCGCAGCGAAGGTGGCTCGAGATTCCCCCTGTGCAGAAGCGGGAACTCGACCCCTAACACTAAGGGACCTTTTTAAATGCATATGGAGCCTTTGCAGGTTTTTTGTCAATTATTCTAATATACTGAGAAAATGACTTTTGGGTTTTTATTCGCTGTAAACTACAATCATCAACATTAACAGAAATAAACACTTGAAATAGATCACTGTTTGTAATTACTCTAGAAGTACTTGAGTATATAGTGGTGCAATTTTGTGAATGGACACTGGGTTTGAATAGTTTCCTAACATCCTAATACTGTATAAATTTTTACTCATTAACACATTAATAACCAGTGTAATTATTATGTATTCATATGGTAATCTGACTTTTAGTTGCTCTTGTGTTAATTAGCATCATACATCCAAGCGTCAATGAACCAAGGTGTCCTGAGCATTCACACATAGCATAATTAGAATAAATATAAAGCCATTAAACGATCTGTACCCAGCCGATAGCCTGCAGGTAACAAGAGAACAATTATTTTATGTTGCTTAGATTAGCAAATTCAAAATAGGTAAAATGCTAATTAAAATATATTACAACAGTGCAAGCTTTTACATTCACTAAGAATCCAGAAAATGTTTACCGAAGGATTTAAAACACTTCTTGACATGGAAATCTGACATTTGTTACACATGAAGAAAATATGTTGTTTAAAGGGACAGATAAAACTGTGATTAGATTATTTAAAAAATCCATATATATACTGTAGAGATAAGGCCATTCATTAAATCACCAGATCCCCCAAAAAGTCTAGCTTAACCTCAAATACAACACAAATACCAAATCCCCTCCCCCCAAAAAAAATTTTTTTTAAAGGATAGAGAGACATCAACGAAATAAATTAAAATTTCAAATATTTTATTGAATTCTACAATGAAATGTATAAAACACAATTTCAAACATAAGGGTATTTAATAAAAAATGTAGCAAAAGGGCAAAGAGCTCAAATATTGAATACTTTTTTAGGACTCACAAAACCCTCAGACGGATATATTCCTAAAAATTAAAATAATTTGAAAAAGCTCAAAAAAGTGCGAAGTGCAATACTTTAAGTAGGTAAAAAGATTATGAATAACTGAGTCTTTTCTTATATAATAAGTATATTTCCCCATGATTAGAATGTATAGATCAAACCTAAATGTGATATATTCTACTGCAAAAGTTCCAATGCTGATAATCAGTGAGATACTTATTATTAATGAGGATTACTAAAGCATGCTGTCTGCAAAAAAGTGCTTAGTGCATAAAGATCCTTTTGAGGACTACTTACATTATAGATGATGCATCAAGGAAATGCAGTGCTCCAGAGCGCCCTAGCTACCACCCCGACAGTGCCGTTTTGCCACCCAGGCTTCTTCTATTAGGGGGTATGTGTGTATTGTTTGTGTTTTGTCCTTTAAATAGTGCTTAAAGTCCATTACAGCTGCTCAGCGTCTCAGTTGATTATTGCGCATGCGCCGTTTGATGAGCCGCTCCCGTGTACTCAGTGATTTCCGAACCTCCGCACCTGGAAAGCAAGCATGGAATGCTCGTGTCACCAGATGTGTGTGGTCAGGAATCACAAAGGGGCTCTGAACGGGTCATATGCAGACTGAAAACAGTAATGTATCACTGTCCCAGAAGGTGCAGGGTTGAAAAAGAGCAAACCAATAACAAAAATCTAATGGGGCGGAAAGGATAAAGCTGATTGAAAAAAAGTCTAAGATATGAATATATGCAATAGTGCAAACAATATTAAAGGTATATAGATGTCATTAAACCAAAATTAAAAGGGGAAACAATAATCAAGTAAAAACATCCTAAAGGTAAACATATATAAGTGAATATGTGCTATAGTGTAGATAATGTAAAATTATATGAGCGATATAAAACCGAAACAAAAAATTAATAACGACCTAAAGATGAAATTATGAGTAATAATACAATAGATATTGAAAATATGCAAACAGTCAATGCCAAAATTTAAAATTTAAAAGGCATGATTGCTTTAAATAGTGAAGACCTAGTGATTGTAGAAAATGAATGATTCTTCCAAAAATTATAAGTGAATCCTGATTAAATACAATTATAAGTGCTGTTAAAGTGTAGTATCTATGTGATTGAGATTTTATAATTCCACTAGCTGTACTACCCGGCTTCGCCCGGGTTAATAACTGCTTTTAGCAAAATAGAATGTGTTAACAAAAATTTATTCTGCACACAAAAACCACAAAACTAATAGAAATGAAATTATTAAAAGGCAAAAACTAAGCTAATAGAAGCATTTCACAACATATATTTCAACACCAGAGATATTCCACACAGATTTAAAAAAAAATTGGCCAAGTAATGTGAAGTAATCTTCTGCAAAAAAGAAAAAAAAAAAAAGAGCATGAACCGCACATCCCAAAATCATACGTTGATCTAAAGCCGCTAGGCAAAAATTAATATAACTGAATATGAGGTTTTCAGTTTAACATTCTGATCAGACTGTATGAAGCCCACTGCCACTTCACGGCAAACCTCGTAGTGGGTCCTATCGCCCTAACGGAGCGGAGCCGTGCGGCGCCCTCCGCCACATCGGCCATGCACCAGCAGGGCGGACGGCCTGTTGCCCCACAGCACCCATGCTGCGAGACTGAGCCCCCAGTGAAGTGGCAGTGGGCTTCATACAGTCTGATCAGAATGTTAAACTGAAAACCTCATGTTCAGTATATAAATTTTTGCCTAGCGGCTTTAGATCAACGTATGATTTTGGGATGTGCGGTTCATGCTTTTTTTTTTTTTTTTTTTTCCTTTTTTTTCCTTTTTGTGAAGTAATCTTCTACTGCTTATTCGAGAGCCTTTTGATAAACAACATTCTTAGTTGTTCCTTCAGGTGCAAAGACAAACAGATTTTTGGCTGTTCCAACTCTTGAACAGGCCACATAAAGTTGACCATGAGAAAAACATGGAGATTGTAAATTGATTCCAATTACTTTCAAGGACTGTCCCTGAGCCTTGTTGATGGATATAGCAAATGCCAGTCGAACAGGAAACTGGAGGCATTTAAAATCAAAAGGCAAATCAGATGGAATGAGAGGAATTGTTGGAATGAAAACATATTCTCCTGTGGCACATCCTGTCAAAATGGTTGCCTCAATTACATGTGGAAACAGGTTCTTAATCAAAAGTCTTTTTCCATTACACAGCTTTAGTGGATCCAAATTTCTCAATAGCAGAATAGGTGCTCCAGGTTTTAGAAAGAGGTTGTGAGGAGGAAGTACTTGTGGTCCAAGAAATTGAGGGACTCAGTTGGATAAAATAATGCTTGAGCAGGGTCTATTACTGTATCCACTGACTTATAGGTTGTGCACACACCTGGAAGGAGATTTAGAATTTGAAGATTGATCTTGTTGACGCTGTCATTTTTGGGAGCTAGAATAGCCCTTTCACACAGCCAGCCAGAATTTTTGAAGTGGAGTTGAATGTTTGGAAAAACCTTTGCTTTCAACTCCTCAATGGAAGTCACAATGCAACAAAAGTTGCTTGGGAAGGTGATCTGTCCAGTGGTTGAGTTTACTGGTGCCAATAGTCAGCAGCTGGCTTGAAAACAGTCCAGCAGAAACATCGCCTGTTATGTAGACCCTCATATTTGTGTTCAGTGACATTTTCTTTACTTTTCTCCAAAGGTATGATGCTTTGAGACAGGCATTGAGTTCATCTGCAGGGGTTGATCTTGGAATAACAGGTAGGGTTTGGCGGAAGTCACCTGCCAAAACAACAACTACTCCTCCCATTATATATTTGTTGCTACACAGCTCTTGCAGCAGTCTGTCCACTGCTTCCAGAGCCCTTTTGTGTGACATGGTGCATTCATCCCAAATGATGGCACTGCATTTTTGAAGCAATTTGGCCAGTCCTGATCCCTTGGCAATATTACACACGGGGCTGTCACTACGAGACAGGTTAAGTGGTAGTTTGAATGTTGAATGTGCTGTCCTGCCACCTTTTAAAAGTGGAGCTGCAATTCCAGAAGATGCCACTGCAAGTGCAATCCTTTTTTGTTGTCGAAATTTTGCCAGGAGCAAGTTGAAATGCTTTTCCTGTTCCACCTGGAGCATCAAGGAAGACAACCCCACCTTTGTTGGTTTCACTGAAACTTAAAATGTAGTTATAGGTGTCCCTTTGATCTGGTACCAATATTGGCTCATTCTGAGACACACTTCCTCAGTGAAGTTGATGAGTTGCTGAAGATTTTCCCTTCTAATCTGCATGAGGATGTCCTCACTGAGATCAGTTTTGTACTTTGTCCAAATCTCAAGAGGATTTGAAATGCTACAGGTTGTTCGAATAATAGCAAAGAGGTGTCTTAGTCGCTTTGGGGTTTGTGTGGCTGCTGCTTCACTGAGGGTCATGTCCCAGTGTCCATCATTTTTCAGAAGTCCTTTTCTTTGGCAAGCTTCACTGAGTGTTTCGCACACATGGCCTCCAACGGTCTTCAGGTCAGAAAATGATGTAGGGCCTTTGACAACATGAAGTAACATGCGTAGGCAGAAGCACTCTGCATTTGACGGATGAACAGTGTAGACGCAACCAAGAGTATCAATTGCTTTCACCCCTGGATAGCCTTCAATAGAAAGCCTCCATTTCCTCCATTCAAGTGTTGTTCTGGAGGCATTCCAAGTGTAGTACTTTGGTAAATCACAGTAGAGAATTGTTTTTGCAAAAGGGTCTTGTTGACACAGCTCAAAAAATGCCAAGAGGGTGGTCTTAGGTGGTGTTAGGTGCTGCTGCGGGAAGTTTGCTGGGTCAAAGTAAATTCTCTGTCCATTTTTCAAGTGCACTCTCAGATGCACAACTGGTGGGTAGCGCTCATGAATGGAGAATCCTAGAATTCTCCAAACAGCTTCATTGATGCTTATGTACTTGCCCATCTGGAATGCCTCCACTTCATCAATAATAGGTCCATTTTTCTGGAGTTCAAAAACTGCTTGATCACTTCTTTTGTGGACATATTTGCAGATATACTTGATTGAATTCATAGAGTGGCAAGATTCGACATTTATGTGGGCCTGGAAGATTTTTGAGAGCAAAGGGTTGTAAAGCACTACCCAACTGTTGTCAATTTCTATATCTTGAAGTGATAATCCAACATGCATTTTTAGCTTTGCAGTGAAACCACCATCCCCTGGCTTTCTTCGGTAGACTGGATATCCATCTTTTCCTGATTGGGTTTCTTGGACCAGGGATTGTCGGCAATGCTTTGAACACCTGCCATCAATCATACAGTGAGAATTTTTGTTGAGACTCCCACAAGGACCATGGATCATGTTTTTTGTGATGGTGTCAAACAGCAATGGGTCAATCTGAAGGTCTGTCAATTCGGCACTGATGATATTGTCAATTTCGGTCAATTTTTTTTGCTTCAGCCAGATCAAGATGTGGGCGTGAGGAAGGCCTCTTTTTGCCATTCAACTGAATACATTCAGCACTGTGTCTCACCATAAATATGTGATTTTGTGATGAGATTAGTCATTTTTGAAAGTTCCTGTTTGAAAACCCGAGCAATAGGGTCATGGCGATTCACTGTTTTTTGGCCCGGCAACAGGTGCCCTCCAATTTCCTCCCAGGCAGGATTGCAAGTAAAGGTGATGAAAAGATCTGGCCGGCCATACTTTCTCACATAAGTCATTGCATCCTGTGTGTATTCATGCATGTGTCGTGGGCTTCCAGTGACAGTTGATGGAAGAATAACCATTTTCCCCAACTCTTTTGGATCAGCATCATTTGCAACAGCATCTCTAAGGTGAATATATTCCTCTGCCCTGAACTTCTTTTGATTTAGTTGAATATATAAAAAGACGTTCGCTCTCAATCTTTGTATACATGTCAACAATAAATTAGTGGAAGAGGTGTTTGCATTTCAAGATGTGATTTTCCTCTGAAAATCTTGTCATGGTCCTATATGCATAGAAGTCCATGGAAGACACTTTTTTTCCTGAAGGGTTGCCTGTTGTAGGATCTGACCTCGTCAGAATGCTAAGCAGCTTTAGGCTAGGCAGGGACCAGCATGGGACACTGGCTGGGAATCCCTGGTACCGTTTGTACTCCTTATTATTTATTCCTTATTTGTGTGTGCCAAGGTGTCATCCTCTGCCTCCTTTTGTATTTAAATATATGACCCTTCCAGCCCTGGGCGTCCTTAACCCCTGTATGGTTCGGGATCTTTTGGTTTTAGCATTTGTTTTTATGTTTGTGTTTGTGATTTTAACCTCTGGTTTATTTACATTATTAGTGATAATAATTGATCTGTGGCCTTAAGTTATGCCTTTTGAATATGTCCTTGGCTCCGTTCAAGTAACCAGCGTGGATACCATCCAAATCGGGGCAAAGTGGACTCATCAAGACATCTGCTTCAGAGAGAATGGGACAAATATTCTTACTATGAAGACTGTTAAACTGAAGCGATGCACTTTTTCCACTATAATGTGATGCCGATGTATAGAAAACGGTTTAGTGCCACTTTCTATATTTGTTCATTTACCGGTTTTTATTGTGAGCTGTATTTTTGATGGGTCCCCAATTGTCCTGTATTGGTAGTAGCTATGAGTAGTGGATGTGGAGGGAGTAGCTTTTATACTTATATTGTGCACTTTTAGTATTTTCCCTCACCAGTGGCCGTGCGCATTGCGCTGTGATTCGTCCTGTCCCTGTGTGGACCGGCGTCTTAGGGCTCGGTGTGTGCGCTCCGGACATTTTTTCTTTGCCCTGGGTGTGCGCACCTGGTCTGACGCTGATTTCCACTGCTGGGACTTGCCGGACACAGTGCACATGTGCCGATGGCGCCACTGTGATTGGCTGCTGTGTACCATGTGACCGGGGCCAAGGGCTATTTTAAGGTCCTGTTAGGCAGTACATGGTTATCCCCCTGAGGAAGTGGCACTGGTGGCCACGAAACGTGCGTTGGGGACCATCGCCCGACCGCCCCCCCCTACCTCTGTGTAGTGGTAAGTGCTAGCACCCTTTCTCCACCACCATACTTAATGGCATTACTATAGAATCCCACTGCTTTGGGGTGACCTTGGTTGGATAGTGTAGGTGCTTTTTCTTATGCATACCATTACAAGGGTATTTACATCTGGGGGAGTGGGGGGATGGGCGCTTTTCCAGCATTCCTGGGACATTCATCCTGTGCTCTAGTCATTAGATAATGTAATATTTTGATATATGTTTTTGTATTATTTATGGCAATTAAAGTTTGTTTTATAAATCATTGCTCTGAATTGCTCTCCTTTTGGCACTGTTGTAGGATCTGTCTGAGGTATTCCAAAGTGATAGCCATTCTGTCCCTGCCAAAAGATGATTGGATATTGCAGTGCATCATAGGACCTGTGAGTTTCTCCTACTCGTTGCAAACTATTGTTCCTTTTCTGAAGCACAGTGTTGCAACTTTTGTGCATGTGGCAATTTTTCCGCGTGTGCAAGTTTAGCATGTGGCGAGTTTTCCTAGAGGTGACTTTTGCACGCGTGGCGAGTTTTGCGTGTGGCGAATTTTGCGCTCGGTGACTTTTGAGTGGCGACTTTTGTGTTTTGACTTTTATATGGCGAGGTTGGTGTATGTGTGGTAAAATGTGTGCTGAGGGTGGTATATATGTGTTCAAGCACGTGGTATTGTGTGGTGCATTTTGTGTGTGTTCATATGATCATACCCCCGTGTGTGGTGAGTATTTCATGTTGGGGCCCCACCTAAGCAACTGTACGATATATACTCTTTGGCGCCATCACTCTCAATCTTTAAGACCCCCTTGTTCACATCTGGCAAGTGTCAACACTTTTCCTTTCACTTTTTCCCCATTATGTAGATAGGGGCAAAATTGTTTGGTGAATTGGTGAATTGGAACGCACGGGGTTAAAATTTCTCCTTACAACATAGTCTATGACGCTCTCGGGGTCCAGATGTGTGACTGTGCAAAATTTTGTGGCTGTAGCTGCGACGGTGCAGATGCCAATCCCGGACACACACACATACATATATATATATACACACACATATTCAGCTTTATATATTAGATTAAAACCATCCCATTCCATTATAAAATTAATTACATAATAACAATATTATATCTTACTTTACAAAACAATAATAACCCATTAGAATTATATTAATAAATTCTATTAAGCATAATACTATCCATATATACCTTCACTGAGAGAAAATACAATAATAAATCCCCAAAAATGCTATCCCATGAAATTAGATGTGACTTAATAATGCTAAAAGGAAAGTCACCCAAACAAAAACGAAATGAAATACAAAAGACCAAAAAAAAAGAAAAGAAAAGAAAAAGAGAAAAAGGATTACACACAAAAGTATGCCTTATAATAGTCAATGGGTTATTGTTTCGTAAAGTAAGATATAATATTGTTATGTAATTTTATAATGAAATGGGATGGTATTAATGGAATTATAAAATCTCAATCACATGGATACTACACTTTAACAGCACTTATAATTGTATTTAATCAGGATTCACTTATAATTTTTGGAAGAATCATTCATTTTCTACAATCACTAGGTCTTCACTATTTAAAGCAATCATGTCTTTTATATTTTAAATTTTGGCATTAACTGTATATTTTTAATATCTATTGTATTACTCATTTTCACCTTTAGGTAGTTTTTACTTTTTTGTTTTGGTTTAATGTCGCTCATATAATTTTACGTTATCTACACTATAGCATATATTCACTTACGATATATATTTTTACTTTGAGGATTTTTTTACTTGATTATTGTTTCCCCTTTAAATTTTGGTTTAATTCCGTCTATATACCTTTAATATTGTTTGCACTATTGCATATAGTCATATCTTAGATGCTTTTTTCAATTAGCTTTATCCTTTCCTTCCCATTAGATTTTTGTTACGCCTCTTTTCAACTCTGCACCTTCTGGGACAGTGACACATTCCTTTTCTCAGTCTGCGCATGACCTGTTCAGAGCCCCTTTGTGATTCCCGACCACACACATCTGGTGACCCGAGCGTTCCATGCTTGCTTTCCAGGTGCGGAGGTTCGGAAGTCACTGAGTACACGGGAGCGGCTCGTCAAAACGGCGCATGCACAATAATCAATTGAGACTGAGTAGCTGTAATGGACTTTAAACGCTATTTAAAGGGCAAAACACAAGCAATACACACATACCCCCTAATAGAAGAAGCCTGGGTAGCGAAACAGCGCTGTCGAGGTAAGTAGGGCGCTCTGCAGCACTGCATTTCCTTGATGCATCATCTATAATGTAAGTAGCCATTTACTTATCTCAAAAGGATCTTTATGCACTTTTTTGCAGATATCATGCTTTAGTAATCCTCATTAATAATAAGTATCTCACTGTGATTATCAGCATTGGAAATTTTGCAGTAGAATATATCACATTTAGGTTTGATTTATACATTCTAATCATGGGAAATACACTTATTAAATAAGAAAAGACTCAGTTATTCATTCTTAATCTTTTTTACCTACTTAAAGTATTGCACTTCACACTTGACTTTTTTCAAATTATTTGCATTTTTAGGAATATATCCTCCTGAGGATTTTGTGAGTGCTGAAAAAGTATTCAATGTATGAGCTCTTTGCCCTTTTGCTACATTTTTAATTAAATACCTTTATGTTTGAAATTGTGTTTTATACATTTCATTGTAGAATTCAATAAAATATGTGCTATGTTCTGCATAAATATGTGAATCTTCAAAATTTCTTTTAGTCATTGCTTGATGAAGAGACCTGTGTAGTCTTGAAAGCTGCAATTTGTTACCATCTTTTCAGTTAGCCATTAAAAGGTACCAACCAAAATCTCTGGTACCAAAAATCCCAGGATGGCCAGCCAACAAAGAACAATGAACCTCAGAAATCACTTTACTAGTCCATCTATCAGGAACAAACAGTTTCCCCACTGGACAGCGGTCAGGTTTATTAGCCTGAAATTCCTGAAGAACACGTTGTAAATCAGGGGAGATGGCAGAAAGAATCACCCCTTCCTTCAGAATGCCGACCGGCTCAAGGACCCCAGGAGAATCAGGAAAAAAACTCCTAGAGAGGGCATCCGCCTTAACATTCTTAGTACCAGGAATGTACGAGACCACAAAATCAAAACGGGAGAAAAACAGGGACCATCGAGCCTGTCTAGGATTCAGCCGTTTGGCAGACTAGAGGTAAATCAGATTCTTATGATCGGTCAGGAACACAATACGGTGCTTGGCCCCCCCAAGCCAATGTCGCCACTCCTCAAATGCCCACTTCATAGCCAACAACTCCAGATTGCCGACATCATAATTGCGTTCCGCAGGTGAAAACTTCCGAGAAAAGAAGGCACACGGTTTCATCAAGGAACCATCAGAATTCCTCTGAGACAAAACGGCCCCTGCCCCAATCTCAGACGCGTCAACCTCAACCTGAAATGGAAGAGAAACATCTGGTTGATGCAACACAGGGGCAGAAGTAAATCGGCGTTTAAGCTCCTGAAAGGCAGAAACAGCCGCGGAGGACCAATTTGTCACATCAGCGCCTTTCTTTGTCAAATCGGTCAGAGGTTTAACCACACTGGAGAAGTTGGCAATGAAACGACGATAAAAATTAGCAAAGCCCAAGAATTTCTGAAGGCTCTTCACAGATGTGTGCTGAATCCAATCATGAATGGCCTGAACCTTAACCGGATCAATTTCTATAGATGAGGGAGAAAAAATGAAACCCAAAAAAGAAACCTTCTGCACTCCAAAGAGGCACTTTGACCCCTTCACAAATAAAGCATTATTACGGAGGATCTGAAATACCATCCTGACCTGTTTCACATGAGACTCCCAATCATTGGAAAAAATCAAAATATCATCCAAATATACCACCATGAATTTATCAAGATAACTCCGAAAGATATCATGCATGAAGGACTGGAACACAGATGAAGCATTAGAGAGTCCGAATGGCATCACAAGGTATTCAAAATGGCCTTCGGGCGTATTAAATGCAGTTTTCCATTCGTCACCCTGCTTAATACGAATAAGATTATATGCCCCTCGAAGGTCAATCTTAGTAAACCAGCTAGCCCCCTTAATCCTAGCAAACAAATCAGTAAGCAAAGGCAAAGGGTATTGAAATTTGACCGTGATCTTATTCAAGAGGCGATAATCAATACAGGGTTTCAAGGAGCCATCCTTCTTGGCAACAAAAAAGAACCCCGCTCCCAACGGTGAAGAAGATGGCCGAATATGCCCCTTCTCCAAAGACTCCTTAATATAGCTCCGCATGGCGGCATGTTCTGGCACAGACAGGTTGAAAAGTCGGCCCTTAGGGAACTTACAACCTGGAATCAAGTCAATAGCACAATCACAGTCCCTATGCGGTGGAAGGGAACTGGATTTGGGCTCATCGAATACATCCTGGAAGTCAGACAAAAACCTCAGGAACTTCAGAAGAGGGGGAAGAGGAAATTGACATAAAAGGAACATGATCATGAACCCCCTGACAACCCCAACTAGTCACAGACATGGATTTCCAATCTAACACCGGATTATGTAGCTGCAACCATGGAAAACCCAGCACAATATCATCATGCAAATTATGCAACACCAGAAAACGACAATCTTCCTGATGGGCTGGCGCCATGCGCATGGTCAGCTGTGTCCAAAACTGAGGTTTATTTTTAGCCAATGGTGTAGCATCAATGCCCCTCAAAGGAATAGGGTTCTGCAAAGGCTGCAAGGGGAATCCACAACGTCTGGCAAATTCTAAGTCCATTAAGTTCAGAGCGGTGCCTGAATACACAAAAACCATGACAGAAAATGATGATAATGAGCAGATCAAGGTCACAGATAACAGAAATTTAGGTTGTATAGTACTGATGGTAACAGAACTAGCGATTCTCTAAGTACGCTTAGGGCAATCAGAAATAACATGAGCAGAATCGCCGCAGTAAAAACACAACCTATTCTGACGCCTGAATCTTTGACGTTCAGCTCTAGACAAAATCCTATCACACTGCATAGGCTCAGGGCTCCGCTCAGAGGACAACGCCACAGTGTGCACAACTCTGCGCTCGCGCAAGCGCCGATCAATCTGGATGGCCAGAGACATAAAATCACTCAGACCAGCAGGCGTGGGGAACCCCACCATAACATCTTTAACAGATTCAGAAAGACCCTTTCTGAAAATTGCCGCCAAGGCATCCTCATTCCATTTAGTCAGTACAGACCATTTTCTAAATTTCTGGCAATACGATTCTGCGGCTTCTTGACCTTGACACAGGGTCAACAAGATTTTCTCAGCCTGATCCACAGAATTAGGCTCATCATACAACAACCCCAATGCTTGAAAGAAAGAATCAACATTAAGCAAAGCAGGATTGCCAGTTTCCAGGGAAAATGCACAATCCTGTGGGTCACCACGCAGCAGAGATATGATGATTTTAACCTGCTGAATAGGATCACCAGAAGACCGGGGTCTTAATGCAAAAAACAGTTTACAGTTATTTTTGAAACTCAAAAATTTGGATCTGTCACCAAAGAATAAATCAGGAGTGGGAATCTTAGGTTCTAAGGCAGGAGTCTGAACAATAAAATCTGAAATACCCTGTACCCTAGCAGCAAGCTGATCCACCCGAGAAACTAACTCCTGAACATTCATGTTAATACTAGATTCCGTAGCCACCCAGAGGTTAAGAGGGAGGATAACACAAAACAGGCTAAGGAAAAAAAATGGCTCAAAAGCTTCCCTCCCTTCTTCTGAGATGCAATTAACTCATTGTTGGCCAGTTGTACTGTTATGATCTGGTGGCCTAGGAGCAGCATGAGATGGACTCTGGAGAAGGTGGTCCCTGTACTGACCGCAAACCCTGAACCTAGCAGCGCAACTAGAAGTAGCTGTGGGGGGTACCTAACACTCCCTAGACCCCTCGGCACAGCCTCAGAACTAACTTCCCCTAAAGACAGAAACAGGAAACCTATCTTGCCTCAGAGAAAATCCCCAAAGGATAGATAGCCCCCACAAATATTGATGGTGAGAGGAGAGGAAAATAACATACACAGACATGAAATCAGAATTTAGCATAGAAGGCCATACTAGCTAAAAAGAAAGAATAGAACAGAGTACTATGCGGTCAGTAAAAAACACTAGAAAATATCCACCACAGAAAATACAAGTCACCACATCTGACTAAATACATGGAGGGTATATCTGCATCTCCAGAGACACAGCTTGGCTGCAAAAAAAAAACCTTCACAGACAAAGCTGGACAAGACAAAAACATGAATATGCACAGAACTGTAAGGTCCACAGCAGGTGGACAGCAAAAACAAAAGCCAGGACTTATCTTTGTAGAAAAGCACAGCAAACTGAAGAGACCAGCAGGGAAGTGAATCCTCCAAAAACAATGGACAACTGGCAGGGACTAAAGAGTCCTGCAAGACTATATACCCCAGTCAGTTTTGCAATTAGTAGATACACCTGTCCAATCCTGCAGTCCAGGCACAACTGCATTACCCTCTACAACCACCGGAGGGAGCCCAAAAGCTGAATTCACAACACTGCTGCAAAGCACCACACAACAGAGGAAAGGCACAGGACCACAAACTCCACAAAACAAGCAGATTCACCACTGCAGCCAGAGAGCTCCTTATTCCAGACATGGTCAACATAGATTACTATATCACTGACAGTCAGCTGATGCATCAGGTGACTATTTAAACGATTGTGGGAGTAATCACAACCCACATCAGCTAATCAGCAATGCAGGAGCTGCCAGCAAGGAAACAGACATTAACCCTTGCTGGCCTGAAAGGAAAAAAGCTACATTTAAATTATAGCACAACCAGTGCTGCCACGAATTCAAACCTGAATCATGACGACAGTCTGGTACTTGTAGATAATGTTATCCCTTCCGCATCCTCCTCTGCTTTCTCCTCTTCTTCTGGCACTACCATCTCATCTCCTCCTGCAGGCTATTCAAAGTCTGCTCCAGCATATAGATGACCGGAATAGTGATGCAGATAACTGCGTCAGAGCTAACCATCTTGGTAGCCATTTCAAAACTGCAGAAGGGTGCAGAGGTCCTTAATCTGTGCCCACTCAAATGTCATATGCACCATATCCGTACTGTGTAGGCCCAGGCTATATGACATGACAAACTGCATCAGGGCTTGTTGCTGCTGCCACAGTCGGTGCAACATGAGCAGAGTGGAATCCCACCATGTCGGTACATCGCATATCAACCTGTTAACTGGCATGGACAAAGACCTCTGTATCGATGCAAGTTGATGACCTGAGGGGTGCGAACCGCGGAAATGAGCACACAGCTTCCATGCTTTCTGGAGCAGCTCACTCAGGCCAGGATAGAGGTTGAGAAAATGCTGTACCACCAGGATGAAGATGTGAGCCATGCAAGGCACGTGTATGAGCCTGCCTCGCAGTAAGGCCGCCACAAGGTTTGCACCATTATCGGACACGGCCTTCCCTGGATGCAGGTTCAGCGGAGACAGCCATTGATCAAACTCAGCCTGGAGAGCTTTTTACAATTCTTCAGCTGCATGACTGCGATCTCTAAGGCATATCAATTTTTAACACTGCCTGATTGTGGTTAGCCCTGGCTGCGCAGTACGTAGGTGGTGGGGATTCGCACTGCAGTGTTGCAACGTGTCTTTTATTAAGGCATAGGTTGAGGACGCAGAAGGAGGACCTAGAGGAGGGTGCAGAAGCAGCAGGGGAAGTGTTAAATGTGGAGGTTGGTTTGCAAGCCTTGAGGATTCCAAAACTTGTGGAGCAGCGCCTGCCACCATAGCCACCAGAGTCACCAAGTGCCTAGTCAGCAAGATGCTACATCCTTGGCCATGCTTACTCGTCGAAGTGTCTGTGGTGAAATGCACCCTGGTAGACAGATTTAGTCATGGAAAAGGTGATGTTGTCTGTGACATGCTGGTGTAGAGCAGGCACGGCTTTCTTAGAAAGTAATACAGCAATTGGTACTGGAGAACTGCGACGGCCATAAGCTTTCAGAATCCGTCTGTATCTACCAGGCGGAAAGGCAGCATTTCCATGGTCAACAGACTGGAGATGGTAGAGTTCAACCTCTTAGCTTTGTCATGCATAGAAGGAAACAATCTTTTACATGACCAAAACTGCGGAACTGTGGTCTGGCTGCAGTGCTGAGTGAAGGCAGAGTACGGTGAACCAAACAAACTGCTGGACTGTGAGAGGTGCAGGTGGAGATGTTGCGGTGAATTGAGAAAGTTGTGGTGTGCTCATTCTCTGATATCGGTCAAAAACAGCAGGCATGTTCTCTTCCGTTACAGCTGACTGTAGGCTCTCAGTCAGCGTGACTGGAGTGGGTAAAGAACCCGAGGTTCTGTGGTCAAAGACCTGCATCACAATAGTTGGCATGCTAACAGAGGAGGAGGAAGAAGCAGCAGATGCGATTGATGGGGCGGCTGATGGTTGTTGAGGCCCGCTGGTCCTCATTTTTGCACAGTGGGATTCCTGTTATGATAGGCAATTCAGTACTACAATGGACATAGCGGTCAGAGCACATACAGTGATCTGACAATAACCCAAAATCATAGAACGAGCTCTGAGACGTGGGAACTCTGCAGACCGCAATCCCTAATCCTCTCCAAACAACACAAGAGGCAGCCGTGGATTGTGCCTAACTCTGCCTATGCAACTCGGCACAGCCTGAGAAACTAACTAGCCTGAAGATAGAAAATAAGCCTACCTTGCCTCAGAGAAATACCCCAAAGGAAAAGGCAGCCCCCCACATATAATGACTGTGAGTTAAGATGAAAAGACAAACGTAGAGATGAAATAGATTCAGCAAAGTGAGGCCCGACTTTCTTAACAGATCGAGGACAGAAAAGGTAACTTTGCGGTCTACACAAAACCCTAAAGAAAACCACGCAAAGGGGGCAAAAAGACCCTCCGTACCGAACTAACGGCACGGAGGTACACCCTTTGCGTCCCAGAGCTTCCAGCAACAAAATAGACAAGCTGGACAGAAAAAATAGCAAACAAATAGCAAAGAAGAACTTAGCTATGCAGAGCAGCAGGCCACAGGAATGATCCAGGGAAAAGCAAGTCCAACACTGGAACATTGACAGGAAGCCAGGATCAAAGCATTAGGTGGAGTTAAGTAGAGAAGCACCTAACGACCTCACCAGGTCACCTGAGGGAGGAAACTCAGCCGCAGTACCACTTCCCTCCACCAACAGAAGCTCACAGAGAGAATCAGCCGAAGTACCACTTGTGACCACAGGAGGGAGCTCTGCCACAGAATTCACAACAGTACCCCCCCCTTGAGGAGGGGTCACCGAACCCTCACCAGAGCCCCCAGGCCGACCAGGATGAGCCACATGAAAGGCACGAACAAGATCGGGAGCATGGACATCAGAGGCAAAAAACCCAGGAATTATCTTCCTGAGCATAACCCTTCCATTTAACCAGATACTGGAGTTTCCGTCTAGAAACACGAGAATCCAAAATCTTCTCCACAATATACTCCAATTCCCCCTCCACCAAAACCGGGGCAGGAGGATCAACAGATGGAACCATAGGTGCCACGTATCTCCGCAACAATGACCTATGGAATACGTTATGTATGGAAAAAGAATCTGGAAGGGTCAGACGAAAAGACATAGGATTAAGAACCTCAGAAATCCTATACGGACCAATGAAACGAGGTTTAAACTTAGGAGAGGAAACCTTCATAGGAATATGACGAGAAGATAACCAAACCAAATCCCCAACACGAAGTCGGGGACCCACACGGCGTCTGCGATTAGCGAAACGTTGAGCCTTCTCCTGGGACAAGGTCAAATTGTCCACTACATGAGTCCAAATCTGCTGCAACCTGTCCACCACAGTATCCACACCAGGACAGTCCGAAGACTCAACCTGTCCTGAAGAGAAACGAGGATGGAACCCAGAATTGCAGAAAAATGGCGAAACCAAGGTAGCCGAGCTGGCCCGATTATTAAGGGCGAACTCAGCCAAAGGCAAAAAGGACACCCAGTCATCCTGATCGGCAGAAACAAAGCATCTCAGATATGTTTCCAAGGTCTGATTGGTTCGTTCGGTCTGGCCATTAGTCTGAGGATGGAAAGCCGAGGAAAAAGACAAGTCAATGCCCATCCTACCACAAAAGGCTCGCCAAAACCTTGAAACAAACTGGGAACCTCTGTCAGAAACGATATTCTCTGGAATGCCATGTAAACGAACCACATGCTGGAAGAACAATGGCACCAAATCAGAGGAGGAAGGCAATTTAGACAAGGGTACCAGATGGACCATCTTAGAAAAGCGATCACAGACCACCCAAATAACTGACATCTTTTGAGAAACGGGAAGATCAGAAATAAAATCCATAGAGATATGTGTCCAAGGCCTCTTCGGGACCGGCAAGGGCAAAAGCAACCCACTGGCACGAGAACAGCAGGGCTTAGCCCGAGCACAAATCCCACAGGACTGCACAAAATCACGCACATCCCGCGACAGAGACGGCCACCAAAAGGATCTAGCCACCAACTCTCTGGTACCAAAGATTCCAGGATGACCAGCCAACACCGAACAATGAACCTCAGAGATAACTTTATTGGTCCACCTATCAGGGACAAACAGTCTCCCCGCTGGACAACGATCAGGTTTATTAGCCTGAAATTTTTGCAGCACCCGCCGCAAATCAGGGGAGATGGCAGACACAATTACTCCTTCCTTGAGGATACCCGCCGGCTCAGACAAACCCGGAGAGTCGGGCACAAAACTCCTAGACAGAGCATCCGCCTTCACATTTTTAGAGCCCGGAAGGTACGAAATCACAAAGTCAAAACGGGCAAAAAACAGCGACCAACGAGCCTGTCTAGGATTCAACCGCTTAGCAGATTCAAGATAAGTCAAGTTCTTATGATCAGTCATTACCACCACGCGATGCTTAGCTCCTTCAAGCCAATGACGCCACTCCTCGAATGCCCACTTCATGGCCAGCAACTCTCGGTTGCCCACATCATAATTTCGCTCAGCAGGCGAAAACTTCCTGGAAAAAAAAGCGCATGGTTTCATCACTGAGCAATCAGAACCTCTCTGCGACAAAACAGCCCCTGCTCCAATCTCAGAAGCATCAACCTCGACCTGGAACGGAAGAGAAACATCTGGTTGACACAACACAGGGGCAGAAGAAAAACGACGCTTCAAGTCTTGAAAAGCTTCCACAGCAGCAGAAGACCAATTGACCAAATCAGCACCCTTCTTGGTCAAATCGGTCAATGGTTTGGCAATACTAGAAAAATTGCAGATGAAGCGACGATAAAAATTAGCAAAGCCCAGGAACTTTTGCAGACTTTTCAGAGATGTCGGCTGAGTCCAATCATGGATGGCTTGGACCTTAACAGGATCCATCTCGATAGTAGAAGGGGAAAAGATGAACCCCAAAAATGAAACCTTCTGCACACCAAAGAGACACTTTGATCCCTTCACAAACAAAGAATTAGCACGCAGGACCTGAAAAACTGTTCTGACCTGCTTCACATGAGACTCCAAATCATCCGAGAAGATCAAAATGTCATCCAAGTACACAATCAGGAATTTATCCAGGTACTCTCTGAAGATGTCATGCATAAAGGACTGAAACACTGATGGAGCATTGGCAAGTCCGAATGGCATCACTAGATACTCAAAATGACCCTCGGGCGTATTAAATGCAGTTTTCCATTCATCTCCTCACCTGATTCGCACCAGATTATACGCACCACGAAGATCTATCTTGGTGAACCAACTAGCCCCCTTAATCCGAGCAAACAAATCAGATAACAATGGCAAGGGGTACTGAAATTTAACCGTGATCTTATTTAGAAGGCGGTAATCTATACAAGGTCTCAGCGAACCATCCTTCTTGGCTACAAAAAAGAACCCTGCTCCTAATGGTGACGATGACGGGCGAATATGCCCCTTCTCCAGGGATTCCTTCACATAACTGCGCATAGCGGCGTGCTCAGGCACGGATAAATTAAACAGTCGACCTTTTGGGAATTTACTACCAGGAATCAAATTGATAGTACAATCACAATCCCTATGCGGAGGTAGGGCATCGGACTTGGGCTCATCATATACATCCCGGTAATCAGACAAGAACTCTGGAACCTCAGAAGGGGTGGATGACGAAATAGACAGAAATGGAACATCACCATGTACCCCCTGACAACCCCAGCTGGACACTGACATGGATTTCCAATCTAATACTGGATTATGGGCTTGTAGCCATGGCAACCCCAACACGACCACATCATGCAGATTATGCAACACCAGAAAGCGAATAACCTCCTGATTTGCAGGAGCCATGCACATGGTCAGCTGGGTCCAGTATTGAGGCTTATTCTTGGCCAAAGGCGTGGCATCAATTCCTCTCAATGGAATAGGACACTGCAAGGGCTCTAAGAGAAACCCACAACGCTTAGCATACTCCAAGTCCATCAAATTCAGGGCAGCGCCTGAATCCACAAATGCCATGACAGAATACGATGACAAAGAGCAGATCAAGGTAACGGACAGAAGAAATTTTGACTGTACCGTACCAATGGTGGCAGACCTAGCGAACCGCTTAGTGCGCCTAGGACAATCAGAGATAGCATGAGTGGAATCACCACAGTAGAAACACAGCCCATTCAGACATCTGTGTTCTTGCCGTTTAACTCTGGTCAAAGTCCTATCGCACTGCATAGGCTCAGGTTTAAGCTCAGGTAATACCGCCAAATGGTGCACAGATTTACGCTCACGCAAGCGTCGACCGATCTGAATGGCCAAAGACACAGACTCATTCAAACCAGCAGGCATAGGAAATCCCACCATGACATCCTTAAGGGCTTCAGAGAGACCCTTTCTGAACATAGCTGCCAGCGCAGATTCATTCCATTGAGTGAGCACGGACCACTTTCTAAATTTCTGACAATATACCTCTATCTCATCCTGACCCTGACAAAGAGCCAGCAAATTTTTCTCTGCCTGATCCACTGAATTAGGTTCATCGTACAGCAATCCGAGCGCCAGGAAAAACGCATTGATATTACTCATTGATTAATGCAGGATCTCCTGGCGCAAGAGAAAATGCCCAGTCCTGAGGGTCGCCGCGCAAAAAAGAAATAAAAATCAAAACCTGTTGAACTAGATCACCAGAGGAGCGAGGTTTCATGGCCAGAAAAAATTTACAATTATTTTTGAAACTCAGAAACTTAGTTCTATCTCCAAAAAACAAATCAGGAATAGGAATTCTTGGTTCCAACATAGCTTTCTGATCAATAGTGTCTTGAATCTTTTGTACTCTTGCCGAGAGCTGATCCACAAATGAAGACAGACTTCTAATGTCCATCGCTTCACCTGTGTACTGAACCACCCAAATGTCTAGGGAAAAAAAAGGCAAAACACAGTGCAAAGAAAAAAAAATGGTCTCAGAACTTCTTTTTTCCCTCTATTGAGAATCATTAGTACTTTGGGCTTCCTGTACTGTTATGAAAGGCAATTCAGTACTACAATGGACATAGCGGTCAGAGCACATACAGTGATCTGACAATAACCCAAAATCATAGAACGAGCTCTGAGACGTGGGAACTCTGCAGACCGCAATCCCTAATCCTCTCCAAACAACACTAGAGGCAGCCGTGGATTGCGCCTAACTCTGCCTATGCAACTCGGCACAGCCTGAGAAACTAACTAGCCTGAAGATAGAAAATAAGCCTACCTTGCCTCAGAGAAATACCCCAAAGGAAAAGGCAGCCCCCCACATATAATGACTGTGAGTTAAGATGAAAAGACAAACGTAGAGATGAAATAGATTCAGCAAAGTGAGGCCCGACTTTCTTAACAGATCGAGGACAGAAAAGGTAACTTTGCGGTCTACACAAAACCCTAAAGAAAACCACGCAAAGGGGGCAAAAAGACCCTCCGTACCGAACTAACGGCACGGAGGTACACCCTTTGCGTCCCAGAGCTTCCAGCAACAAAATAGACAAGCTGGACAGAAAAAATAGCAAACAAGTAGCAAAGAAGAACTTAGCTATGCAGAGCAGCAGGCCACAGGAATGATCCAGGGAAAAACAAGTCCAACACTGGAACATTGACAGGAAGCCAGGATCAAAGCATTAGGTGGAGTTAAGTAGAGAAGCACCTAACGACCTCACCAGATCACCTGAGGGAGGAAACTCAGAAGCCGCAGTACCACTTCCCTCCACCAACAGAAGCTCACAGAGAGAATCAGCCGAAGTACCACTTGTGACCACAGGAGGGAGCTCTGCCACAGAATTCACAATAGATTCCCACAGTAACACATGTTGATTGCGCATGTGAAAGTTCATACATGTAGTAGTCAAATTATTGCACTTTTTACCTCCACTCTGTTTGCAAAGTTGACAGATTTCATGAGTTGGCTCATCCTTTGCAGTGTCACAAAAGGCCCAGGCTAGGCAACCCTTGCCACACCTGCGAGCTACAGACCCATGGACGCTGCTGGTCACAGCCACAGTTATGGCTGAAGATGCATTGCTCGTCGTGGCTACATCACTAGGTGTCTGCGACGTACAGCGCAACGTAACCTGCTCGTCTTCCTCCTCAGATGACCAACTCAACAGTGTGCCTCTATGTTAATGCTAACTGGGATCTAACACCTCCTCATCATCATCCTCTGTGTTATCATATTCCTCGCCCTTGGAATCACCCTCCTCCTCTTCCTGACCTGACAGCACAGTATAGTCCATGTTAGCCTCAGATATCAGAGTCTGATCAGGATCACCCCCACCCCCCAGGGGTTAACGTCTGATGATGAGGGTCAGGATGCTGTTCGGACCCTACATCATCCTGCCCCGGATCCAAGCTTAAAATATTTTGGGCATTGGTTTAGATTTCCTTCTCTTCACTCCTTGAAGCTTTTGAAAACACTTCTGATGACCATTGGGTATAATGTGTAAACAGCTCTTCAGACTCACCAATTTGTGGTTCCGTATAGTCAGTTGTACAGTTGGAGAGTTGGGAGTCGGCGGGGGAAGCAAGGCTAATTTGGGTGCCACCTCTGTGGACTGTACTGGGTGTGATTTTGAGGTGGAGGAAGAGGAGGAGAGGCCACTTGAAGCTGTGCTTGCCATCCACTTGAGCACATGCTCTTTCTGGGCCTTATCAACAAGGAATACTGCTGTGCGTCTGCCAAAGAAAGGTAGTGGAGCAGCCCGTCCAGTAACAGTCTTTGCATAGGACGTGATGCTGTTGGTTTACAAGTGCTTTCACTAACCTTACCACCTACCCCACTAAGGCTGGTTTCACACTTGCGTTTCAAAACGCATGCATTTAAAAAAAAAAAACGCATGGTGAAAAAACGCATGTAAACGCATGCAAACGCTGTGTTTTTTTGATGCATGCGTTTTTGCATGTGGTGAAAAAAACGCGGCGTTTTCATGCGTTTTTTTCATGTGTTTGCGTTTTTTAAACGCATGCTGAGAAATGTGTGTCAGCTGCCAATCATCAAAATAAAGTAAAAAACCCACTATAAACAGATATAGTTAGGGTTAGGGTTGAGGGTAGGGTTAGGGGAAGGGATCATAACCCTAACCCTAAAGGGATCCTAACCCTAACCCTACCCCTAACCCTAAAGGGATTAGGGTTAGCGTTAGGGGTAGGGTTAGGATGCCTTTAGGGTTAGGGGTAGGGTTAGGGGTAGGGTTAGGGATAGGGTTAGGGTTAGGATCCCTTTATCACCTTTATGGTGGGGGGTGGCATATCAGTGTGTTTTCTGGGTTTTTTAAATAAAAACGCATGCGTTTTTAATGCAAACGCATGTGCTTAAAAACGCATGCGTTTACATAGACATCAATAGGTTTTTTTGCCGCGAAAAAACGCATGCTTTTTTTTGCGGCAAAAAAAACGCCGCAAAAATTACTACATGTTGCATTTATGCAACACAACGCATGCAGAGAAAAAACGCATGCGTTGCAAAAACACGTCAAAACGCATGCAAAAAAAAACGCATGCGTTTTTAATGTTAAATATAGGGGGGAAAACGCATGCTTTTTTTGCGTATTTTACCGCAAAAACGCAAAAAAAAACCGCAAATGTGAAACCAGCCTTACACTTCAACATCAAGCCTAATTCCCCTTCCACACAGCCTCGCTTTTTCACAGGCATGTTGCTCAGATCGTGTGGTAGCAGCACGGTATTTGCAACACAAAATTAGATTTGAGCTCTTTACCATCTCTGCAAACAACTGAATTTCAGCGCAGGTAAATTCCACAGTGAAACATGGCCTGCTGTATCGCGTGTGAGAGCGCTCACTGCATGTGTTGTGGGACACTCGCTTAGCAACGGGACTCAGTCACACAGGCACATTTTTTCTCATAAAAACAGTCGATGCGGTTTGTTATGGCATCATAAACCGGGTCATACACAGTCCATTACACTTCAAGGAACACAATAGGCACCAACAGGTGACATTAAACTGCATCTTTAATTTAGATATTTCAGATATGGCTTTCAACTCACAGTTCAGACACTACACCAGCCAGCCCTCCTTGACTAGTTCCCGGGGGTGTCCGTACGCAGTATCAATGTCTCTAGTCATTTGGTGCACACGACATTGGTTCACAGTCTCTAAACGCGATGGACCTCACTTCGTCCAGGTACTGTGGGAGACCACATAGTTCATTACTGACCCCCTGTCGTGTGCACACAATTCCCATACTCTGGGTTACCTTCCAGGAACTCCTGCTCCACATGCTGACTCCTGTCAGTCCTCTCTCCTCCAGGGAAACTGCCGAACTGGGATCACCAACTTGCCTGTCAGGTACACATCAGTCAGTCCAGATCCTCAGAAGGGCTGTAGCTCCCCCAATACAGTGCCATTGCAGACTCTGCATACACTCCTTCCCATGTGCTCTTCAGGAAGTCCTACTCCCAGGACTCGCAACACAGGTTGTACTATTCAGGAAGTCTTACTCCCAGGACGTCTTACTCCCAGGACTTCCAACACAGGCCACTGCGTGTGCTGTTCAGAATGTCCGTCCCCACCTGGGACCGTCCAACACACAAGTCTCTCACTGTGCTTATCAGGGATCTAATCATTCTCCCAGAATCTCCCAACACATAGAACTTTTTGTGTGCTATTCAGGGATCCGATCCTACTCCCAGGATCTCCCAACACACAAGTCTTCCAGATCCACAGCCTCTCAGTGCACTGTTCAGGGATCCAGTCCACACACAGGACCTCCCAACACACAAGATGTCCAGGATCTAAACACTCTAAATTACAGAGAGCACAGGAACCATTAAGACTCCATTGCAGAGATCACAGGAACCATGTGACCCACAGCCTGGTCGCATTATGTATTGTAACCACTCCTATAGATGGGTAGTGTGTGTGACTAGTTAGACCCGCCCAGCTCTCATAACTAGCCCTGTAAGCCTCCCTTCACAATTATACAAACACTTGTGGGACTACAGGCCCATAACAACAACATTACTTCAGGCTTACAGCGCAGACTCCCTCTGCAACACATAACAGCCATTTACAACTCTGTCAGTCACTGTTTCACCATCATTTTAACCACAGATATGCCTCCATGCATATCCCGAGGAGCACACACAGCGACCCATAGCTGTATCAGGGTTCACTGCACTACACGCGTTAATCACAGAACAAAGAATTGTTTGAGTGTGGATGAGTCCTGTATGACAAAGAAGATATGCTACAAACAATTTGAAAGTCAGATGTCTGCTACTGTATGACGTTAGGAACAGAAGAATTTTTTTGTGGCTTCTGGATAAAGCCTCTATAACACACTAGATGCTACAAACTGTTTTAATGTCAGGTCCCCTACTGTATAACACTAGGAACTGAAGATTTTTTGTGGCCTCTGGATAAGGCCTCTATAACACACTAGATGCAACAAACTATTTTAAAATCAGGTCTCCTACTGTATGACATTTAGCAACAGAAAAAATGTATTGGTTATGTGCGTGACATCTGCATACAGCTTAATTTCAATCCAAAAAAATGAAAAAGTGTGATATGGTGGGCAGTCTAACTTTTTGCAATATAAAAATTATAATTTTTTTAATGTGTGTTAGGTCTGCAGACAGTTTCATATCACCACAGCACTAAAGACAAGGTGGGATACAACAGGCTGTTTCACATTTAGCTAGTGAAAAAGTATTATTTAGAATGCTGTACTCATGCATGGAGCCGATTAGAAGCAGTGCACAACAAAATTGTAGGACATGTCCCCTGCTGGCTTTGTCTTTTGACCTCAGTAATGAGAAAAAAAATGCTGGAAGTGGAAGGTACATTTAACCGCCACACTCGACACTAGCTAGCTACACTATCTGACTGATATACTACTGTGGGTAAAATCCTGGAGGGCATTCTAAGGGACGCTATACTGGAGTATCTGAAGAGGAATAACCTCATGACCCAGTATCAGCACGGGTTTACTAGGGACCGTTCATGTCAGACTAATTTGATCAGTTTCTATGAAGAGGTAAGTTCCGGACTGGACCAAGGGAACCCAGTGGATGTAGTGTATATGGACTTTTCAAAAGCTTTTGATACGGTGCCACACAAAAGGTTGATACATAAAATGAGAATAATGGGGATAGGGGAAAATATGTGCAAGTGGGTTGAGAGCTGGCTCAGGGATAGGAAACAAAGGGTGGTTATTAATGGAGCACACTCGGACTGGGTAGCGGTTAGCAGTGGGGACCACAGGGGTCAGTATTGGGCCCTCTTCTTTTTAACATATTTATTAATGACCTTGTAGGGGGCATTCAGAGTAGAATTTCAATATTTGCAGATGACACTAAACTCTGCAGGGTAATCAATACAGAGGACAATTTTATATTACAGGATGATTTATGTAAACTAGAAGCTTGGGCTGATAAATGGCAAATGAGCTTTAATGGGGATAAATGTAAGGTCATGCACTTGGGTAGAAGTAATAAGATGTATAATTATGTGCTTAATTCTAAAACTCTGGGCAAAACCATCAATGAAAAAGACCTGGGTGTATGGGTGGATGACAAACTCATATTCAGTGGCCAGTGTCAGGCAGCTGCTACAAAGGCAAATAAAATAATGGGATGCATTAAAAGAGGCATAGATGCTCATGAGGAGAACATAATTTTACCTCTATACAAGTCACTAGTTCGACCACACTTAGAATACTGTGCACAGTTCTGGTCTCCGGTGTTTAAGAAAGACATAGCTGAACTGGAGCAGGTGCAGAGAAGAGCGACCAAGGTTATTAGAGGACTGGGGGATCTGCAATACCAAGATAGGTTATTACACTTGGGGCTATTTAGTTTGGAAAAACAAAGACTAAGGGGTGATCTTATTTTAATGTATAAATATATGAGGGGACAGTACAAAGACCTTTCTGATGATCTTTTTAATCATAGACCTGAAACAGGGACAAGGGGGCATCCTCTGCGTTTGGAGGAAAAAAGGTTTAAGCATAATAACAGACGCGGATTCTTTACTGTAAGAGCAGTGAGACTATGGAACTTTCTGCCGTATGATGTTGTAATGAGTGATTCATTACTTAAATTTAAGAGGGGACTGGATACCTTTCTGGAAAAGTATAATGTTACAGGGTATATACACTAGATTCCTTGATAGGGCGTTGATCCAGGGAACTAGTCTGATTGCCGTATGTGGAGTCGGGAAGGAATTTTTTTCCCAAATGTGGAGCTTACTCTTTGCCACATGGGTTTTTTTTGCCTTCCTCTGGATCAACATGTTAGGGCATGTTAGGTTAGGCTATGGGTTGAACTAGATGGACATATAGTCTTCCTTCAACCTTAATAACTATGTAACTATATATGTAACTATGTAACAACTGCCTAGCTAACTAGCTTGCTGAAAACAGTGCCAGCATCAGGAGCAGCCTCTCTTGCACTGTTACATTGTCAAAATGGTGCTAAAACAAGATGTCCGCTCTTTATTTGGAGGGGGACATGTGATTTCAGCAGCCAATGACACAAGCCGTGGTGTCAGGACATTGTGGATGTTTCCTGCCCCCAGATTGTGTGCACATTGCAGCTAGCCAATGTAAGGGAAAAAAAAAAACTTCACAAGAACACAACGCCTCTGAGCTCTGCAAATCCCTTCCCTTCATGGAACATATGCAAAACGCTCATGATACAGTAACACCACCAATATCGTTGCAAAAATGCTGAAAATACTTTTGTGGCAACGCAAATATTTTCCCGCACTCATTACCGAATGTTACCAATTTTTACCGATTTTATAAAAATTTGCTTGTGTTTCGGATCACGAATGCAAATGTGCCATATTCGTGCCAAACTTATGTTTGGCAATCGTTTTCCAAACAAATGCGCCCATCACTAAAAATCACCACAAATCTACTTTTATAAAAAATATTAATAGCCATCTTTTACAGAATTAATTATTGTTTGAGCTTGGTTGCAGAATGTGAATTTTGACCCAAACTGAAAAATTTGACACTTGGCACAAAGGAATTATCTGTTCATATTTCCAAGTCAATAAAGCTCATTAAAAGTATGCCTACAATATAAACTATTCCACAAGAGTTCAGTTTAGGATGAAATTGACAGGAATAATACACTCGCTCATTACAAATCCAATTACTGTGTTGAACATTTTCCATAACAAATAGAAGAGAAGGATTTCTGCACATTGATTGTATGTGTGCGGTTACCTAGCAACAAATAAAAAGACTGTATAAAAATCTGTATAAATACAAAAAAAATTTAAGTCCTAAAATCAGGCCACATCCTAGATTGTGAACAGGTATAATAACTGTTGTTCTAGAGCCTAAGAGGAGGCTTAAAGGTCCATCTGTCACATACACGTGGTCAAAATTGTTGGTACCCCTCGTTTAATGACAGAAAAACCCACAATGGTCACAGAAATAACTTGAATCTGACAAAAATAATAAATAAAAAATATCTGTGGAAGCATGGTTGAAAAGCAATATCTAACTTTCATTTGTTCATTTTCATAGATTTTTAATTTATTATTATTTTTGTCAGATTCAAGTTATTTCTGTGACCATTGTGGGTTTTTCTGTCATTAAACGAGGGGTACCAACAATTTTGACCACATGTGTATACAGACTCCAGTATTAAAAGTAGGATATGGTAATTTGACAGCCATGTGACAAATCTTGCATCAGGAACGAAGAGCTACATGTTTCACCTCTACATGAGTCCCATGTTGCCAAAGAAATGGTCTTGTTAATGGTCCAGTGTTGACAATAATGTCATAGACAAGCTGGAAACTTTAAAAAGTCACCACTGCAGCCACTAATTCACAAGACTCACTTGTGTTATCAGTCCATGAAATACCAATCACACAAATAATGCCCAATGCGTCAAGTCCTTTTTCAGCATCAAATGTAGATAAAGCACCAAGAAAAGGGGATAGATGTTCAGAAAAAAACATAATCACATTCAGGGTGAGAATAGTTAGAAAAACGTATTTGAAATTCAAAATTCAGATGTGTTGTATGTTTAGAAAAGTTATTGGAGTTTAGGTAGAACAAAATATTTCATCATAGTTGTTCAAATTTATCACTACGCACCAAGGACACAACTGACTGACAAATCCAGGCCCGCTACATCTGCTTCAGATACAGTAATGGCCATGTTTTTTTATTTCTATGCAACCTGATAAGCTAATATGAGTAGCAGATGAAGGCAAGTACAAAGTTAATTTAGAGAGATTTCAAACTTCAGGGACCCTTTAACTGATTTATACTGCCCAATTATAGTGAAAGAACATTACTGCAAGGTGAGATGATTTTTAAGCTGACTTAAAAATCATTATTTTTGGCAGCACATCATAGTGTATAAATAGAACAAGTGCTGCCAAGAACATTATCAGCTGTAAGATGGCCACCGGACAGATCCTCAAGGGGAGATATGTATCTGATAGCCTCAGTGATGTAAGCCCATAAAAGCAGGCTCCAGCACTTATAGTACTGAGAGAGTTAAAAAGGAGTGTCCAGGGCCGAGTTTTTATGAGCATTCAGAGAGATGGGTGGCACTGGCTGTTCAGATATCCCCACCCCGGGGCGTTATATGGCAGACATAAAGGAGACCAGTTGTTTCATTCAGTGTCTTTGTCTGGAGGTGAGTAGTATTGCTTGTGTTTGCTAAAGGACTCAATAGCTGGACACTAACCTGAGCAGGTGAACCTGCAATACTGTATGAACTATTTACTCTGTGTTTTCACTTTGTGCCCAGGATGCTGTTTTGTGTGGTTTCCAGATCAGTTTATAAAGTCTTAATAAACCAACCTGGACATTTTACTCAAATCGTTACCTGTGACTCCCTCAATTGCAATCGAGTGAGTAGAAACTCTACAATTGATACTAGAAGCAGGGGAATTGATAAAGCAACTGGTGCAGACTAGTCTCCTGCTCCAACAGCTATGGCAGCATAAGTGGCAACAGCAGCAGTAAGTGCAGCACGGGCAGCAGATGGAACTTATGACCAAGGCGATCCATGGCAGTGCAACCACTCCACCCTCAAGTCAAGGTGATGACTGACACGTGAGGAAGATGTTAATGAGTGCCTTGCAAAAGATGGCCCCAGGTGATCACGTTGAGGCATTCCTGACGGTTTTCAAAAGCGAAGTGAGATAAAGTGCCTCCACAGCAGTGGGAGGAGGTTATTGCACCATATCTAATAGAGGAATCACAGAAAGACTATTATGATTTGGCCTTACAGAATGCAAATGAGTACACAAAGTTGAAAACTGAGATCTTGAAGAGCATAGAAGTGACTGACTGACACGGTGCAATGGGTGCACCGCTGGGTCTATTATGGTGAAAAACCTCCCAGTCCCAAATGTACAACCTCCTAATAGTGGTTGCAACCTGAATGTTCATCCCTAGCGCAGATGGTGAAGAGGGTCTTCATGGACAGATTCATGCACTTCCTTCCTAGGCCGATGCAATCCTAGGTTGCCCAGGAAGATCCCCGGAATGCTAATCACTAGGTGGGCCTGGTGGAAAGGTACAAGGCAGTTGGGAGTTCCTTGGGAGGCAAGGGGTTTTAACATCTCCATACTGGGGTTCCCAAACTAGAGCCACGCCTGAGGGGCATCCAAGATTCCAGGAAGCCTCTGATTTGTTGCTAAAAGTCCCATCCAATAACATAATTTGTTGGAGGTGTCACACTCTGGGTCACATAGCCGCTTGTTGCCACATGACCACTGAGCCAACGGACTGCAGAATAGAATGGCAGTGCTCTACTTTGCATATAATGCCTGCAGTGCTGTCCTTCAACCAGGTGAGGGATCACAGGCATGTTCCGTATTAGTGAACAAAATGCAAATGACTGATCTGTTGAACTCGGGAAATTTGGTAACTCTATTGAGAGCCACAATTCCTTATCGGTTGATTGCTAGGAAGATGGTGGGCATCCACTGTATCCATGGGGAGGCTAAAGACTACCCTGTGGCCCTAGTGGTCATAAACACAAACTGTGGCACCGAGCCCCATGAGGTTGGCATAGTCAAGGACCCATTATACCCTGTTATAATAGGGCGAGACTTTGCCTTGTTTTGGACTTGTGGGGGAAAGTTAGAATGTCTGGCTGCCCGGACCACAGCCAGGTCACTCCTAAAGAAACCTTGTTGCAGGCCGCAGCTGACTGGCTTCCCTTTTGATTCCTTGTTGGCAATTAGAATGAGGCAGCTTCCCCTGGAGGTGTCCATGGGAAACTCTGGAACCACCCAACTCAGGGACTTAACTCTAAAAGGGGCATATGATAATGTGACTGTACCCTTGATCCCGAAGCCTGTTTTCATTTTCCTGACTAGGCCAATTTTTACAATTCTGACCAATGTCACTTTATGAGGTCATAACTCTGGAACGCTTCAACGGATCCCAGAGGTTTCTGAGACTGTTTTCTCGTGACATATTGTAATTTATAAAAGTGGTAACATTTCTTTGATATCACTTGTGTTTATTTGTGGAAAAATGGAAATTTGATGAAAATGTAGAACATTTTGCAATTTTCAAACTTTTAATTTTTATGCCCTCAAATCAGAGAGTCATATCGCACAAAAAAGTTAAAAAACAACATTTCCCACATATCTACTTTACATCAGCACAATTTTGGAAACATAATGTGTTTTGTTAGGAAGTTATAAGGGTTAAAATTTGACCAGCGATTTCTCCATTTTACAACAAAATTAGCAAAACCATTTTTTTAGGAACCACCCCACATTTGAAGTGACTTTGAGGGACCTATATAACAAAAATAGCCTAAAATCACACCAACCTTAAAATTGCACCCCTCTAGGTACCCAAAACCACATTCAAGAAGTTTTGTTAACCCTTCAAGTGCTTCACAGGAATTTTTACAAAATGTTTTTCTTTAGACCTATTTTTTTTTTTTAAATTTCGCAAGGGTAACATTACAAAATGGACCATACATTTTGTAGTGCAATTTCTCCTTAGCATGCCGATACTCCATATGTGGGGGAAATCTACTGTTTGGGAGCACGGCAAGGCTCAGAAGGGAAGGAGTGCCATTTCACTTTTTGAATGCAAAATTTGTAGGTATAATTAGCGGACGTTATGTCATGTTTGGAGAGCCCCTTATGTCTCTAAACAGTGGAAACCCCCCACAAGTGAAACCATTTTGGAAACTAGACCCCTTATGGAACTTATCTAGATGTGTATTGAGCACCTTGAACTCACAGGTGCTTCACAGAAGTTTATAGCGTAGAGCCGTGGAAATAAAAAAAATCTAATTTTTCCCAAGTAAATCTTTTTCAGCTCCATATTTTGCGTTTTCTTAAGAGTAACAGGAGAAATTGCTCCATACAATTTATTGTGCAATTTCTGCTTAGTACGGCGATACACCATATGAGGGGCAATACTACTGTTTGGGCGCACGGCAGGGCTTGGAAGGGAAGGCGCGCCATTTGAGTTTTTGAATAAAAAGTTGATGGACTAATTAGTGGACGCCATCTCGCGTTTCAAGAGCCCCTGATGTGCCTAAACAGTGGAAACCCCCCACAAATAACACTATTTTGGAAACTAGAAACCTTTGGGACCTTATCTAGATGTATATTGAGCACCTTGAACCCCCAGGTGCTTCACAGAAGTTTATAACGTTAAGCCGTGAAAATAAAAAATAAAAAATCACATTTTTTTCCTCAAAAATCTTTAGCCACAAATTTTGTATTTTCACAAGAGCTATATTTTTTCATATTTTGGCCCACAGTGATGGCTTGTTTTTTTGCTGGGCAAGCCGACGTTTTTATTGGTAACATTTTCGGGCACATGACATTTTTTGATCGCTGTCTATTCTGATTTTTGAGAGAAAGAATTAACAAAAACCAGCAATTCGGGAATTGCATTTTTTTCCTTAATACTGTTCCACGTGTGGTAAAATTGGTAAGACCACTTTATTCTTCGGGTCAGTACGATTACAGCCATACTGTATTTATATCTTTTTTTATGTTTTCGCGCTTTTACACAATAAAAACTATTTTTTCAGAAAAAATAATTTTGCATGACTTTACTCTGAGAGCTATAACTTTTTCATTTTTTTGCTGATGGAGCTGTATGGCGGCTTATTTTTGCAGGACAAGGAGACATTTTCAGCAGTACCATTTTTATATCCATCTTTTTGGTCACGTTTTATTGCACTTTTTGTTTGGTGGTATGATGATAAAGCATTGTTCTTTGCCTATGTTTATTTTTTTACGGTGTTCACTGAAGGGGGACAGTTTTATAGAGTGCGCTGTTATGGACGGGGCGATAACAAATTTGTGTACTTTTATTGTTTTTTATTTGCATAAATAAATGTATTTATTGGAAAAATATATAATGTATTTCCTTTACTAATATTTTTATACTTTGTAATATTTTTTTCCTAACTTTTTAACATTGTCCCGGGATGGGACATTAATATATTACATATATTACATCAGATCGCTGATCTGACACTCTGCACTGCAGAGTATCAGATCAGGATCTGACATGCAGGGAAGGAAGAGCTCACAAGCACCTTCCCTGTAGGACTCAGAAGGACCCTGTGGCCATCTTGGGGCCAGGGATCTCCATGGAGACCATCAGGACAACGCGATTGCATTGCGTTGTCTTAATGGAAGCGAGCAGGGAGCCCCCTCTCTACACGATGCCCCATCTGCCACTACTGACAGCAGCATCAGAGGGGTTAAATGCCCATGATCGGTGCTAGCACTGATAGTGGGTGTTGCCATAGGGTGTCATCTGTCACATACAGCTGACATCTGCACCCAATCGCCACGCGATCAGTGCACCGTACTAGCACTGCTGTTTGGGGGAACACATCTCCCACAGAGCAGTATTAGTATGGCGCATGTTGGGAAGGGGTTAATGGGGTGGTTCAAGAGCTGGGGTCCGACACACGATATCCATATTTTGCTGTAAATGGGGAGTTACCATATCGGGTCACCAGAGAGTGAAGGTAATCAAGCAGTTACTTGTACCATGGCCATACATAGTAGGGTGTTAGACAAGGACCATGCTCATGAGTTATGTGCTCATCTGGGGGTAGACAAAAAACAGTAACGGATCCTCCAGAGGTTATATTGGCCTAGTTGTCACTGAGAAATCTTGAACTATTGTAGGTCCTGTCCCACCTGCCAGCTGACCTCCCGGGTGGCTCACTTCTGTAGCCCCTTAGTGCCATTGCCCATCATTGAGGTCCTTTTTGATTACATAGCAATGGATCTAGTGGGACCCCTGGTCAAGTCAGCTAGAGGGCATCAGTACATCCAGGTGATCTTGAGTATGCTACATGGTATCCAGAGGCCATACCACTATGAAGCTACTATGCCAAGTGCATAGTTTGTGAGTTGGTCCATGTCTTTTCCAGAATGGGGTTGCCTAAGGACATCCTAATGGACCAAGGGACTCCATACATGTCAAAAGTAATGAGAGAGTTTTGCAAAACCCTGCAAATCGCACAACTCAGGTCCTCAGTCTACCATCCACAGAGAGAGTGGAAAGGTTTAATAAAACCTTGAAGGCCATGTTAAAGAAGTTTCTTCTCATTTGAACTGTTTTATGGTCGACAGCCCTGTGGACTCCTGGATGTAGCAAAGGAGACTTGGGAAGCGGAGTCTACACCCTACAAGAGTGTGATCGAACATGTGGCCCAAATGTAAGAGAGAATTGGTAAGGTGATGTTCATTGTGAAAAAATGTTTCCTCAAAACACAAGAGGCACAGTCGAGGGTGTACAATTTGTGAATATGAGACACTTCAACCCTAGGGATCAGGTAGTGGTGCTGGACCTATGGTGGAGAGAAACTTTCTGGCCAAGTGGCAGGGCCCCTATCAAGTTGTCAAAAAGGTTGGTGATGTCAACTATAAAATCCACCAACCAAGGAGAAGGAAGGCCTACCACGTCTACCACCTCAACCTGATTAAGCCATGGTGAAATAGGGAGCCCTTGGAAGCTCTGTGCTTTGATGGCTACATCTAAAGCAAACATAAAAGAGGTCAATGCAGCAGAGTCACTGTCACAGGCCCAAATGCAGCAGTGCTGAGAATTGTTACATCGGAACAGAGACCTGTTCTCAGAATTACCAGGTTTTGCGCAGATCATAGAGCATGAGGTTCTTATGGAGCCTTATGTTCAGGTGATATTGAAGCCGTATCAGATCCCCGAAGACTGCTGAGAGATGATCTAGAAAGAGGTGAAGAGGATGCTGAGACTGGGAGTCATTCAAGAGTCTAAGAGTTGCTGGTCCAGTCTAACATAGTAACATAGTAACATAGTTAGTAAGGCCGAAAAAAGACATTTGTCCATCCAGTTCAGCCTATATTCCATCATAATAAATACCCAGATCTACGTCCTTCTACAGAACCTAATAATTGTATGATACAATATTGTTCTGCTCCAGGAAGACATCCAGGCCTCTCTTGAACCCCTCGACTGAGTTCGCCATCACCACCTCCTCAGGCAAGCAATTCCAGATTCTCACTGCCCTAACAGTAAAGAATCCTCTTCTATGTTGGTGGAAAAACCTTCTCTCCTCCAGACGCAAAGAATGCCCCCTTGTGCCCGTCACCTTCCTTGGTATAAACAGATCCTCAGCGAGATATTTGTATTGTCCCCTTATATACTTATACATGGTTATTAGATCGCCCCTCAGTCGTCTTTTTTCTAGACTAAATAATCCTAATTTCGCTAATCTATCTGGGTATTGTAGTTCTCCCATCCCCTTTATTAATTTTGTTGCCCTCCTTTGTACTCTCTCTAGTTCCATTATATCCTTCCTGAGCACCGGTGCCCAAAACTGGACACAGTACTCCATGTGCGGTCTAACTAGGGATTTGTACAGAGGCAGTATAATGCTCTCATCATGTGTATCCAGACCTCTTTTAATGCACCCCATGATCCTGTTTGCCTTGGCAGCTGCTGCCTGGCACTGGCTGCTCCAGGTAAGTTTATCATTAACTAGGATCCCCAAGTCCTTCTCCCTGTCAGATTTACCCAGTGGTTTCCCGTTCAGTGTGTAATGGTGATATTGATTCCCTCTTCCCATGTGTATAACCTTACATTTATCATTGTTAAACCTCATCTGCCACCTTTCAGCCCAAGTTTCCAACTTATCCAGATCCATCTGTAGCAGAATACTATCTTCTCTTGTATTAACTGCTTTACATAGTTTTGTATCATCTGCAAATATCGATATTTTACTGTGTAAACCTTCTACCAGATCATTAATGAATATGTTGAAGAGAACAGGTCCCAATACTGACCCCTGCGGTACCCCACTGGTCACAGCGACCCAGTTAGAGACTATACCATTTATAACCACCCTCTGCTTTCTATCACTAAGCCAGTTACTAACCCATTTACACACATTTTCCCCCAGACCAAGCATTCTCATTTTGTGTACCAACCTCTTGTGCGGCACGGTATCAAACGCTTTGGAAAAATCGAGATATACCACGTCCAATGACTCACCATGGTCCAGTCTATAGCTTACCTCTTCATAAAAACTGATTAGATTGGTTTGACAGGAGCGATTTCTCATAAACCCATGCTGATATGGAGTTAAACAGTTATTCTCATTGAGATAATCCAGAATAACATCCCTCAGAAACCCTTCAAATATTTTACCAACAATAGAGGTTAGACTTACTGGCCTATAATTTCCAGGTTCACTTTTAGAGCCCTTTTTGAATATTGGCACCACATTTGCTATGCGCCAGTCCTGCGGAACAGACCCTGTCGCTATAGAGTCACTAAAAATAAGAAATAATGGTTTATCTATTACATTACTTAGTTCTCTTAGTACTCGTGGGTGTATGCCATCCGGACCCGGAGATTTATCTATTTTAATCTTATTTAGCCGGTTTCGCACCTCTTCTTGGGTTAGATTGGTGACCCTTAATATAGGGTTTTCATTGTTTCTTGGGATTTCACCTAGCATTTCATTTTCCACTGTGAATACCGTGGAGAAGAAGGTGTTTAATATGTTAGCTTTTTCCTCGTCATCTACAACCATTCTTTCCTCACTATTTTTTAAGGGGCCTACATTTTCAGTTTTTATTCTTTTACTATTGATATAGTTGAAGAACAGTTTGGGATTAGTTTTACTCTCCTTAGCAATGTGCTTCTCTGTTTCCTTTTTGGCAGCTTTAATTAGTTTTTTAGATAAAGTATTTTTCTCCCTATAGTTTTTTAGAGCTTCAATGGTGCCATCCTGCTTTAGTAGTGCAAATGCTTTCTTTTTACTGTTAATTGCCTGTCTTACTTCTTTGTTTAGCCACATTGGGTTTTTCCTATTTCTAGTCCTTTTATTCCCACAAGGTATAAACCGCTTACACTGCCTATTTAGGATGTTCTTAAACATTTCCCATTTATTATCTGTATTCTCATTTCTGAGGATATTGTCCCAGTCTACCAGATTAAGGGCATCTCTAAGCTGTTCAAACTTTGCCTTCCTAAAGTTCAATGTTTTTGTGACTCCCTGACAAGTCCCCCTAGTGAAAGACAGGTGAAACTGCACAATATTGTGGTCGCTATTTCCTAAATGCCCAACCACCTGCAGATTTGTTATTCTGTCAGGTCTATTAGATAGTATTAGGTCTAAAAGTGCTGCTCCTCTGGTTGGATTCTGCACCAATTGTGAAAGATAATTTTTCTTGGTTATTAGCAGAAACCTGTTGCCTTTATGGGTTTCACAGGTTTCTGTTTCCCAGTTAATATCCGGGTAGTTAAAGTCCCCCATAACCAGGACCTCATTATGGGTTGCAGCTTCATCTATCTGCTTTAGAAGTAGACTTTCCATGCTTTCTGTTATATTTGGGGGTTTGTAACAGACCCCAATGAGAATTTTGTTACCATTTTTCCCTCCATGAATTTCAACCCATATGGACTCGACATCCTCATTCCCTTCGCTAATATCCTCCCTTAAAGTGGACTTTAGACAAGACTTTACATAGAGACAAACCCCTCCTCCTCTCCGATTTTTACGATCCTTTCTAAGCAGACTGTAACCCTGTAAGTTAACTGCCCAGTCATAGCTTTCATCTAACCATGTCTCGGTTATTCCCACTATGTCAAAGTTACCTGTAGATATTTCTGCTTCTAGTTCTTCCATCTTGTTTGTCAGGCTTCTGGCGTTTGCGAGCATGCAGTTTAGAGGATTTTGTTTTGTTCCAATCTCCTCACTGTGGATTGTTTTAGAAATGTTCTTACCTCCCTTCTGAGTATGTTTTCCTGGGTCGTCTTTGTTCGAGTCTAATGTTTTTCTTCCCGTCCCCTCTTCTTCTAGTTTAACGCCCTCCTGATGAGTGTAGCGAGTCTTCTGGCGAATGTGTGTTTCCCAGGTTTGTTGAGGTGTAGTCCGTCTCTGGCGAGGAGTCCATCATACCAGTAATTCACACCGTGGTCCAGGAATCCAAATCCTTGTTGTCTGCACCATCGTCTTAGCCAGTTGTTTGCATCAAGGATCCTGTTCCATCTCCTGGTGCCATGCCCGTCTACTGGAAGGATAGAAGAAAAAACTACCTGTGCATCCAGTTCCTTTACTTTCTTCCCCAACTCTTCAAAGTCCTTGCAGATTGTCGGTAGGTCCTTCCTTGCCGTGTCATTGGTGCCAACATGTATCAGAAGAAATGGGTGGACGTCCTTGGAGCTGAAGAGCTTTGGTATCCTATCGGTCACATCCTTGATCATCGCACCTGGAAGGCAGCATACTTCTCTTGCAGTTATGTCCGGTCTGCAGATGGCTGCTTCGGTGCCTCTCAGTAGTGAGTCTCCCACCACCACCACTCTTCGTTGCTTCTTGGCTGTACTTTTTGCTGTCACTTGTTGCTGTGTGCCCTTTTCTTTTTTGCTTGCTGGTATTGCTTCATACTTAGGTGTGCCATCTTCATCCTCTACAAAGATTTGATATCGGTTCTTCAGTTGTGTGGTTGGTGATTTCTCCATGGTCTTCTTGCTTCTTTTGGTCACATGCTTCCACTCATCTGCTTTTGGAGGTTCTCTGACACTTTTTGCACCTTCTGTGACCAGTAGAGATGCTTCTGTTCTGTCTAGAAAGTCTTCATTCTCTTTGATGAGTTTCAAAGTTGCTATTCTTTCTTCCAGACCCCGCACCTTTTCTTCTAAAAGGGCCACTAGTCTACACTTCTGACAGGTGAAATTGGATTCTTCTTCTGGTCGATCTGTGAACATGTAGCACATGCTGCAGCTCACCATGTAGGTTGTCACATCTGCCATGTTGCTCCTAGATCCTGCTGACTTGCTGTGTGTTTTCCTTCTTGTGTAATCTACTCAGCCAAGCTCTCTTGCAATAATGTCCTACAGGCAAAAATTACGGCGCGCGGTTTGGTGATGCTTTCGAAGCAGCTGGTCCCGGCTGTATCCAACGATCTTCTAGCTTAGGGAGACTTCGCTTCTCCCAGAAGGCACCTGGAATATGCAAATTAGCCTCCTGAAGCTTGAATCCCTGGTTTGGTGATGCTTTCGAAGCAGCTGGTCCCGGCTGTATCCAACGATCTTCTAGCTTAGGGAGACTTCGCTTCTCCCAGAAGGCACCTGGAATATGCAAATTAGCCTCCTGAAGCTTGAATCCCTGGTTTGGTGATGCTTTCGAAGCAGCTGGTCCCGGCTGTACCCAACGATCTTCTAGCTTAGGGAGACTTCGCTTCTCCCAGAAGGCACCTGGAATATGCAAATTAGCCTCCTGAAGCTTGAATCCCTGGTTTGGTGATGCTTTCGAAGCAGCTGGTCCCGGCTGTACCCAACGATCTTCTAGCTTAGGGAGACTTCGCTTCTCCCAGAAGGCACCTGGAATATGCAAATTAGCCTCCTGAAGCTTGAATCCCTGGTTTGGTGATGCTTTCGAAGCAGCTGGTCCCGGCTGTACCCAACGATCTTCTAGCTTAGGGAGACTTCGCTTCTCCCAGAAGGCACCTGGAATATGCAAATTAGCCTCCTGAAGCTTGAATCCCTGGTTTGGTGATGCTTTCGAAGCAGCTGGTCCCGGCTGTACCCAACGATCTTCTAGCTTAGGGAGACTTCGCTTCTCCCAGAAGGCACCTGGAATATGCAAATTAGCCTCCTGAAGCTTGAATCCCTGGTTTGGTGATGCTTTCGAAGCAGCTGGTCCCGGCTGTACCCAACGATCTTCTAGCTTAGGGAGACTTCGCTTCTCCCAGAAGGCACCTGGAATATGCAAATTAGCCTCCTGAAGCTTGAATCCCTGGTTTGGTGATGCTTTCGAAGCAGCTGGTCCCGGCTGTATCCAACGATCTTCTAGCTTAGGGAGACTTCGCTTCTCCCAGAAGGCACCTGGAATATGCAAATTAGCCTCCTGAAGCTTGAATCCCTGGTTTCAGTCTGATAGTCTTAGTGCAGAAACCAGATGGAAAATGGCAATTTTGCAATGATTATAGGAAGCTTAATGAGGTCTCTAAGTTCTATACATATCCAATGCCTCATGTCGATGAAATGAATGAAAGTCTAGGTCTAGCCTGGTACATTACCACCCGGTACTTCACGAATGGGTATTGGTAAATTCCCATGTCCAAAAATACCAAGAAGAAGATGGCCTTCTAAACAACAGATGGATGTTTTCAGTACACAAGGATGCAGCTTAAGCTGCAAGTAGCTTTGGCTACCTTCTAGAGAGCCATGGACTGGATCCTAGCTCCCTACAAGAAGTACAAAGCAGGCTATCTGGGTGAGATCGTGATCTTCAGTCAGGATTGGGGAAGCGATCTCAGCAAAATCCAGGCAATGTGCCATGGGAATGGAGGAAGCTGAATACGTGGGCTACGTCATAGGCAGAGGCGAAATACAGCCCAAAATAAACAAAGCTGACAATAACGCATGTACTATTTTACTTTATGTTTTCACCTTGTGCTGGAAAAGGCTGTTTTGTTTGGTTTCCTGACCTGTTTAAGAATCTCTAATAAACCAGCCTGGACATTTTTACTGAAACCCGGTTCTGTGCCTACCTCAAACACAACCAAGTGAGTAGAAACCCTACACAGCAAATACACACTGAACAATCTACTACTGATCTTTCTATTAAAATAGGACATGCAATCGGCCTGTCTAAACTGGTATTAAACAACAGCAAACAAGTACTAGACTTGGGTTCATTTCACGTTGCAAACCAGGAGGTGTAAATCCACCCTTATACATAAGAAAGATCATGATGACCTATTCTATATGATATCAGCCAGGATGACTAAACAAATGAATTCTTCCTTAAATAATTTTATACTTCAAATTTGCTTACCAAAACAGGATTATACGTATATTTCCCCTTCTCCAAAAGGTTCGTGCAGATTTACCCCAATCAGGGTACTGAGTGTCCTGAAGCATCATATCAGTCACCTGTAGAATAAAAATGTTACAATGTTATAGTATTTTTTAGTACATTCACAGTTTAATTTAATAAACCCAAAAATAAACTGATATATACAAAGATTTAACATGAAGCCCTAATTGTACCAATGAACCAAACATTTGTTTCTATATGTCACAGAATTGTATTTTTGTTACTTTTCTTCCTCTGTCAGCCATGGCAGTACAGTCCAAGTGTGGAAAGTGAAGCTGGGAAAAACAGCTGATAAATTAAAAGGGCATGTATTAATAATAATAATAATAATAATAATAACAATAATAATAATAGCAAATACTTCCAATTAGAAAAATGTAGCTTGCAAAGAAAACCCACTAAAATGTAACTTTTCATATTCTATTTAAAATTTTTAGATAAGAAAAACCCTCCATACTAGAGGTAATAAGATAAACATGGTGTTAGGGTTGGCGGAACGCACAAAATATATTTATTAAATGAGATAGGTGCGTTCGCAACCCGGGATCCACCGTGCAGGAAAGAACCTGCTGCTAAGTAAGGAGTGAAGTAAATTAGAATAAACAAACTCTGTTACTTCACAGAGCCCGTAGTAAAGAGAACGCTGTGCCCTGTTTAGCTCACAGGGAACACAGCTACTGAGTAGAGCCGACATTAGTCATGCAGTCCCAACCAAACATGCTGCTCCTCTCCGGTGGAGCCGAAATTCTAATAGCTATTAGCCAGCCCTGAATTCACTCATGAGAAACTCCTCGCCGGAGGTGCCAGCATTCTAGGGGCTTATTTCAGCCGGGTCCCTGACTGCATACACACAAAAACTCCTCGCCGGAGGTGCCAGCATTCTAGGGGCTTATTTCAGCCGAGTCCCTGACCACACTGGCACTGAGCTCGTACATATTTGATACTAGCGCATGGCCGTGCAGTCATGAGAACCTTTTATAGTTGTAGCACCTATAGGACCTTCCAAGAAGAACCAAAGGAAGGTGCTGCAGTACCTGAGCATGTGACCCTAGCTCTCCACTGAGAGATCTTGCCCTGGGCATGCTCAGTGTGTGAAAAGCAGGACTTAGTCCTAGAAAAGCCCGCTCGCCGCAGAACAGTGCAGGGTACAATAGTAAAGCCTGGAGAGGCAGCAGTAACCCTTCGCACAGTAGCAGATTCAGTGAGACGCTGGGACCGACGTCTCCGCTGAGCAGGCTCCACTGCGGCCAATGCAGAATGGGAGACCGCAGCAGACATGGTTCGAGATTCCCCCTGTGCAGCAGCGGGAACTCGATTCCTAACACATGGTATTTTTTAAATAAATAATACATGATTTCTGCCACAAAAAAGGTATAATTGGTTTATGCCAAAAAAGACAATATATCTCTCTCTACTTGTCCCTTGACTGTTTACCCTGCCTTGGCACCCTACAATAAACACTAATGGAGTCCCACTCATTGTTGGCTGACCTGGATTGGTCCTATTAATTACTGGCCTAATACGAAGCAATTCCAATCAAGGCCCTACAGGCCTACAGATTACAAATCCAAATGGAGTGGAATACCAGATTTAGACTGATTTTTCTTATATATCTATATAAATTTGAAATAGAATATTAAAAGTTACATTTTACTGAGTATCTTTTTGCAAGCCACAAGTCATTTACGGTACTCTTGAAAAGCATTAATTAGAAATGTAGTATTATTCTGATTTGCTATTTCATATCCCCATGTGCATGACATTGCAGTAGGTATCCATTACAACCACTCTTATAGTAACAGTTAGTTGTTAGTGGTCGTAACTTTGGATACCTAAGCACATTGGGTAAGAAACACAGCTTATAAGAAGAACTATACTGCATTTCTAATTGGGATTATTTGCTTTTATTATTTTATTATTATTATTATTCCTACTACATATTGGCATAGGATCTTGGACATGGCAAATCCCCTTTAAACTCTAGGTAACCAAACTAAAAAGGAAACATCTCTGGTAATAGAGAGAGACTGTCAGTATCAGTTGCCTATTTTACAGGCTCATCTGCTCTCATCTAGGAATTACTTCTTCAACTTCTGCCATTATTAGGCTACAAAAGTGTCCACTATCGAGTCTTGAAGATATAAGAGGAGGTACTGTATCCAAGAGATTTTTAGTTCCATTTTGTTGTGATTCACCCACTTTGCTATCTTCATACATAACATAAGGTAAGGATAGTCTAAAACTGGAGTTTAAAATAGTCTTATCTTCATGGCCAATTTACTTAAAATATATACGGTAAATAGATCTGGTATGGTGTATGATTGGCATATTTTTACAGCCAACATCAGTAACATACAGCACATTTTTTTTATATAGAAATGTTCACATAATAAGATCATGTCTTTATTAGTTACAATACAGAGCTCCAAATCTTCAGCACAGAACTTTTAAAAATAATTTAAAATTAAATGTCAAAATTCTGGTTACCTAAACACACAAATTGGGGAAACTTAGAAGCTATCACTTACTTCAATGTCTTTTTAAAGGGAATCTATCACAAAGCTTTTGCTTCATCATCTTAGAGCATTGTTATTTATGAAAAGAGAGACAGATTTCATAGACGTATCACTAAATTTACTGAGTGCAGCAGATTGTGATACAATCAGAGTTTTTAGATGTAGCATTTAGCAGGCCTCAAAAGCTAACCCCATCCACACCACAGGTTTCTGTGTACATTGTATATTTACAGTAAGCTGCTAATCAGTGGTGGGTGCAGAGTTGGACCAGGTCTCACGTGGACACCAGTCTGGGCAATGATAATCTCCTGCTTATAAAACACTCATTGTATTGAAACAACTACACACGGCCTAATAAGTAACACATTGCTGAAATGAATGTCTCAGACCTTACATTATGCTGTCCTCAGATTGCCCAGCAAAATCCTGCTGACAGATTTCCTTTAAGCTCAAAGGGAGTTCTAACCGCTGTAACGACATAATGCAAAGTTCTTAAGCAGCAAATGTTTTACCTATTTAAATTTACAAAAGTGGTGTTCATGGGTGAACATTAAACAACAAACTGTTCATTGGTTAGTGTAGCAATAGCCACTAAATAAGGGTATACAGGACTAGAGATGAGCAAACCTTTAAAGGTTTGGTTTGGATTCTGCGAATGGACCTATGTTCGCCAAACATATCCAAACCTCACTGAATTCAATGGGAGACAAAATCAAATGCATAGACAACACCTTTGGGGAGGGGGGAGCTATCCAAAAAGCTCAAATTAGGGCAGACACCATGAAAAGTGGCATCAATTGACCCACAGTAGAAGTGTTAGGCTATATTCACACGTTGCGGTTTTTACCGCGGAACCGCAGCGATTTTGCCGCTGCGTGTCCGCTGCAGTTTCCACAGCGTTTACATTTTAGAATGGCACAGTAGTCAGGCATGCCAGCATTTATAGCCTAGAATTGAAGTTTCAATGAGGGCCTGGTGGTTAAGGGAGCAGTATAAATCTTATTAGCTGGTAAACCTGATTCCTCATGCAATAACTCCAATTTTTTTTTTTAATTTCAGCCACACTCAGATGGCACAAACATCAGTTTCATACAGTACTATAGGTAGAAAAATGTAAGGAAAGTAACACAGGTTGTCGACTGATCAATTGACACACATTAGAACCTTTTATAATGGCACATAAATAGTGAGCCATGGCCCATGCATGAGGTATAAGGGCCTGGCCCAGCATTTACAGCTTGTAATTGAAGTTTTAATGAAGACCTGGTGGTTAAAGGGAATCTGTCACCTACTTTTTCGTATATAAGCTTCGGCCACTGCCATCAGGAACTTATCTACAGCATTCTGAGTTAGATTATACTCACACGGGAGGGGGGGGGCGGTTCAGTCCGATTGGCGTCGCAGTCCAGGTCCGGCGCCTCCCATCTTCATGCGATGATGCCCTCTTCCTTGCTTCTTGTCGCAGCTCCTGTGCAGGCATACTTTATCTGCCCTGTTGAGGGCAGCGCAAAGTACTGCAGTGCGCAGGTGCTGGGCTTCTTGGACCTTTCCTGGCGCCTGCGCACAGCAGTACTATGCTCTGCCCTCAACAGGGCAGATAAAGTACGCCTGCACAGGAGCCATGACAGGAAACAAGGAAGAGGACATCATCGCATGAAGTAGGGAGGCGCCGGACCGCGACGCTCATTGGACCGGATCGCCCCCCAGGTGAGTATAATCTAACTTGATTTTCTTATCTTTCAGGTTACATCGGGGATTTATCAACAGCCACACTCAAATGGCACAAACTTCAGTTTCATACAGTACGATCGCCAGAAAAATGTAAGGAAAGTAACACAGGTAGTTGACTGAAAGTAGGTGAAAGCCTGCCTGTCTGGGAGCCCTACTTACACAGGCAACCAGCCAGATGGAGAACCAACATTCAGTCTCCACATTTCAACAAAATAATTGTCACACACCAATAAAGTGTTATCCATTTCCACAGAGTAGAAACAGTATAATAGGCCAATAACACACCTTCCACCAAAGGCAACTCACCAGATAGAGACCCAACTTGGAGTCTCCACATTTTCAAAAATTGTTTGTAATATTAGCAGCAGTAGCAACAGCAGGTGCAGCAGAGACCACAAAGATGGCACAAGCTGCAATAACGTGAGATCAATACATGACACTAAAAACAACACCATCGCCTAGTCTGTAGTCTGCGACTGGGGTGCAAAAGTCATTGTAGATCCATGACTTGTTCATTTTAATGAAAGTTAGGTGGTCTACACTTTCAGGGGACAGCCGGATACACTTATCTGTCAGGATAAAACCAGCAGCGCTGAAGACACATTCTGAGAGAACGCTGGCTGCTGGGCATGACAGAACCTTTATGGTGTGACAGGTGAACTCAGGCTACTATTCCATTTTTGAAGACCAAAATGCAAAAGGGTTCAAACCCCTCCCGATGGCATTGATGTTGAGCTCAGATACTCCTGCACCATCCTCTCCAGTCTTTCTCAATGTGTCAGACTTGTACTCTGTTCTGGTGGTGCACAGACTGGTCTAAAAAACATGTTAAACGACACACAGAAATTGCTTATGCCACTTACACTGCTGCTGCTAATATTTTTGCGATGAGGCCTTGACATTCCTGGGGAGAGAGCAGATCATTATCCTTTTCATCTCCTGACTGTTGTGCATCCATCACCTAGTTCTCTTCCATTTGTTCCTCGGTTCCTGCATCTTCACTAACAGTTTGGTATGATGAGCCCCCCATGATTGCTGTAAGCCTTCCTCCTATGGCACCCGCCTGTGCGACGAGAGTCTGGAAATTTTGAGATCTTGTTATCCATATCCTCCTCTGCTTTCAACTCTTCCTCTGGGACCATCACCTCCTCACGCAGACTATTCAAATTGTGCTCCAGCATGTAGATGACTGGAATAGTGATGCTGATGACAGCATCGTCAGTGCTAACCATGTAAATAGCCATTTCAAAACTTTGCAGTGGTCCTTCACCAATACCAACTCTGCAATCATGATTTGCACCACATCCAGACTGCATTGGCCCAGGTTATGTGCAGAGTGGAATTCCACCGTGTCTTAATAGGACTAATCAAACAGTTAACTAGTAGGTAGGCAGAAAGACCTCTGCAGCAGTGCACACAGTCCGGGAGGGTGGTGGAGAAATAGCTGTACCAGCAGGTTGCACATGTGAGGCATGCAAGGCACATGTGTGAGGTTGCTATGGTGTAGAGCCACCAGCAGGTTTACACTGTTATCACACACAGCCTTCCCTGGATCCAGGTTTAGTGGAGACAGCCATTGATCTAACTCGGCCTGGATATCTGTCCACAACTCTTGAGCTGTGTAACTACGATCTCCAAGACATATTAATTTAAACACTGCCTAATTGCGGTGAGCCATGGCTGCGCAGTATGGAGGTGGAGGAGATTCTATCTCCACTGTTGGAATGCATGACTAATTAAGGGAGAGGTTGAGGGCACAGGTGGAGGCCCTAGAGGAGGTGGAAGAGGCAGAAGCAGTGGAGGAAGTGTTAGATATAGAGGTTTATCCCACAAGCCTTGGGAATTCCAAGACTTGTGGAGCAAGTCGAGATGTTTGCTCATCAGGTGTCATTGGTGAAATGCACCCTCATAGACATAGATTTGTACAGGGAAGTTGTAGCACAGGCACAGCTACCTTAGAGAACTAATGGCGACTGGGATACTGGTACTGAGGACTGCGATGAACATCACCTTTCTGAAACCGCCTGCATCCACCAGGCTGAAAGGCAGCATTTCTGTAGCCAACAGATTGAAGATGGTGGAATTCAAGCTCTTAGCTTTGCCATGTGTAGGAGCAAACATTCTTTTATGTGACCACAACTGCGGGACTGAGGGCAGGCTGCTGTGCTGAGAGGGCAGAGTACGAGAACAGGACAAACTGCTGGACTGTGAGGTGCAGGCGGAGATGTTATGGTGGATTGAGAAAGATGTGTTGTGCTAGGTGACACAAAAGGAGCAGTCATGTCTACTTCCATAACAGCAGACTGGCTCTCACTCACCTCGTCTGTGGTGTGTAAACAATTGTAGTTTCTGTGGCCGGAGACCTGTGTAAGGCCGGGGTCACAATTGCGAGTCAGAAACATGGGAATGGAGTTTGTGGCTGCATGTATTTCTATGCAGCTGAACGCTCTGCTCCCGAGTGTCGGTGGCAGTGTCGGGTATTGATACGAGAGACTTGTGCGAGTTTCTCGCATTGCACTCGCAAGTGTGACCCCGGCATAAGACTGAAAATGGGGACGGAGTAGGAAAAAGCAGCAGAAGGGGTTGATGGGATGGCTGGTGGTTGCCGAGGCTCACTAGTTCGCATTTTAGCGCAGTTCATGAATGTAGTTGTAAAATTATTGCAATTTTTGCCTCTACTGAGTCTTATTTTGCAAATTTGACAGATAACTAGTGTTGAGCATTCCGATACCGCAAGTATCGGGTATCGGCCGATATTTGCGGTATCGGAATTCCGATCCCGAGTTCCGATATTTTTGCGATATCGGGAATCGGGATCGGGATGAATATTTATGTGTAAAATAAAGAATAAAAATAAAAAATATGAATATACTCACCCTCGGACGCGCCCTGGTTGTAACCGCTGCAACCGGCAGTCTCCGTTCCTAAGAATGAGCGAGTGAAGGACCTGCGATGACGTCGCGGCTTGTGATTGGTCGCGTGAGCCGCTCACCCGCTCATTCTTAGGAATGGAGACTGCCGGTTACACCGCTAAGGTCCAGGGTCCGCCGGAGGGGTGAGTATATCCATATTTTTTTTTATTTTTATTCTTTATTTTTACATGAATATCGATCCCAGGGCCTGAAGGAGAGTTTCCTCTCCTTCAGACCCTGGGAACCATTCCAGGATACATTCCGATATTTGTGTCCCATTGACTTGGTATCTGGTATCGGTATCGGCGATATCCGATATTTTTCGGATATCGGCCTATACAATCCGATACCGATACTTTGAAATATCTGAAGGTATCGCTCAACACTACAGATAACGTGTGCTGAGTCATCTTTTGCGGTCACAAAAAAATATCGATAATAGGCCTATCGATTTTTAAGTGGAAATCTGGCCTTCTGATTTGCCATTGAAAGTTTGATCACAAACGATTTGGAGTAGGTAATTGGGGCTCATGGCTGCACCACTATATTAGGCACCCTTGCAGCGTCCTGCTCTGTTGCCATCAGCTGATTTATGCTTGTAAGCAGCGCATGGGACTGTGTGAGCACAGTGTCAGCCGGAGCCTTCCTGCAGCTGCCAGCGAGCGGTCACGTCTTAAGTAGTGGCACATGTAGTGGCCACTAGCAGCTGCATGAAGCTGGCTGCTGACACTGTGCGCGCTACTGAACAGCAATGAATACTCACTGCTCTCTGAGCACACAGTCCTGGCGTGCAAAGCAGTGAGTATTCCGACAGCTGCTCTTCGGCTTGCAAGCAGAGCTTGATCTCCCTGCCATGCACTGCTTACAAGCATAAAGCAGCTGCTGGCAAAGGAGCAAGATGCTGCAAGGGCGCGCCGGGAAGGTAGGTGTAATGGTTTGGGGTTTTTTCTTGTGATCTGATGGGGCCAATCATACCAGGGTAAGGATGGGGCCCTGCATAATAGGATAGAGATTGGGAGGTATGCATACCAGGATGAGGATGAGAAGGACAATTCTTACCAGTATAGGGATGAGGGGGCCATGCCTACCAGGCTAAAGATAAGGGGGACATGCGTACCAGGATGGGGATGAGGGCCATGCATACCAGGATAGGGATGAGAAACCATGCATACCAGGATGGGGATGAGAAGCAATGCATACCGGGATGGGGATGAGAAGCCATGCATATTGGGATTAGGGGACCATATATACCAGGATAGGGGATATTAAGTACAGAATTGACCACATTTTTTGCTTTTTTTTCTTAATTTCCTCCTCTAAAACTTAGGTGCGTCTCATGGTCCGATGCGTCATATAGTCTGAAAAACACGGTATTTGGAGTAGCTAATTGGCCCTCCAGGCTACAACGCAATATTAGTCTTAACGATTTTTAAGTGAAAATCTGGCCTTCTGAATTGCCACTGAAACAGTTTTAGCACAAAGGATTTCGAGTAGCAAATGGGGCATCCGGAGACTGCCACACAGTTTTTGCACAATATACTTTGATTCTGGAAGTTTGGTTTTCACACAGGACAGGACCTTATCTAATTCAATGACAAGTTCACTTTCAGCACCAACGCAGGAGCGACCTCTCTGCACTGTGACACTGAGCAAATGGCGCCAGCAAAACAAGATGTCTGTGTTTTATGTTGCCAGGGACATGTGACTTCAGCACCCAATCACAGAAGATTTTGTGTCATGGCGTTGTGGATGGTTTCTGCGCCCTGATTGGTTGCCGAAATCAATACACAAAGTTAAGGGGAAAAAAAAGCACGCCACTGCTGTAACCACTCCACACGCTCCTCTAACCTATCCATACTCCCTCCCCTCAAAACACGTCCACCCACTCATCATACTGCATCACTATCCTAGCCAAAAGCATTAGTTGAAACGCAGTGATTTATCGAACGGTGACTGATTTTTGCTGACTGAGTAAAAATGCTTGTGAAAGTGAACACTAATCAGAATGTGCTAAGTTCGTGTCGAATTTGAGATTGGCAGACGTTTTTCGAACACGTTTGCTCATCTCTATGCAAAACACCCATATTTATATGCCTTTAGAAAAAAGTACTGTTCAGACAAATTTATGAAATTATAAATAAATCCATCAAAAAGGGTTTTAACTTTACCAGAGAAGAACTTATTTTGAAAAAGAAAAAGCTTACAACTAAAAAAGGAAAAATATATGCACAATTAACAAGTCCAATGAAGGGTCTAGGATTTACAATTTCATACTATATGTTTCCACAAATGTTATTTTATTCCTATCTTTCTCTGTTTTGCTTGCTGCTTTTATTTACTGCCTAGTTCTCACTAATGACGGCATGAGAAATGCTAAATATAATAGCTACACTGCTAACCAAAGCTGGAATAGTTATTACAATTTTTATTTATTGAAAAAAAATACATCAGCAAAAAGCAACAATAGCACACTATTAAAAAAAAAATAGTACTGGAGAGCTTAGCAACATGAAACAATGTGGAAGAGCATAGAGGTTAACATGAGTGGATGATCACTGAATCCTTTCATTGCTAAAGAAAAACCCTTTCACAATATCTAACCAATTCAAGAATGTTTTCAAAGAGGTGAGTTCATCATCCTCAAAGTTTACAATTTAGAAATTCCTGAATGCATGAAAATCTAGAGGACTTATCTCAAACTTCAAACAAGTAGCAACAATGAACAACAGAAAGGCCAGTTTAGAGTTTGCGAGAAAACATCTAAAAAATATGCCCAGATACTTTGGTCAGATGAAAACAAGAATAACTGGTGCCAGATTGTTAGGAAGAGAGTAGTTAAAATAAAGAATCATATGTCAAAAAATAGTGGAGCCAATGTTACAGCTTGGAGATGTATCCACAAGTAAGAAGTAACTCAAGGATGCTGCAATCAAGTGCTATCAAGGAAGGTCACTCATTAGGTGATGTCTATATGTTCTGCCTTTCAAGGAATTGCTGAATAATAATGCATTCACTTTTGTTCTGTAACATTTTGATATGTGTTCTGCATCAGTGACTCAAACAGTAGTGGGTCAAGTACACACAGGTACAGAGCACTCCATTCTACTTTTTTTGTTTATACTCCAGCTATAGTTTTGGCTTAGAACAACTAATGCAAATTGCCAGCCAAGAGAAGTTAATTGTATTTAGAACTATTTTAGCATCGAGTTGGGGATAATTTAACTTATTAGATTAATAATGTTTCCCTAAGGGTAAGGGTAATTGACACACAATTTTGTTTCACAGTTATGCAGGTGTTGGTCCTGGGTGTTTGGAGTTTTGGCAATGCTGCCACTGCACTACAATGCTGTCTACACTCTCTGGACGTACCCTAAGCTTCTGTTTATATTTACATAGTGTGAGGCAGTGACTCCTGTTACAGCTAGGGGGCGCTGTATGTGCTCTCCAGAACGTGCATGGAAGCAAAGTGAGGCCATGGGGGTATACTACAGACACAGGTGTGGCTGTAATTAGAATAGTGAAGCAGTGACTGATTAAAAGCCCTGTAGTAGAGGGAGAGGTGTGTCAGTGTTGGTTTGGAAGCAGGCAGATAAGTTGTCTGCAGAGCTCTTTGTGTGTGGAGCAACACAGGGGCAAAAGGAACTGACACCCTGCATCCCGGGCCGTCTTGTGTTGCCAGGCTGCAATCCGGAGGATAGCGTGATGTGCACGGCGTGAGTAGAGACTTGGTATCAGCGGGCAGTTGCCCCAGGGAATCTGGACAATGGGAAGTCTGGCCTGTGTAGGGACTGCAAAGGTAAAGCCGGTTACTGTGTATTTCTGATCGACTATGTGAAGAAGCCGTGTACTGTATATTTTCCTTTGGCCTGGATGAAGAAGTCATTTACTATGTATTGCTAAAAGACTGTGTGAAGTAACACAATAAAGAAATGTTTTGTTTGAACTTGCGTGGGTATCTGCCGCTTCACTGCGTATAGTCCTACCGTGGCATCACAATAGGTAGCTCTGTTGCTTATTATCCAGCAATTTTTTTCTTATAAAATTATAGGAACTATAACTAGTAATGAGCGATTGAACATTGGGGTGCTCGGGTATGCTCATTAGCGTGGGTGCTCGAGTGCCATGCTCAAGTCCCCGCCCTGTATGTATCGCGCTTGTTAGACAGCTGATGAACATGATGTGATTGCTTGGCATTCAATGTACTGCCATAGCCATGTTGGCTACAGTCAGTACTGTGATTAACCGGCCTCATCGCATCATTGGGTGTTATATAAGACGCGGTGACACAATGCTCGGCACACTCATCTGGAAGCAGTTCAGGGAGAGTCGTTATAGGAGGGAGAGCTTATTATAGAGCAGTCATAAACAGTGGAGTGTAAAAGTTTTTGCACCCCTGGTCAAAATGATTATTATTGTGAACAGTTAATCAAGTTGAAGATTAAATGATATCTAAAAGACCTAAAGTTAAAGACAACACATTTCCTTTGCATTTTAGGCTAAAATTTACTTACATAATCTTTTTTTTTATTTTAAAAATTACCAAAAGGAAAATGGGATAATGCGAATGTTTGAGCAACCTTGGAGATTTGTGCGCTCAGATAACGTTGACCAAGGTTTCAGACCTTAATTAGCCTGTTAAAGTAATGGCTTGTTCACTATCATCATTAGCACAGGGCAAGGAGATGCTAATTTCCCTGCTTTATAAAAATTCTAACTCCTCAAACCTTGTACCAAAGAACAGCAGCCATGGCTTTTCTAAGAAGCTGCCGAGCACTCTGAAAATGTACGTGGTGATGGCCCAGAAAGCAGGAGAAGGCTATAAGAAGGCTATAAGAAGATAGCAAAATGTTTTCAAGTTACCTTTTCCTCAGTTTGAAATGTAATTAATAAATGGCAGTTAACAGAAACAGTGCATCTAGGCATCTTCTCCATTCCATTTGAACACTGTTTCCATCAATTTCAGTGAATTTCCTGCCCCCTACCCCCCCCCCCAGCATTTCTGTTAGGGTCTTCTGGAAAATGCTTGAGTTTCCCATTGACTTCCATTATACAGTACTTGTTACTTTAGTCACGCTCATCAGAGCATCCAACCTGCTCAATTCGACCACTGAGCACTTGAGTATTTCAATTATTATTATTTATTTATATAGCACCATTAATTCCATGGTGCTGTTTATGAGAAAGGGTTTACATACAGGGTTATAGATATCGTTTACAGTAAACAGGTTTACAGTGACAGACCGGTACAGAGGGGAGAGGACCCAGTCCTTGTGGGCTTACATTTTAATTCTCGCTCATCACTAACTATGATGGAAACAAGATGGAACCCAGTTTTAGTCGATGGGGTCTATCAGGTGCCACTGTGGCCATCATGTGACAGATCTGTCTTTTGCATGAATTCTATTTTTAACTTCTGTACCAGAGTAGAGATGCAAATTCTTAATGCACATTTAGACTTAGAAGGAATTATTCTATGAAAGCTTTTATATGACAAAGAACATTGTATTATAGAATGTAGATTTAGACCTTTACAGACCGTTACATTATGGAAAAATCATTACTATAGGTCTAGACATATTCCTTAGTAAAGTTATCAATGCTGTCAACCAATGACATACATTTAACTGTAGATGTTCCCTATTTAAATACAATTCAATGATGTATTAATGTAACACTTTAATACTTCAATTATGCAAATATAGCTTATAGCGCAAGTCTTTTCTGAACAAATGTGTCTAATGCAATTGTCTATGATTCATGGTTCCCTGAGCCTCAATCTATGAAAGTGGGGCAGGGAGAAGCTGCCTCGGACTAGTCATCTGAGACATCTAGTCCTGGCTAGCCTTTCAAAGGAAGCTTTCTCTGAAACACCTTCTGTTTCAGTGGAAAACATATATGGCTAAAATAGGACTGTCAGATCCTGATTCATGCTTCAATACCTCAGGCAGCATGCGTTAGCTGACAAAATTCCTTTAAAGAAAGTGACCTTGTCATACACCTTTTTTATTGTCATATTCTATCTGTACAATATTAAACCTGTCAGGTTCTGAAAATGTTGGATGAAAGTAAATTTACTTAGAAGTTTTCCTATAGGATGTGTCCTTTTACTAAATTTCACTTTACAAAGAATACGCATGGAATCTAAATTGGTAATATGTCATGCAATGCAAAAAAAGGCTTCACCCATTATTCCATGAATTCGAAAAGTTTTACAATTCAAATTAGTCTTTATAAAGTATTTGTATTAGTTTTCCCGTATATACTCGAGTATACGCCGACCCCCCTAATTTTGCCACAAAAAACTGGGAAAACTTAATGACTCGAGTATAAGCCTAGGGTGGGAAATGCAGCAGCTACTGGTAAATTTCAAAAATAAAAATAGATACCAATAAAAATAAAATTAATTGAGACATCAGTAGGTTAAATGTTTTTGAATATCCATATTGAATCAGGAGCCCCATATAATGCTCCATAAAGTTCATAATGGGCCCCATAAGATGCTCCATACAAAAAAATAGGCGCTCGGTACTTCATGGCGGCCAATAAGTTATATAAACCATCCCACATGCTTGGTTTCCGTCTATCTCTGCCATTCGTTGGCTCTATGAAGCCAGAATAAAAAAAAAGACGGAGGATGAAGATAGAGGAAAAACAAGCCGGTGGGAAGGTGTATGTAAATGATTGGCGTCGCCATGGAACACTTAGCGGTGGGACTTCATTTCAATAGTCATTCAAGACTCTAGAAGATTCTTGGCAAGTTTTTGATTTAGAAGAAAAATGATTGCTGATCTAAGGCCATATTTGTGTTGAAATGTAATTCTCCCTACTTATGGGAAGAATACATTACATGATAAGAAATGTATAAAACAATTTGACAAATACTTCAGAATGGTGGATACTTCAACGCTATGGTATTCACCTCAAACAATTTGTTAATACATACTTACTCATCTATATATATAATTGTCTAAGGGTTTTTCCGTCTGTCTGTCTGTCTGTCTGTCCTGGAAATCCCGGCTCTCTGATTGGTCGAGGCCGCCAGGCCTCGACCAATCAGAGACTGGCACAGCATCGACGTAGAAATCCCGCGTCTCTGATTGGTCGAGGCCGCCAGTCTGATTGACACTTCTATATTGATCAGTCCTCCTGACACTTCTGTATTGATCAGTCCTCCTGACATTCTATATTGATCAGTCCTCCTGACACTTCTATATTGATCAGTCCTCCTGATACCTCTATATTGATCAGTCCTCCTGACACTTTTATATTGATCAGTCCTCCTGACACTTCTATATTGCTCAGTCCTCCTGACACTTCTATATTGATCAGTCCTCCTGACATTCTATATTGATCAGTCCTCCTGACACTTCTATATTGATCAGTCCTCCTGATACCTCTATATTGATCAGTCCTCCTGACACTTCTATATTGATCAGTCCTCCTGACACTTCAATATTGATCAGTCCTCCTGATACCTCTATATTGATCAGTCCTCCTGACACTTCTATATTGATCAGTCCTCCTGATACCTCTATATTGATCAGTCCTCCTGACACTTCTATATTGATCAGTCCTCCTGACACTTCTATATTGATCAGTCCTCCTGACATTCTATATTGATCAGTCCTCCTGACATTCTATATTGATCAGTCCTCCTGACACTTCTATATTGATCAGTCCTCCTGACACTTCTATATTGATCAGTCCTCCTGACACTTCTATATTGATCAGTCCTCCTGACACTTCTATATTGATCAGTCCTCCTGACACTTCTATATTGATCAGTCCTCCTGACACTTCTATATTGATCAGTCCTCCTGACACTTCTATATTGATCAGTCCTCCTGACACTTCTATATTGATCAGTCCTCCTGACACCTCTATATTGATCAGTCCTCCTGACACTTCTATATTGATCAGTCCTCCTGACACTTCAATATTGATCAGTCCTCCTGACACTTCTATATTGATCAGTCCTCCTGACACTTCTATATTGATCAGTCCTCCTGATACCTCTATATTGATCAGTCCTCCTGACACTTCTATATTGATCAGTCCTCCTGACATTCTACATTGATCATTCCTCCTGACACTTCTATATTGATTAGTCCTTCTGACACCTCTATATTGATCAGTCCTCCTGACATTCTATACTGATCAGTCCTCCTGACACTTCTATATTGATCAGTCCTCCTGACATTCTATATTGATCAGTCCTCCTGACACTTCTATATTGATCAGTCCTCCTGACATTCTATACTGATCAGTCCTCCTGACACTTCTATATTGATCAGTCCTCCTGACATTCTATATTGATCAGTCCTCCTGACACTTCTATATTGATCAGTCCTCCTGACACTTCTATATTGATCAGTCCTCCTGACACTTCTATATTGATCAGTCCTCCTGACACTTCTATATTGATCAGTCCTCCTGACACTTCTATATTGATCAGTCCTCCTGACACTTCTATATTGATCAGTCCTCCTGATACCTCTATATTGATCAGTCCTCCTGACACTTCTATATTGATCAGTCCTCCTGACACTTCAATATTGATCAGTCCTCCTGACACTTCTATATTGATCAGTCCTCCTGACACTTCTATATTGATCAGTCCTCCTGACACTTCTATATTGATCAGTCCTCCTGACACTTCTATATTGATCAGTCCTCCTGACACTTCTGTATTGATCAGTCCTCCTGATACCTCTGTATTGATCAGTCCTCCTGACACTTCTATATTGATCAGTCCTCCTGACACTTCTATATTGATCATTCCTCCTGACACCTCTATATTGATCAGTCCTCCTGACTCTTCTATATTGATCAGTCCTCCTGACACTTCTATATTGATCAGTCCTCCTGACACCTCTATATTGATCAGTCCTCCTGACTCTTCTATATTGATCAGTCCTCCTGACACCTCTATATTGATCAGTCCTCCTGACACTTCTATATTGATCAGTCCTCCTGAAACTTCTATATTGATCAGTCCTCCTGACATTCTATATTGATCAGTCCTCCTGACACTTCTATATTGATCAGTCCTCCTGACACCTCTATATTGATAAATCCTCCTGACACTTCTATATTGATCAGTCCTCCTGACACCTCTTTATTGATAAATCCTCCTGACACTTCTGTATTGATCAGTCCTCCTGATACCTCTATATTGATAAATCCTCCTGACACTTCTATATTGACCAGTCCTCCTGACACTTCTATATTGATCAGTCCTCCTGACACTTCTATATTGATCAGTCCTCCTGACATTCTATATTGATCAGTCCTCCTGACACTTCTATATTGATCAGTCCTCCTGACACCTCTATATTGATCAGTCCTCCTGACACTTCTATATTGATCAGTCCTCCTGATACTGCTATATTGATCAGTCCTCCTGACACTTCTATATTGATCAGTCCTCCTGATACCTCTATATTGATGGCGGCCTCGACCAATCAGAGACCGGCACAGCATCGACGTAGAAATCCCGCGTCTCTGATTGGTCGAGGCCGCCAGTCTGATTGACACTTCTATATTGATCAGTCCTCCTGACACTTCTATATTGATCAGTCCTCCTGACACTTGACGATGATGTCATAAAGGACGTAGATATCCCGCGTCTCTGATTCAGCGACGGGCACAGTATCGACGTAGATGTCATAATGGTTGCCATGGCGACGATGATGTCATAAAGGTTGCCTCGACCAATCAGCGACGGGCACAGTCTGCCGCGAATTCTGGAATCATCATTGTCCATATACTACGGGGACATGCATATTCTAGAATACCCGATGCGTTAGAATCGGGCCACAATCTAGTATATTTATAAATATGTTCCAAAGTCTGCATCCAAATAGTCCTCATTACTTTAATAATGCTTACAAAATAATTTGCTAATGACTTTTGTGAAATAAATACATTTTACTGCATCACTTTTTTGTTACTAATTAAAGCTAAACACTGAAACAAATACTCTTTTCTAATCCTACTTAAGTTTTAGTACATCATTTGAGGGCAGCCATCTTGCTGCTCGGCTTTAATAACGTGATTTCAAACATTTGCGTTTGAGAAGTCTGAAGAAGACCAATTTACTTCTATGAGAGAGATCTGTGTAGAGATTGTAGTGCAAAGAAGGGGAGTTGTTCAATCATCTATTGTCAATCCTTTGCCTCCAGCTACCTCCTTTGACGATAATAAGATGATGGAACATTTAAATTCCAGTTATAGAGACTAAATGGCCGGTGAAAGATCTAAATATATTAGATTGTTAACCTTAAAAGTTTAAAACCCCCACCAGATATGGAACCTTCTCTGAAAGGCCAATTACACATAATGTTTTATTCCTTTTATTAAAAATCATTACTTACACATAGTAATTTCAATGGAGTAGTTAATCAAAAAAGTCAACTTTTGCCAATATTGATAAAGTGAACCCTAAATAAACTTGATGGACCTAGGTCTCATTTTTTCAAACTATGTAAATAGCGTATTTACTTAACCTTGTATAAGATAGCGCCACTGTTTATCATTGGTGTATACTCGTTAGACAAATTAGGGGTATATAAAATTAGATGCACGGCATATGTCCCCCCAACGTGTTTCACCGTTTTTTCAGTGTCATCAGGGGATGGGATATTAGTATGAAATAGCCCATTTAGGATTAACTATCTAATAATAAGATGACATCTGGGAAGTCACAGGATGGGTGACCTATTAGGGGCTCAGTGATTTCAGGATTCTTTTCAAAATAAAGAATGCAGTGAAAAATAAAAACAAACACTTTTTTTTATAAACACTTGATTTACACAAGTCATTTTTAATGAAAATTTAAATTTAATAATTTGCTTCTAACCACTAAAGCAGCAATATTTAAAAAAAAAATAGCTGAAGGATAGGTGTATAAAACACAGATTTTAATAGTATAATTGGTATTGTCTTTTAGCTACCAAATTGTAATTTTCTAATTTGCCTTACAAGAAAACACTATCACTCTTACCTTAATTTCCTCGGCCTGTACCTAATGTATCAATGTCAACTAATAATCAAACTACAGTGTCAGCCATGTATAAAATGAGCCTAGACTAATAAATCTCCTTGTCAGCATGAGAATAGTGAAGGAAATCTTTGAGAAACACCTGCCCGTTGAGAGTTGGGACAATAACAAACAGCTCTGTCACTAACATTTCATTTAGAAAGCATGGTTATAATAATGACACTATTAGATGTCTAAATATCAAAGAGATTAATAGACGTAATAGTGCTTTCAGACTGCATGGTAAACAATCCCAATACCCCTCCAGAGCAAGAACTTTCCGAAATTGCATTCCTACATTTAGAAGGCTAACATATATTGTCAGCAAGGGAAATAAATATGGGCGGTGAATACATTAAATTGGATTTATATATGCTATCCTGGCAGCTTGTATTTATGTAGCAAGCATGGTTACTTTTTACCGTGCTACATGTTTCTCTGATTTTAATGTACCTGGCATGATATTTTATTAAACAGGAGGATGCTTTTTATATTTTACTATGCATAGATTATATCTTGACAGTTAGATGGGTTACTATGGCAATTTGATTCTGCTCCAAGAATATGGGGGTAGGTAATGCAATCTCTATATTATTCATTGCGCAAAATAAATAGATGCAATTAATAGATGGAGGAGAAAGGCGGATGGCACAAGCAAGAGCCTGATTATATTCAGTAAACATTAGAGATATGGCAGCTCTTTGTTGGATCGCAATGCCCTCCAGATTTTAGAAAACGTAAGCTATTTCTTTTCGTGTGAAACATTTTCCAAAATCTAGTCCAAGTGAAACTCTAAACAACATCATATTACTGTTCTCAGTGTTGGTAAGGGCATGCAAACCGAAGAAGCAGGCCATTGTTGATAAAGAAAGAACTTACAACTCCAACTTAAAGGGTTTTTCTGGGACTATTTCATTCTTTTTACTTTGGACTTAAGAACTAACTGGCAGGTGGATGCTAACTTTGTGCCTGTTCAACATGCCGCATCACAGACGGCTCCTGCCCGTGATTCTGCGGCTTCCGTTGACATTGCGTCGACAGACCAGCTGCTTCACTTCTGCTGTGTTCTGTTGATGGGGCATGAATGTCAACGTTATACAGATTGAGAGATGGCTCTCAACTGCCTAACTGTGCAAAGCCACCTGTCAATCAGCATGACGCCAGCAGTAACAACCCATCAACAGAGTAGACTGGAATACTTTCTTTGTCTATGTGAAGCAGCAGAATTGCTGGCAGGAGCGGTCCATGACTGCCCTCAGTCAGCATCAGGCAGAACAGGCAGGTAGTTAGCCAAAACCAGTCTTTTAGGTCTTAAGGTACCTTCACACTGAACAACTTAACAACGATATCGCTAGCGATCCGTGACGTTGCAGCGTCCTGGATAGCGATATCGCTGTGTTTGACACGCAGCAGCGATCTGGATCCTGCTGTGACATCGTTCGTCGGAGCAGAAAGGCCAGAACTTTATTTCGCCGCTGGATCTTCCGCAGACATCGCTGAATCGGCATGTGTGACGTCGAGTCAGCGATGTCTTCACTGGTAACCTGGGTAAACATCGGGTTACTTAGCGCAGGGCCGCGCTTAGTAACCCGATGTTTACCCTGGTTACCATTGTAAATGTAAAAAAAACCAAACACTACATACTTACATTCCGGTGTCTGTCCCCCGGCCTCAGCTTCCCGCACTGACTGAGCGCCGGCCGGCCGTAAAGCACAGCGGTGACGTCACCGCTCTGCTTTACGGCCGGCCGGCGCTCACAGTCAGTGCGGGAAGCTGACGGCGAGGGGACAGACACCGGAATGTAAGTATGCAGTGTTTGTTTTTTTTTACATTTACAATGGTAACCAGGGTAAACATCGGGTTACTAAGCGCGGCCCTGCGCTTAGTAACCCGATGTTTACCCTGGTTACCAGGGGACTTCGGCATTGTTGGTCACTGGAGAGCTGTCTGTGTGACAGCTCTCCAGCGACCACACAGCGACGAAACAGCGACGCTGCAGCGATCGGCATCGTTGCCTATATCGCTGCAGCGTCGCTTAATGTGACGGTACCTTTAGGCCCACAGTAAACAAATAACCTAGTCCCTGATAAGTTGGAGTGTGAACCAGCACAAAGAGAGGAGCTCATTATTACATATGAAGCTCTATAGTGTATATTCCAGATTTCTTACCATACAACCTTACTAATAATTGTACTTATTATATGTATTAAAGTAAAGTTAAAAAAAAAACAGAAAAATAACTCAAAGAAAACCTCCCATGATGGATAAGATTAATTTATATGGAGCATTGTCTTCATGCGTGAACTAAGAACATATCCACCACTACATGCATTGTGACTAAATCTAGTGTCATTCCTTATAGTATGAAAATGTGCTGTATTTTATTTTTCAAAAAATATAAAATCCTACAACAGACAAGTTATCGCACTTATGCCTTTGAAAAGGCCCAATGGATTTACTGTCAGGCCAGGTCACATAATTCATATAATCATTCTGAGAGAAATGTTATAAGGTGCATTATGATCATTTGACAGGATAGGAAATACATAATTTAAAGTCAAAGCACATTCAGTCTACAAATCTTTAACTGCTATTACAGTGTCAATGCAATTACAGCTTGTCAGTGGTTTCTGCTACAAACTGTCATCAATGTGGCTGCTTTTATAAAAACTTGAGAATAACGATGAGGGTTTATTGTTACTTTAAAATATATACATGAAAATATAAATTAGCTTAAATAACAGCCTGCAGGTATTATATATTAATGTAAGGTTCAGGTGGCCGATCGTGATGTCGAACTACATACGTTACAACATTTAGTTATCTAATATATAAAGCTGAATGTGTGTATGTGTGTGTGCGTATGTATGTCCAGGATTGGCATCTGCACCATCGCAGCTACAGCCACAAAATTTTGCACAGTCACACGCCTGGACCCCGAGAGCGTCATAGGCTATGTTGTGAGGCGAAATTTTAACCCCGCGCGTTCCAATTCACCAAATAATTTTGCCCCTATCTACATAATGGGGAAAAAGTGAAAGGAAAAGTGTTGGAGGCGTCGCAGCTACAGCCACAAAATTTTGCACAGTCACACGTCTGGACCCTGAGAGCGTCATAGGCTATGTTGTGAGGTGAAATTTTAACCCCGCGCTTTCCAATTCACCAAACAATTTTGCCCCTATCTACATAATGGGAAAAAATGAAAGGAAAAGTGTAGGAGGCAAATTGACAGCTGCCAGATGTGAACAAGGGGGACTTAAAGAATGAGAGCGATGGCGCCAAAGAGTATATACCGTACAGTTGCCAAGGTGGGGCCCCGACATGGGATACTCACCACACACGGGGATATGAACACACACACAAAATGCGCCACACACTACCACGTGCTTGAACACATATTACCCTCAGCACACATTTCACCACAAATACACCAACCTCGCCACATAAAAGTCGCCACTCAAAACTCGCCACGCGCAGAACTCGCCACATGCAAAAACTAGGCTCTTGCAAAACTCGCCACAAGTGCAAAACTCACCTCATGGAAAACTCGCCACACGCAAAACTTGCACACGCGGAAAAATTGCCACATGCACAAAAGTTGCAACACATGCAAAAGTTGCCTCACACAAAACTTGCACAAACTCAAAAGGCACCACACATAAAACTCGCCACGTGCAAAACTCGCCATGCGCAAAACTTGCTGCACACAACTTGCTACACTAACCTGTCACATGCAACTCGACACACAAAAAGTTGCTACACGCATGTTGCCACACAAAACGCATCTCACAAAAGTCGCTACATGCATGTCACCACACGCAACTCAACACACACAACTTGACAAACGAAACTCGCCCTAAAACACACACAAGTCTGGTATTATCCTTCAAAAATAAAAATCTGATTAATAAGCAGACAAACTACAACAAATGTACCAAATAGGAAATACAGCAGCTGTCAGTCACATGACCTGTCTATTATGTGTATGTGTGAGCTAATATATACTGCCAGGGGGAGGGCTTCCTGTTGGCTGGGGATTTATCAGGCTGCCAATTTAGCTTACAAATACTGAGGTAAAAATACTGAGCAAATAACGTGTGAACGAGATCTAATACAGGAGGAGATGACACACAGGTATATACTATATACAGGGGAGATGACACACAGATATATACTATATACAGGAGAGATGACACACAGGTATATACTATATAGAGGAGGAGATTACATACAGGTACATATATATACAGGAGGAGATGACACACAGGTATATACTATATACAGGAGCAGATGACCTACAGGTATATACTATATACAGGAGGAGATGACATACAGGTATATGCTATATATAGAAGATGACATGCAGGTGTCTATATATAATTGTCTAAGGGTTTTTCCGTCTGTCTGTCTTTCTGTCTGTCTGTCCTGGAAATCCCGCCTCTCTGATTGGTCGAGGCCGCCAGGCCTCGACCAATCAGCGATGAGCACAGCGACGATGATGTCATAAAGGACATAGATATCCCGCGTCTCTGATTGGTCGAGGCCGCCAGGCCTCAACCAATCAGCAACGGGCACAGCGACGATAATGTCATAAAGGATGTAGAAATCCCACGTTTCTGATTCAGCGACGGGCACAGTATCGACGTAGATGTCATAATGGTTGCCATGGCGACGATGATGTCATAAAGGTTGCCTCGACCAATCAGCGACGGGCACAGTCTGCCGCGAATTCTGGAATCATCATTGTCGATATACTACGGAGACATGCATATTCTAGAATACCCGATGCGTTAGAATCGGGCCACAATCTAGTATACTATATACAGGAGGAGATGACACACAGATATATACTATATACAGGGGAGATGACACACAGGTATATACTATATACAGGAGGAGATGACATACAGGTATATACTATATATAGGAGATGACATTCAGGTATATACTATATACAGGGGAGATGACATACAGATGTATACTATATATAAAGGAGATGACAAACATGTATATACTGAGGTGATGAGGTGAAAATGACAGGTGTGAGGAAAAATAGTGGAGTGATCAGAAAATGACAGATGTGAGGTAGAAATGACTAGTGTTAGGGGGGTATGAGAGGAGTGAGGGAGAAAATGAGAGGTGTGAGGGAGAAAATGAGAGGTGTGAGGGAGAAAATGAGAGATGTGAGGGGGAAAATGAAAGGCGTGATGGGAAAATAAGAGAAGTGAGGTGCTATAACTAGCCACAGATATTTCCTATGCCCAGGCAACGCCGGGCTCTTCAGCTAGTCTAAAAATATAGTGGTAATCTGCAGGTAAATGGCATTGAAACGCTGTGTAACGAGTATACTGGAAGAAACTTACCTTTTATTCTCCTTGCAGCCACTTTCTTCCAGTCATTTCGGGGAGGCAGAGGGCTGTTACAGTCACCATCACTACACATTGAGCACGGCACCTACACTGACAGCCTGCTCTGAACACATACTCCACTCATACACTACAGAGCACAATGTCAATCAAAGTCCTGGGGACTGATTACTTTATGCTCACTCTAATGAGCAGTGACTGACCGCTCCCTGCACCGCCCTGATGACTTGGAGCGAATCGGCTCCAGATAGAATATCACTTTATTTTCTCCCTGTAGCCGCACTTCCAGTAATTTGGCTACACAGTATTTAAATGCTATTTACATGGAGATTAACCCTATATCTGCAGGTAAATAGCATTACTCGAGGTGACAGGTTTCTTTACTGATGTATTGTAGAAATGTTCTGAGCTCAAACTCAGGATTCTCTCTCCATCCCTGAGAATAAAGTGGCAAAATGACTTTATTCCAGAGATTCATTGCCAGGGCTTGATCTTTAATATAAACCTTAAGATCTGTCCTATCCGCCAGTTTGAAAGTATTTGAATAGTGAATAATCAGGGCTTTGTATGCAAGGTGTATTCTTGAGTGTGCCAATAAATCAAGGATGATAACAGTGTGGCTCTTTTATTAAGCTCTAGACTAGCGATACTCAAGCCAAACAAGTGTCCAGGGTTCATGGCTCTATCCCAACACATGTATGATGCTTCCTGTCAGACCTGTCTACTCCCATGCTGATCTGACTGCACAGGAAGTGAATGGAAATGACAGCTTATGAGTTGCACAAAGATAAAACAGAGGGACGGGCAGGTCTATCTTGATGTTATTATCGCTCTGTAGCTATTTGACTACATGATCACAACTGTGGTGTACAGCTGAAAATTGCACCAGCATATACTGTAGATAATTTCTTGCCCCAAACATTTGCATTGGCCCATTTTCTTTTTTGTAATTTTTAAAATGTAAAAAAAGACTTTTTTTGCCTAAAATACAATGGAAATGTAATTTTAATGTTTTTATTTAGGCCCTATATGGGACTTTAACTTTTATTACTCAGATCGCAGATATAATACATTGAAGAGCACCAGTATTGCAATGCATAATACCTGTCAGTGTTACAATGACAGAAGCCTCTTAGACCATACCGCTGGCATGGTCTAAATAGGCCATAGTAGCTGGTCCTCAGGTTGCCATAGCAACGATCAAAAGCCCACAATGTTATCTGCTGAACTTGATAGACATTTGCTTTTTTAAACAGTATTAACTATTACATGATCCTTATAGTCAAATCATCAGCAAATTTAGAAAAAAAACTCTACATGTGTTAAAAAGGGCACATTGTTTTCACCACTCACTGTGTTCTAAGGATGCTCTGAGTGACAGCTCAGCCACCCAATCTGAGGCAGGTGCTTGAGCTGTCAGTATTGTGACTGACAGTTCTGCTGTCCAATCTGGCCGATCCTGTGGGGGTTTTCTCCAGATGCCGCCAGATTACCTGGCTGGAAATGATTAGAACATTGCCAGTTGTAGCTTAGCTTGTGGTGGGTGTTTGCTCTGTCCACTGAGTAATTATATTCTGATCTTTGTTGCTCATCCGTGGAATTTGCCTTTGACGATCTGTTTGCCTAGTCCCCTTGTCCTGATCTGCTACCTTCTTGGAATTCTGACCTCTGACTGTGACCTGACTATGCCTTTTTCTCTTCCCTCATTTATGATATACCCTCCTGGCTCTTGACCTCAGACGCCTACACTTCCCTGATTACTGGTTTGTCTCTGAGAAGTGACTCTGTCATACTACAACTAGCCTATCCATTTTGGCAGAGAAAAAAATAGTTTAGTATATTCAGGGAGAGCTGTAGGCTATTTTTACCCTGTGACCTCAGTTTTCAGGGGATGAGTTCTAGTGGGTGGGGATAACCATGTCTACTGCAAGGGAGGCTTTGGGCCTGGACATCTTTGTCCCCACAAGCTTCAAAACCATCTTCTGTTGACGCCTTTTTAGACTTTAATCTATGACTAACTCGACACGATCCAGGTCGCTGGGGCAAAGATCATGAACCTGGCACCAGGGGTGGCCGCTATGCTGAGGACAACTGCATCAAATTTCGGTTCTGTGGAATGATGCAGCTCTCAGGTGCCAGTTCCGCAAAGGCCTTTCCTAGACTTTAAAGGACTCTCTGGTTCTTCATGAGTCCCCTAGTTTTTTGGCAGAGGCCATAACCAAGGCCATATAGATGGACAGCAGAATCAGTGAGAAACATGGTAAGCAGCAGGGTGCCTGTTATACTTCCCTGGAGCATATCCATTTACCTGAGGTGGAACAATTGGAGGTTGGAGTTGCCAGTTTTCATGCTGTGGAGAAAAGACATAGACAAGATCTTGGTCTCTGTCTATACTCTGGTCCCATAGGACATTTTTTAAAGCACTGTCCTACTCATCCTCAAGCAGACAAGCCATTAGGAAAATGCCTTAGTCTGGGTGATTGTGGAATAGTCACCCAGATTTCCAGGTACATATTTTCTAATCAGATAAAGAACTGTTTAATACAGTATTGGAATTCAAGAACCAGGTGTTGCCAGCATTTGCTTTCATTGACTGTGGTTCTGCACCTAACTTCATTGATTTGGAACTAAAATTAGGATTAGGGACAGTTAGTCTGGATAAAACCATTCAAATTTTTGCTATTGACAAAACACCACTACTTCAGAACTTCATTAAATGGGTAACTGTGGAATTCACAATTACAGTGGGAGTACTTCACTCTGAATCCATTTCCTGTTTTGTCTTCTAGGATTAACCTGCTGGGGTGGTGCTGGGTGGGTGGGGTACTCATGGCTGCTTATTCACAATCCTGTAATTGATTGGTGTCAGAATTAAATTGTTAAATTGAACCTCAATTGTCATAAGAAATGTCTTAGTTCTGTACAAATATGCTCTGCTAGAATGGAGGGTCTGCTGAGGAACCTGAATAACTTTGAGATGTGTTTGACAAAGAACACAGCTCGTGTTCGAAATGCGTAGCTGCACATATGGGTGTCATGTCACTATTTTATACGAATATGGAATACAGACAAGCTTTTTTTATCAGCTGGACTCATACTGCTTTTTTTTCATTATGTATGCATTGCTTCCGCCCCACTGGGGAGGTGCCTGAGAAACCTTACTGTTTTGCAGTCTATGTTGTGCAAGGTTGCATACCAGTCCCTGCTGCACTCTGGTGCAGACCCTGCCTGCTGCACTCTGGTGCAGACCCTGCCTGCTGAACTCTGGTGCAGACCCTGCCTGCTGAACTCTGGTGCAGACCCTGCCTGCTGAACTCTGGTGCAGACCCTGCCTGCTGAACTCTGGTGCAGACCCTGCCTGCTGAACTCTGGTGCAGACCCTGCCTGCTGAACTCTGGTGCAGACCCTGCCTGCTGAACTCTGGTGCAGACCCTGCCTGCTGAACTCTGGTGCAGACCCTGCCTGCTGAACTCTGGTGCAGACCCTGCCTGCTGAACTCTGGTGCAGACCCTGCCTGCTGAACTCTGGTGCAGACCCTGCCTGCTGCACTCTGATGTAGACCCTGCATGCTGCACTCTGATGCAGACCCTGCATGCTGCACTCTGATACAAACTCTGCATGCTGCTTCATCTACTTTTATCCTCTGGTGTTGTGAATTCTGTGGCAGAGCTCCCTCCTGTGGTCACAAGTGGTACTTCGGCTGATTCTCTCTGTGAGCTTCTGTTGGTGGAGGGAAGTGGTACTGCGGCTTCTGAGTTTCTTCCCTCAGGTGATCTGGTGAGGTCGTTAGGTGCTTCTCTACTTAACTCCACCTAATGCTTTGATCCTGGCTTCCTGTCAATGTTCCAGTGTTGGACTTGCTTTTCCCTGGATCATTCCTGTGGCCTGCTGCTCTGCATAGCTAAGTTCTTCTTTGCTATTTGTTTGCTATTTTTTCTGTCCAGCTTGTCTAATTTTTTGCTGGAAGCTCTGGGACGCAAAGGGTGTACCTCCGTGCCGTTAGTTCGGTACGGAGGGTCTTTTTGCCCCCTTTGCGTGGTTTTCTTTAGGGTTTTGTGTAGACCGCAATGTTACCTTTTCTGTCCTCGCTCTGTTAAGAAAGTCGGGCCTCACTTTGCTGAATCTATTTCATCTCTTCGTTTGTCTTTTCATCTTAACTCACAGTCATTATATGTGGGGGGCTGCCTTTTCCTTTGGGGTATTTCTCTGAGGCAAGGTAGGCTTATTTTCTATCTTCAGGCTAGTTAGTTTCTCAGGCTGTGCCGAGTTGCATAGGCAGAGTTAGGCGCAATCCACGGCTGCCTCTAGTGTTGTTTGGAGAGGATTAGGGATTGCGGTCTGCAGAGTTCCCAAGTCTCAGAGCTCGTTCTATGATTTTGGGTTATTGTCAGATCACTGTATGTGCTCTGACCGCTATGTCCATTGTGGTACTGAATTGCCTTTCATAACACTCTGGGTCCAGCTGCTGCATGACCATTGGGCTGTCCTGGAGTGGCACCTGGCACTCATCGGGAGACAAGTCTAACCTCGCCATCAGAGGCTCTAGTGAACAGTCCGGAGCTCATTTAGTCATGCCCCTCCAGGCTCTCCGTGGTCCAATGCACAGTGGTTCCACAAACCACATCTGTCACAAATGAAAACACAATCCATGCAACAGAAAGCATACTAATTATAGTGAACCCATCACCAAGTAGTATTCTGGGTAAAGGTTACAGGACGCTCTCATTAATGGCAAATTCATGTATTGTCATCCGTGACAAAGGTATCGCTTTTAAAAATTAAAAAAAGTTTATATTTGTCCTTCCTCCTCCACTGTAGCTGCTAAGATGGTGGCCTCTGTCCTCACCTCGATTTCCAGAAACTGCAAAATTACGGTTAAGAAAAGATACCCATTTCCACTTATACCTGACCTATATAATCATCTTATGGGGGCTAAATGGTTTTCTAAACTTGACCTTAGAGTGGTTTACAATTTGATGCGCATCAAGAAGGGTGATGAGTTTAAAACAGCATTTTTGAAGTCTGAGAGTTTATTCAAAAATGTTATTTGGATTAACCATATTTCAAAACTTTATGAATGATATTTTTTTCTGAATGCATTCGGAGATTTGGTGTGATCTAACTTGATATTTTATTTTATTTTTTGCCTGATTTGGATTCTCACCAAGAACATGTCTGTCTAGTATTACAAACATTGAAGGAGAATTCTTTGCTTGCTAAAATTGAGAAATGTAATTTTTTCGCTCATAAAATTTTATTCTTGGGGTTCATTTTACCGGCTGATGGGTTTAAGATGGATCCTGAGAAGGTGCAAGCCATAATAAATTGGGTCCAACCTAGTGACTTGAAAACATTGAGAAGTTTTCTTGGATGCAACAACCATTATAGGAAATTAGGGGTTTTTCTCCGATTGCTAAACCTCTTACTGACTTTAAACGTAAGGGAGCGGATTTCAACATTTGGCCACCAGATGCTTTGAGTACATTGGAAAAATTAGAAAGGTGTTTTATATCTGCTCCTGTTCTAATTCAACTCGAACTTCAAGAATCATTCATTGTGGAGTTGGATGCTTTGGAGGTCAGGGAAGGGTTATTTTTTTCTCAGGATTCCAAAACTCTGACTAATTTGCGGCCATGTGATTTTTTTGTCAAGAAAATTTTTGTCTGCTGAAACAAATTATGATGTTGGCGATCGTGAGTGACTCACTGTTAAATTATCCTTTGAGAAATGAAGACATTTTTGGACAGGGCAGTTTATCAAGTCACTATGGTTACTGACCATAAGAATTTGGCTTGAATCAGCTTAAAGGGAGCCTGTCAACAGGATTATGCATATTAACCTACACACACTGTCAGGTCGGTGGTTGCATTATACTGATTAAAATGATACCTTGGTGGATGAAATTCGTCTTTTGGTTGTTTCTTAATCTTTATTTTTAGTTTTGTGTTAATGATATGCTCATGCCCTAAGGTGGGGTTGGTGTATGTGGTGCTCTGATTAGGTATTCATAATGCAGACTGCTGACAGGTCACTGATCCCTCACTGACCTGCCCCTTAGTTTGCATAATGAATACCAGCATATACTGAGTAAAGGTACCGTCACACTCAGCAACTTTGCAAAGAGAACGACAACAATCTGTGACGTTGCAGCGTCCTGGATAGCGATCTCATTGTGTTTGACACGCAGCAGCGATCTGGATCCCGCTGTGCCATCGCTGGTCGGCGCTAGAAGTCCAGAACTTTATTTCGTCGCCAGGTCGGCATGTATCGTCATGTTTGACATCAAAAGCAACGACGCCAGCAACGTTTTACATGGAGCTAACAACCGAGAACGAGAAGTGAGTCGCCGTTACGTCACTGGATTGCTCCTGCATTGTTCTGGAGTTGCTATGTTTGACGTCTCTACAGCGACCTAAACAGCGACGCTCCAGCGATCTAGTTTAGGTCGGCTCGTCGTCTATATCATGGGTCCCCAACTCCAGTCCTCAAGGCCCACCAACAGGTCATGTTTTCAGGATTTCCTTTGCATTGCACAGGTAATGCAATTATTACCTGGGCAAGACTAAGGAAATCCTGAAAACATGACATGTTGGTGGGCCTTGAGGACTGGAGTTGGGGACCCCTGGTCTATATCACTGCAGCGTCGCTGATTGTGACGGTACCTTAAAAGAAAAAAAAGCTTCTGCAGACAGGTGCCAGCTGTGGCACCTCGGCTACAGCATAATCACATGTTTACAGTGCACTGAATCCCTTTTGCTTATTTAATTAAGGAACAAAAAAGTATTTTTAAAAAATGGCGTGGGGTTCCCATAATTTTTGACAACCAACCAAGCTAAAGCAGACAGCTGAAGCAGACGGCTGGGGGCTGGTATACTAAGCCAGGTAAGGGGCCACGGACATTGCCCCCCGCAGCCAAAAAAATAGCAGCTTGCAGCCACCCAAAAAGGGAGCATCTATTAGATGCGCCAATTCTGGCACTTTGCCTGGCTCTTCCCACATTTCCTGTAGCAGTGGCAAGTGGAGTGTCACAGCGCCGCTCAGTGCCGCCGCTCGTGCCGCCCCACCTGCCACTCCGTCTCCTGCTCACCAGAATACTTACCCTCTCTGGGGTGCTCCTCCTGCAGGTGTACATTCTTCCTTCTACTCCCCCTGATTCACCGCAGCTTCCTGGGGTCCGTCGGGTGCGTTTGTGCACCTGGCACTCCATCTCCCGTGCACTTCCTCTTTGATATACTTGTGCACTCCTTCTCCTCTCTGTGGCCTGGAGGACCCAGAACCGAAAGTCCTCCTTCACACCATGTATTTAAGGTACACCCTTCCTCTGCTCCTTGCCTGATTGTCATTTGTGCTTCCTATGACCCAGGTCCTCTCTTGTGTCTACTCGGTCTGTCCTGTGTCCTTGCTCAGTGCAGCCTGTCCTGTTTCTTCACCGTATTTAGTCTTCCCCGTCGCATCGTCCAGTCCAGCCTGCCCTGTGTCCACCCCCGTACCTGTTCTACCACCTCTGTGCCTCCATCATTCCCAGCTTTTCTTTGTGTCTCGCCTGTGTCCAGTCCGTACATGTCCATTCTGCATCTTCTCCCGTTCAGTCTAGTCCTACGCTCTCCCACTCTCTTTTGCATCTCCTATTCCCTGTCCCCAGGTGCCAGCTTCTGCGGCAATAGTCTCCCTCAGGCCTGCCCCTAATGCTCCCTGTATAGGGGATGGTCTATCTGGCTAGCTCACCCTTGGGAGGTTCGTTGTTGTGGATCTGCGGGTTAACTCTAGGAGCTCCAAAAAACCTCACAGTACAATCAGGCCATGGACCCCGCTGGTACCCCGACTCTTAGGGTACCGTCACACAGTGCCATTTCGATCGCTACGACGGTACGATTCGTGACGTTCCAGCGATATCGTTACGATATCGCTGTGTCTGACACGCAGCAGCGATCAGGGATCCTGCTGAGAATGGTACGTCGTAGCAGATCGTTTGGAACTTTCTTTCGTCGCTGGATCTCCCGCTGTCATCGCTAGATCAGTGTGTGTGACACCGATCTAGCGATGCGATCTAGCGATGCGTTCACTTGTAACCAGGGTAAACATCGGGTTACTAAGCGCAGGACCGCGCTTAGTAACCCGATGTTTACCCTGGTTACCAGCGTAAATGTAAAAAAAAACAAACAGTACATACTTACATTCCGGTGTCCGTCAGGTCCCTAGCCGTCTGCTTCCCGCACTCACTGACTGCCGGCCGTAAAGTGAAAGCAGAGCACAGCGGTGACGTCACCGCTGTGCTGTGCTTTCACTTTACGGACGGCAGTCAGTGAGTGCGGGAAGCAGACAGCAAGGGACAGACACCGGAATGTAAGTATGTACTGTTTTTTTTTTTTTTTACGCTGGTAACCAGGGTAAACATCGGGTTACTAAGTGCGGTCCTGCGCTTAGTAACCCGATGTTTACCCTGGTTACCCGGGGACCTCGGCATCGTTGGTCGCTGGAGAGCTGTCTGTGTGACAGCTCTCCAGCGACCACACTACGATTTACCTACGATCACGGCCAGGTCGTATCGCTGGTAGGGATCGTAGGTAAATCGTATAGTGTAACGGTACCCTTACTCAGAAGGAGTTATTTTTCCTTTGGGAGAATCAATCAAGGATTATGTCCTTTTTGAAATCCATGGAGTCTCGACTCGTCTCTGCAGGCTTCAGACCCTGGGAGTGCTTTAAAGTTGGCCAGTTTCCAACAGGAGCTTGTTCAGCAGCGAGACACTCAAGCTCACATTCTTAATTTCATGGCCTCTGTGTATGATCATCTTCGCGCCCTTCAGTCTTCTGCTCCCGTTGTTTCTCAGTCCTCGGTCCCTCATCCACCACTATAGTGGGGATCCTAAATTGTGTAGAGGGTTTTTAAATCAATGTCAGCTTTATTTACTACCCTTGCAGTACCCCACGGACCGTGCTAAGGTGGCTTTTGTAATTTCTCACATAGAGGGTGAGGCGTTAGCATGAGTTAATCCTCTCTGGGAGCAGGATGACCCTCTTGTTTCTCAACTCTCCATCTTTCTTGATACTTTCCGTAAAGTATTCAATCAACCAGGTCGTTTGGCCTCTACCACCGAGTCTCTTTTTAATCTTCATCAAGGGACGCTTTCGGTGGGTCAATACGCCATCCGGTTTTGCACCCTTTCATCTGAATTAGGATGGAATAATGAGGCTTTGGTGGGAGCTTTCTCCTCAGATCAAAGATGAGTTAGCAGGTCGTGACACTCCGATGTCCTTGGAGGATCTAATCTCGTTGGCAACCCGCATCGATTTACGTTTCCAAGAGCTTACTCAAGAATCCACTAGAGAGAGGAGATTTCCTTATCTATCCTCGGTTACTCTTAGTCTTTCCCGCTCTCGTCCTGAGTCGTCTTCTGCCACTTCTGCCACTTCTGCCCCGGAACCCATGCAGGTGGATCGTCTTAAGCCTGTGGAACAGCGTTGGAAGGAGAGGCTTGCTCAAGGTTTCTGTTTCTATTGTGGCAGTGCGGCTCATCTTTTGCATTCCTGTCCTTTGAGGCCGGGAAACGCCTCCACCTAGGACAGGTAGGAGAGGCCTCCCTAGGTATTCCTGAACCCTCTTAAGTTATAAGTTGTTTTTCTTATTTAGCTTATATAGATTCTGGGGCGGCCGGGAATTTCATCCAACTCGAAGTGGTTAGGAGATTGCGGATTCCGGTCAGATCCCAGGAGACTCCTCGACAGCTTGCGTCAGTCGATGGCCAACCTCTGCGGGAGTCCGTTACTTTGGTAACTGAAGAATTGGAACTTCAAAATGGAATCCTGCATTGGGAGAAGATTGCCTTTTATGTGCTGCCTTCCTTGTCCCATACCATTCTGCTTGGTCTTCCTTGGTTGAGGACTCACGAGCCTACTCTTGACTGGTGATCTGGCGAAATCCTGCAGTGGGGACTCTTCTGTCAAAATAACTGTCTGCTTCTTGTTCTGCCAAGAAAACCTGCTCATCCTATTTCAATGTCCTCTAATTTACCTTCTTCATATTTGTCTTTCTCGGATGTCTTCAATAAGAAAGAAGCCGAGACCTTGCCTCCGCATCGGCCCCTGGTTTGCCCAATCGATCTTGTACCAGGCTCTACTCCACCTCGAGGTCGAATCTACCCGTTGTCTCCAGCTGAGACTCGGGCCATGACTGAATATGTCCGGGAGAATTTAGCTAAAGGCTTTATTCGCAAGTCCTCATCCCCTGCAGGTGCGGGTTTTTTCTTCGTTAAGAAGGATGGAACTCTCCGTCCATGTGTAGACTACCGAGGTTTCAACAATTTCACGATCAAGAACAAGTATCCTCTACCACTTATTCCAGAGTTGTTCAATCGCCTTAGGGGAGCACGAATTTTCACGTAATGGGATCTTCGCGGAGCTTACAATCTTATGCGTATTCATTCCGGAGATGAATGGAAAACTGCCTTTAACACTCAAGACGGCCATTATGAGTATTTGGTCATGCCCTTTGGCCTGTGTAATGCTCCAGCAGTGTTCCAGGAGTTTGTGAATGATGTTTTCCGGGATCTACTCTACTCCTGTGTGGTGGTATACTTAGACGACATTCCTGTGTTTTCCTCGGACCTGGCTTCTCACAGGAGATGTTTGCCAAGTCCTTTCTCGTCTTAGACAGAACCATCTTTATGCTAAACTCGAAAAGTGTGTCTGTTTGAACACTCTTTGTTACCGTTTCTTGGCAATATCATTTCTGACTGGTTTGCGGATGGACCCGGATAAAGTGTCTGCTGTGCTAAACTGGCCACGTCCTCAGGGAGTGAAAGCCATTCAATGCTTCCTCAGGTTCGCAAACTACTACAGGCAGTTTATCCCGCATTTTTCTACTTTGTTCGCCCCAATTTCTGCCTTGACTCGCAAAGGGTCCAACCCTCACATCTGGACTTCTGAAGCTGAAGATGCTTTTTGGTCTCTGAAACAAGCCTTTGCCTCGGCTCCTGTACTCCGTTGTCCAGAGATCAACAAGCCCTTCATTCTGGAGGTAGATGCCTCTGCCATTGGCGCTGGCGCGGTACTTTCCCAGAAATCTTCTTCCGGACAGCTGGCTACTTGTGGTTTCTTTTCCAAGATCTTCTCCATTTCTGAAAGGAATTACGCTATTGGCGACAACGAACTATTAGCCATCAAGTTGGCGCTGGAGGAGTGGCGGTATTTGTTGGAGGGAGCTGTTCACCCTTTCAAGATCTATACTGATCACAAGAATCTGGAATATATCCACTCTGCGCAAAGACGTAACCCCCGACAGGCCATATGGTCGTTATTCTTTGCCCACTTCAACTTTGAATTACATTTCCGTCCTGGCGACAAGAACTTTTCTCACGTCCGATATTGAGGAGGAGCCTTCACACATAGTGGACCCCAGCAAGATCATTCTTGTAGCTCCGATCAGCATGTCTTCCTTACCTGCAGGTAAGACCTTTGTCCAGGCAAATGAGAAGTCTTGCATTCTACGATGGGGTCATGCCTCCAAACTGGCAGGCCATGTGGGGTACAAGAAGACGCTCGCTCTCATCATTGGTGGCCGTCCCTTCTACTGGATGTCCAAAGTCTTATCGCCTTGTGTCCATCTTGTGCAAAAAACAAGGTTCCTAGACATCTGCCCTCCGGTCTCCTGCATCCGCTTCCTGTTCCTTCGGCTCCCTGGCAACACATCGATATGGATTTTATTATTGATCTGCCTTAGTCTTCTGGACACACGGTCATTTTTGAAGCTGTGGATCGATTCTCCAAGATGGCTCATTTTGTCCCTTTGCCTGGATTACCTTCTGCTCCTGAATTGGCAAGAATCTTCATTGCTCATATCTTCCGGATTCACGGTTTTCCTCTACATATAGTCTCTGATAGAGGAGTCCAGTTCACCTCTCGATTCTGGCGGGAAACAAATGAATGTTGCTTTGGATTTGGATTCGTCTTAAGATTCCTTCGTATAAATTGGGTCCTCGGTACATTGGTCCTTTCGAGGTTTTGGCTCATATTAACGATGTTGCCTACAAATTGAAATTGCCCGCTTCACTTTGCATACCCAACTCTTATCACGTTTCCCTTCTGAAACCAGTTGTTTTCAATCAGTACCATGCTTCTCCTGCTCAAACTCCTTTGCCGGTTTCTAATCCAGATATCTTTGAGGTTAAAGATATTCTTGCCATGAAAAAGTCTAGAGGTAAAACTCTCTTTTTGGTCGATTGGAAGGGTTTTGGTCCCGAGGATAGGTCTTGGGAACCCCGTGAAAACATACAGGCTCCTCGTATTTTAGCCAGATTCCTTTCTGGTCTTAGAAAGAGGGGGAGTAAGGGGAGGGGTACTGTCATGGCGCCACTCAGCGCCGCCGCTCCACCTGCCGACATACTTACCCTCTCCGGTGCGCTCCTCCTGTAGGAGCGCGTTCTTCCTTCTTCTCCCCCTGATTCACCGCAGCTTCCTGGTGTCCGTCGGGTGCGCGTGCACACCTCGAACTCCATCTCCCTCTGCGCACACGCACTTCCTCTTTGATATACTGGCGCACTGATTCTCTCTGTGGCCTGGAGGATCCTGACTCGAAAGTCCTCCTGCACCCCATGTATTTAAGGTACACCCTTCCTCTGCTCCTTGCCTGATTGTCATTTATGCTTCTTATGACCCAGGTCCTCTATTGTGTCTGCTCGGTCTGTCCTGTGTCCTTGCTCACTGCAGCCTGTCCTGTTTCTTCACCATATTTAGTCTTCCCCGTCGCATCGTCCAGTCCAGTCTGCCCATTTTCCATCCCCGTACCAGTTCCACCACCTCTGTGGCTCCATCATTCCCAGCTTTTCCTTGCGTCTCGCCTGTGTCCAGTCTGTACCTGTCCGTTCTGCATCTTCTCCCATTCAGTCTAGTCCTACGCTCTCCCACTCTCTTTTGTATCTCCTATTCCCTGTCCCCAGGTGCCAGCTTCAGCGGCAATAGTCTCTCTCGCGCCTGCCCCTTACGCTCCCTGTATAGGGGGTGGTCTATCTGGCTAGCTCACCCTTGGGATGTTCGTTGTTGTGGATCTGCGGGTTCACTCTAGGAGTTCCAAAAATACCTCACATGGAGTTCATATCTGTGGTGTTGATATCACCTTTGTATTGCCTGGTTACATCAAGCCTATGGCTTAATAATGGAGAGGTGTCCATTACTAATCCTATATATATATATATATATATATATAGTATATACCTGTATGTCATCTCTCCTGTATATAGTGTACATACCTCTCTCTCTCATATATATATATCCTTTGGAGGCAATCACTGCCTTAAGTCTGGAACCCATGGACATCACCAAACGCTGGGTTTCCTCCTTCTTAATGCTTTGCCAGGCCTTTACAGCCGCAGCCTTCAGGTCCATATATATATGAGAGAGAGAGGTATGTACACTATATACAGGAGAGATGACATACAGGTATATACTACAGTTAGGGCCAGAAATATTTGGACAGTGACACAAGTTTTGTTATTTTAGCTGTTTACAAAAACATGTTCAGAAATACAATTATATATATAATATGGGCTGAAAGTGCACACTCCCAGCTGCAATATGATAGTTTCCACATCCAAATCGGAGAAAGGGTTTAGGAATCATAGCTCTGTAATGCATAGCATCCTCTTTTTCAAGGGACCAAAAGTAATTGGACAATGGACTCTAAGGGCTGCAATTAACTCTGAAGGCGTCTCCCTCGTTAACCTGTAATCAATGAAGTAGTTAAAAGGTCAGGGGTGGATTCCAGGTGTGTGATTTTGCATTTGGAAGCTGTTGCTGTGAGCAGACATAATGCGGTCAAAGGAACTCTCAATTGAGGTGAAGCAGAACATCCTGAGGCTGAAAAAAAAGAAAAAATCCATCAGAGAGATAGCAGACATGCTTGGAGTAGCAAAATCAACAGTTGGGTACATTCTGAGAAAAAAGGAATTGACTGGTGAGCTTGGGAACTCAAAAAGGCCTGGGCGTCCACGGATGACAACAGTGGTGGATGATCGCCGCATACTTAATTTGGTGAAGAAGAACCCGTTCACAACATCAACTGAAGTCCAGAACACTCTCAGTGAAGTAGGTGTATCTGTCTCTAAGTCAACAGTAAAGAGAAGACTCCATGACAGTAAATACAAAGGGTTCACATCTAGATGCAAACCATTCACCAATAACAAAAATAGACAGGCCAGAGTTAAATTTGCAGAAAAACACCTCAAGAAGCCAGCTCAGATCTGGAAAAGTATTCTATGGACAGATGAGACAAAGATCAACTTGTACCAGAATGATGGGAAGAAAAAAGTTTGGAGAAGAAAGGGAACGGCACATGATCCAAGGCACACCACATCCTCTGTAAAACATGGTGGAGGCAACGTGATGGCATGGGCATGCATGGCTTTCAATGGCACTGGGTCACTTGTGTTTATTGATGACATAAGAGCAGACAAGAGTAGCCGGATGAATTCTGAAGTGTACCGGGATATACTTTCAGCCCAGATTCAGCCAAATGCTGCAAAGTTGATTGGACGGCGCTTCATAGTACAGATGGACAATGACCCCAAGCATACATCCAAAGCTACCCAGGAGTTCATGAGTGCCAAAAAGTGGAACATTCTGCAATGGCCAAGTCAATCTCCAGATCTAAACCCAATTGAGCATGCATTTCACTTGCTCAAATCCAGACTTAAGACGGAAAGACCCACAAACAAGCAAGACCTGAAGGCTGCGGCTGTAAAGGCCTGGCAAAGCATTAAGAAGGAGGAAACCCAGCGTTTGGTGATGTCCATGGGTTCCAGACTTAAGGCAGTGATTGCCTCCAAAGGATTTGCAACAAAATATTGAAAATAAAAATATTTTGTTTGGGTTATGTTTATTTGTCCAATTACTTTTGACCTCCTAAAATGTGGAGTGTTTGTAAAGAAATGTGTACAATTCCTACATTTTCTATCAGATATTTTTGTTCAACCCTTCAAATTAAACGTTACAATCTGCACTTGAATTCTGTTGTAGAGGTTTCATTTCAAATCCAATGTGGTGGCATGCAGAGCCCAACTCGCGAAAATTGTGTCACTGTCCAAATATTTCTGGCCCTAACTGTATATACATTAGATATTTCACAAAAACCTAAGAGATCAACATACTGTGAAGAGATTTGTGACTAAAACGGAGCACAGGCAGAGTTCATGCAGATAAGGCACAATGAGGAAGGTTTCTGCCAGACAAATTCATTGGGTTAAGAGAGCAGCTGCCAAAATACCATTACAAAGCAGCAAACTGTTTTTTGAAGCTGCTGGTGCCTATGGTGTCCCTCGAACCTCAAGGTGTAGGATCCTTCAAAGGCTTGCTGTGGTGCATAAACCTACTATTCGGCCACCCCTAAACAGTGTTCACAAACAGAAACTGTTACAGTGGGCCCAGACATGCATGAAGACTAATTTCCAAACAGTCTTGTTTACTGATGAGTGTCGAGCAACTCTGGATGGTCCAGATGGATGGAGTAGTGAATGGTTGGTGGATGGCCACCATGTCCCAAGAAGGCTGCAACATCTGCAAGGAGGTGGAGGAGTCATGTTTTGAGCTGGAATCATGGGGAAACAGTTGGTAGGGCTTTCTAAGGTTCTTGAAGGTGTGAAAATGACCTCCGCAAACTATATAGAGTCTCTGACTGTAAACTCTCTTCCATGGTCTAAAAAGCAGAAACGTGCTTTCACGAGCAAAATCATCTTCATGCATGACAATGCACCATCTCATGCTGCAAAGAATACCTCTGAGTCATTGGCTGCTATGGGCATAAAAGAAGATAAATTCATGGCGTGGCCACCATCTTCTCCTGACCTTAACCCTATAGAGAACCTTTGGAGTATCATCAAGCAAAAGATCTATGAGGGTGGGAGGCAGTTCACATCAAAACAGCAGCTCTGAGAGGCTATTCTGACTTCATGCAAAGGAATACAAGCAGAAACTCTCCAAAAACTCACAAGTTCAATGGATGCAAGAATTGTGAAGGTGATATCAAAGAAGGGGTCCTATGTTAACGTGTAACTTGGCCTGTTAGGATGTTTTGGCGTTAAATAGCTTTTTTGTTCAGTGAATGTGACTTCCTAATGCTGCAAATTCTACAAATGAGCATTTTCAGTTCTTTAAAACATATTAAATGTTTAGAAATTCTACTGTGCCTGATAATTTGGAACAGTGCATTTTGAGTTTTTATTCATTTTGGAGATTATACTGTTATCATTGGGAGGTTTCTTCAATAAAATTTGATGTATAATCTAACGGGTGATGACTTTTATTAGACTGTCATTTGCACTGACCATTTAGGAAAATCCGAGAAAAATATCATTTGCATAATAATTTGGGACACGGTGTAAAAAGGAGCAGATGACATACAGGTATATACTATATACAAGAGGATAGCCAAAAAGAAATGACCTAGTCACAAATGGCACTTACAAATAAACTGAAGCATATGCCAAGTAAAATTCAAAAAAAAAATTTTATTTAACAAATATTGACACACACAACAACCATATTTTCTGGCGTACAAGACGACTTTTTAACCCCTGAAAATCTTCTCAAAAGTCGGGGGTCGTCTTATACGCCAGGTACGGCGTGTGCAGGGAGTGATCCTGGATGGTTCCCAGGGTCTGGAGGAGAGGAGACTCTCCTTCAGGCCCTGGGATCCATATTCATGTTAAAAAAAAAATAATTAAAAAAAAAATATGGCTATACTTGCCTTCTGTCGGCCCTCAGCGGTGCAAGCGGCGGCCTCCGTTCCCAAGGATGCACTGCGCGAAGGACCGGAGATGACGTCGCGGTTGCGTGAAAGACTAAATGTGCACCATTTGTTATAGATCTTGCCTAATATGTAACATAGTCAAAATGCTTGCAACTGTATATGAAAATTATTTTATAACATTACTAACATAGAATTTTGAAAATCAACAGTGAGTTACTTCTGTGTCATCATCAAAAAATTTGAGCATTTAGTCTAAATGGAATTGCTTTTCAAAGTCTTAAGTTGACAGCTTTATAGAGCACAGTATATCAGCTGGACATTTCAAGATAAATGACGGGTGACATAAAATAACAAAAGTAAATGAAATATGCTCTTAAGTAAAATCACTCAGTGAAATGTTTCTAGGGGAAAAGCTTAATTTGGCATTTATTCCAGTAAATTATGCAGCAAGAACACATGGCAGGTTCCCTTTCATCTGATCTCTGCTCCCTGTGCAGAATTAGTTTTCATAACCTTTAATCAAATAGCAGCAATCAGTGTAACTGCAGGAGAATCAACAAGACAAGATCAGCTCCCTCCACTGCACAACTGACATAGGGACCAATAATAACTGCAGCCAAAGTTTTATGCTAAACTTTTCCTCCATCTGTGGTCCTGCTAGAAGAGAACATCTGATAAACTTAACTACACAACATAAATTAAAGGCCGATGTATATGAATTGACAGCACATAGGGTCCATCTGCCACCACTGATTTCCTCATTTCCATACCTGCTGAAACATGTTTGCCCAGATATATGCATCGTCTTATCTCTTTTGTCAAAATAACACTACAAGTGTAGTATAGAATAACACAAAGAATTAAGTATAGAACTAAATATATGTCCTATGTGCCGATAATTATCAGAAAAATGTTTGCTCGTCATTATTGCCCAGTATAAAATTGTCAGATCTCCAACGATAAAAGATAACTAATTTGTTTGTCATTGAATACATTATTTATGATGACATCATCATTTGACTGCAGCATTTTCCTTGTGTAAACGCATCAAATCACGCATGAAAGCTGTGATTAAAGATCATGGTTATTCCACAAAATATTGATTTCTGAACTCTTCCTGAGTTAAAACATTAGTATTGTCATTTCTAAATGATTATGAACTTGTTTTCTTTGAGGTCTGAAAGCACTGGGTTCTTTTTAATTTTGACCATTCCTCCTTTTCAGAAAAAAAGTACAACATTATTTGACTGGCAATTCAGAGAGATGTCAGAAGTTTATAAAATAAAAAAAAAACAATTTACATTTCACTCAAAAATATACTGTACCTATAAAGAGACAAATCAGACAAACTGAACAATTTGCAGCGGTCTCTTAATTTTTGCCAGAGCTGTATGCTATGCGAAACGAATGTCTGGTGCAGTGGGCATTCTGTTATTCGGTCTTTATTTTTCACATTTTCTTACCTGTGGCCGTATCTGGTTCTACTTATTGCAATGTAATTCGTTGTTGTACATTTTGAATGCAATTAACTTTAATAAAGTTTACTGTGTCCGCCCGGTATTTTGCCTTGTTCTATTTTTCCTGTGCGTGTGTTTAAAATATTTTGGTTTAGTGTACATTAATTATGGATTTATCTTGGTCCTATGCATGCCCTTTAATTAGTTGGGGTTTTCAATTTTGCATGCATCTGCTTGTTAATTTTGAGACCATTTGGTACATGTTTATGTTACAAATCAGGAGCATAAAGGCCTACAGAAAATTTTTATTTGATAGGTAACGGTAAAAGCATATACTCAATTGCAAGTAGTCAAATCATAATGTCTTCTATCTGAAGTTAATGTGTACTTCTGCTTTTATCCATTTTATGTTTAAGGCTATGCAAGAAAATGGCACTGATAGAGCTGTACTGCGTGAGTGTCCGAGTTTTAACCCCTACACGACCTATGATGTATAGATAAATCATAGTATGTCTCCCGGCGCTTGATGTGGGCTGTGGCATTGGGCATGCATCTTTTCAGGCCCATGACAGCTGATTTGATCAGCTGTCAAGTGCCCCTAACAGTCGCTGGTGGAAAAGCGATCAACCTGTGGCTGTTGACATGTTAAAAGCTGCCGTCAATCTCTCACAGCGTCAAGTAACTTGTGCTTACCAGAAATACGTTACAAACCCCGCCTATCAGTGGCCTTGTCACATGATCGCACGGCACTAATGGGTTGGCATTAGTGATGAGCGAGTGTACTCGTTGCTCGGGTTTTCCAGAGCACGCTCGGGTGACCTCTGAGTATTTATGACTGCTCGGAGATTTAGTTTTCATCGTGGCAGCTGAATGATTTACAGCTATTAGCGAGCTTGATTACATGTGGGGATTCCCTAGCAACCAGGCATGTTACCCCCACATGTACTCAGCCTGGCTAGTAGCTGTAAATCATTCAGCTGCCGCGATGAAAACTAAATCTCCGAGCAGTCATAAATACTCAGAGGTAACCCGAGCGTGCTCTGGAAAACCCAAGCAATGAGTACACTCGCTCATCGCTGGTTGGCATAACAGCCAGTGGTCTGCAGAAGTCCCCCGTGCTTGTCTTTGCAGATCTCCTATGAAAGCCAACCCGTGGCCACGTCATGAAGGGGTTAAAGAACCTTATTATGGCACTCATAGAAGAGTATGGAGACCTACTGCGCTTACACATGCCAAGGATTAATATGCCATACAGTGCAGAACAAAAAGGGCATTTTAAGTCTAGCAATTTTTGGGATAACCACTCATGCAATTTTTTTTTGGCATGCCTTAATGACATATGACAAGATACTGTACATCTTACCATCCAAGCTGTAACAAAGTCTCCCATCCATGTTCCAACTGCTGCAACCTTCATAAAGCTCTCATTCCTGATGCCCATGAATTCAGTTATAATATAAGGGCTGTGGAGAACAAAATCAAATGGTCATAAATCTGTATTAGAAAAATATTAATGTTCCAAAAAACTGCAAGTGGATTATATTCTGTACTGGATTCTTCTTCCTATAATGTAATACAACTATACATAATAGACCTTTTTTGTGTTTAAATGGTAAAGTACTGCAGTGCGCAGGCGCCGAGCCTCTCTGACCTTTCCGGCGCCTGCGCACTGCAGTACTTTGTTCTGCACTCAATAGGGCAGACAAAGTACGCCTGCGCCGGAGCCGTGGCTGAAGATCAGAAGAGGACGTCTTGGAATGAAGATGGGAGGCGCCGCAGCGGACCAGAGACACCCATCCGACCGGACCAGCAGCGGGACCGCTCCTGGGTGAGTATAATCGAACGTCTTTTTCTCCTCTTTCAGGTAACATCGGGGGCTTATCTACAGCATTACAGAATGCTGTAGATAAGCCCCTGATGACGGTGGGCTTACCTCACCTGCGATTTTCGAGGTGACAGGTTCCCTTTAATGTCATCCAATTGTTTTCACGCCCCCGCAGACTTGCATTGGACATGATCGCAGCCTCAGAATATCAAAGGTACGAGTGCTATCCATGAAAACCACAGATAGCACTCGTACGAGAAAATCGGCCATGTGCACGAGCCCTTACCCTTACTACTTAAGCAGAGTTAACCAATAGGGCTGATGCACATATCAATCTTGATTTCTATGTAAGGTCAAAAATATTGTGTCTGGGATGGCAGAATTATGGGTTTGTTATTTTGCTATTCAGTTTTATTTTTCAGAAATATAATACTAAAATCCAGCAAATATGAAAATATTCCACTTTGTTCTGTTTCATATTGTTAGACAAGTCATACTATGGTAATACATGAAATATTAAGACTGTGCCAACAATATTCATATTTTTTACACTCTTCATAAATTCATAATTCTGGATATACGGTCTTATTTTTATTTCCAGTTTATGTTTTCACATTGGTTGCTTAAAAATATAATGATTTAGAAGCTGAAAGAGTTTCTGTTGATGTTTCCACGCGTTTTCTCTTCAGCCTACCAGCTGTTTCATTTGTTATTTCCTACATTAATATGGAGTTTTATGCCTTGCTGCTGGCCAGAATGATATTCATTTAAGAACTATAAAATGTCCAAGTATCCATAATACAACCAACAGCCTCCATTTATCACCGCTTGCATTTGGAAATAGATCTACGTTAAGTTAGACACTGCATAGGCAGCCTTGTATTTTTATGCAGCCAACAACCTGTCCTGGGGGACCATGCGAACAGACAAATAGTTCTCTACTAAAACAACACTTGTTTTATGTTTTGTTTGCCATCCAGATTGTTTCTTGCAAACTAATAAAATATGAGGAACGTTCCCATCCTGAGACACTATTAGGTAATATACGACTGATTGCCGAAACATTAAAGAGGGAAAAAGGAGACATGAGAGAGAGAAATGGAGGATTTCGTACATGCAGCTCATTAGCACCAAAATAAATAATTAACCATTTCGCTCCAGAGCCTGTTTTTACCTTCGTGACAAGGTCAATTTTTTCAATTCTGACCACTTTGTGTCACTTTATGAGGCAGTAACTCTGGAACGCTTCAGCGTTCTGAGAACGTTTTTTCATGACAAATTGTACTTCATGTTTAGTGATAAATTTAGGACAATATGTTTTGCATTTATTTGTGAAAATATCAGAAATTTGGCCAAAAGTTTGTAATTTTCAAACCTGTAATTTTTATGCCCTTAAACCAGAGAGTTATGTAGCACAAAATAGTTAATAAACAACAATTCCAACATGTCTACTTTACATTGGCATAACTTTTGAAACATAATTTAGTTTTGTTAGGAAGTTAGAATTTTTCCAACAAAATTTATAAATCCATTTTTTTAGGGACCGCTTCAATGTTTGAAGTGACTTTGAGGGGCCTTTATGACAAAAAATACCCAAATGTGACAATTCTAAAAACTGCACCCATCAAAGTGGTCAAAACCACATTCAAGAAGTTTATTAACCCTTCAGGTGCTTCACAGGAATTAAAGCAATGTGGAAATTTTATTTTAGCCCCAAGGTTTTCATTTTCATAAGTGTAAAAGGAGAAAATGTGTGTGGAAAACCTAAACAGTGGAAACCCCCTGTTGGCGGATTGCACTAAATAAAATAAAGCAGAATCGCAACTGGGGGCCACCATTCAGAGATGGAAAATTGCTGCTAGAGTACAATGATGGAACACACGGCGAACGATTACTTGAACACACAGAAATGAAAGAGATGCTCTGCAACTGAGCTGTGTCACGCACACACAGTAACAAAAGAGATGCTCTGCAACAGAGCTGTGCCACTCGCACACAGAAACGAAAGAGATCCTCTGCAACAGAGCTGTGTCAGTCGCACACAGAAATAAAAGCAATGCTCAGCAACTGAGCTGTGTCACTCGCACACAGAAACAGAACAGATGCTCTGTGCTTAATACCCTGAGTAGAGTTGTGCTTGCTCTGGAACTCTACTGTGCTAACCGCACACCTGTAGGAACCAGATGCTAAGCCAAGCGGCTAATTACCCCCACTGACACTAGCTGCTTACCTAAGTGTACAGTCCCAAAACTAGACAGACATTCAAGACTTGCAGGCAGAGTGGTAGAGTCTCCTCTCACATAGCTGAACATAAATGATACTAGTGCACCCCAACCCCCCTCGCTGTCACTGGGAGCCTTTGATACCCAAAGCTCCACCCCAAACACTCACACTGATATCACCTGTGGGCCAATCCAGAGCTGACACATCACCAGAGCAGGCGATGTTCGAGCACCAATGAGAAGGCGCCACATCACAGACATGCTCAGTAAAGTAATTTCTGGACAGACTTCAGTATGCAATGCAGCACGTGCAATACACTGGTTATCATAGACTTGACTGGAGAGACAGCAGTAAACAAATGTGTGGCACGAGCCTGAGCAAGATGCTGGGACTGACGTCCATGCTGAGCAGCAGTCCCAGTGGCCAGGACCGAATGGGAGACCACAGCACTGGACACAACCTGGGATCCATCCCATGCAGCGGGAAAATCCAGATGATTAACACCCCCCACAAGTTATCCTAGTTCGGAAATTACACTACTTGAAGAATCCATCTGCTGTTGTGATGACCATCTTGATGCCCTGAAAATGAAATATTATGATTTTTTCATGTAAAAGTTGATTTAGCTTCAAATTTCTTATTTTCACGAGGGTAAAAAGAGAAAATTGACCCTACAGTAAATTGTGCAATTTATCCAGAGTATGCCAATATCCCATATGTGGTTGGAAACTAGATTTCAGCCACATTACAAAGCTCAGAAGAGAAGGAGTGCAATATCGGAGAGCAGATTTTGCTAGAATTGTTTGTGGGTGACATGTCACATTGGCAGAGACTCTGAGGTGCCAGAACAGCAGAATCGCCTATAAATGACCCAATTTTACAGCCTACTCCCTTGAATAAATTCATCCAGTAGTGCAGTAATCATGCTGACACCACCGCTGTTTCATAGAATTTTATATCGTTGAGTGGTGAAGAAAAAAAATTACATTTTTACCACTAAAATTTTATTTTAACCCTAGATTTTACATTTAAACATGGAAAATATGTAAAAGTAGCCATTTGTCTAACAATGTTTGCAATACCCCACATGTGGCTGTACTGTTTGTCAAGGCAGCAGGACTGAGGAAGGAAGAAGTGCTAGTTGACTATTGGAGCACAGATTTTCTTAGCATAGTTTGTGGACTCCATTTGCAGAGCCACTAAGTGCCAGAACAGCAAAATCCCCCTGAAGTGACCCCATTTTGGAAATTACACCCCTCTTGGAATGCATTAACGCAGTGGTCCCCAACCTTTCTGACCTTGAGAGCCTCATTTAGCTTAAAGAGAGGGTCGTGAGCCACATTCAGCACTGAGAGAGGGTCGCGAGCCACATCCAGCTCCCACCTTCTTCAAAGTAGTGTCAACCAAAGCCCCCATTAGAGGTATAATGATAACCGAAGCTTTTCCACAGAAATCACTCCAGAGCAGTACACTGATATCCAGGGGTTCCCACAATACCCCCATTCAGTATTCTCCCAACACACTGTCACATCCAGCTTTGAGCACCTCCTCTAACAGGTAGTACAAACCTCCAGCGTACCATACCTAAAACATCTCTAAACCCCTAAGACCAGTAAATGTGCATCTAGATCTGCAATTCTGTGCAGGGCTACTCACAAAATTCACCATTTTGAGATGTGGTCTTCATACCTGTTTGCTAGACCTGGACCTAATCCATCAAGCTGGCAGACAGTCGCGAGCCACAATTCATGGGGCCGCGAGCCACATGTGGCTCCCGAGCTACAGGTTGGGGAGCCCTGCATTAACGGGTGAAGTGACTATTTTCACCCCATGGATGACTTCCAGAAACAAGCACGCAGTGGATGTTTTAGAGCAAAAATGGCAAATATGCCATTATAGTGCCCAATATATTGTGCACAGTTTAAGTTTTGATAAGCGAGCTCTACTCGAACTTGTCATTCACTATCGGGTATCACATCTCATTCCTCTCTTGGAGCATACACGACATCTTCTCTGGGGGTTCTTTCTTGTTTCTGTTCCTGGAATGAGTGCAATAAAATGTCGCTCAGTTATCTTTTGACATCTTCTGATTCTAATGGATGAGCGGGGCCAACATTTGCAAAAACAAGATTTTCAATGACTTTTTCCTGTTAATCCAGGAAAGTATCTGAATTTCCTGATTTTTTTTCACAAAATAATTATAGGTGACCACCTAAAACAAGTAAATAACTAACTTTTTGTACTAGGTAAATTATTTTCTGGATACCTGGTATGGCTGTAAAACCTGTTCCGCAAGGTCCACACCCAGCATGCATTTGTTGCATTCAATGACTGACACAGGTTTTTGTTTTGGAGTAGTGGATCCTAGTTCTACAATAGCCCTTGTGGAATCTGTGTGGATCAAACTGAGGATAAAAAAATATCTTTCTTATGCTTCAATACTAGTAGAGGATAAGCAGCTCTCCATTACATAAAGCCCCTGACTGCCCCTATTGGAACCTTTTGTTGACCAATGATTGTGAAACCCTTAATGGTTTTTATGAATGGTCCCAAAAGCCTCTATGTTGAGTTCAACAAGACTTTTAAATAGTGGTATGCTGGTGTAGTAATTGTCAATATACAGATTATAGCCTTTTTTTTTTAACTGGACTTATCAGCTCCTAAACGATTTTTCCAGATGTCCCCAGATAAGAAAAATATTTAGAATTGAGAGTCCTCAGTGGTTGATACCTTTTAATGGCTAACTGAAAAGATGGTAACAAATTGCAAGCTTTCGAGACTACTCAGGTCTCTTCATCAGGCACAAACTAAAGCAAATTCTGAAGAATCACATATTTATACACAACACAGCATAGAACTGTCATTATGGAACAAACATTTTTGTATGCCTGATCATAGCACCATGGACCTGAAATTACTTGTATTAAAAGGTAACTTCAAATCTAAGAGAGACAGGAGAATTTGGGAGTATAAATTTATGACACCCTTTGACAAACTTAGTGCAGAAATGAATGTGTCGCATGGATTTATGTCTTTTTACATCAGTTGAGGAATTTGCACTTCAGACCATGTAGGGTCATTATAACAGAACCAGACCCCAATCAGAGGACAACAAAACATTCCCTCCTAATCTAGGAACTTTCTAATATTTATGGACACAACTGTTTATCACTTATCACTCTCCCATAATGACAGTTCTGTGCTGTGTTGTGTATAAATATGTGATTCTTCAGAATTTGCTTTAGTCTGTGCCTGATGAAGAGACCAGAGTAGTCTCGAAAGCTTGCAATTTGTTACCATCTTTTCAGTTAGCCATTAAAAGGTATCAACTATCAACCACTGAGGACTCTCAATTCTAAATATTTTTCTATTTACTGGCTAACGTGGTACCAAGATATATATCTTTCTTGTACCCAGATAAGAAGGACATCCTGATGGGTGTAGTTGGCTATCTTTCCCCTCATAAATGCGAAAACCTTATGTGTATCCTGTTGAACTCTTGCATGTTTTATAGAGTTTTAGACTTGAACACTAAGACTGGAAAAACTCTTTTAACTAAATAGCAGAATCTTATTCAGGTATAGAAATTGAACAACTAAAATGTACAAAAATATCTAAAAAACTAAATTTGGCAAATGATTAGATCATGTATTGCAGTTTTTGATGGCAATACACTGGAAAGTAACGGCATACAGTAATATATGTTTTCCATCTTCAGTAGAACAGAAACTGCAGGATATGAATCAGCACAATTTCTGTACTTTCTAAATCAGGTCTCTATTTCTAAAAATGATTTCAGTTTTCTGAAAGCTTATGGTCATGCCCCTATTTCACTACACTAGTAACATGACTTTGTAAGGTACATCTGAAATGTGTGATGACAATTAAAGTAGTTTTAATTAGTGTTTGGATATAAGTAATTATGTTCAGGAAGGAAACAATAAAAAAAATGCAAGCCCTTAATCTCTAAATGTTATGTGGTCAATGCCTCTTAATGAGCTGCATCCTAATTGAGATTAATAACCTTCCTTTTAAATTAATTATCCCAAGCCGTTTTACTGCACACTTCATGGAATCAAAATAAGTAATGTTCACTGAAATATTACAATACTATTTAATTATGTTTACAAAATTATTGCTCTCTAGTAATAAAATCTATTATTATTTTATACAGTTTTAGAGATTTTTCCCTCTGAAGCCATATTCACGTATTACAGATTCTGCCATGAATATGCTATGGATTCCAGTCCAGACAGAATTCATGTAATTCCACTACCAATTAATGGGTTATTTTAGCTGGCAGAAGTCTAACCATTTCGGATGTGGACTTAACCTGCGGACATTAATGGACCATCCTCAGTCATGTAAATTGGTGATTAAAGGGGTTGTCTGGGCACAGTATCCTAATACAATATCTGTATCAGATTGGTGGGGGACAAACACCCAGCACCTGCCATAGGGAAAAACTGTATACTCCTTAATCTTGTCATAGGGGTCATTCTGCAGTACTTGGCAGCTGCTGCTACACATTGAATGAGTCCAATTAAATTGTTGGGGTTTTTTATGATTTGACTGCCATTAGATCAAATAAAAGCTGATCGTGGGGTTGCCTGTTGTGGGACCCCAACCAATCTTATATTAATGACCTATTTTATGGATAACAAATGTGTAGGGTTAGTTCCAAGCACTCTTCAAAAAGGACAAAACAGCAGATCAGGGCATTCTCACATATAAAGACGACAAGGGTGGATATATCTGGGAGTGGAGCCCGGAATTTTGATCACTGTTCTGTCTAATTGGGTATACTATTGAAACCTACTGTGCTGCACTGTTTTGTATGCTTGAAAAAGACCTGTGATTAGGGTTGAGCGAAACGGGTCGAACATTTTCAAAAGTCGCCGACTTTTGGCTAAGTCGGGGTTTCATGAAACCCGATCCGACCCCTGTGCGGGGTCGGCCATGCGGTACGCGACTTTCGCGCCAAAGTCGCGTTTCAATGACGCGAAAAGCGCCATTTCTCAGCCAATGAAGGTAAACGCAGAGTGTGGGCAGCGTGATGACATAGGTCCTGGTCCCCACCATCTTTGAGAAGGGCATTGCAGTGATTGGCTTGCTGTCTGCGACGTCACAGGGGCTATAAAGAGGCGTTCCCGCCGACCGCCATCTTACTGCTGCTGATCTGAGCTTAGGGAGAGGTTGCTGCCGCTTTGTCAGAAGCAGGGATAGCGTTAGGCAGGGTCCATTAACCACAAAACCGCTTGTGCTGCAGCGATTTGCACTGTCCAACACCACCCTCGGTGTGCAGGGACAGTGGAAGTTTTTTTTTTTTTTTTCCCCCTCAGCGCTGTAGCTCATTGGGCTGCCCTAGAAGGCTCCCTGATAGCTGCATTGCTGTGTGTACGCCGCTGTGCAAACCAACTGCTTTTTTCAAAGCACAAATCCTCTTGTTCCTTCCTTTCTGCACAGCTATCTTTTTTGTTTGTCCACACTTTTTATTTGATTTGTGCATCAGTCCACTCCTTATTGCTGCCTGCCATACCTGGCTGAGATTACTGCAGGCAGGGAGATAGTAATTGTAGGACATTCCCTGTTTTTTTTTTTTTTGGTGGGAGATTAAGATTGGCAATTTGGCATTTCTGCTAGAGTGCCATCCCTGTGTGTGCCATCTCTCTCACATAGTGGGCGATAGAAAGCCTTTTCATTTTTCTGTATTTTTTTTTGTGGGGTGTATAAATTCTCCCTGATAAAAATACAGTGGGAGATTAATATTAGCCTTTGGGCTTGTGTGCCAGTCCTGAGTGTGCCATCTCTCTCACAAATAGTGGGCCATAGAAAGCCTATTTTATTTTTTTTGGGGTTTTATAAATTCTCCCTGAAAAAAAGGGAGATTAATATTGGCCTCTGGGCTTGTGTGCCAGTCCTGAGCGTGCCATCTGTGCCAGCCCTGAGCGTGCCATCTCTCTCACAAATAGTGGGCCATAGAAAGCCTATTTAATTTTTTTTTTGGTTTTATAAATTCTCCCTGAAAAAAAGGGAGATTAATATTGGCCTCTGGGCTTGTGTGCCAGTTGTGAGCGTGCCATCTGTGCCAGTCCTGAGCGTGCCATCTCTCTCACAAATAGTGGGCCATAGAAAGCCTATTTAATTTTTTTTTTGGTTTTATAAATTTTCCCTGAAAAAAGGGAGATTAATATTGGCCTCTGGGCTTGTGTGCCAGTTGTGAGCGTGCCATCTGTGCCAGCCCTGAGCGTGCCATCTCTCTCACAAATAGTGGGCCATAGAAAGCCTATTTAATTTTTTTTTTTGGTTTTATAAATTCTCCCTGAAAAAAAGGGAGATTAATATTGGCCTCTGGGGTTGTGTGCCAGTTGTGAGCGTGCCATCTGTGCCAGTCCTGAGCGTGCCATCTCTCTCACAAATAGTGGGCCATAGAAAGCCTATTTAATTTTTTTTTTGGTTTTATAAATTTTCCCTGAAAAAAGGGAGATTAATATTGGCCTCTGGGCTTGTGTGCCAGTTGTGAGCGTGCCATCTGTGCCAGTTGTGAGCGTGCCATCTCTCTCACAAATAGTGGGCCATAGAAAGCCTATTTAATTTTTTTTTTGGTTTTATAAATTTTCCCTGAAAAAAGGGAGATTAATATTGGCCTCTGGGCTTGTGTGCCAGTTGTGAGCGTGCCATCTGTGCCAGTCCTGAGCGTGCCATCTCTCTCACAAATAGTGGGCCATAGAAAGCCTATTTAATTTTTTTTTTGGTTTTATAAATTCTCCCTGAAAAAAAGGGAGATTAATATTGGCCTCTGGGCTTGTGTGCCAGTTGTGAGCGTGCCATCTGTGCCAGTCCTGAGCGTGCCATCTCTCTCACAAATAGTGGGCCATAGAAAGCCTATTTAAATATTTTTTTGGTTTTATAAATTCTCCCAGAAAAAAAGAGAGATTAATATTGGCCTCTGGGCTTCTGTGCCAGTCCTGAGCGTGCCATCTGTGCCAGTCCTGAGCGTCCCATCTCTCTCACAAATAGTGGGCCATAGAAAGCCTATTTTTTTTTTTTTTGGGGTTTTAGAAATTCTCCCTGAAAAAAAAAGGGAGATTAATATTGCCCTTTGGGCTTGTGTGCCAGTACTAAGCGTGCCATCTCTCTCTCTCTCTCTCTCTCAGTCAGTGGGCCATAGAACGCCTATTTTTGGTTTTATTTGTTTTCTAAATTCTCCCTGAAAAAATCATTTTATTTTATTTGGTTTCTAAATTCTTCCTGATAAAATCATATTTTTTTTATTATTTTTTTTTCTAAAGTCTCCCTGAAAAAAACAAAACAAAAAAAAAAACAAACAAAAAAAACAGTGGGGGATTAATATTGGCCTTTCTGCTTGTGTGCCAGTCTTGACTCCTGTGTGCGTCATCTCTCACTCAGTGGGCCATAGAACGCCTATTTTTTGTTTTATTAGTTTTATAAATTCTCCCTGAAAAAATCATTTTATTTTATTTGGTTTCTAAATTCTTCCTGATAAAATCATATTTTTTTTATTATTTTTTTTTCTAAAGTCTCCCTGAAAAAAAAAAAAAAAAACAGTGGGAGATTAATATTGGCCTTTCTGCTTGTGTGCCAGTCTTGACTCCTGTGTGCGTCATCTCTCAGTCAGTGGGCCATAGAACGCCTATTTTTGGTTTTATTTGTTTTATAAATTCTTCCTGAAAAAATCATTTTATTTTATTTGGTTTCTAAATTCTTCCTGATAAAATCATATTTTTTTTATTATTTTTTTTTCTAAAGTCTCCCTGAAAAAAAAAAAAAAAAAACAACCAAAAAAAACAGTGGGAGATTAATATTGGCCTTTCTGCTTGTGTGCCAGTCTTGACTCCTGGGTGTGCCATCTCTCTCTCTCTCTCTCTCTCTCTCTCTCCAATTGTGGTCCATAGAAAGCCTATATTTTTTTTCCTTGATTTGGGTTCCAAAATCTACCAGAGAAAATAACTACATCAATCATTGGTAGAAAAATATTGGCCTCTGGGCTTGTGTGCCACTCCTGACTCCTGTGTGCGTCATCTCTCAGTCAGTGGGCCATAGAACGCCTATTTTTGTTTTTATTTGTTTTATAAATTCTCCCTGAAAAAATCATTTTATTTTATTTGGTTTCTAAATTCTTCCTGATAAAATCATATTTTTTTTATTATTTTTTTTTCTAAAGTCTCCCTGAAAAAAAAAAAAAAAAAAACAACAAACCCCCCCAAAAAATGGGAGATTAATATTGGCCTTTCTGCTTGTGTGCCAGTCTTGACTCCTGGGTGTGCCATCTCTCTCTCTCTCTCTCTCTCTCTCTCTCTCCAATTGTGGTCCATAGAAAGCCTATATTTTTTTTCCTTGATTTGGGTTCCAAAATCTACCAGAGAAAATAACTCCATCAATCATTGGTAGAAAAATATTGGCCTCTGGGCTTGTGTGCCACTCCTGATTCCTGTGTGCGTCATCTCTCACTCAGTGGCCCATAGAAAGCATATAGTTTGTTACATTTGTTTTCTAAATTCTCCCTGCAAAAATCTATTTTTTTTTTTTTTTGGGGGTTTCTAAAGTGTTCCTGAAAAAAATAAAAATAAAAAAAAAATAATAGTGTGACATTAATATTAACATTTGTGCTTCAGTGACAGTCCTGCGTGTGGGGCATCTCTCTAATTTGCAGCCACCAAAAACAGAGTGTGTAACATTGGGCCTGATTTTCGCTGTGGTCTCACCAACCTGTAAAGGGGTAGCTAAATCATACTGAAGTTATAGCTCACCGTGTAAGTTGTGTGACTGCAACAAATAACGTTAGTTTGGTTACGTTTTTAAAACAATGAGGAAGTATAGTGGAAGAGGTCGTGGCCGGGGGCGTTCATTGTCAGCTGGTAATGAGGGTAGTGGTAGTGGTGGAGCATCAGGTGGTCGTGGGGAAAAAAATATTGCACCTAAGTCTGGAGCTGTGGAGCCAGGTTCGTCGTCCGGCTACACAAGGCCTCGAACGCTCCCTTTTCTGGGATTAGGAAAACCGCTTTTAAAGCCGGAGCAGCAAGAGCAAGTTTTGGCTATCTTGCTGACTCAGCCTCTAGCTCTTTTGCCTCCTCTCGTGAAACTGGTAAAAGTAAAAGCAGCGCGTCGTTAGTGGATGTTCACGGTCAGGGACAAGTCACTTCCTTGTCCTCTTCAGCAAAAACAACAACAGAGAAGAATGCAGCAGGCGACACAACGGGTTACTCCATGGAGCTCTTTACACATACCGTCCCTGGCTTAGAAAGTGAAGCAGTTAACAGTCCATGCCCATTACAAGTTGAATCTGACATGGAGTGCACTGACGCACAGCCACAGCCAGACTACTATGCTGGTCCTTTGACTCAGACCACAACATTGCCCTCGCAGGGTGCTGATCAAGAATCAGACCCTGATGAGACTATGTTGCCCCATCACGAACGCTATACCACCAAACGACACGGTGACACAGACGAAGTTGCGCAGGAGGTACAAGAAGAGTTATTAGATGACCCAGTTCTTGACCCCGATTGGCAGCCATTGGGGGAACAGGGTGCAGGCGGCAGCAGTTCTGAAGCAGAGGAGGAGGAGGGGCCGCAGCAGGCATCAACATCGCCACAGGTTCCATCTGCCGGGCCCGTATCTTGCCCAAAACGCGTGGCAAAGCCAAAACCTGGTGGAGGACAGCGTGGCCATCCGGTTAAAGCTCAGTCTGCAATGCCTGAAAAGGTATCCGATGCTAGAAAGAGTGCAGTCTGGCATTTTTTTAAACAACATCCAATTGATCAGCGCAAAGTCATCTGTCAAAAATGTTCTACTTCCTTAAGCAGAGGTCAGAATCTGAAAAGTCTCAATACTAGTTGCATGCATAGACATTTAACCACCATGCATTTGAAAGCTTGGACTAACTACCAAACGTCCCTTAAGGTTGTTGCACCCTCGGCCAATGAAGCTAGTCATCAACGCAACATCCCTTCCGGCAGTGTAGGACCACCATTTAGCGCACCACCTGCTGTATCTGTGCAGGTATCTTTGCCAGGCCAAAGCAGTCAGGGTCAGGGAATCACCAGTTTCGTAGTAGGAAACACTGCATCTAGGGCACCGGCGGCAACAATACCATCTCCCACCGTCTCTCAGTCTGCCATGTCCACCGGCACCCCCGCTAGTTCCACGATCTCCAGCTCTCCAGTCCAGCTCACCCTACATGAGACTATGGTTAGAAAAAGGAAATACTTAGCCTCGCATCCGCGTACACAGGGTTTGAACGCCCACATAGCTAGACTAATCTCGTTAGAGATGATGCCCTACCGGTTAGTTGAAAGCGAAGCTTTCAAAGACCTGATGGACTACGCTGTACCACGCTACGAGCTACCCAGTCGACACTTTTTTTCCAGAAAAGCCATCCCAGCCCTCCACCAGCATGTTAAAGAGCGCATCGTCCATGCACTCAGGCAATCTGTGAGCACAAAGGTGCACCTGACAACAGATGCATGGACCAGTAGGCATGGCCAGGGACGTTACGTGTCCATCACGGCACACTGGGTAAATGTGGTGGATTCAGGGTCCACAGGGGACAGCAAGTTTGGGACAGTTCTGCCTAGCCCACGGTCTAGTAAACAGTTGTCTGTAGCCGTTCGCACCCCCTCCTCCTCCTCCTCCTCCTCGTCCTCCTGCAGAAGCAAGAGCTCGTCCACAGACCGCAGTCGCACAAACACTCCATCCGCACCTGCCACTGTTGCACACCAGGTCTCCCATTATGGGGCAGCTACTGGCAAACGTCAGCAGGCTGTATTGGCTATGAAGTGTTTGGGCGACAATAGACACACCGCGGAAGTTCTGTCCGAGTTCTTGCAGCAAGAAACGCAGTCGTGGCTGGGCACTGTAGATCTTGAGGCAGGCAAGGTAGTGAGTGATAACGGAAGGAATTTCATGGCTGCCATCTCCCTTTCCCAACTGAAACACATTCCTTGCCTGGCTCACACCTTAAACCTGGTGGTGCAGTGCTTCCTGAAAAGTTATCCGGGGTTATCCGACCTGCTCCTCAAAGTGCGTGGACTTTGCGCACATATCCGCCGTTCGCCTGTACACTCCAGCCGTATGCAGACCTATCAGCGTTCTTTGAACCTTCCCCAGCATCGCCTAATCATAGACGTTGCAACAAGGTGGAACTCAACACTGCACATGCTTCAGAGACTGTGAGAACAGAGGCGGGCTGTTATGTTTTTGTGGGAGGATACACATACACGGGCAGGCAGTAGGATGGCAGACATGGAGTTGTCAGGTGTGCAGTGGTCGAAGATTCAAGACATGTGTCAAGTCCTTCAGTGTTTTGAGGAATGCACACGGCTGGTTAGTGCAGACAACGCCATAATAAGCATGAGCATCCCCCTAATGCGTCTGCTGATGCAAAGTTTGACGCACATAAAGGATCAGGCGTCTGCACCAGAGGAAGAGGAAAGCCTTGATGACAGTCAGCGATTGTCTGGTCAGGGCAGTGTACATGACGAGGTACCGGGCGAAGAGGAGGTGGAGGATGAGGAGGATGATGGGGATGAGTATATTTTTAATGAGGAAGCTTTCCCGGGGGCACGGGAAATTGGTGGCGTGGCAAGGCCGGGTTCTGGTTTTTTGAGGGACACAAGTGACGTAGATTTGCCTGCAACTGCCCCTCAACCAAGCACAACCGCAGATTTGACAACGGGAACTTTGGCCCACATGGCGGATTATGCCTTGCGTATCCTCAAAAGGGACACACGCATTACAAAAATGATGAACGATGACGATTACTGGTTGGCCTGCCTCCTTGATCCTCGCTATAAAGGCAAATTGCAAAATATTATGCCACATGAGAACTTGGAACTAATATTAGCAACAAAACAATCAACTCTTGTTGACCGTTTGCTTCTGGCATTCCCTGCACACAGCGCCCGTGATCGTTCTCACACGAGCTCCAGGGGCCAGCAGACCAGAGGTGTTAGAGGGGCAGAAATCAGAAGTGGCGTTGGCCAGAGGGGTTTTCTGACCAGGTTGTGGAGTGATTTTTCTATGACCGCAGACAGGACAGGTACTGCAGCATCAATTCAAAGTGACAGGAGACAACATTTGTCCAGTATGGTTACAAACTATTTTTCATCCCTTATCGACGTTCTCCCTCAACCGTCATTCCCATTTGATTACTGGGCATCCAAATTAGACACCTGGCCAGAATTGGCAGAATATGCATTGCAGGAGCTTGCTTGCCCGGCAGCTAGTGTCCTATCAGAAAGAGTATTCAGTGCTGCAGGTTCAATACTAACAGAAAAAAGGACTCGTCTGGCTACCCAAAATGTAGATGATCTAACCTTCATTAAAATGAACCACAACTGGATTTCAAAATCTTTTGCCCCACCCTGCCCGGCTGACACCTAGCTTTCCTATGAAAAGGTCTTGCCTGTGGACTATTCTGAATGACTTTTCCAATCTCGTAATTTTCTTCACCTGATTGTCCAGCATACGACATGTTTCCACCTCACGAAATGGCCAAACTCCCCACACGGGGCCGTGCTATCGCCACTTTGCGCTTGGACCCTTGAGAGTGCTGTTTGTCTGAAGAGGTGGGTGTGGCCGCTTTTGGTCGACGGCACTGCCACTGGGTCCCTCATAGTACAATAAAGTGTCTCTGGCGGTGGTGGTGCGCACCCAACGTCAGACACACCGTTGTAATATGAGGGGCCCTGTGCCTGTACCGCCGGCCACAAGACAGTTCCCCCCCCCAGCTCAAACAGTGCTCTACCACTAGCAAAATTATCTCTCACAGCTTCACCAATGTGTAGTCTAGGCGCTGACATCCTTCAATGCCTGGCACTGACAATACCATTGTTTTGACATTTTTGTTATGTTAGGCCTTCGAAGCCTGTCTGCGGTCCCTTCTTTCTACAACTACTACACTGACCAGGCCACTGCTGGCCGTGTTACCCTGGAACCAATTTAAAAGTGCCTACAGTCAGCCCAATTTTGTTATGTTAGGCCTTCGAAGACTGTCTGCCGTCACTCCTTCCACTAGACTTCCACTGACCATACACTGCTGCCCATGTACCCCTGGAACCAATTTAAAAGTGCCTACAGCCAGCCCAATTTTGTTATGTTAGGCCTTCGAAGCCTGTCTGCGGTCACTCCTTCCACTAGACTTCCACTGACCAGACCACTGCTGCCCGTGTACCCCTGCAACCAATTTAAAAGTGCCTACAGCCAGCCCAAGTTTGTTATGTTAGGCCTTCGAAACCTGTCTGCGGTCACTCCTTCCACTAGACTTCCACTGACCAGACCACTGCTGCCCGTGTACCCCTGGAACCAATTTAAAAGTGCCTACAGCCAGCCCAAGTTTGTTATGTTAGGCCTTCGAAGCCTGTCTGCGGTCACTCCTTCCACTAGACTTCCACAGACCAGACCACTGCTGCCCGTGTACCCCTGGAACCAATTTAAAAGTGCCTACAGCCAGCCCAAGTTTGTTATGTTAGGCCTTGGAAGCCTGTCTGCAGTCACTCCTTCCACTAAACTTCCACTGACCAGACCACTGCTGCCCGTGTACCCCTGGAACCAATTTAAAAGTGCCTACAGCCAGCCCAAGTTTGTTATGTTAGGCCTTCGAAGCCTGCCTGCGGTCACTCCTTCCACTAGACTTCCACAGACCAGACCACTGCTGCCCGTGTACCCCTGGAACCAATTTAAAAGTGCCTACAGCCAGCCCAAGTTTGTTATGTTAGGCCTTGGAAGCCTGTTTGCGGTCACTCCTTCCACTAGACTTCCACTGACCAGACCACTGCTGCCCGTGTACCCCTGGAACCAATTTAAAAGTGCCTACAGCCAGCCCAAGTTTGTTATGTTAGGCCTTGGAAGCCTGTCTGCGGTCACTCCTTCCACTAGACTTCCACTGACCAGACCACTGCTGCCCGTGTACCCCTGGAACCAATTTAAAAGTGCCTACAGCCAGCCCAAGTTTGTTATGTTAGGCCTTCGAAGCCTGTCTGCGGTCACTCCTTCCACTAGACTTCCACAGACCAGACCACTGCTGCCCGTGTACCCCTGGAACCAATTTAAAAGTGCCTACAGCCAACCCAAGTTTGTTATGTTAGGCCTTGGAAGCCTGTCTGCGGTCACTCCTTCCACTAGACTTCCACTGACCAGACCACTGCTGCCCGTGTACCCCTGGAACCAATTTAAAAGTGCCTACAGCCAGCCCAAGTTTGTTATGTTAGGCCTTGGAAGCCTGTCTGCGGTCACTCCTTCCACTAGACTTCCACTGACCATACACTGCTGCCCATGTACCCCTGGAACAAATTTAAAAGTGCCTACAGCCAGCCCAAGTTTGTTATGTTAGGCCTTCGAAGCCTGTCTGCGTCCCGTTCTTTCAACTACAACTACACTGACCAGGCCACTGATGGCCGTGTTCCCCTGGAACCAATTTTAACTTGCCTACAGCCAGCCCTATGTTATTATGTTAGGCCTTCGAAGCCTGTCTGCGTCCCGTTCTTTCAACTACAACTACACTGACCAGGCCACTGATGGCCGTGTTCCCCTGGAACCAATTTTAACTTGCCTACAGCCAGCCCAATGTTAGGCCTTTGATGCCTGTCTGCCGTCACTCCTTCCACTAGGCCTCCACTGACCTGTCTATTGCTGCCCGTGTACCCCTTGAACCAACATCATTAAATATAAAAAAAATTAATTTGATTATAAAAAATAAGATCGTGTTGAGATCTCAAATGCAGACATTTTAACAATCAAAACAAACACACAACAAATATCTGGAACTGTACTACAAAGGTCCAACAGCTACAATTTCTTTCTCCTGCAAGAAGTTAACTGAAAGTTTTTTGGAGTTGTTAACACAGATATGGCATCCACCGAGTGTTGTCCTGTCGCGTCTCCTTTAAATTATTTCCAATAAGATGTTAAACTATTAATTTAATAAAATCAATAATTAAAAAAATAATTGAGTAAGTCAAAAGCACATTGCAAATAAACATTAATTACAAATCAAGAAGCATGGCGCGTCCGAGGGTGAGTAGATACCGAATAAGAATATAATCACCCTCGGACGCGCAATGCTTATTTACAACAGCCTTCCTTCCTAAGAATCAGCCCTTTCGTGGTGTAGAGAGAGGTTGTGTTACACTCCAAGGTGTTCCCCGGGTTGCCTTTCATGAGCTTCGATCTTCCGGCTCTCGTTTAGTAGTTGGTGGAAACTACGCTGCATTAGGCCTACAAATTTGGTATGGGGTGTAGAGACAGGTTGTGTTACACTCCAAGGTTTTCACCAGGTTGCCTTTCCTGAGCTTCTATCTTCAGGCTCTCATTAAATTGTGGTTAAATGGAACAACTGCATTTGGCGTACTAGTTGGTTTGGGGCCTACTATCGGTGTCTGCCGCTCCTTGCTGTTCTCCTGGTTTCCTGTCCTGAAATTCCATTTTCAGCCTCTCGTTAAGTAGTTGTTAATGTTAAACTGCATTTGGCCTACTAGTTGGGTTGGGGCCTACTATCGGTGTCTGCCACTCCTTGCTGTTCTCCTCCACTGAACAAAGCTGTGCCGCCTGTTTACTACGGTTGCCAATTTTGAACTGCATTTCGACTACTTACTGATTTGGCCCTACTCTCTGTGTCAGCCTCTCATTCCAGTTGTCCTCCACTGCAATGCCCCCTGGTTATTCCTGTGTTACCAATTTTGAACTGCATTTAGCCCACTTTCTTCTTTGGGCCTATATCTGTGTTTCCACTTCATCGTGCCCATTGCCCAGCCAGTGATAGATGAGTCTGCTGGTACATTGACCCATAACGCAACATTCCCCGTGCACGCTACACAACAACATTGTGACCCTGCTGAAAGTCAGGTTGCTCTTCCCGCATACCATACCACCTTACACGGGGACAAAGAGGAAGGTGCAGATGAAAGTGCAGGTTCCTTCATCAGGTGGGGGGAGGAATACTAGTTGGCGACGTCACTGGCACAGGGCCTCTCATAGTACGCAAAAGTGTTGCTGCCGGTGGGAGGCGCCCCCGCCGTGCAAACACACCGCTGTACTTTGAGGGGCCCTGTGCCAGTGCCAATGCCAACGAGTGGGCCCCCCCTGCTTGCTCAGGTTCACAGCACTTGCAAAGTTGAAATACTTACCTCTCCCTGCTCCACTGCCGTGACGTGGTCCAGATTTCCTGGGCCCACTAATTACTTGAACCAGCCCTACCCCCCACAACTTTAGCCAAATGACCCCCAATTTCAAATGCCTTCCAATTATTATAAGGTAAATTACGCTTGACAAGCTTCATTAAGAAGAATGGATGGTTTTGACATTAAAATGGGCACTCTAGGTGTTTTCCTGGCCCCCACTCACTGCCGACTATGCTGCCCCATTGACTTGCATTGGGTTTCGTGTTTCGGTCGATCCCGACTTTACGTCATAATCGGCCGATTTCACTCGACCCGACTTTGGACATAGTCGGGTTTCGCAAAACCCGGCTCGACTCTAAAAAGGTCAAGGTCGCTCAACTCTACCTGTGATAGGTCAAAACGTCGCATCCTGTGTATGGCAGAAAAAAGATGATTTGAGCTTCATTACCTACTGGACGTTGTCTACTATTTTGCTATTCCATAGAAAAGTCATCAATATTTTGTGCCTGGATAACCTTTTTAAAAAAACTATAATTACTACATTTCGAGTGTTTTAATGCTTTTAAATTACCGTAGTTGTCCTCTATCAAATAATGTTTCAATAAAATATTGCTCATTTTTTTTAAATGTCCCAATTTACGTATATATAACTATATTTGGTATATTTTATTAGACTCATAAAGATGATAAGAAGCAAAATATTTAAAATGTTATTGTGAAGAAGATTATTTTTTAAGTTAAAGTATTCAATAGAGTGGAATTCACTGCTTATAGCAGATCTAATTTAATACAGCAAATACTCATGTTCCTTTATTTTAGTACAAACGGTAAATGAGATCTCAATAGACTTAATAAGAAAAAATATAATTACTGGTATGATTAAAGCATAAGCAGCTTATTTGTAAGAAGAAAGTATTTCTCTGATGTTATATTAACTGTAAATCTGAAATCCAGAAAATAATCTTATTGTTCAAATTAAAATATGTATCATCAATGCTGAAAAAGAAAACTGGGTGCTCTACAGTCAGCCATAGCCAGAGCAGAAATTGTTCCTTGAAATAATCTATATGTTCCTTACAATATGTTCCTTACCATATAGAAGTCCAGGACTTATATATTACGGATCTATCTCTATGATAGGCCATCAATATCAGATCAGTCCAACATCCGGCTCCAGAGTTGACAACTTGACTTTTTATTTTTTTCTAGACAGCTCATCAAAAAAATCACAGGCAGACAATATTTTTACGGACACATTGGAAAACCTTGATAAATCCTTATGATTATAAGTGATCCATGTCTACCTGCCATGCCTATAATTATGATAATAGACTTCAGCTGCATTCATTCACTGTAAAATGATCATTACAGTTAACATTTTCTGTAGAAGGTTCTTTAGCCTCAAAAATTACCACGGATGCCCTACATTTTTTTTACGGAAAGGGCAAAAAAGTGCCTTATTTTTACGGGCTGTCCTAGAATTTCTGGAAAGTTGGCCACCCTGCCGGGCTTCCTCATGATCAGCTGTTTGCAGGTCCCATTGTGGCTGGATGTAGACAGTGTAGAGTTTTGAACACTGTAATGCTCATTTTCGGGAACTGCAGCTCAGCTTCAAATCACTTCAATAGGAGTCAAGCTGAAGTACCTAAAAATGTACACTATATAGTGTAAAGAGTTGTGCTTTTCTTGCTCTGTACGCTGAGTACATTTGAACACCATGGGAGCTGCAAAAAGCCAAACAATATAGGTGCAGATGTCAAGCCACCACCAATCTGATATTGATGGCCTAGCCTAAAGATAAATCATCAATATATAGGTCTTGGACAAGGCACATATTTTTACATTGCTATAGTTATTGTTCTGCTGTTGCTTTTGCTGGTATTCTCATAGCTAACAGACCCCACAAAAAAGACTGATCTGCCAAAAATAATGCACGGTTCTTTGAACATATGAGAGCACCTACAGTAACTGTCTTAACAAAAAAAAATGTTGTATCACAGTATTTTTCGCTTTGTAAGACGCTCTGGATTATAAGACACACCCCAAATGAGGAGTAAAATAGGAAAAAAACTTTCATTTAATAAATTGGTGGTGCTTCATATAATCCATGCGTCTTATTGCTTACCGGGGGTGGTGGCAGCGGTGATGCGGGATCCCAGGGTCGCTGCTGGAGGAGGCAGGAGTGGAGCATTGCTGCAGGCTGGGATGAGGGGGTGTGCAGGTGTCCTGTGCTGCAAGGGGCTCCTGTGCTGCAAGGGGCTCCTGTGCTGCAGGGAGGCTTCTGTGCTGCAGGGAGGCTTCTGTGCGCAGGGGGGCTCCTGTGCTGCGGGGGGCTCTTGTGCTGCGGGGGGCTCCTGTGCTGCAGGGAGGCTTCTGTGCTGCAGGGGGGCTCCTGTGATGCTGGCGTCTGCGGTGCTGTAGGGGGCTCTGCTGACATTTTCTGAAAGGCCAGAGCCCCCCGGCAATTGTCCATGCTTTCCTGTGCAGTTTACTTCGGGAAAATGGCCGCCAGGACCAAGATCTCGAGAGATGAGATCTCAGCACTGAAACCTCTTCTCCCGAGATCTTGGTGCTGAGATCTCTATCTGCGCATGCGCCGCTTCACGGCGGCAATTTTCCCGAAGTCCAGGAAAGCATGGACGAACTGCCGGGGGGCTCTGGCCTTTCACAAAACATTGGCAGAGCCCCCCGCTGCACTGCAGACACCAGCATCACCCTCGGCAGTGGCTGACACCCGCGGCAGCAGAACCCCCTCATCCCAGCCTGCAACAGTACCGGTAAGCGGTATATCCACTTTGTAAGACGCACCCCTATTTTATCACAAATTTGGGGGAAATAAAGTGCGTCTTACAAAGCGAAAAATACGGTATTTAGAAAAAAAAAATTACAGAACTGCTGTTTGTGATAAGCTCACATAAGGTCAAAAAGTCAAATGTAAACTCCAAATGGTACTGATAAAAACTAGAGCTTATGCTGCAAAAATGCAAGCCCCTTACATCTGTGCAGACTAAAAATTAAAAGCTAGAGCTCTCAGGAGCTAGAAGGAAAGACAAAAACGAAGAGGGAACTACTGAGCAGGGGCCAGGATGGGGGCTATTCTGAAATAAAGAGGCCAGGGTGGGGAAAATTATTGCAGCAAAGGACCGAGGACAGAGGTCATTATTAATTAAGGGTTAGGATAGGAGACCTTATTACAGGAAAGGGCCAGTATGAGGATATTATCGTATGGGTGGTGAAAACCTATGTCTTTATAGGATGTTTACAAGGCCCAGGTACAAATCTCTGGAATGGGTGATGTCGTAAGTATGGTTTAATTAAGATTTATTAAAGGAGTCTGCGTCATTCTATCAATGAAAGGACTTTATTCTGGGTGTGGTTGTTTTTTATACCAAATTACTATGGGATTAGTAATGGGGGCATCTTATAGCTGCATCTCCATAACTAACCTCTGGGCTTGAGGTCACCTCACAATATAAAGGCTGCCCCCTGAAATATCACATGGTCATAAGTATTCAGAACCTTTGCTCAATATTGAGTAGAAGCACCCTTTTGAGCTAGTACAGCCATGAATCTTCTTGAAATTTTTTTCCACCTGGATTTGGGGGATTCTCTGCCATTCTTCCTTGCAGATCCTCTCCAGTTCCATCAGGTTGGAGGGTGAACATTGGTTGACAGCCATTTTCAGGTCTCTCCAGAGATGCTCAATTGGGTTTAGGTCAGGGCTCTGGCTGGCCCAGTCAAGAATGGTCACAGAGTTGTTCTGATGCCACCCCTTTGTTATTTTAGCTGTGTGCTTAGAGTCATTGTCTTGTTGGAAGGTGAACCTTCGGCCTAGTCTGAGGTCCAGAGTACTCTGGAAGAGGTTTTCATTCCGGATATCTCTGTACTTGGCTGCATTCATGTTTCCTTCAATGGCAACCAGTCGTCCTACCCCTGCAGTTGAAAAACACCCCCATAGCATAATGCTGCCACCTCCATGTTTCACTGTTGGACTTGTTTGGGGCAGGTGATAAGCAGTGCCTGGTTTTCTTCACACATACTGCTTAGAATTACAGGGGTTGGACAAAGTAATGGAAACACCTAACGTTTTGGCATCATAATCTTCGAACATGTGATAAACATGCAAACCGTGACATATGGTAATGTTTTGTAGTTGATTATTTGTGTTATGTGATATGTGTATGTAAATTAACTGTTTGTTTTGCATAATTGAAAGAACATTGATGAGAAACTGATACCAATGGCAGACCTCTCGGATTTTCAAAGAGGCCAAATTGTTGTTGCTCGTATGGCAGGCGCTAGTGTAACAGAAAGTGCCTGAATGCTTGGCGTGTCAAGAGGTACTGACTGCGTTTGAAAGAGAAGGAAAAACGTCCGCAGCAAAGCACAGGTCCGGCCGAAAGTCAAAGTTGACTGAGAGAGACCGTCGGACTCTAAAGCAAATTGTTAGAGAGGATCGCAAGACCACGGCTCCGCAATTCACTGCTGAGCTCAATGAACACCTACAGAACCCAGTTTCCACTAAAACTGTTCGTCGGGAGCTGCACAAATCTGGATTCCACGGAAGAGCTGCAATTAGAAAACCGCTGCTCTCAATGACAAATGTTTCCAAGCATTTAGAGTGGTGTACAAACCTCCAGAATTGGTCCCTCAAGCAGTGGAAACATGTGATATTCCTAGACGAATCATCGTTTACCTTATTTCCGACCTACGGCCGAGTGTACGCTTGGAGACAGCAGAAACAAGCATTCCATCCAGACTGCCTTCTCCCAACCGTAAAACATGGTGGAGGTTCTGTGATGATCTGGGATGCTATTTCATGGATATCCACCGGGCCAATGATATCCCTTTATGGAAGAATTACCAGCCCGAGATTATTTAGGCATTTTGAAAGACCAATTGCATCCAATGGTTCAAGCACTGTTCCCGAAGGGGAACGCCATCTTTAAGGATGATAATTCACCAATTCATACAGCTATAATCATTAAAGCATGGCACGAGGAACATTCTAATGAAGTTGAGCATCTCATCTGGCCCTCAGAATCCCCAGACCTCTACATTATTGAGCATTTATGGTCGATTTTAGAGATTCAAGTTAGACGTCGATTTCCGCCGCCATCGTCGCTCAAAGAACTGGAGGGAGTTTTAACTGCAGAATGGGCTAAAATTCCTTTGGAAACAATTCACACCTTGTATGAATCCATACCTCGGAGAATTGCAGCTGTAATCGCTGCAAAACGTGGACCTACACCATATTAAACTAACTTTTGTTGATGTTTCCAGGTGTTTCCATTTTTTTGTCCAACCCCTGAATCACCAAAAAGGTCTATCTTCATCTCATCAGACCAGAGAATCTTATTTCTCATAGTCTGTGAGTCCTTCTTCATGTATTTTTTTTAGCAAACTCTATGCGGGATTTCATATGTCTTGCACTAAGGATATGCTTCCGTCGTGCTACTCTGCCATAAAAGCCCACTGTATATGTCACTGACATCTTTATATCTATGTATTCTATGTGTATATATCTATTCTACTCTAACCTGTCATGCTGTGATATTGCTGTATGTGGCAGATGAATTACCGGTTTTTCAAAGGAAATCGGTGTGTAAAAATTGGACACAACTCGCATAGTCCGAATGCTGTGCGATTTTTTTTCTCACACCCATAGGCTTGCATAGGCGAGTCTCAGACGATATACGCGTACAATCACAGCCTGCTGTGTTTTACACGCACACTGAATACGCCTGAGAAAAAAAAAAACTCTGATTTGAGCTGCCCCATAGAGTAACACTGGTCTGAGTGCTATGTGATGTTTTATCGCACAGCACTTAGCCGTATTCTACGGTAGTATGACTCCAGCCTATGTGGAAATTCTGCACAGAAATCTCAAGAGAAATTGATGGGTTTTGGATTTGAAACATGCACCGCCGGTCAGATTACGCTGCATTTAAAAGTAAAACAGTGGGCATGAGATTTGTATACATCCCATTCAGTTTGCTTGTACTGTAAAATGCTGCATTAACGATGGAGCAAAAATACGCAGCATCAAAAATGCACCATCATCATAGCCCAAGGGTTTCATATGATATGCAAACAGTCTGAAACGTATGTGTTTTTTTATTCGTCTTTGGAACATTCATGATTTTACTATTAGAAGTGCCCCAAATAGAAGCTTGCTTCCAATCTGAAAGAGTAGCAATCGGCAAATTTTTTTCTAATTATTTTTTTTATTTCTGTTTACCATGTGTCTCAGCTATGTATATACACAGTGTATACATATACCAATGCCAAGAGTGTGCAAAGCAGTCATCAAAGCAAAAGGTGGCTACTTTGAAGAACCTAGAATATAAGACAGAATTTCAGTTGTTTCACACTTTTTTGTTAAGTATATAATTCCACATGTGTTAATTCATAGTTTTGATGCCTTCAGTGTGAATGTACAATTTTCATAGTCATGAAAATACAGAAAAATCTTTAAAAGAGAAGGTGTGTCCAAACTTTTGGTCTATACTGTATATATATATATATATATATATATATATATATATATATATATATATATATATATATATATATATACATATACAGAAATCGTGCAGGTGAAGAACTTTCCGGTCTCTGTATACACAACGCTGAACGAGCTGTCAGAACTTCCTCCTCTGAACCCAGTGATTATGTGATTTTTAGGTGTCCGGAGAAAATAGGGCTATTATATAGGGGACATCAGTAATAATAATAGTAATAAAAACATGTCTTAAAATTACCACCACAATCTTTGAAAAGGTCTATTATTAATAATAATAATAATTTTTATTTATATAGCGCCAACATATTCCGCAGCACTTTACAATTAAGCGGGGACATGTACAGACAATAAATTCAGTACAAGTTAAGACAATTTAAACAGTGACATTAGGAGTGAGATCCCTGCTCGCAAGCTTACAATCTACAAGGAAATGGGGGGACACAATAGGTGAAAAGTGATTGTTATTTCAGGTCTGGCAATTGTAATAAATAGGGATTTTCATATAAAGCTGCATGATCCGGTCATCAGCCCGTGTGTTTAAGTGCAATAGTCAAGTATCAAGTGCAGTTATCATGTGCATGGAGGGTGTGGAGACAGATGAATAGTAGGGTGCAGATTCACATGCAGATAATATTTGGAAGGAGGGAACAGGACAAAGTTAGTTTACTGAGTAGTTGATGTGGTAGGCTTGTTTGAAGAGATGGGTTTTTAAAGCGCGCTTGAATAGGTCGGGGCTAGGTATCAGTCTGATCGTCTGGGGAAGTGCATTGGAGACTGAGGTGCAGTCTTGGAGACTGAGGTGCGAGGTTCGGATTACGGAGGATGTTAGTCTTAGGTCATTTGTAGAATGGAGGGCACGTGTAGGGCGATAGACAGAGATGAGAGAGGAGATATAAGGCGGTGCAGAACTGCGGAGAGCTTTGTGGGTGAGAGAGATGAGTTTATACTGGACCCTGTAGCGAATGGGTAGCCAGTGTAATACCTTTTAATACCTCATGGGGGGAGGCAAATAAAAATAATTTCTACAAAAGGGGGCATGCAGGTTAAAATATTTTAGTGGTACTTTGTAGTAATAAAAATAAACTGGAAAAATGTCCTATTTTCATTTTTTTCTGATATACGTCTAAAAAGGAATATGAGAATGACAAAAAAAAATTATTTTAATATCTGAACAGGAAAAATATTTAGAGCTGCTAAAAGTGTAATGTACAAAAAAAGGGAAAATGTGCCAGGTCAGGCAGGGTATTAGGGTATTGTGACAGCGTGCAATGTGCACATTGTCACGACTCCTCATGTATTTGCAGCACGAGTGGATAGTCATGTGATGCTAGTATGCAAACTGCGGTCACATGCCGACTAGATTCTCATTCGCTTCATTCCATTTTCTATTAGTGAAATGGATGAGACTCTAGTTGGCATTTTCGATTGAGAGAAGCAGATGAGAATCTAATCGGCATGTAATACCCACTTGCACTGGAAATAGTGAGGACGGCATACAATTCTCTTGAGCCTGGAATACCCCTTGAAGATGGATGGCTGTTAAAGAGTTAAAGATAAATGTGCCCCATTTGTATAAAACTAGTGTCATCATAATCAAATATAATTCTATCTCAGTACTGATCAGATTAAGCAAAACCCAACAGATTGGCAGTTTCATTAAATCAATTAAAGTGCGCCCCATCTGCCATTATTTTTTCTGTCATGCAGAATGATAAGATAATATATGTTCGTGCCCTGACATTTTGATGCCAGATACTATTTATAAACATTTCTAATGAATGTGTCAGTTGATGAAGTACATTGTTAAACTTCTTGAAACCTATTTTATGGAAACCAGCCAGCATAATTCACATTCTGTTTGTTTAGAGATGATATACATAAGATGAGAGAAAGAACATATGTGAAATGTCACTTAAGAATATACTGAGAATGCCTCGTATTCTAGTGTAATGTTGCGGGTTTATACATGTCAACTGGAGTTATAGTAGTATAAAACCAAATAAAAAATAAATAAATATGCCACTTGTTTTACTTAAATATTTTGAGGTATTCCTGAAATTTCTGATTGCAATGTACTTGGAATAAAAATAAAATGTTGAAGGCAATAATATAAAAAAAGTACTCCCTTTACATTGTGTCATCTAACCATGTGATATACTGCAGTAACCATTTCAAACATTCACTACCACTTTTTATCCTGCCCCAGTCAATGAATAAAACTCTAGAGAGGTCTAAGCATGGAAACAAGTGCGTTGGCTGCACTCAGAGCACTCAGGGCAGGGAATGGATGGGGACCGCTGGCATAAATGGAGACACAGCAAAACACGGCAGAGGTTCTTACCTGCCTAGGCCTCCAAACAAATGCACTAACAGGATGCAGTGGACCCATGTGGTAAAATAGAAACACAGGTGCAGCATAACCGATGACGCAGCCACTCACCAGCTACCAAACTAATGGAGGGGGTGGCTGCTTGGCACATAGCTGCACATAAAAACTTGTATGTGGCACTGTTCACACAATGGAGATGCACAGCATCCAGGCAGGCCTAGTAGTGACACCCTTCTATTAGATCAGGCGGGCCTGCCCAGCGCTATCCAAATGCACCCCATGTGCACAGACACCACAGTTTACAAGCAGAAAATGGGCCCAACTGCACCCCGAAAAAAAGTGCAAAAAACACATAAAAAAATATTATGTGAGGTATTGGTTTATATTCTGGCCAAAATACGCTGCTTGTAAACTGTGGTGTCAGTGCACATGGGGTGCATTTGTTTAGCGCTGGGCAGACCCGCCTGATCTAATAGAAGGGTGTCACTACTAGGCCTGCCTGGATGCTGTGCATCTCCATTGTGTGAACAGCGCCACATACAAGTTTTTATGTGCAGCTATGTGCCAAGCAGCCACCCCCTCCATTAGTTTGGTAGCTGGTGAGTGGCTGGGTCATCGGTTATGCTGCACTTGTGTTTCTATTTTACCACATGGGTCCACTGCATCCTGTTAGTGCATTTGTTTGGAGGCCTAGGCAGGTAAGAACCTCTGCCGTGTTTTGCTGTTTTTTCTAATTTTTGGAGGATCTCTGAATCCTCTTTTTGTGCTTTTGCTGTTTAGACATAAATGGAAACACCTTTCCTGTCTCACTGCGTGTAGGTTGCATGTCAGAATGGTAGATTAGAGGATTGATGCTCCAAAAACCAGCATCTCCAACAATTATGGCATACCTTGTGGATAGATGTTTGGCCCATGAAGCTGCGAAATAGGTTAAAATCTGGCTGCATGCAGCTTTATTATCTTTATACATGTCAAAGCAAGTAAATAACATTATAGCCAAATAACTCTGCAATCAAGTTACTAACTAAACATTACAGCACCTTAATTGTCCAGGGTCTGAGCCTCAAGCGAAAATCAGAAAATAACCTTTATACCATTCCTCATGGTGATGACACTGAGTCTTATCAGTGCCTGCTCTTCAAGATGGAAGCACAGAGTTGAGCTTTGCCGAACTCACACATCCATGTGTTAGGGTTCATGTACTGACTTTCAAAGCATGGACTGGCCACAGGTATCCTACTGACCCTGAGTTTGGGTTAATAGACCTGCATCTGATCTGTGGATCACAGTCTGTGTGCGGGCCATGACATATGTACGCAAGAATGCAAAAAAAAATACGGTACCTCTTTGCTGTATCTGGATATATATACGGCTATACAGCTCAAACTGGCCCACCGAGGGACCAGGGAATCCCCCAGAAGGCCCATGAGATGGTGGGCCAATAAGTAAGGTTTGAACAATCGTGACAGGGCCTTAAGCAGTCTTAACCTTACAATAGAATTGCTGGAGGGACTTAAGATAGTGGGGGCCCTGATATATTGCCCACTTTGAACCACGCTGCCCTCTAACGCAAGCCCTGCGTACCATCCTGTTTCCCCTTCAGTTCCTCTTGACTCCCTTAGTTAAAGGACCTTTGGTAACATAATGATCACATGACCAAAAGTCTTTAAGCATTCTTAACATTGGAATAGAAAGGCTGGGAGCCACCAAGATAGTCGGGACCCTGAGAAATTGCCCCGTTTGCTATCCTCCCCAATGCTGGCCCTGACTGTAGCTAGGACTTATTTTTGGAGTAGGACTTATATTTCAAGCATAGTCCAAAAATCCTGGAAAATTATGCTAGGGCTTACTTTCGGAGTATTTTGGGGAAACAGCATCAATATAATTGATGCTATTCTGTAATGTCACCAGACTGTACACTTACACTCTACAGTATATACTATATACAGAGCTTATATGTATAATATGACATGTGATCACTGTATTACCTATACACTTACACTGAACTTACACTGAACTATACACTATTTACAGGGCTTCTGAACATAATGTCACCAGTGATCATTCTATAACAGTAGACTTATGCCCTGAATCATCAAAGCAATTTCGCCAGACTTCAGTCATAAATTATTTGAAACCATGCACTGTTGTGCAAAAATGTTGTAACTTTTTGCGTTTTAATGCCAGCAGCAAGTTTTACATTGTAAACTGAGCGTGGAAGGAGGAAAACTTCCAAGTCTTCAGGAAGGGCAATTCACATAAGTTGTACTTTGTCTCAGTGTAGTTAGAGGGGAAAGAACCTAAAGTATTCTGAAAGGTGAGAATCATACAGCCTGTGTGCTTATCTATGGAGACAAGAGAGACCCCTTTCCAAACTGTACAAGGAGAGACAAATCACAAACTTTCCAAATTTTATAGCTCTTTAAACTGCATGTATGAAAAAACATGAAAATGTGCCTTGTCAGAAAAGGAGAAAAATGGCATGGTCCTGCAATGATTAAAGGGAACCAGTCAGCAGGATTGTGCATAGTAACCTACAGACAGTGTCACGTCCACACCATTATACTGATTAAAATGATACCTTGGCTGATGAAATCCGTCTTATGGTTGTTCTTTAATCTTTATTTTCAGTTTGTAGTTAATGAGATTCTCGTGCCCTGAGGCGGGATTGGTGTATGTGGTAAATATACTGTAAGTAAAAAATGAAGGCAGCACTCCATATAGTTCACATTCATCAGCTCTCGCTTACGGCACCACTGTGTGGGAAAGTTCTCATGCAGCGGTGCCGTAATGAGAGCGCCAGAGCTGATGAACTCTGGTGAACTCTCATAGCAGCGCAGTGATGCACTGCGGGAGCGATTATTTCCTGCCAGTGTATCGCTGGAGGCCAGGTAGAGCGGTCACATCTCCCAATGTGACTGTTCTACACGTGAGAACGCCATGGGACACTCAGTATTAAATGGACTACGTTGGACATGATAGTATTATATGTTGGTTTATTATTTTATTTTTGTTGCAGGAAACAAGGGCGTTGGGGATTAGGCATCCAGTAAGAATGGTAAATTAAGACTCAATAAAGGAGTCTGTGTGATTATTTCAAATAAAAGACGTTATTCTGTCTGTGTCTTTATTTGCCATGTAACTATAGGATTAGTAATGGAGAGGCATCATAGATGCCTCTCCATTACTAACCTGTGGGCTTGATGTCACCTGACAATACATAGGTGACATCAACCCCACAAATGTGAACCCCACTTGTCACCACTACAGGTGAAGTGGGAAGAGCAAGTCTAAGTGCCAGAATTGGCTGTGTGTGTTTATTTAATATTAATGAGGGTATCTGGCTGAAGAGGTTGAACAAAGAAATTTCATCACAATTCTTTTTTTTTTTAAATAATAATATATCTGTATTTAGCATACAAAACTGCATGAAAAACCGCATCAAAACTGCAACAAAAACAAGTGCGTTTTTCACTTATTCTAATGAATGGGGAAAACACGCATCAAAAGCGCATGCAAACAATATGTCAAAAACGAATCAGAAACTCATCAAATGATATGTATTTTATGCTGCATTTTTCTTGACTACACTTCAGTATTTGCAGGAGAAATGTCTGCAGCATCTACGTACTGTGTACACATACCCTTACCCAGAACTGAAAGTAGGATTGACCATTATAGCTACCATAGCATTTGACAACATATGACATTTTATGTTTTACACCAGTCATGAGTCTCTTAACCTGATTTCAACAGCCTCAAACAGAAAACAGAAAGAATACTGGAAGTTTCTATTTCACATTCTTGTCATTCCCCTTAACCCTCAAGGTGTCCAGTTTTACAAATTTTGTAGAAGTAAATAATATGTATCCTTACTTTGGGCTGGGTCCTGGGGAGAATATGCTGAGTCAGTCAGTGTCGAGGGTGCGATTACAGCCGCTGCTCTCTAAACTAAGAGCGGTAACTGAACCTCCGTTGGCGCCGCGCCTGTGACTGGAACCAGAACGCTGCCAGCCTCACGCCGGAGGGGGTCTAAGTGCCGACATGGGGCAGGTTCCCTTAAAGATATGATATTGGTATTATAAACTCCAAGTAAAGAGTAATGGAAATTAGATACACCTGTCTTTCTCAACTGGAAATATTAACAACAAAGTTACCACGTCCCGTATTTATAATCCTTCAGAGATTCCCCACCATGAAACGGACCCTGTCAATTGATTCATGCTTCACAGACAGAGGGAACAAGAAATTTTGCCAGATATATTATTCTCTGAATAATGTTATTAATAATTATTCTCTAATAATAATTCTCTCATTCAAAGAAAATATACTTTGTATGACTGGGTACCATTGCCAGAGATGGGACCAGTTCAGCACCGCCTCAGCCAGCTCGTCCCGACGCCCTACGTACACGCGCGGGAGAGATCTGTCAGTTACCTTCAGCTGTGCTGGGAAGAGACTGGGGGTGAGATCTTCAAAGTATATTGTTTTCTAAATGCTTGAGCGTGAGACAGAACCTTATACCTGGCTGAATTCATATAGCCTGACTGCGATTCATGATGTCTGCGGTTTAGAGAGAACCTGTCATTTTTATACATGTAGTGATACATGTAAGCATCAGTGTACACAGCAGAGGAACTGATCAGATTGACATATAGTTTTGTAGGTTAACGAACCTGTGATTTATTCATTTCTATGCATTGGAGTCTCGTAGGTGGTTTTATTAAATGACTGACTGCCATCAGGGAATATAAAGTACACACAAGTAAAGCATAACCATGCCATACAGTGCCATGTACAAATAATAGTGACTTACATTGGCAAAACAAGAAATAGTGATGCTATACTGTGCCAAAATAATACATAATGCAGTGTTACATAATGCTTTGGTAGATACTAGAACACAGTAACCAAATAATACCAAAATATCATTATATTAGTCTTTGTTCCACAAATAACGATCACTATTTAATAGACACAAGACTAAATGACAGTATGCTAGGAAGCAATCACCTATTAATTACTGTTACTAAGTCAACAGACATGAATCTCAATTAGGACATTGCCATGTTATCATAGTACAAGGGATATAAAAAAATTGGTGTCATCTCCTGGATATAAATACATATCACATAGAAGTGACCTAAATCTATCACTATCATAAGAGCATAAACAAGTATTTTTCTATTCCACTCTCACTGGTGGTGGCAAATGTGTTGGCAGAAGAGAAAAATCTTTATAGGGCCACGGTTGTAAACATTTTCATAGTTTTTTTTACCAGTATTTTTAATGATATTCTTTATCTTGTTACATTTGTGTAATGCAGTTTTTTATTTTTTCACTTTTTAAGAGCTGTAAAAAGTTCATATTAAAAACATAAATAAAAATGCACAAACCCACTCCAAAAAGCCAAGACCAAGAAAAATACTTTTGACAGGTTTACTTTAAAGTAACTTAAGGGCACAGTGATTTTTAACCTAAAAATTGCTTAAAAAAGGGCAATAAAAATGCCTTGAAGAAGAAGAAATACTAAAATATGTTAGAAGCGAATCTATCCCATACATACACATGTGAATATCTATAATATAACGTTGGGAGCGTCACTCTGTCCGAAGCCTTTATAGACTGCGCAGGCGCAAGCGCCGGCACAGTCTGGCCCCCACAGAGTCACGCTCCCAGGAGATCGCGGTATGCGTAAACACTGAACGCATACCGCGATCTCCACCGGAGAGTCAGGGACCGCCAGGAGGGTAAGTATATTCACCTTTCCCCGTTCCAGCGCTGCGTGCGGCTCCGTCTCCCGGCTCCTCTGCTGTGACAGTTCAGAGGGCGCAATGACGCACTTTTAATGCGCGCCGGCGCCGCCCTCTGACTTACCAGTCACAGGCAGAGGAGCCGGAGTGTATCTTCAAGAAAATGGCGCCGGAAAGCGCGGACTGCGCAGGTGCCGATTCCTGCTGCCGGAATCGGCGCCTGCGCAGTCCGCGCTTTCCGGCGCCATTTTCTTGAAGACACACCTGCAGTGGAGCCGGACGATAGGTGAGTATGGTATTTTTTTTTATATATGGCAGCAGCATACGGGGGCATACACACTGGAGCGTCTTATGGGGGGCATATCATACAATGGTGGCGCAGGATGGGAGCAGCACATGACAGAACGGGGGCCGGATGGCAGCAGCACATGACAGAACGGGCGCAGGATGGCAGCAGCACATGACAGAACGGGCGCAGGATGGCAGCAGCACATGACAGAACGGGCCCAGGATGGCAGCAGCACATGACAGAACGGGCGCAGGATGGCAGCAGCACATGACAGAACGGGGGCGCAGGATGGAGCAGCACATGACAGAACGGGCGCTGGATGGCAGCAGCACATGACAGAACGGGCGCAGGATGGCAGCAGCACATGACAGAACGGGCGCAGGATGGCAGCAGCACATGACAGAACGGGCGCAGGATGGCAGCAGCACATGACAGAACGGGCGCAGGATGGCAGCAGCACATGACAGAACGGGCGCAGGATGGGAGCAGCACATGACAGAACGGGCGCAGGATGGCAGCAGCACATGACAGAACGGGGGCGCAGGATGGGAGCAGCACATGACAGAACGGGGGCGCAGGATGGGAGCAGCACATGACAGAACTGGGGCGCAGGATGGCAGCAGCACATGACAGAACGGGCGCAGGATGGGAGCAGCACATGACAGAACGGGCGTAGGATGGGAGCAGCACATGACAGAACGGGCGCAGGATGGCAGCAGCACATGACAGAACGGGCGCAGGATGGGAGCAGCACATGACAGAACGGGCGCAGGATGGCAGCAGCACATGACAGAACGGGCGCAGGATGGGAGCAGCACATGACAGAACGGGCGCAGGATGGCAGCAGCACATGACAGAACGGGGGCGCAGGATGGGAGCAGCACATGACAGAACGGGCGTAGGATGGGAGCAGCACATGACAGAATGGGCGCAGGATGGCAGTAGCACATGACAGAATGGGCGCAGGATGGGAGCAGCACATGACAGAACGGGGGTGCAGGATGGGAGCAGCACATGACAGAACGGGGGTGCAGGATGAGAGCAGCACATGACAGAACGGGGGCGCAGGATGGGAGCAGCACATGACAGGATGGGAGCAGCAAATGACAGAATGGAGGCGCAGGATGGGAGCAGCACATGACAGAACGGGGGCGCAGGATGGGAGCAGCACATGACAGAACGGGGGCGCAGGATGGGAGCAGCACATGACAGGATGGGGATGCAGGATGGAGCAGCACATGACAGAATGGGGATGCAGGATGGAGCAGCACATGACAGAATGGGGGCGCAGGATGGAGCAGCACATGACAGAATGGGGGTGCAGGATGGAGCAGCACATGACAGGATGGGGGACGCAGGATGGAGCAGCACATGTCAGGATGGGGATGCAGGATGGAGCAGCACATGACAGGGGAGCAGGATGGGAGCAGCACATGACAGGATGGGGACGCAGGATGGAGCAGCACATACCAGGATGGAGACCATATACCAATATAAATGCTCGCCACCCGGGCGTAGAACGGGTTCAATAGCTAGTATAAATATATACAGTTAGGTCCAGAAATATTTAGACAGTGAACAAATCTCCATGATTTGGCTCTGCATGCCACTATTTTTTCTTTAGGGCCGAGTGCTATGCGATAAAAAAATTGCATAGCACTCGGACCAATGTTAATCTATGGGGAAACTCAGATCACCGTTTTTTTCTCGTCCGTATTGTAGGTGCAAGTGAAATCGCAGCATGCTGTGATTTCCCGCGAACGTCGACCAAGTCTCACCATTGCAAGTCTATGGGTGCGAGAAGAACTCGCACACCATACGGATCATCAATGTGACTTGCGAGAAATACGCAAGCTTTGGCCAGGTGTCAGGAAATTCCCTCAGTGATTATTCAGGAAGCTTTGGCATGCTAATTACCCTGGCAAGCTCAACAAAAAGCCTCCACAGAGTCCAGCAAGATGGACAGACACATAAGGCTGGTTTCACACATCAGGTTTTTGCCGTCAGGCGCAATCCGGCGATTTTTGAAAAAAAACAGATCTGGCGAATGATGCCGCTGGATCCATTTTTTTCTCATAGACTTATATTAGCGCCAGATTGTGCCGGATGGCCTCACGTTTTGTCCGTCTTTTGCCAGATCCGACGAAAATTGTCGGTCCGGCGCAGGAGACAACGCACAGTGGAACGTTATTTGTTTCCGTTGAATAAACGGACAGCGACAGATCCGATGCCATCCGGCGTTTGCTAGAATGGAAGCCTATGGTGCGGAATCCGTCAAAAGTAAAAAAAAAGCAAAAAGTTTTTAAAAATGTTACAAAAAATATAAAAAGTAAAAAACTTAAAATCACCCCCCTTTTGCCCCATTTAAAATAAAACAATAAAAAAATGAAATATTTGGTGTCGCCGGATTCAGAATTGCCCGATCTATCAATATAAAAAAAAATAACACTATCACTAAAAGGCATAATGAGAAAAATATTCAAAACATTGCAATAAAATGCAATAACGGGTGATTAAAAGATTGTATCTATCCCAAAATGGTGTCAATAAAAACATCAGCTCGGCGCACAAAAAATAAGCTCTCACCAAGTCTAAGATTACAAAAAAAGGAGACGCTCCGGGTCTCGGAAAATGGCACCATTTTTTACCAAACTATGGATTTTTTTCTCACCACTTAAATAAAAAAGAACCTAGACATGCTTGGTGTCTATGAACTCGTAATGACCTGGGGAATCAAAATGGCAGGTCAGTTTTAGCATTTAATGAACATGGTAAAAAAAACTCCAAAAAACAACTGTGGAATTGAATTGTTTTGCAATTTCACCGCACTTGGAATTTTGCTCCTGTTTTCCAGTACTCTATGTTAAAACCAATGGTGTCATTCAAAAGTACAACTTGTTCTGCAAAAAACAAGCCCTGAAGGGGTTAAGGGGGGGGGGGGGGGGCAAAAGGTCTCTTTGGCCACTATGAGCAGACTAAAACTAATACATTTCAATGACAGCTGGAGGCTTTGTTTTTGCATTGGGGCCCACAAAATTCAAGCTACATCACTGCTGATCAGGCACAGAATGGAAAAAATTAATAAAAAGAAATAGTAAAGTTTTAGATTGTATTATGATTATGTTTTCAAATTTTTTCCAGGAGGTTCTCTAACCTTAAAAGTGAGTTTTATATTTTTTTAGTCTTTTACAATAACTACATGCTAATACAAAAGCTAGCAGAAATTATAATTTAATAGGAACACGTCAGATCCGAAAATTAACCTGCAGATATGGGGTTAATGAAGATGCCAGACCGCAGTACTGAAATTGCGGCACCCAGGAGAAAATGAACTCAGCAATGCATCAGTGTAGAGTCATGCACCTTCATAACGTTATTAACCTAGATACAAAGAGAAACAAGAGCAACCAGGTACAATTTATCAAAGTATTATTTATTAGTTATTAGTAAAATCAGGACCAGTAGATCCAATAACCATAGACCGTCACAAAATTCAATAGGACAAATACAGGAAGAAAACACACAAAAATAGTGTAGGAAAATAGTGGGGGTTACATATTGCCACTGCCCGATTGTGCAAAATATATTCATAAGGCTCTAAAGTGCTTGAACGGCACTAAGAGTCATTGTTATTAAGGAAGCCACCCCTAATATGGGAAATCTCACAAAATCATTACCAACAATAATACGAGGGGCGATCCAAAGGTAATGATAATCGGTTATTTCTATTGCACACAGAAATTAAAATAAAATGTTTTCTTCTCTCTTAGGTACCCACTAGTCCAGGAAAAAAATTTTACTTAAATAGACCATGATTCCCAAGAGCTACATTCATTTGAATATGAACTGCTGAGGAGTAAACATCAAAATGGAAAAAAACGAGCTCAGAGCTGTCATCAAATACCTCTGCTTGAAAAAAATGACTACCAAAGACATACACAGCGACTTGGTGGAAACATTGGGGGACTCTTCTCCTCCATATTCCACAGTTGCACGCTGGGCCAAGGAATTTAAGCTGGGAAGAACATCGACGGAAAATAACCATCGTGAAGGACGCCCATCCACGTCCCTCAATGAAGAAAACGTGGAAAAAGTTGAAGAAGTTGTATTGGCAGATCGAAGAGAGGGTCAAGATCAAGAATTTTTTCCAAGGGAATTCTAAGTTTAGAAAAGAGATGGACTAAATGTATAGACTTGTTAGGAGACTATGTAGAAAAATAAATTTATTTTTTGACTATATTCATTGTGTTTAGTATTGATTATCATTACTTTTGGATCGTCCCTCGTATGTTACATAGGGGAAAAGGCTTAGCATAGGCAGAGGTCAATACACCCCAAGTGGGATGTTGGGTGACCCCAAGGAACAACCCCGATGCGTGTTTCACGTGCTCCCAGCAACCCTTTATCAAGGGGAGTACCAAGATGTCCCTGCAAGGACCTTTTATGATCACATGGTGGGTCAGATGGTATGGAAAGAGCCAATCACGGTGGCTATATAGACGACGCATGCGCATCGCGTCACACAGGTCCTGGATGGCACGGATCAGCGCCACACGTCACTGCACACGCGCGGGGAGATGGAAACCGTAAGGCCCCATGCGAGCGAGGCTACAGACACATCACCGTCCACCAGGTAAAAAAGGACGTGACGCGCATGCGCCTCACATATACGTATGATGAGAAGAGGGTCAACTTCCTTGGACTTTCCCCGAATGACTGCCAGAAGATCAAAAAATCTTAAAGATTTATTAGTGAGCAGCCATTATGTCCATTTGGCTCTATAGGTCCAACTTTGGGCTCTTATCGTGCGGTCGCTGTCTTGCCTGCGCAAATGTCCTGCGCTGCTCCACGTTCAGCTCTTCGGACGGTAAGAAGCAATTCGATATCAGACACAGGATATCGTGCAGTAGTACGAATGTGATTTATTACGCAACCTGTGGTTGTTCTAAGATCTACATTGGACTCACATCCAGAGAGCTGAGAATACGTGTACGGGAGCATGTGCGGAACATTTGCGCGGCCAAGACAGCGGCCGACCTTATCCTCCTGAAAACGATCCCGCGACATTTCAGACAATGTCATAATTGTGAACCCTCGTCTTTTCAGGTGAGAGGGATTGATATTGTCTATCTGGGGATCAGAGGGGGTATTTATAAGAAAATTCTGGCCCAAGTTGAAGCTAAATGGATTGTCTTATTAGACACTACGACCCCTAAGGGACTAAACGAGCCGTTGCCATTTGCATCGTTCTTATGAGCTCCATTTGGGGATCAAACCCAACTTGATTGCGTATCTGTGTCTCTAAAATCCTTTTTAGTTGCTATACCCTTTTGTACATATCCCTTCCCCTGGTACGATGTTGGTCTCCCCTATTTTTAATTTTCTGTTTTTAATCTCTGTGTTCTTTTCATTTATAATTTTCGCAGTGTAATTGATTTTGTGGTCTGAAGTTACTCCTGATGGACCTCTGCAGGGATGGAGCCTCTCTATATCTGAATTTGAGCAGCCAGATGATGTCATCAATTTGCACCTGATTTTGCGTGAAACTAAACAGCACATACATGAATGTGGACTATCAGGGATATGATCTAATTATGTATTTTTTGTATATTTTTTCACGAGTGATGTATGTCCGTGTTATATCCCTATGATTGGTGCTTTAGATTATACATATAGGTGCTCTGACTCATATATGCTGGTGTTTTAAACATCTCGGTGGCTGTGTGCATGCGCTTCGCGTCCTTGGTTACCTGGTGGACGGTGATGTGTCTGTAGCCTTCCTCGCTCACGTGGGGACTTACGGTTTCCGTCTCCCCGCGCGTGCGCAGTGACGTGTGGTGCTGATCCGTACCATCCAGGACCTGTGTGACGCAATGCGCAAGCGCCGTCTATATAGCCACCGTGATTGGCTCCTTCCATACCATCTGACCCACCATGTGATCATAAAAGGTCCTTGCAGGGACATCTTGGTACTCCCCTTGATAAAGTGTTGCGGAGAGCACGTGAAACGCGCGTCGGGGTTGTTCCTTGGGGTCACCCAACATCCCACTTGGGGCGTATTGACCTCTGCCTATGGCAAGCCTTTTCCCCTATGTAACATATTATTGTTGGTAATGATTTTGTGAGATTTCCCATATTAGGGGTGGCTTCCTTAACCCCTTCATGACCTTAGGATTTTTCGTTTTTCCGTGTTCGTTTTTCACTCCTCCCAGTTCCCAGAGCCATAACTTTTTTATTTTTCTGTCAATTTGGCCATCTGAGGGCTTATTTTTTGAGTTGTACTTTTGAACGACATCATTGGTTTTAGCATGTCGTGTACTAGAAAACAGGAAAAAAATTCCAAGTGCGGTGAAATTGCAAAAAAAGTGCAATCCCACACTTGTTTTTTGTTTGGCTTTTTTGCTAGGTTCACTAAATGCTAAAACTGACCTGCCATTATGATTCTCCAGGTCAGTACGAGTTCATAGACACCTAACATGACTAGGTTATTTTTTACCTAAGTGGTGAAAAAAAATTCCAAACTTTGCTAAAAAAAAAAAAAAAAATTGTGCCATTTTCCGATACCTGTAGCGTCTCCATTTTTCATGATCTGGGGTCGGCTGAGGGCTTATTTTTTGCGTGCCGAGATGACGTTTTTAATTATAGCATTTTGGTGCAGATACGTTCTTTTGATCGCCCGTTATTGCATTTTAATGCAATGTTGCGGCGACCAAAAAAACATAATTTCTGGCGTTTCGATTTTTTTTCTCGCTACGCTGTTTAGCGATCAGGTTAATGCTTTTTTTTAGTTGATAGATCGGGCGATTTTGAGCGTGGCGATACCAAATATGCGTAGATTTGATATTTTTTTATTGATTTATTTTTTGTTTTTTTCACATTTTTTTTTTACTTTTTTTTTTTACTTTTGCCATGCTTCAATAGCCTTCATGGGAGGCTAGAAGCAGGCACAGCACGATCGCCTCTGCTACATAGCAGCGATCTGCTGTTCGCTGCTATGTAGATGAAAATCAGGTGTGTTGTGAGCGCCGACCACAGGGTGGCGCTCACAGCTACCGGCGATGAGTAACCATAGAGGTCTCAATGACCTCTATGGTTACAATTCTGAAGCATCGCCGACCCCCGATCATGTGACGGGGGTCGGCGATGATGTCATTTCCGGCGTCCGGCCGGAAGCGGTAGTTAAATGCCGCTGTCTGCATTTGACAGCGGCATTTAACTAGTTAATAGGTGCGGGCAGATCGCGATTCTGCTCGCGCCTATTACGGGCACATGTCAGCTGTTCAAAACAGCTGACATGTCCCGGCTTTGATGCGGGCTCATCGCCGGAGCCCGCATCAAAGCAGGGGATCTGACCTCGGACGTACTATCCCGTCCGAGGTCAGAAAGGGGTTAATAACAATGACTCTTAGTGCCGTTCAAGCACTTTAGAGCCTTATGAATATATTTTGCACAATCGGGCAGTGGCAATATGTAACCCCCACTATTTTCCTACACTATTTTTGTGTGTTTTCTTCCTGTATTTGTCCTATTGAATTTTGTGACGGTCTATGGTTATTGGATCTACTGGTCCTGATTTTTTTAATAACTAATAAATAATACTTTGATAAATTGTACCTGGTTGCTCTTGTTTGTCTTTGTATCTATATTGATTTTTGAGTGGGTACATAGTTTTTTGCTTTATGGGCTACTCTTAGCCCGATTATGACACTATGGTGTCACTGAGGTATATTTGTATATCATCATTATTAACCTGCAGACTGATCCCGCATCTGCAGATGAATAGCGTTATCTGACCTGACAGGTTTCTTTGAAGCAAAATTAGTAACATCATATTCACTTACTCGAGTCCTACACCTGAAATAAAAAAAATATGCAGCAGGCTTAAAAAAAAAAAGAAAAAGCATATTCTCCTTACTGTTCCTCTGCTGCCTATTTGCTTTTAAATTCTTGTGCAGTCTACCTACTTCTTCCTTTACCCGAGGCAAGTATGTGACCGCTGTAACCAATCACTGGCAGCAATAATAACAATGTCATCACTGCAGTCAGTAATTGGTTGCAGAACATGATGGGCAGAGGCTGGATCTTTGTGTCATCTTCAGGTTGTACAGGCAAGTGACTGCCATGCCCCTTCTAAATAGAAGAGGAAACACATGAGCAATAGGTGTACGAAATTACTTAATGACCAATATTCATACTTGCATCAGTGCAAGAACCAAAAACTGAACTTAGGGTAATCCTAATTAATTTTTTTCATAATTAATCCATACTTGTATAACTGAAAAAAATGAAAATATACTAGAGAACTGTTATCTGATATAATGGTGGGCATGTTGAGCTGCACCAAAGTGATCAATGGTAGTTTTCTAGGCTAATTTACTGGGATAATTCAGAATATGAATGATCCAAAATTAAATGCAAGAGTCCAAAATAATACTGAAATGAGTCCAGGTCACTACAGTTTGTTATTTGTGCTGCTGCATTTGTCATAATATCCCAGCAAAGAAGAAAAACTCCAGTTATGATGCAGCTGCAGTGCTCAGCATGGGACTGATCCCAGCAGAGCAGAACAATCACCAGCAACAGACGGAGCCAACAAATTGGGCGAGATTAATGAGTGATGCAACTAATACACGTTCCTAATTAAATAACTGTGGATAAAGAGCCAGTGATTTATGGTTAAGAACTATTACAGGAAAATAAACTCAGAAAGGGACCTACCGTAATTAAAAAAAAGCTGGTTTTTATCTTCTTGAATCTTGATGAATTATTAGCTATAACTTTGACGATAAATGAAGGAGAAATGCAAACTGGAAATGACAACCTGAACTTTTTCATGCTTTCTTTAAAAATGACATGGAGTCTACATAATCTGCTTATCAGTTCTCGCACTTTGTGTTGTACTGTAGAAGCTTACAGTATTTCAATTTACTATGGGTTTAAAATCAAATTTCTGGTTATGAACAGAATGTTTCCCGAGACCTCATCTTCTTATCTGGTCACATTCAAAGAAGGTTTTCTGGCTCTAAATCTTAGAATTTACACTTAAATGAGTGCACTTTTGCATCAGATACATTGAAGGTGGCCCCAGGGCTATCTCACTCCTGTCTTGTTTTCTTATCATGGACCCTGTTTAAGGCTAGAGTATGGCAGTAACTTCCCAGTTTCGTCCTGCCTTGACAACTTCTTTGAAGACGACCATCCAGAATACAGTTTCAAAATATTCCAAGTTATCTCTGTAAGGGCTTGTACACACGCAATATTTGGTCTCACAGAATGGAGAAGAAATAAAGACTTTTCACCATTTTCTCCTCATCCAAAAGAATCAGATCAAACTATGATCACACTTTGATCAACCTCTAAATAATTGACCCGATTCTCTCGGATGAGACAAAATACGCTCATGTGACCCTAGCTTAAAGTAGCTGAAACCAGAGAATCCTGAGAATTTTTCTGGACAAATGTAAAGAGATCTTTCAGGTTATCAAGGGTACTCCATTTACACATATGACTGCCATGCACAATAAAAACCAGAAATGATGCATGTACAATGACACAGCAAATGCCAACAAAAAACATTTTTACACATTGAACATGAATGGCTGGTATTTCATTCATCCGGATCTTTGGAATGCTGAGCAAAAAAGGAAGAGAAAAGCTGAACAGTAAATAAGCGTACACACCCAAATATATAATATACATAGCTTAACATGGTCTCTTTGATCAACAAAAAAAGTGCTTAAAAACAAACAAAAAATTAAAACAATTAAAAACACATATGAAACTCAAACAGGTGAAGGATATAATAATCCAAGAAATATATATATACCCCACCACATCTGCCCCTGACAAAGATACATCAGGTAGCAACACACGTTGAGTTTAGTCTCCTTCCACAGGGCATCCTAATATATCCTTGAATGTCCCTTTGGTATTACCTGCAGGTGTTCGACAACACCACAGCCCCAAATATATAAATTAAAGGGGAAAGAGGATCCATTGCAAAAAAATTGTAAAAATATAAATTTTATTACAGAATACTTAAAAATTATTAGAAATCCAAGCATTGGCATACAAACCAAGTGATACGTTATTGATAGTATGATTATAAATTCTATATTAGGTCAACATCACAGGCAAAGAGTTTTTAAAGGTGGAAATAGTTAAACAGCGTTCCAGATATAAAGTGCATGTGCATATAATTGATTTAAAGCTATTTATCTATATTACTAAGCAAAAAAAAATTTTGTGCAAAAATATATATATATATATGTCTGTGTGACAAAACACTCTGGGATCGCCTTTGCTGGGGTCAAAGGACACGTGGTTTGTGCATTGAATCTGAGGCGTACAGCAGGTTTCTGAGCAGGCTGACCTCAGGTCAGATTTTATTAACGTGAAAGCAACACAAAAAACAAAACATAAAAATAAATCCTAGCCTGTCCGGCACTAACTAAACAAATACGTTGCTATCTCAACAACTGGGGGGGCTTCTCCCACCCAGCTAACATCACACAATTCTTGAGCAGAGCTCTTCACTCACGTTTGTCTCACACAGGCAGGCAATCTGTGTGCCCCAGGCAGACACTGGAAACACCCAGCTGGTCATCTTTTATTCCTGCAATCATTAACCCATTAGCACCCTGAAGATACTGAGTGGCCTAATTCACATAGGACAAACACCTGGGCGAGATATATCTGCCTCCAACTACCACACCAGCATGAGTCTTACATATCCCCCCCCCTTGCTCAGACCACTCCGGTCGAGCAAGAACACTTTTGAAACAGTGCTCTCGGGATAGGGCATCGGCGTTCCCCATCTGCACCCCAGGTCGGTGCTCCACCGTAAAAGAGTAAGCCTGCAGGGCAAGGAACCACCGGGTTACCCGACTATTACGGTCCTTGTGGAGGTGCATCCACTTGAGAGGGGCATGGTCTGTGACCAGCCTAAACTTCCTACCAGCCAGGTAATACTTGAGGGAGTCGAGAGCCCATTTAATGGCTAGGCACTCTTTTTCAACCACCGCATACCTCTGCTCATGTACATTCAGTTTCCGACTGAGATAGAGGACCGGGTGTTCGACTCCGTCCCTCACCTGGGAAAGTACAGCTCCGACACCAGTATCAGAGGCATCAGTTTGTACCACAAACTCGCTGCTGAAATCAGGAGTCAGTAGTACGGGCTGAGAGCACAAAGCCCGTTTCAGGCTGTGGAAGGCCTCTTCAGCAGCTGAGGTCCATTTTACCATGACGGAACCCTTCCCCTTGGTAAGATCCGTCAAGGGAGTAGCCATGGCTGCAAAATTGGGTATGAACCGGCGATAATAGCCGGCAATCCCCAGGAAAGCCTGCACTTGTTTCTTGTTCACTGGTTGTGGCCAGCCATGAATTGCCTGTATTTTGTCGATCTGGGGTTTAACCACTCCTCGGCCAATCACGTAGCCCAAGTATCGGGCTTCTTCAAGCCCGATGTGGCATTTCTTGGGGTTTGCCGTTAAACCTGCATCTCGCAGGTCATCAATCACCGCTTGTACCTTCTGGAGATGAGTTTCCCAGTCCATGCTGTAAATTACGATGTCATCCAGGTAGGCAGAAGCGTACTGTCTGTGAGGCCTCAAGACTCGATCCATCAATCTCTGGAACGTTGCGGGAGCTCCGTGAAGTCCAAACGGCATATAGACATACTGGAACAGACCTTCCGGTGTAGCAAATGCCGTCTTCTCTCTGGCCGCCTCGGCCAGAGGAATCTGCCAGTACCCCTTTGTTAAATCCAGGGTCGTAATGTATCGGGCTTTACCAAGCCGGTCGATCAACTCATCGACCCGGGGCATAGGGTACGCATCAAATTTAGAAACTGCATTCAGTTTCCTAAAGTCATTACAAAACCGGATGGAGCCATCCGGTTTAGGTATCAACACAATTGGACTGGACCAGGCGCTGTGTGACTCCTCAATGACTCCTAAGTCCAACATTGCAATCACTTCCCGGGAGACGGCTTCACGGCGGGCTTCCGGAATCCGGTAGGACTTCACATGAACAGTGACGCCAGGCTCTGTGACAATCTCATGTTTCACCAACTTAGTCCGGCCAGGTTTTTCGGAGAAAAACTGTCGGTTCTGTAACAAAAATTGCTTAACCTCAGATTTTTGTCGTTCTGAGAGAGTCTCAGCAACCTGCACCTCTGGTACAGTAGGTGAACAAACCGGACGGGGCAGATCCGCCGTTAGGGCAGAGCGGTCTTTCCAGGATTTTATCAGATTCACATGATAAATCTGTTCCGGTTTTCTCTTACCCGGCTGGTACACTTTATAGTTCACTTCACCAACTCTTTCTCGGACCTCAAATGGGCCCTGCCATTTCGCCAGGAATTTACTATCCACCGTAGGGATTAGGACCAACACCCTATCGCCGGGTGCAAATGTACGGACCTTAGCGCCTCTATCATAACTTTGCCTCTGGGCTCCCTGGGCCTGTAACATATGGTCCCTAACAATGGGCATGACAGCGGCAATACGATCCTGCATTTGTGTTACATGGTCGATCACCGTTTTAAAGGGAGTGACTTGACCTTCCCAGGTTTCTTTTGCGACGTCCAGCAGTCCCCGGGGACGACGGGCGTACAACAGTTCGAAAGGCGAAAACCCTGTGGAAGACTGGGGAACTTCCCTAATGGCAAACAGCAAATAGGGTAACAAGTAATCCCAGTTCTTCCCATCTTTGTCTATCGCCTTCCGGAGCATCTGTTTTAAGGTTTTGTTGAAGCGCTCAACCAGGCCATCTGTTTGAGGGTGATAGACAGACGTACGCAACGGGTCTATTTGTAAGAGCCTGCAGAGCTCCTTCATTACCCTCGACATAAAGGGAGTCCCCTGGTCGGTGAGTATCTGTTTTGGAATTCCCACCCGACTAAACACTTGTACCAATTCCTTGGCGATCGTCTTGGTAGCTGTGTTACGCAAAGGGACGGCTTCCGGGTAACGAGTGGCATAGTCCATGATGACGAGGATATGTTGGTGCCCACGTGCGGATCGGGGAAGGGGCCCAACCAAATCCATCCCAATTCTCTCAAAAGGGACCCCGATGATAGGAAGGGGTACCAAAGGGCTACGGAACTGAGATTTAGGGGCCGCGATTTGGCACTCTGGACAGGACTCACAATAGTTACGCACATCACAATGTATTCCAGGCCACACAAAACAATGCAATATCCTTTCTGTGGTTTTCTGTACCCCCAGATGCCCCCCCCATTATATGTCCGTGGGCCAAATCCAGTACCTTCCGCCGATAAGGTTTGGGTACCACTAACCGTTGCACTGTGTCTTCCCCTTTTTTTTCTACCTGGTAGAGCAAATCATTTTCAAGAACCATATACGGGTACGCTAGCCTAGTGTCAGGTTCTACGGGTACCCCATCTATCATTTTTACATTTTTCCTAGCCGGAGTTAGGGTAGGATCTTTCATTTGCTCGCTGTGGAAGTCATCCACCTGGACTCCCAAATCTGGCAGGCAGGGTGCCGGATGGCTGTCTGCCTCCGCCTCTCGCTGAGGTTCCTCAGTTTCCTCTGTTTCCCCCGCCATGACGGAGAAGGGGTACTGAAGGTTAGATTCACCAACCTCCCCAGCAACATCTTCCTGTGGGGTCTCCTCTAGGGACTCGGGACCTCCAGATGGCATGGGAGAAGATTCACGGGTACAGCTACCGTGAAGGAGCAACTGATTCTCCCACAACTGCCAGAAATAGGGAAAATCCCTGCCCAGGATTACATCCTGTAACAATGCGGGGACGAGTCCCACTTTGTGCTGCACTGACCCATAGGGAGTAGAAATCCATATGACCGCTGTTAAGTACGAGCGGGTGTCACCATGCACACACGTCACAGAAAACTTGTCAGATGGACCAGACGGAAGTGCCACCAGACTAGCTTTCACCAGAGTCACCACACTTCCAGAGTCTAGTAATGCCACAACATTTTTCCCATCAACAGATAATTCACACAGGTGTTTCACTGTATCATTTTGACCCGCATTCACACTCACTAGCTGTGTAACCAAAGACATGCGTTTTCTAGAGTCTATAACGTCGCACTGCATGGGTTCAGCGGTAACAGGACAGTTCGCAGAAACATGACACTTCTCATGGCAGCGGAAACACCTAACAGGTCCCCTACTGAGACCACCGTCCAATACTCTTGGTCTCGGAGTGCGAGCAGTCCCGGACTCCTCCCCCACAGTTTTAAGCGATTTTCCTTCACCCGTGGTCCCTGGAACAGTCTTACCGGTTCAACGAGGAGGAGGCACAGACCGGGGGTTGGCGGTGTCGTCGGGAAGTCCTTCTGCCACGGAATAACGCTCGACCAACTCCACAAGTTGATCCGCTGTCGTGGGATTTCCTTGGCTTACCCACCTTTTCAGCGCTGGGGGTAGTACTCTCAGGTACTTGTCCAGGACAACCCGCTGGATTATTTCGGGTATTGTCAGTACCTCGGGTTGCAGCCATTTCTTTGTCAAGTAGATCAGATCGAACATCTGAGACCGCGCCGGTTTATCTTGCTGGTATGTCCACTGATGTACCCTCTGTGCACGGACAGCCGTCATCACACCCAGCCGGGCCAGGATCTCAGCTTTCAGCTTCTCAAAGTCCTGAGCGACCTCCGGGTCCAAATCATGGTAAGCTTTTTGGGCCTCGCCGGAGAGAAACGGGGCAATCAAATCGGCCCATCGTGCCTTCGGCCACTTCTCTCTCAATGCCGTCCGCTCAAACGTTGTCAGGTATGCCTCGACGTCATCTTCTGCAGTCAGCTTTTGCCAGTATCGACTCACATGGATCCTTCTGGACTCTGCTTCCGGGTCAGCATCAGGCATGCTCACCAGGCGCTGCGCCACCTGTTGGAGAAGTTGGCGGTCTGCAACCGTCATGTCCAGTAACTCCTTCAGCTGTGCGGCCATCAAGCGATTAGCTTCGTGCTGTGCGGCAGTGGCCTGCTGCTGTACGGCAGTGGACTGTACTAAGGCTTTCACCACGTCTTCCATGCTGTCGCCTGTGCCACGGTATGCCCGCACTCTCCACCACAATGTGACAAAACACTCTGGGATCGCCTTTGCTGGGGTCAAAGGACACGTGGTTTGTGCATTGAATCTGAGGCGTACAGCAGGTTTCTGAGCAGGCTGACCTCAGGTCAGATTTTATTAACGTGAAAGCAACACAAAAAACAAAACATAAAAATAAATCCTAGCCTGTCCGGCACTAACTAAACAAATACGTTGCTATCTCAACAACTGGGGGGGCTTCTCCCACCCGGGGGGGCTTCTCCCACCCAGCTAACATCACACAATTCTTGAGCAGAGCTCTTCACTCACGTTTGTCTCACACAGGCAGGCAATCTGTGTGCCCCAGGCAGACACTGGAAACACCCAGCTGGTCATCTTTTATTCCTGCAATCATTAACCCATTAGCACCCTGAAGATACTGAGTGGCCTAATTCACATAGGACAAACACCTGGGCGAGATATATCTGCCTCCAACTACCACACCAGCATGAGTCTTACAGTCTGCTAGATGCTTCAAGATCAAAGTTCAACAATAGTTCCACAGCTTTTCAATATTGAATGCATGTGCATATAATCAATCATAAAGCTATCAATCTTTTTGCCGACTTAATTGAAAAAAAGCATCCAGAGCAAATGCAAGTCTGTTAGATAAAATTGGGTATACTTACAAATGCTGTTGTGCCTATAAGATGAGGATAACGTATCACCGCCCTGGACGACGCCATTTCGCTAAGTGCTTCTTCAACATGGGCGTTCGTAAACTGATGTTTCATTTTGCAGGGTATATGGCATTTTGCACTTTTACTGCTCAGGTTACCATTATAGCATCTATAGTATTACTATAATTTTAGTAGTTATACATTTACTTACGTGTATACACTTACTTATTTGTGCATTGTCAATTACCGGAAGGTATTCATATTCTGATGCTTCAATGCTTCATTTTGCATGGTATATAGCACTTTGAATTTCAACTACTCAGATTATTATTATTAGAGCACTTAAATTATTATTTTATTATTTATACACCTTTGCTCATTTGTATACATTTATTTATTTGTGCATCTTATCCTGCTCTCATCATATTTAATTTTTGTGTGAGCCTGGTGTGGTGGGATATATATATATATATATATATATATATATATATATATATACATAAATGCACACACACTGCTCAAAAAATAGAGGGAACACTTAAACAACAGAATGTAACTTCAAGTTAATCAAATTTCTGTGAAATCAAACTGTCCACTTAGAAAGCAACACTGTTTGACAATCAATTTCACATGCGGTTGTGCAAATGGAATAGACAACAGATGGGAATTATTGGAAATTATCAAGACACCCTCAATAAAGGAGTGGTTCTGCAGGTGGAGACCACAGACCACATCTCAGTACTAATGCTTTCTGGCTGATGTTTGGTTACTTTTGAATGTTGGTTGTGCTTTCACCCTCATGGTAGCATGAGATGGACTCTACAATCCACACAAGTGGCTCAGGTAGTGCAGCTCATGGCACATCAATGCGAGCTGTGGCAAGAAGGCTTGCTGTGTCTGTCAGCGTATTGTCAAGAGGCTGGAGGCGATACCAGGAGACAAGCCAGAACACCAGGAGACATGGGGGCCGTAGGAGGGCAACAACCCAGCAGCAGGACCGCTAAATCAGCCTTTGTGCAAGGAGGAACAGGAGGAGCACTGCCAGCGCCCTGCAAAATGACCTCCAGCAGACCACAAATGTGCATGTGTCTGCACAAACGGTTAGAAACCGACTCCATGAGGGCGGTCTGAGTGCTCGACGTCCACAGATGGGGGTTGTGCTCACAGCGCAACACCATGAATGATTATTGGCATTTGCCACAGAACACCAAGATTGGCAAATTCGCAACTGGCGCCCTGTGTTCTTCACAGATGAAAGCAGGTTCACACTCAGCACATGACAGTCGTGACAGTCTGGAGACGCCGTGGAGTGTGATCTGCTGCCTGCAACATCCTTCAGCATGACTGGTTTGGCAGTGGATCAATAATGGTGTGGGGTGTCATTTCTTTGGAGAGCTGCACAGCCCTCCATGTGCTCGCCAGAGGTAGTGTGACTGCCATTAGGTACCGAGATGAGATCCTCAGACCCCTTGTGAGACCATATGCTGGTGTGGTTGGCCCTGGTTTCCTCCTAATGCAGGACAATGCCAGACCTCATGTGGCTGGAGTGTGTCAGCAGTTCCTGCAAGATGAAGGCATTTAAGCTATGGACTGGCCCGCCCGTTCCCCAGACCTGAATCTGATTGAACACATCTGGGACATCATCTCTCGCACCATCCACCAACGTTACGTTGCACCACAGACTGTTCAGGAGTTGGCAGATGCTTTAATCCAGGTCTGGGAGGAGATCCCTCAGGAGACTATCTGCCTCCTCATCAGGAGCATGCCCAGGCATTGTAAGGAGGCCATACAGGCACATGTAGGCCACACACACTACTGAGCATCATTTCCTTGTCTTGAAGCATTTCCACTGAAGTTAGATCAGCCTGTAACTTCATTTTCCACTGTGATTTTGAGCATCATTCAAACTCCAGACCACTGTGGGATATTAGTTGTGATTTAGTTGATAATTTTTAGGTTTCATTATTCTCAACACATTCCACTATGTAATGAATAAAGATTTACAACTGGAATATTTCATTCAGTGATATCTAGGATGTGGGATTTTAGTGTTCCCTTTATTTTTTTGAGCAGTGTATTATCAGGATTATTATATCCTTCCTGTTTGTTTTTCATATGTTTTTTAATTGTTTTTAATGTATTGTGTGTCTGTAATCAATAAAACCAAGTTTATCCATTTATTATATACAGTAATTGGGTGTGCACTTATTTACTGTACAACCTTTTCCTTCCTTTTTTGCTCAGTTTGCATGTTTAGCACAGTTTTATATACAGTAGCACCCCTTCATTTATTTTTTTATATTTTATTTTGTGATGGCCACTATACTTTTTTTTGCTTCTTTGTATATCGTGGGAAAGTGTTTCCACAGTCAGGAACGTCAATGAGAGTATATAAGACAATGTTGAGGGCTGAAGATAAAGGACTCATCCCTACTTGTCACTTATGTCAATGTCCAGCAGGCATTTACCGTATACACTTAGCTGCACTTGACTTTGGGGCTCTTCAAACATGTTTTTGACTGCTACAAATGATTGGCATATTGGTGTTCTGGAGCACTCAGATATGTGTCTACATCTTGTGAAAAGATTTCAGCCAAAACCTCAGGGAAACAATTTTCACTGTTCATAAATGTGAGAACAGTTTAAGGCCGTATGCAAACAATTGGAAATTCACTATTCTACATCAAGGCAGACTTTATATAAATGGAAAGCCCACAAAATAATTGTCAATCTTGTAAACAATGGGTGTCCCATAAAAACTGGTCTTCAATTAGACCTGCACAGACAAAGATAAGCCTGAGAGCTACATTACATGACCTACAAACATTCTGTAAGCATACTAAACGTTCATGTCCATGACATCACACTTAGAAGACTGAACAATTACAGGTACTATAAAGGGGAGATTAGCAAAATTAGGATTATTTAGTCTAGAAAAAAAACAACTGAGGGGCAATCTAATAACCATGTATAAGTATATAAGGGGACAATGCAAATATCTCTCAGAGGATCTGTTTATACCAAGGAAGGCGACGATCACAAGGGAGCATTCTTTGCGTCTGGGGGAGAGAAGGTTTTTCCACCAACATAGAAGAGGATTCTTTACTGTTAGGGCAGTGAGAATCTGGAATTCCTTGCCTGAGGAGGTGGTGATGGCGAACTCAGTCAAGGAGTTCAAGAGAGGCATGGATGTCTTCCTGGAGCATAACAATATCAAATCTTACAGTTATCAGTGTCTTTAGAAGGACATAGATCTGGGGATTTATTCTGACAGAATATAGTAACATAGTAACATAGTTATGAAGGTTGAAGGAAGACTTTAAGTCCATCTAGTTCAACCCATAGCCTAACCTAACATGTTGATCCAGAGAAAGGTAAAAAAAAAAACATGTGGCAAATAGTAAGCTCCACTTTGGGGAAAAAAATTCCTTCTCCACTCCACATACGGCAATCAGACTAGTTCCCTGGATCAACGCCCTATCAAGGAATCTAGTGTAAATACCCTGCAACATTATTCTTTTCAAGAAAGGTATCCAATCCCCTCTTAAATTTAAGTAATGAATCACTCATTACAACATCATACGGCAGAGAGTTCCATAGTCTCACTGCTCTTACAGTAAAGAACCCGCATCTGTTATTATGCCTAAACCTTCTTTCCTCCAGACGTAGAGGATGCCCCTTGTCCCTGTCTGAGGTCTATGATTAAAAAGATCAACAGAAAGGTTTTTGTACTGTCCCTCCATATATTTATACATTAAAATGAGATCACCCCTTAGTCTTCGTTTATCCAAACTAAATAGCCCCAAGTGTAATAACCTATCTTGGTATTGCAGACCCCCCAGTCCTCTAATAACCTTGGTCGCTCTTCTCTGCACCCGCTCTAGTTCAGCTATGTCTTTCTTATACACCGGAGACCAGAACTGTACACAGTATTCTAAGTGTGGTCGAACTAGTGACTTGTATAGAGGTAAAATTATGTTCTCCTCATCTATGCCTCTTTTAATGCATCCCATTATTTTATTTGCCTTTGTAGCAGCTGCCTGACACTGGCCACTGAATATGAGTTTGTCATCCACCCATACACCCAGGTCTTTTTCATTGACGGTTTTTGCCCAGAGTTTTAGAATTAAGCACATAATTATACATCTTATTACTTCTACCCAAGTGCATGACCTTACATTTATCCCCATTAAAGCTCATTTGCCATTTATCAGCCCAAGCTTCTAGCTTACATACCGTAAATCATCCTGTAATATAAAATTGTCCTCCTATAGGCTGAACTGTATGGACAAACCTCTTTTTTTGGCCTTGCTAACAATGAATAGGAAATCGCCTCTTTTATGTATTAAAAAAAATAAAATAATGGCAATGGGATTTATGTTTGCATCTGAACAAATCACAATACTCCTGTAAGAACATCTTTTAGATCCATATGATGAAAGTAGAGATGTTTGGTCATGATTGTTGGTTTTCAGTCAACACGTCACATAATTTAAAACAGGCTAAAAGCTATAAAAAGTCATATGTACCCCCAGACAATCTATATAAACACTCAAAAGAAAATCAAATGATGGCATGAAAAAAATAAATTGTCCAGCAAAAAAGGTACTTATACGGCTATATAAATCGAAAAATATAAAAAATAGTGATGAAACAGCAAATAAAATAACAATTAGATACATTTTTTTTTTAAATTGAATTTGAAAGTGGATAATCAGTTAATATTATTTTGAAGGTGGCCAATTTTTTATTGCAGCTAATTTACCCATTACCAAAGGTATATAGGAGAAAAAAAAAATTGTAAACTCTACATACTGTTAACCTAAACTTTTTTTAATCTGACCAGTGTCACTTTATGTACTAATAACTCTGGAATGCTTTAATGTATCTCAATGATACTGCAACTGTTTTTTCGAGAGACATTGCACTTTATGTTAGTGGTAAATTTAGGTTGATATGTTTTGCAAATATTTGTGAAAATATTGGAATTTTGGCGGAATTTTAGACTTTCAATATTTATTATTTTGGCTGGAAAAGATTGAGGATGCCTTGTCACATTTGAAGAGTTCCTGACATATGAAAACTGCAGAAACATCACCGAGTGACACCATTTTGGAAACTACAACTCTTGAGGAATTCATCTAGGGGTGTAGTGAGCATTTTTAACCCTCAAGCTATCACATAACTGAATAACATTGGGCTGAGTCAAAGGAAAATTACCATTTTTCCACTAAAATGTTACTTTGGCTTCAAGTTTTCAATTTTCAGAAGTTTTAATAGGAGAAAATGGACAACAAAGCTAAAATGGCACCCGATATTTATTCCATCAAATTTTGCATTCAAAAACTTAAATGATGCTCCTTTCCTTCCGAGTCCTGCTGTGTGCCAAAACAGTAGTTTTACCTCACATATGGGATTTTGGCATGCTTAGGAGAAAATACGCAACAAATTTTGGGGTCCATTTTTTACTGTTACCCTTGTGTAAAAAAAAAAAAATTGGGTAATATTTTTTGTGAAAAAAGTTAAATGTAAATTTTTTCCTTCCACATTCTAAAAATTCCTGTGAAGCACTTGTTAATAAGAGATAATAAGCTTATTGAATGTGGTTTTGATGACCTTGAGGGGTGCAGTTTTTAGAATGGTGTCACTTTTGAGTATTTTCTGTCATACAGACCACTCAAAGTTACTTCAATGTAATGAGGTTCCTAAAAATAAAATGGCTTTGTAAATTTTGTTGGAAAAATGACAAATTGCTGGTCAAATTTTAGCCTTTCTAACTTCCTAAGCAAAAGAAAATGGTGTTTCAAAAATTGTGCTAGTATAAAGTAGACATGTGGGAAATGTTACTAATTAACAATTTTGCATGACATAACTCGGATTTAAGGCCATCAAAATTAAAATTTTGAAAATTGCAAAATTTTCAAAACTTTCCACGAATTTCCTTTTTTAAAACATAAATAAACAAATAAAGTCATATAAAAAAATGTAACAGTATCATGCCGTACAATATATCACGAAAAACAATCTTAGAATCAGTGGGATCCATTGAAGCACTTCAGAGTTACCACATAAAATGACCTTGGTCAGAATTGTAAAATTTGGCCTGGTTATGAAGGTGAAAACTGGCTGAGGGGTGAAGGGGTTAAGTAGCTCCACATCAAGTTGTCTGAGCATGATGGAGTTATTCTCATTTTTGTGAACAAAGGATTATATTGGAATAACTCTTTAAATACTGTTTTTTTCTGAAAAGTGACAAGGTGATATAGGTCCCGAGTCTGTAGTGACAGCTTTGACATGTTGTATTAACATAATCTTTCATAATTAGTTTCCAACCCCAACTGTCAGAGACAGCCAGGGACCTTGAGAAGAAGACAGAACACGTCTAATTTCTTTTATGTCATCCAGCATAACATGTAAATAGAACCTGTCACCAGGTCAATAATGTCCAGCTTGTGCTCTTATTTTGTTCTCGATGCTCTCCTATGTAATCCAATTGTTTTCTTTGTTTTCTTTGGTTTTTTTTCTTTTTCTTTTTAAATCTGCCAAATGACTCCAGAGTTATGGACCTTTTTATTTGGTATTAATTTTTAAGTCCTTTACTAGGTGGGCTTGGCTCACAGTATAATAATGTGGAGCAAGCCTAACGACACTCCCTCAGAAAATCATGTGAGACATACTCCCTTTAAAGGCCATAAAAATCAGCACCAAATAAACAGTCCATATCTCTGGAACTCTATGGCGGATTAAAGAAGCACTCCCATCAAAGATTTTATCCTCCTAATTTATTGCAGTCATCATATTATATAGCTCTGTGTACTTACAATTTCTCATTTTGCCTTTCTACCCAGCTCATCCTTCTTTTTTTCTCTGATCTATGTGGAAACAGGAAGTCTCTTGTCCCTGCAGAAATTATTCCTCTCTTCAACTCCAGACTTAGCTGCTCTGCACCTACAACTGCCATTGACTTTTGCAGTGACTGATGAGTCATCGAGGAACATTTGACCTCCTGTTTGCTTCTACATAGAGATTAGAAGGATTCAGCTAGTCAGTTTTTAATCACGTGATATCATAGATGTTATGGGAAAACAGAAGAATTAACAGAGTAGAAAGGCAAAATGAGCAATTGTAAGTACACAGTGCTATATAATACGATGTCTGCAATATATTAAGAGGATAAAAAATTTGATGGGAGCACTTCGGTAAGAAAAAAAACTGCATGCTCAGTGGAGCAGTTGTAATGAAATAAGAGCAAAAACTTGTCACTTTTGACAGGGTGACAAGTCCTCTTGAAAAATTCTATTGTATTGAATAAAAGGATCGGCAATGACCATGCTTAAATTGCACTGGGTGATTACATGATCATTAGGTGTTTGCCCAAAACAGCAGAGTTGCAGCCCAGCATCAACTTGAGTTATTTCATAGATTGGAGCTGTGTTCCTTTTTAACTGGTGCTTAAATAGATGCTTTAGCTACAGTGAAAAATTGCACAATTAGAAAAAAATTAATGTCAACTCTGTAATGCTCACGCCCAGACTGGTTGGCGCCGGCATCCAGGGTTGGACCACTGACCAGACAACCCTGGAAGGGGCATAACTAAGTAGCTTCCTAGGTTTTCGCCAGAGCCTCTGATGGTGAGGTCAGACTTGTGCGGCAGATAGCTACCAGGTACCATTCCAGGGTGGTGTCTGGCTGTGGCTGCTGATCCCACCGGGGGACAGGACACAGGCAGGCAGGCACAGATGTGACACTGGCAGACAGACGGGTACGGCAGAGACACTGGCGGACAGATGGGCAAGACTGAGACACTGGCAGGCAGGTGGGCAAGGCTGGCACTCTGGCAGGACAGGCAGACAGCACTGATATTCTGGTAGGACAGGTAGACAGGGCTGATACTCTGGTAGGACAGGTAGGAACTGGTAAACAGGCGGGTGTATGGAAACAGGTAAGAACCTGTTCAGACTGGAGGGTATATGGGAACAGGTACGGACCTGTTCAGACTGGTGAATGTAAAGAAACAGGTAGAGACCTGTGCGGCAAGTTGTTGAACAGAGGTAGAGCAGGACTGCAAGAGCAGATACAAGGTGGAACCAAAGGAGGTGGAGTAAAGAGCAGAAATGTAGGAGGCGGAGCCAAGAGCAGAGAGGGAGAAGGTGGAGCTATGAGCAGAGAGGGAGAAGGTGGAGCTAAGAGCAGAGAAGGAGGCGGAGCCTAGAGCAGAGCCACTGGAGGCGGAGCCAAGAGCGGAGCCTAGAGCAGAGCTGCAGGAGGTGGAGCCAAGAGCAGAGCCACAGGAGGCGGAGCCAAGAGCAGAGCCACAGGAGGCAGAGTCAAGAGCCAGAAGGTGCAGAGCCACAGGTTGTGGTGAGCAGAGCAGTGAAGCACAGAGCCACGGTTGTGGCAGAGCACAGAAGCAGAGCTGCGGGTTGTAGTGGGCAGAGCAGAGGTGCAGAGCCACTGATTGTGGCATGCAGAGCAGAGAGGTGAAGAGCCACTGATTGTGGCAAGCAAAGCAGAGACATAATGCAGAAATACACACAGCAGAGTGGGAATGGCAAACAAACAAAGAAGGAACGGACATAAACCCGAGTACAGGCAAGAACAGACACGGATACAGAAACAGAACACAGATATAGGCCTGCATATTGCAGCCCTCAGAGACAGAGACAGAACACGACCTGGCAGCTCAGTAGCACATACTAACTGAAGGAGATAGTTTGCTCAGGCGTCCTCCAATGGGTGAGGATGCCTTAAGTTTCAGAGGCCTCTAGGCAATTGGCCAGGGAAACCATAGGGAGGTGCACACAGTCTCAATAAGAATCTGGATTTGCCAGCGCCTCCCCCTATGCACACAGCCAGGAAGTGTACACAGAGCAAGCACATGGCATGGAGTCAGCAGCAGACAGATCTCACAGCATGGCACAGGGTGAGTGAGTTGATGTATCAGGCAGGTGGGGGATGGAAGGCCATGCAGTGATGCTGGCAGGGTTGTTACGAACTCAATATTTTTAAAATTACATTTAATAGCATACATAATATGTAAACGCAAATCCATACACATATTAGACCATGTATATTAGTCATTTACATGACATGACAGTACAAATCTGAAAAAGTTGGGTATTTTCCGTAGAACATTGTGAAAAAAAAGAAAAAATTTAAATTTAAAAAATTGCATGGCATCACAAGATTAAAGAGGCTGTACAATAGGTTGTTAACAGTCCAAAGTAACCAGATAAATAATGCTCCCAGTATTCAGATACACATGAAATACAATGCCCAGATAAATAAAGCGTTCTTATGGAAACTTACAATACACATACTAATAGTGAGTAAATTAAAATTGGGCCATACAATTTATGGAATTTTTCTTAGAAAAAACAATTCTTTATTTTAAATTATAGTTTGTTACATAGATACATAATTACATTACTTAGTTACATAGTTATATAGGTTAAATAAAAGACCTAGTTTCATCAAGTTCAACCTTTCTCCACCAATTGTACATTTTGTCACTAAATTAACTATAACCCGCAATGTTATGTGTATTGAGGAAATCATCCAACCCTTTTCTAACCCCTTAACCCCGGAGCTTTTTTCGGTTTTGCTTTTTGTTTTTCGCTCCCCTTCTTCCCAGAGCCATAACTTTTCAATATGGCCGTGAGGGCTTGTTTTTTGAGGGACAAGTTGTACTTTTGAACAACTAGGTTCACTAAATGCTAAAACTGACCTGCCAGTATGATTTTCCAGGTCAGTACAAGTTCATAGACACCTAACATGTCTAGGTTCTTTTTTTATCTAAGTAATGGAAAAAAAATTCCAAACTTTGTTTAAAAAAAAAAGTGACATTTTCTGATACCCGTAGTGTCTTCATTATTTGTGATCTTGGGATGGTTGAGGGCTTATTTTTTCCGTGCCGGGCTGACGTTTTAAATTATATAATTTTGGTGCATATACGATCTTTTGATCGCCCATTATTGCATTTTAATGCAAGGTCGCGGCGACTAAAAAAAACGTAATTCTGGCACTTTGACTTTTTATTCTCGCTGCGCCGTTTAGCGATCACGTTAATTTTTTTATTGATAGATTGGGTGATTCTGAAAGCGGCGATACCAAATATGTATAAGTTAGATTTTATTTTTATTGTTTTATTTTGAATGGGGCGAAAGGGAGTGATTTTAACTTTTATATATTTTTAAAAACATTTTTTATTTTTGGCATGCTTCTATACTCTCCATGGGAGACTAGAAGCTGCTACAACCTGATCAGCTCAGCTACATAGAGGCGATGTTCAGATCGCCTCTATATAGCAGATTTACTAACATGCTATGAGCGCCGACCACTGAGTGGCGCTCACAGCAAGCTGGCACTGACAACCATAGAGGTCTCCGGGAGACCTCCAGTTGTCATGCCAACACACCGGTGAAAAGCGAACATGTGACGGGGTCACTGGTGCGTGTATTTCCGTCGCGATTGCTGGAAGCGCATGTTAAATGCCACATCTGACAGCGGCATTTAAGGAGTTAATAGCAGTGGGTGGATCGTGATTCTACCCGCGGATATTCTGAGCACATATCAGCTGTTCAAAACAGCTGATATGTGCCGGGAAAGATGTGGGCTCACCGCCGGAGCTCACATCAAAGGGAGGGAGTCTGACATCGATGTACTATCACGCCCGATGTCGAAAAGGGGTTAAAACCTGTTATAACATCTGCCATTACTCCCTCTTGTGGTAGAGTATTCCACAGTCAGACTGCTTGAACTATAAAGAACCCTTTCCTAATTAGCTGCCAGAATCGCATTTCTTCCACCCGTAATGAGTGCCCCCTAGTCCTTAGTATGGTCTTTAGAAGGAAGAATTATTATTATTATTATTATTGTTATTTATTTATATAGCATCATTAATTCCATGGTGCTGTACATATGTGAAAAGGGGTTACATACAGGGTTATAGATATCGTTAACAGTAAACAAATTTACAATGACAGACTGGTACAGAGGGGAAAGGACCCTATCCTTGCGGACATACATTCTTCAGGATAATGGGGAAGAGACAGGCGGTCGGTGTGCTGCAGCACTGGTGGTGGTGAGGCGGCAGCTCTGGTGGTGGTGAGGCGGCACCTCGGGTGGTTGGTGAGGTGGCAGCTCGGGTGGTTGGTGAGGCAGCATCTCTGGTGGTGGCGACGCAACAGCTCGGGTGGTTGGTGGGGCGGCAGCAGCTTGGGTGGTTGGTGGGGCAGCAGCTCGGGTGGTTGGTGAGGTGGCAGCTCGGATGGTGAGGCGGCAGAATGGTTATTGCAGGCAGTAGGCTTTCCTGAAGAGATGGGTTTTCAGGTTCCATCTGAAGGATCCGAGGGTTGTGGATAATCGGACGTGTTGAGGAGTGGAATTCCAAAGTATGGGGGATATTCGGGAGAAATCTTGGAGGCGGTTGTGTGAGGAACGAAAAAGGGTGGAGGAGAGTAGGAGGTCTTGGGAGGATCGAAGATTAAGTGAGGGAAGATAGTGGGAGATTACTTCAGAGATATAGGGAGGGGACAGGTTGTGGATGGCTTTGTAGATGAGTGTTAGTAGTTTGAACTGGATTCATTGGGGAATTGGGAGCCAGTGGAGGGATTTGCAGAGGGGTGAAGCAGGGGAGTAGCGAGGAGGTGGATTAGCCGAGCAGCAGAGTTGAGGACAGACTGGAGTGGTGCAAGGGAGTTAGCGGGGAGGCCATAGAGAAGGGTGTTGCAGTAATCGAGGCAGAAAATGATGAGGGCATGCACAAGAGTTTTAGTAGATTGTGGGCTGAGGAAGGGACGTATTCTGGCAATATTTTTGAGTTGGAGGTGACAGGAGGTGGCAAGAGTTTGAATGTGCGGTTTGAAGGACAGGGCAGAATCGAGTTACCCAGAGGCAGCGGATTTCAGGTGCGGGAGAGAGCGAGATGCCGTTTACCATAATAGATAGATCGGGTAGGGGGGATACGCAAGATGGGGGAAAGATGATGAGTTTGGTTTTGTCTACATTGAGTTTTAGGAAGCAAGAGTTGAAGAAGGAGGATATGGCTGACAGACACTCCAGGATTCTGGACAGAAGAGAGGCGACATCTGAGCCACAGAGGTAGATCTGAGTGTCATCCGCATATAGGTGGTACTGGAAGCCATGGGACTTTATGAGTTGTCCTAGGCCAAGGGTGTAGATGAAAAAAAGTAGGGGCCCTAGCACAGAGCCTTGAGGGACTCCAACAGAGAAATGCTAAATGTGCGGTCGGAAAGGTATGAGGCAATCCAGGACAGGGCAAGGCCTTTGATGTCGAGGGAAAAAAGAATCTGTAGCAGTAGGCAGTGGTCGACTGTGTCGAAAGCAGAGGACAGGTCGAGAAGGAGGAGGATGGAGAACTGTCTGTTAGCTTTGGCTGTGAATCATTAGTAATTTTGGTCAGAGCAGTTTCGGTGGAGTGGTGGGGGCGGAAGCCAGATTGGAGGTCGTCAAGGAGAGAGTTAGATGAGAGGTGGGAGGAAAGCCGACCATGGACATGCTGCTCAAGGAGTTTGGAAGCAAACGGGAGCAGTGATATGGGGCGATAGCTGGGCATAGCAGTTGGGTGAAGGTTAGCTTTTTTGAGGATGGGTGTGATGGTGGCATGTTTGAAGGCAGAGGGGAACGTACCAGAAGATAGCGATAGGTTGAAGAGATGGGTTAGGGCTGGAAGGAGAGTGTTAGTGAGGTTGGGGAGCAGGTGGAAAGGGATGGGGTCAAGTGCACAGGTGGTGAGGTGTGATTTGGAAAGGAGGTACAGTGGGGCAAAAAAGTATTTAGTCAGTCAGCAATAGTGCATGTTCCATCACTTAAAAAGATGAGAGGCGTCTGTAATTTACATCATAGGTAGACCTCAACTATGGGAGACAAACTGAGAAAAAAAATCCAGAAAATCACATTGTCTGTTTTTTTAACATTTTATTTGCATATTATGGTGGAAAATAAGTATTTGGTCAGAAACAAACAATCAAGATTTCTGGCTCTCACAGACCTGTAACTTCTTCTTTAAGAGTCTCCTCTTTCCTCCACTCATTACCTGTAGTAATGGCACCTGTTTAAACTTGTTATCAGTATAAAAAGACACCTGTGCACACCCTCAAACAGTCTGACTCCAAACTCCACTATGGTGAAGACCAAAGAGCTGTCAAAGGACACCAGAAACAAAATTGTAGCCCTGCACCAGGCTGGGAAGACTGAATCTGCAATAGCCAACCAGCTTGGAGTGAAGAAATCAACAGTGGGAGCAATAATTAGAAAATGGAAGACATACAAGACCACTGATAATCTCCCTCGATCTGGGGCTCCACGCAAAATCCCACCCCGTGGGGTCAGAATGATCACAAGAACGGTGAGCAAAAATCCCAGAACCACGCGGGGGGACCTAGTGAATGAACTGCAGAGAGCTGGGACCAATGTAACAAGGCCTACCATAAGTAACACACTACGCCACCATGGACTCAGATCCTGCAGTGCCAGACGTGTCCCACTGCTTAAGCCAGTACATGTCCGGGCCCGTCTGAAGTTTGCTAGAGAGCATTTGGATGATCCAGAGGAGTTTTGGGAGAATGTCCTATGGTCTAATGAAACCAAACTGGAACTGTTTGGTAGAAACACAACTTGTCGTGTTTGGAGGAAAAAGAATACTGAGTTGCATCCATCAAACACCATACCTACTGTAAAGCATGGTGGTGGAAACATCATGCTTTGGGGCTGTTTCTCTGCAAAGGGGCCAGGACGACTGATCCGGGTGCATGAAAGAATGAATGGGGCCATGTATCGTGAGATTTTGAGTGCAAACCTCCTTCCATCAGCAAGGGCATTGAAGATGAAACGTGGCTGGGTCTTTCAACATGACAATGATCCAAAGCACACCGCCAGGGCAACGAAGGAGTGGCTTCGTAAGAAGCATTTCAAGGTCCTGGAGTGGCCTAGCCAGTCTCCAGATCTCAACCCTATAGAAAACCTTTGGAGGGAGTTGAAAGTCCGTGTTGCCAAGCGAAAAGCCAAAAACATCACTGCTCTAGAGGAGATCTGCATGGAGGAATGGGCCAACATACCAACAACAGTGTGTGGCAGCCTTGTGAAGACGTACAGAAAACGTTTGACCTCTGTCATTGCCAACAAAGGATATATTACAAAGTATTGAGATGAAATTTTGTTTCTGACCAAATACTTATTTTCCACCATAATATGCAAATAAAATGTTAAAAAAACAGACAATGTGATTTTCTGGATTTTTTTTCTCAGTTTGTCTCCCATAGTTGTGGTCTACCTATGATGTAAATTACAGACGCCTCTCATCTTTTTAAGTGGTGGAACTTGCACTATTGCTGACTGACTAAATACTTTTTTGCCCCACTGTAAGTTCTCCTTCAGTGATGTTGGAGAGGGAAGTTATTGGGGAAGGGCAGAGGTATGGTATATGGAGTGGTTGGGGTGGTGGAACAGTAAAGGTTTGCCTTGTTTGGTCGATCTTGTTTTTGAAGTAGGTGGCAAAGTCCTCAGAAGAGATGAGGGAAGTTGGAGGTGGCAATGGCGGGCGGAGGATAGAGTTAAATGTGCTGAACAGTTATTTTGGGTTGTAGGATAGTGAAGATACAAGGTTAATGAAATAGGTCTGTTTAGCAGAAGTGAGGGCTAGTTTGAAGGCAAGTGTAGATTGTCTGAAAGCGGTGAAGTCGTCTGGCAGGCGTGTTATTTTTCCAGCGCCGCTCTGCGACCCTGGATGCTTGTCGGAGTTTTTTGGTGAACTTGTTATGCCAGGGTTGCCTTGTCACACTTTGCCGTGCATGAGAAGGGCGACTGAATCTATGGCTGATGTGAGGGTGGAGTTATAGAAAGCAGTTGTGCTATCTGTGTCGTAGAGTGAAGATATGGAGGACAGGGGTAGGCGAGAGTCTGAGAGTCTGTGAATGTCTAGGTGTGCAAGGTTTCTGCGAGGATGTGGTAGTGGCTGGACATGGGGGGAGAGTGAGGAGGACAAGGATGAGAAGGTGAATAGATGGTGGTCGGATAGGGGGAAGGGAGAGGTTGTAAGATTAGAGAAGGTGCAGAGGCGGGTGAAGATGAGGTCTAGTGTACGTCTGTCTGTGTGGGACCACTGAGTAAGTCCAAAGGATGAGGTAAGGGCCAGGAGCTTGGAGGCTGCTGGCTGGCAGGTGTCGGTAGGGATATTAAAGTCACCCATTATGATGGTGGGGATGTCAGCAGAGAGAAAGTGAAGAAGCTAGGAGGAGAATTGGTCAATAAAGGAAGTGGCCGAGCCCTGTGGTCGGTATATGACAGCCATTTGGAGATTAGAGGGAGAGTAGATATGGACAGAGTGAACCTCGAAAGAAGAGAGGATAAGGGAGGGTGGGGGTTGGATAGGGTTGAAGTAACAGTTTTTGGAAGCCATGTCTGTTCCCAGAGCGAGGAGTGTGGGTAAAGTGGAGGCCACCATAACTCAGTGCAGCAGGGGAGGAGGAATAACTCATGTGCCAGTGTGTACTGGCCACACATATACTTATACATGTAAATGAGATCTTCTCTGAGGCGCCTTTTTTCTAAGCTAAACAAGCCCAATTTTTCCAACCTCTCCTCATATGAGAGGTCTTCCATCCCTTGTAATCATCTAGTTGCCATCTTTGAATTGACTCTAACTTCTGAATATCCTTTTGAAAATGTGGAGCCCAAAACTGGATCCCATATTTAATTGTTTTCTATATTGCTCACTGCTTTATATTAAAGTGTGTTTAAAACCCCAGGAAGCAAGAATCTGCCCGTCAGACAAAATGAAATCTAGATTTCCAACGCAGTTGTTAATAAATACATGTACACTACCATTCAAAAGTTTAGGGTCACTTAGAAATTTCCTTATTTTTGAAAGAAAAGCACAGTTTTCCCAATGAAGCTAACATTAAATGGTTCAGAAATATACTCTATACATTGTTAATGTGGTAAATGACTATTTAGTTTATAATGCAATATCTTCATAGTTGTATAGAGGCCCATTTCCAACAACCATCACAACCATCACTCCAGTGTTCTTATGGTACTTTGTGATTGCTAACTGTGTAAGAAGGCTAATGGATGGTTAGAATACCCTTGAAAACCCTTGTGCAAGTATGTTAGCACAGCTGAAAACAGTTTGGCTGATGAGAAAACCTATAAATCTGACCTTCCTTTGAGCTAGTCGTGAATCTGGAGTGTTACTTTTGTTGGTTCCATTAAACTCTCAAGTTGGCCAGAAAAAAAGAACTTTCATGTGAAACTCAACAGTCTATTCATGCTCTTAGAAATGAAGGCTATTCCATGCGAGAAATTGCCAAGAAACTGAAGATTTCCTACAACGGTGTGTACTACTCCCTTCAGAGGAAAGCAGAAATAGGCTGTAACCAGAGTCGAAAGAGAAGTGGGAGGCCCCGCTGCACAACTGAGCAACAAGACAAGTAGATTACAATCTGTAGTTTGAGAAAATGACGCCTCACAGGTCCTCAACTGGCAGCTTCATTAAATACATGCAAAAGGCTAGTGTCAACGTCTACAATGAAGAGGCGACTCCGGGATGCTGGATTTCAGGGCAGAGTGGCAAAGCCATATCTGAGACTGGCTAATAAAAAGAAAAGATTAATATGGGCAAAAGAAAACAGAAATTGGACTGAGGAAGATTGGAAAAAAGTGTTATGGACAGACGAATCCAAGTTTGAGGTGTTTGGATCACGCAGAAGAACATTTGTGAGATGCAGAACTGAAAAGATGCTGTAAGAGTACCTGACACCATCTGTCAAGCACGGTGGAGGTGATGTGATGGTCTAGAGTTGCTTTGGTGCTGGTAAAGTGGGAGATTTGTACAAGGTAAAAGGGATTTTGAATAAGGAAGGCTATCACTCCATTTTTCAACATCATGCCATACCCTGTGGACAGCGCTTGATTGGAGTCAATTTCATCCTACAACAGGACAATGACCCAAAGCACACCTCCAAATTATGCAAGAACTATTTAGGGAAGAAGCAGGCAGCTGGTATTCTATCTGTCATGGAGTGGCCAGCGCAGTCACCAGATCTCAACCCCATTGAGCTGTTGTTGGAGCAGCTTGATCGTATGGTACGCAAAAAGTGCCCATCAAGCAAAACCAACTTGTGGGAGGGTCTTCTGAAAGCATGAGGTGAAATTTCTCCAGATTACCTCAGCAAATTAACTGCTAGAATGCCAAAGGTCTGCAATGCCGTAATTGCTGCAAAGGGAGCATTCTTTGAGGAAAGCAAAGTTTGAAGGAGAAAATTATTATTTCAAATAAAAATCTTTTTTCAAACCTTGTCAATGTCTGGACTAGATTTTAAATTCATTTGCCAACTCATTTGATTAATAAAAGTATGAGTTTTCATGGAAAACACAAAATTGTCTGAGTGACCCTAAACTTTTGAACGGTAGTGTATGCGCATAGAATTTCATGTTAAACCTCATATGCACATATAAGGCACACTGCTACGACTGGCCTCTGGTTTATTTCCCCTAAACTAATGCATCAGATGTGCTTTAATTCCGTAGTAAACTGTGGAATACCATTAAAAATATGTCGGTATGGTTTTATGTAAATGAGTCATTTTGGGATAGAAAAATCTAAACACTCTTTTGAAATATAAAAAACTCTCCTGCCTTTGCTTTTTAGATAAACCCTTAATAACAGCACCATTAAACACCCCTTTATCAGCTCAGCAACACAGCCACTTTGCAAAGCATAAAAGTGGGAAATGCGCTTTTTGAATGGCTAGCATGCATTTATATCCTTCTAGTTACAGAATTTCCTTTAGAAAGATCCTCACATAATAGCGCAGCTTTTCTTGCTGTTTTACAAGATTACTTTCATTGAAACAAGAGATTTTACCTCGATTTATCCTGCTACTCATGCTCTCTGTCAAACTCCTGCTGGCTTGCTTGCAGAAAAAGGACTTTAAAAATAACTTAGCAAGCAGCCTACGCAGAGCAAGCTGAGAGGAGAAAATAATGGGGAATTAATTAACATTTTAGTATTTCCAAGCTATTGGTAGATCTATCTACACAATTGGGAAACGCAATTTGCTTTTCATAAGCCTTTTTATATTCATCGAGTAATCGTTCCACTACTTTGTAGCAGAGCTTTTACCAGACGTAATAAACACCTGCATCATCGGCACTGGTGACGTGGATTCAGATGATCTTCTAAAAGCCACCTCCTAAATATATTAGAATAGGTTACCCATTGCTCTTTAATAACTTCCATTGATGAAGATCTCCAGTATGATATCATATAAAACTAATAATACCCAGTTGAACAATTGTGGGTAACAAACACAAGGCTTTGCAATAAATGCCACATTTTTATTGTTTAGCAAGGGCACAACTAGGCACTCTCAAAAGAAACCCCAAGAATGCTGAACAGTTGATGAACTGTGACTGCATCCTTGGCATGGGGATACTGTTGAATAATGTGGTAGAAGAGAAGGACTTCGGTTCACCACCATTTGTTCTCATAGACCACATCTTATGAGGAGGTAAGACTCAATGCAGTGATGTCATCTTACCTGCCATGCCTCTGAAACAACAGGCCAGAGTTGGAACTGCTCAGTTCATTGTGGGTAAAGGGTTAGGTGAGTATAATTTATTTTGGGGGGGAAGAGGGGTGGACTATTCCTATGTGTGAAGCACTAGACTGAAGCTACAATGAGGAGCAATAATGGGGAATTTGCAAAAAAAGGCGGCACTAGTACTAAATTGTAGGTATGAAGGGAGGTCTATAACTCTTCAGAGAGCTCTATTACTCTTTAGGGCCAATAAGCAAGCACTAATTCTAGGTAGGCATAGTAAGGAGGTTTTAGATAGGTAGTGATAATCCTGAAAATGTGTAAAAACATTAACATGGCGATCTTACTGTGTAATGGCGTATTCCGAGCGCTTTGGAAGCAGTGGACACCCGCCCCGTCCAAAGCGCTGCCGGGTTTTGTATGCGCGGTGATTCCGCATGCGTTCATTGAACACATGCAGAATCACCGCATCCTATACAAGAATGGTGCTATTTATTTTGCGGAGACTGTGCGTCTCCGCAAAATAGACATGCTGCGGTATAAAGACGCGCCGCTTGTGCATATATGCAGGTTTGCCACATGCGTCTTTGTACACATAGTGGATATGTGATTTCATAAAATCCCATCCACTATGCTGTAAAATCTGGATGCTGCGGACTGGACGCTGCGGACTGGACGCAGCATCCAATCCGCAGCAAATACGCCACATGGAAACATACCCTTACGGTGTATTGTACACATAACTTTATCCTCTATTTTTATGATAACACCAGCAAATATACTTCTTGTCTTACCTTTACTAAAATTAAATCACATTCATAAATTTGGATGTTACCAAGTGTCATGTTTCTGTTTTTACCAGCTTAACATGAGACAATCCCTTTAACCCCTTAGTGACAGAGCCAATTTGGTACTTAATGACCAAGCCAATTTTTACAATTCTGACCACTGTCACTTTATGAACTCTGGAACGCTTTAACGGATCCCGCTGATTCTGAGATTATTTTTTCGTTACATATTGCACTTCATGTTAGTGGTAACATTTCTTTCGATATTACTTGCGATTATTTATGAAAAAACGGAAATATGGCAAAAAATTTTAACATTTTGCAATTTTCAAACTTTGTATTTTTATGCCCTTAAATCAGAGAGATATGTCACAAAAAATAGTTCATAAATAACATTTCCCACATACCTACTTTACATCAGCACAATTTTGGAAACAAAAGTTTTTTTTGTTAGGGAGTTATAAGGGTTAAAAGTTGACCAGCAATTTCTCATTTTCACAACACCATTTTTTTTTAGGGACCACATCACATTTGAAGTCATTTTGAGGGGTCTACATGATAGAAAATAACCAAGTGTGACACCATTCTAAAAACTGCACTCCTCAAGGTGCTCAAAACCACATTCAAGAAGTTTATTAACCCTTAACGTGCTTCACAGGAGCTGAAACAATGTGGAAGGAAAAATTGAACATTTAACTTTTTTTGCAAACATTTTAATTCAGAACCATTTTTTCTTTTATTTTCACAAGTGTAAAAACAGAAATTTAACCATAAATTTTGTTGTGCAATTTCTCCTGAATATGCCGATACCCCATATGTGGGGGTAAATCACTGTTTGGGCGCACCGCAGAGCTTGGAAGAGCTTTTCAATGCAGAATTGGCTGGAATTGAGATCAGATGCCATGTCACGTTTAGAGAGCCCCTGATGTGCCTAAGCAGTGGAAATGCTCCACAAGTGACACCATTTTGGAAACTAGACCCCTTAAGGAAATTATCTAGATGAGTGGTGAGCACTTTGATCCCCCAAGTGCTTCACAGACGTTTATAAAATAGAGCAGTGAAAATAAAAAATCACATTTGTTTACAAAAAAATCATATTTTTGCCCCAAAATGTTTATTTTCACAAGGGTAACAGGAGAAATTAGACCACAAAAGTTGTTGTGCAATTTCTCCTGAGTACGTCGATACCCCATATGTGGGGGTAAACCACTGTTTGGGCGCACCGCAGAGCTTGGAAGAGAAGGAGTGCCGTTTTACTTTTTCAATGTAGAATTGGCTGGAATTGAGATCGGAAGCCATGTCGCGTTTGGAGAGCTCCTGATGTACCTAAACAGTAGAAACCCCCATCAAGTGACACCATTTTGGAAACTAGACCCCTTAAGGAACTTATCTAGATTTGTGGTGAGCACTTAACCCCCAAGTGCTTCACAGAAATTTATAAAGTACAACCGTGAAAATAAAAAATCCTTTTTTTTTCCTCAAAAATGATTTTTTAGCCTGCAATTTTTTATTTTCTCAAGGGTAACAGGAGACATTGGACCCCAAAATCTGTTGACCAGTTTGTCCTGAATATGCCCATACCCCATATGTGGGGGGGACTGTTTGGGCACCCATCGGTGCTCGGAAGGGAAGGAGCGCCGCTTGGAATGCAGACTTTGATGGGATGGTCTGCGGGCATCATGATGCATTTGCACAGCTCCTGATGTACCTAAACAGAAGAAACCCACACAAGTGACCCCATTTTGGAAACTACATCCCCCCCAAAGAGCATATCTAGATGTGTGGTGAGCACTATGAACCCCCAACTGCTTCACAGAAGTTTATAATTTAGAGCCATGAAAATAAAAAAAATCATATTTTTTCCACAAAAATGATCTTTTCACCCACAAATTTTTACTTTCACAAGGGTAACAGGAGAAATTGGACCCCAAAATTTATTGTGCAATTTATGCTGAGTAGGCTGATACCCCATATGTGGGAGGGACCACTGTTTGGGCGCATGGCAGAGCTCGGAAGGGAAGGAGCGCCGTTTTGGAATGCAGACTTTGATAGAATGGTTTGCGGGCGTTATGTTGCGTTTGCAGAGCCCCTAATGTACCTAAACATTAGAAACCCCACACAAGTGACCCCATTTTGGAAACTAGACCCCCCGAAGGAACTTATCTAGATGTGTGGTGAGAACTTTGAATGCCCAAGTGCTTCACAGAGGTTTATAATGCAGAATCGGGAAAATAAAAAATATTTTTTTTCCACAAAAAAGATTTTTAGCCCCCAAGTTTTTATTTTCACAAGGGTAACAAGAGAAATTGGACCCCAAAAGTTGTTGTCCAATTTGTCCTGAGTATGCTGGTACCCCATGTGTGGGGGGGACCACTGTTTGGGCGCACGGCAGAGTTCGGAAGGGAAGGAGCGCCGTTTTGGAATGCAGACTTTGATAGAATGGTCTGCGGGGATTAAGTTGCGTTTGCAGAGCTCCTGATGTACCTAAACAGTAGAAACCCCCCACAAGTCACCCCATTTTGGAAACTAGACCCCCCAAGGAACTTATCTAGATGTGTGGTGAGAACTTTGAATGCCCAAGTGCTTCACAGAAGTTTATAATGCAGAGTCAGGAAAATAAAAAAATATTTTTTTCCACAAAAAAGATTTTGTAGCCCCCAGTTTTTATTTTCACATGGGTAACAGGAGATATTGGACCCCAAAAGTTGTTGTCCAATTTGTCCCAAGTACGCTGATGCCCCATATGTGGGGATAAACCACTGTTTGGGCGCACGGCAGAGCTCAGAAGGGAGGGAACACCATTTGACTTTTTGAGCGCAAAATTGGCTGTCGTGTTTGGAAACCCCCTGATGTATCTAAACAGTGGAAACCCCCCAATTCTAACTCCAACCCTAACCCCAACACACCCCTAACCCTAATCCCAACCAGATCCATAATCGTAATCACAACCCTAAAGATAATCACAACCCTAACCCCAAAACAACCCTAATCTCAACCCTAACCATAACCCTAATCAAAACCCTAAATCCAACACACCCCTAATCTTAATCTCAACCCTAACCTCAAACCTAACCCTAATCCCAATACATGCCTTTATTGTGCAATTGTATACTGGGCAGTCACCCCCTCCAGGAGTGGGTATGTGGAGGGTGGCTGTTGATCTGGTATTTTGCACCTGTGTTGCTAACATCTTGCTTTATGGGCTGGCTGCACCCTGCAGAGTAGGACTGTCTGGCGCTAGGTTGCTTCCAACATTCGTGAGCAGGCAACACTAGGGATGGGAATGATTCAGAGCTTTCATCCATCGACAGGCATTCATCTACACACACAAGTAAATATGTTTACACTAGCGTATGGCCAAGTATGGGAAAAGCAGGACTTAATCCCAGAAAGGCCTGCTCGCTGCTGATCAGTGCTGGTTGGAAAGGCAACAGTAACCATTCACACAGTATCTGCTTGAGCCAGACGCTGGGACCGATGTCTCCACTGAGCAGGTTCCACTGCGGCTGGAGGAGAATGCAGCGGACATGGTTCGAGATTCCCTCTGTGCAGCGGTGGGAACTCGATACCTAACACAGTGTATGAAGATGTTCCCTCACAATCACAAATAATAAAGGTGAGAGTGGACACCCCAGTTTCATGTCATTCTTTATGGGAATGGGTGGGGATAATGATCCATTAAGCAGGTGCGTAGCACACGTATATAGGGAAAGAATTTTACGGCGAAGTAAGGGACATAGGACTATCTGAGAGATGCTGTCATGAAGCTCCAGTGCACTCAATTAAAGTAGCAAATCAGTGTGAGCTGGATTCAGTTTTGGACATTAAAAATAAGGTTTTATTATAGTCCTGTCTTGTTCCTTTCAACCTTTTACAAACCCAACTTGGTCTGTATTTTTAACCAAGGAAAGAAGAAGTGGTGTTAACCTGTTGGCCAATGTTTTATACAATATCTTAATAGCTACAATAATTAGGGATATACAGTACAGACCAAAAGTTTGGACACACCTTCTCATTTAAAGATTTTTCTGTATTTTCATGACTATTAACCCCTTCCCGACCCATGACGCCACGTAGGCGTCATGAAAGTCGGTGCCATTCCGACCCATGACGCCTATGCGGCGTCATGGAAAGATCGCGTCCCTGCAGATCGGGTGAAAGGGTTAACTCCCATTTCACCCGATCTGCAGGGACAGGGGGAGTGGTAGTTTAGCCCAGGGGGGGTGGCTTCACCCCCTCGTGGCTACGATCGCTCTGATTGGCTGTTGAAAGTGAAACTGCCAATCAGAGCGATTTGTAATATTTCACCCATTATAACGGGTGAAATATTACAATCCAGCCATGGCCGATGCTGAAATATCATCGGTCATGGCTGGAAATACTAGTGTGCCCCCACCCCACCCCTCCGATCGCCCCCCCACCCCCCCGATCTGGCCGGTACACTGCTCCGGCTCCCCTCCGCCCTGTGCTCCGCTCCCCCCTCGTGCTCGTGTCCGCTCCCCCCGTGCTCCAATCACCCCCCCGTGCTCCAATCACCCCCCCTGCACTCCGATCCACCCCCCCCCGTGCTCCGTTCCACCCCCCCGTGCTCCATTCCAGCCCCCCCGTGCTCCGTTCCACGCCCCCACGCTCCGTTCCACCCCTCCCGCGCTCCGATTCCCCCCCCCGTGCTCCGATCCCCCCCCCCGTGGTCCCCCCCCACCCTATCATACTTACCAATCCAGCCGTGGTCCCGTCCGTCTTCTCCCGGGCGCCGCCATCTTCCAAAATGGCGGGCGCATGCGCAGTGCGCCCGCCGAATCTGCCGGCCGGCAGATTCGTTCCAAAGTGCATTTTGATCACTGAGATATAATCTATCTCAGTGATCAAAATAAAAAAAATAATAAATGACCCCCCCCCTTTGTCACCCCCATAGGTAGGGACAATAAAAAAATAAAGAAATTTTTTTTTTTCCACTAATGTTAGAATAGGGTTAGGGTTAGGGGTAGGGTTAGGGGTAGGGTTAGGGTTAAGGTTAGGGCTAGGGGTAGGGGGTAGGGGTAGGGTTAGGGGTAGGGTTAGGGTTAGGGCTAGGGTTAGGGTTAGGAATGTGCACACGTATTCTGGTCCTCTGCGGATTTTTCCGCTGCGGATTTGATAAATCCGCAGTGCTAAACCGCTGCGGATTTATGGCGGATTTACCGCGTTTTTTTCTGCGCATTTCACTGCGGTTTTACAATTGCGATTTTCTATTGGAGCAGTTGTAAAACCGCTGCGGAATCCGCAGAAAGAAGTGACATGCTGCGGAATGTAAACCGCTGCGTTTCCGTGCAGTTTTTCCGCAGCATGTGTACAGCGATTTTTGTTTCCCATAGGTTTACATTGAACTGTAAACTCATGGGAAACTGCTGCGGATCCGCAGCGTTTTCCGCAGCGTGTGCACATACCTTTAGAATTAGGCTATGTGCACACGGTGCGGATTTGGCTGCGGATTCGCAGCAGTGTTCCATCAGGTTTACAGTACCATGTAAACATATGAAAAACCAAATCCGCTGTGCCCATGGTGCGGAAAATACCGCGCGGAAACGCTGCGTTGTATTTTCCGCAGCATGTCAATTCTTTGTGCGGATTCCGCAGCGTTTTACACCTGTTCCTTAATAGGAATCCGCAGGTGAAATCCGCACAAAAAACACTGGAAATCCGCGGAAAATCCGCAGGTAAAACACAGTGCCTTTTACCCGCAGATTTTTCAAAAATGGTGCGGAAATATCTCACACGACTCCGCAACGTGGGCACATAGCCTTAGGGTTAGGGTTGGAATTAGGGTTGTGGTTAGGGTTATGGGTTTTGGGGTTAGTGTTGTGGTTAGGGGTGTGTTGGGGTTAGGGTTGTGATTAGGATTATGGCTACAGTTGGGATTAGGGTTAGGGGTGTGTTGGGGTTAGTGTTGGAGTTAGAATTGAGGGGTTTCCACTGTTTAGGCACATCAGGGGTCTCCAAACGCAACATGGCGCCACCATTGATTCCAGCCAATCTCGTATTCAAAAAGTCAAATGGTGCTCCCTCACTTCCGAGCCCTGACGTGTGCCCAAACAGTGGTTTACCCCCACATATGGGGTACCAGCATACTCAGGACAAACTGCGCAACAATTACTGGGGTCCAATTTCTCCTGTTACCCTTGTGAATCTAAAAAAATGCTTGCTAAAACATAATTTTTGAGGAAAGAAAAATGATTTTTTATTTTCACGGCTCTGCGTTGTAAACGTCTGTGAAGCACTTGGGGGTTCAAAGTGCTCACCACATATCTAGATAAGTTCCTTGGGGGGTCTAGTTTCTAAAATGGGGTCACTTGTGGGGGTTTCTACTGTTTAGGCACACCAGGGGCTCTGCAAACGCAACGTGACACCCGCAGACCATTCCATCAAAGTCTGCATTTCAAAAGTCACTACTTCCCTTCTGAGCCCCGACGTGTGCCCAAACAGTGGTTTACCCCCACATATGGGGTATCAGCGTACTCAGGAGAAACTGGACAACAACTTTTGGGGTCCAATTTCTCCTGTAACCCTTGGGAAAATAAAAAATTCTGGGCTAAATAATTATTTTTGAGGAAAGAAAACGTATTTATTATTTTCACGGCTCTGCATTATAAACTTCTATGAAGCACTTGGGGGTTCAAAGTGCTCACCACACATCTAGATAAGTTCCTTTCAGGGTCTAGTTTCCAAAATGGGGTCACTTGTGGGGGGTTTCTACTGTTTAGGCACATCAGGGGCTCTGCAAACGCAACGTGACGCCCGCAGAGCATTCCATCAAAGTCTGCATTTCAAAACGTCACTACTTCAATTCCAAGCCCCGGCATGTGCCCAAACAGTAGTTTACCCCCACATATGGGGTATCACCGTACTCAGGAGAAACTGGACAACAAATATTGGGGTCAAATTTCTCCTGTTACCCTTGGGAAAATTAAAAAATTCTGGGCTAAATAATTATTTTTGAGGAAAGAAAACGTATTTATTATTTTCACGGCTCTGCATTATAAACTTCTATGAAGCACTTGGGGGTTCAAAGTGCTCACCACACATCTAGATAAGTTCCTTTGGGGGTCTAGTTTCCAAAATGGGGTCACTTGTGGGGGGTTTCTACTGTTAAGCCACATCAGGGGCTCTGCAAACGCAACGTGACGCCCACAGAGCATTCCATCAAAGTCTGCATTTCAAAACGTCACTACTTCACTTCCGAGCCCCGGCATGTGCCCAAACAGTGATTTACCCCCACATATGGGGTATCAGCGTACTCAGGAGAAACTGGACAACAACTTTTGGGGTCAAATTTCTCCCGTTACCCTTGGGAAAATAAAAAATTGCAGGCTAAAAGATCATTTTTGAGAAAATAATTTTTTTTTTTATTTTCATGGCTCTGCGTTATAAACTTCTGTGAAGCACTTGGGGGTTCAAAGTCCTCACCACACATCTAGATTAGTTCCTTTGGGGGTCTAGTTTCTAAAATGGTGTCATTTCTGGGGGATCTCCAATGTTTAGGCACACAGGGGCTCTCCAAATGTGACATGGTGTCCGCTAATGATTGGAGCTAATTTTCCATTTAAAAAGCCAAATGGCGTGCCATCCCTTCCGAGCCCTGCCGTGCGCCCAAACAGTGGTTTACCCCCACATATGGGGTATCAGCGTACTCAGGACAAACTGGACAACAATATTTGGGGTCCAATTTCTCCTATTATCCTTGGCAAAATAGGAAATTCCAGGCTAAAAAATCATTTTTGAGGAAAGAAAAATTATTTTTTATTTTCATGGCTCTGCGTTATAAACTTCTGTGAAGCACTTGGGGGTTTAAAGTGCTCAATATGCATCTAGATAAGTTCCTTGGGGGGTCTAGTTTCCAAAATGGGGTCACTTGTGGGGGAGCTCCAATGTTTAGGCACACAGGGGCTCTCCAAACGCGACATGGTGTCCGCTAACAATTGGAGCTAATTTTCCATTCAAAAAGTCAAATGGCGCGCCTTCTCTTCCGAGCCCTGCCGAGTGCCCAAACAGTGGTTTACCCCCATATATGAGGTATCGGCGTACTCGGGAGAAATTGCCCAACAAATTTTATGATCCATTTTATCCTACTGCCCATGTGAAAATGAAAAAATTGAGGCGAAAAGAATTTTTTTGTGAAAAAAAAGTACTTTTTCATTTTTACAGATCAATTTGTGAAGCACCTGAGGGTTTAAAGTGCTCACTAGGCATCTAAATTAGTTCCTTGGGGGGTCTAGTTTCCAAAATGGGGTCACTTGTGGGGGAGCGCCAATGTTTAGGCACACAGGAGCTATCCAAACGCGACATGGTGTCCGCTAACGATGGAAATAATTTTTCATTCAAAAAGTCAAATGGCGCTCCTTCCCTTCCGAGCCTTACCATGTGCCCAAACAGTGGTTTACCTCCACATGTGAGGTATTGGTGTACTCAGGAGAAATTGCCCAACACATTTTAGGATCCATTTTATCCTGTTGCCCATGTGAAAATGAAAAAATTGAGGCTAAAAGAATTTTTTTGCGAAAAAAAAGTACTTTTTCATTTTTACGGATCAATTTGTGAAGCACCTGGGGGTTCAAAGTGCTCACTATGCATCTAGATAAGTTCCTTGGGGCGTCTAGTTTCCAAAATGGGGTCACTTGTGGGGGAGCTCCAATTTTTAGGCACACGGGGGCTCTCCAAACGTGACATGGTGTCCGCTAAAGAGTGGAGCCAATTTTTGATCCAAAAAGTCAAATGGCGCTCCTTCCCTTCCAAGCCCTGCCGTGCGCCAAAACAGTGGTTTACCCCAACATATGAGGTATCAGCGTACTCAGGAAAAATTGGACAACAACTTTCGTGGTTCAGTTTCTCCTTTTACCATTGGGAAAATAAAAAAATTGTTGCTAAACGATAATTTTTGTGACTAAAAAGTTAAATGTTCATTTTTTCCTTCCATGTTGCTTCTGCTTCTGTGAAGCACCTGAAGGGTTAATAAACTTCTTGAATGTGGTTTTGAGTACCTTGAGGGGTGCAGTTTTTAGAATGGTGTCACTTTTGGGTATTTTCAGCCATATAGACCCCTCAAACTGACTTCAAATGTGAGGTGGTCCCTAAAAAAAATGGTTTTGTAAATTTCGTTGTAAAAATGACAAATCGCTGGTCGAATTTTAACCCTTATAACTTCGTAACAAAAAAAACTTTTGGTTCCAAAATTGTGCTGATGTAAAGTAAACATGTGGGAAATGTTATTTATTAACTATTTTGTGTCACATATCTCTCTGGTTTAACAGAATAAAAATTCAAAATGTGAAAATTGCGAAATTTTCAAAATTTTCGCCAAATTTCCGTGTTTATCACAAATAAATGCAAAATTTATTGACCTAAATTTACCACTAACATGAAGCCCAATATGTCACGAAAAAACAATCTCAGAACCGCTAGGATCCGTTGAAGCGTTCCTGAGTTATTACCTCATAAAGGGACACTGGTCAGAATTGCAAAAAACGGCAAGGTCTTTAAGGTCAAAATAGGCTGGGTCTTGAAGGGGTTAAAATTGTAAATTCACACTGAAGGCATCAAAACTATGAATTAACACATGTGGAATTATATACATAACAAAAAAGTGTGAAACAACTGAAATTATGTCTTACATTCTAGGTTCTTCAAAGAAGACATCTTTTGCTTTGATGACTGCTTTGCACACTCTTGGCATTCTCTTGATGAGCTTCAAGAGGTAGTCACCGGGAATGGTCTTCCAACAATCTTGAAGGAGTTCCCAGAGATGCTAAGCACTTGTTTGCCCTTTTGCCTTCACTCTGCAGTCCAGCTCACCCCAAACCATCTTGATTGGGTTCATATCTGGTGAATGTGGAGGCCAGGTCATCTGGCGTAGCACCCCATCACTCTCCTTCTTGGCCAAATAGCCCTTACACAGCCTGGAGGTGTGTTTGGGGTCATTGTCCTGTTGAAAAATAAATGATGGTCCAAGTAAACGCAAACCTGATGGAATAGCATGCTGCTGCAAGATGCTGTGGTAGCCATGCTGGTTCAGTATGCCTTCAATTTTGAATAAATCCACCAGCAAAGCACCCCCACACCCTCACACCTCCTCCTCCATGCTTCACGGTGGGAACCAGGCATGTAGAGTCCATCTGTTCACCTTTTCTGCATCGTACAAAGACACGGTGGTTGGTACCAAAGTTCTCAAATTTGGACTCATCAGACCAAAGCACAGATTTCCACTGGTTTAATGTCCATTCCTTGTGTTCTTTAGCCCAAAGAAGTCTCTTCTGCTTGTTGCCTGACCTTAGCAATGGTTTCCTAGCAGCTATTTTACCATGAAGGCCTGCTGCACAAATTCTCCTCTTAACAGTTGTTGTAGAGATGTGTCTGCTGCTAGAACTCTGTGTGGCATTGACCTGGTCTCTAATCTGAGCTGCTGTTAACCTGCGATTTCTGAGGCTGGTGACTCAGATAAACTTATCTTCAGAAGCAGAGGTGACTCTTGGTCTTCCTTTCCGGGGGCGGTCCTCATGTGAGCCAGTTTCTTTGTAGCGCTTGATGGTTTTTGCAACTGCACTTGGGGACATTTTCAAACTTTTCCCAATTTTTCGGACTGACTGACCTTCATTTCATAAAGTAATGATGGCCACTCATTTTTCTTTACTTAGAATTTGTATTATGGAAAGAAAAAAGCAGCTAACAGTCTATTCAGAAGGACTATCAGCTGTGTATCCACCAGACTTCTGCTCAACACAACTGATGGTCCCAACCCCATTTACAAGGCAAGAAATCCCACTTATTAAACCTGACAGGACACACCTGTGAAGTGAAAACCATTTCCGGTGACTACCTCTTGAAGCTTATCAAGAGAATGCCAAGAGTGTGCAAAGCAGTCATCAAAGCAAAAGGTGGCTACTTTGAAGAACCTAGAATATAAGACATAGTCTCAGTTGTTTCACACTTTTTTGTTAATTATATAATTCCACATGTGTTAATTCATAGTGTTGATGCCGTCAGTGTGAATGTACAATTTTCATAGCCATGAAAATACAGAAAAATCTTTAAATGAGAAGGTGTGTCCAAACTTTTGGTCTGTACTGTATGCCTCTAATTTGAGGTGACTAATGAGCTTTGGCTCAACACTGATATGAGCCTCCAAAAATTGTGACACAAAAGATGGACTATTTGAATTTTAAGTTGAAAACGTTCATGAGGAAGGGAGTGAGCTCATCTCTATGCAACTTATAAAAGGCAGGAGTAAAGGTACCTTCACACTCAGCGACGCTGCAGCGATACCGACAACGATGTCGATCGCTGCAGCGTCGCTGTTTGGTCGCTGGAGAGCTGTCACAGACAGCTCTCCAGCGACCAACGATCCCGAAGTCCCCGGGTAACCAGGGTAAACATCGGGTTACTAAGCGCAGGGCCGCGCTTAGTAACCCGATGTTTACCCTGGTTACCAGCGTGAAAGTAAAAAAAACAAACACTACATACTTACCTACCGCTGTCTGTCCCCGGCGCTGTGCTTCTCTACACTCCTCCTGCACTGGCTGTGAGCACAGCGGCCGGAAAGCAGAGCGGTGACGTCACCGCTGTCTGCTTTCCGGCTGACCGACGGTGACAGCCAGTGCAGGAGGAGTGCAGAGAAGCAGAGCGCCGGGGACAGACAGCGGTAGGTAAGTATGTAGTGTTTGTTTTTTTACTTTCACGCTGGTAACCAGGGTAAACATCGGGTTACTAAGCGCGGCCCTGCGCTTAGTAACCCGATGTTTACCCTGGTTACCAGTGAAGACATTGCTCCAGCGATGTCTGCAGGGAGTCCAGCGACGAAATAAAGTTCTGGACTTTCCTCAGTGACCAACGATCTCCCAGCAGGGTCCTGATCGTAGGTCGCTGTCACACAGAACGATTCCCTTAACAATATCGTTGCTACGTCACAAAAAGCAACGATATTGTTAACGATATCGTTATGTGTGAAGGTACCTTTAAGCTGTCTTGGCGTTGTTCTCAGAATGTTTTTTAGCTACGCAATATCTTTGCATGGGTTTAACTATAGTTTTAAGTGTCAAAGGGCAAATTTTGGAACTGCTCCTAAACCCCCATCACAACTACCTTGAGTAGTTACTATAAAAATACAAATATAATATAAAATATAATATAAAACATAATATAATATAAAAATCCCACAGAAAACATAAGGCATAAGATAATGACTGTCTGCTCTGCCACAGATGCAAATCCAGTTGAAAACAGTGTAGGAAACTGGAGGAACCTCATCCCCACCCCTTGTGACTGCAATTGTTACGTGCCTGTCTGTGTCAGATAAATCCTCTTCCAATGTTTCTATATCTTCTCTATCCAGAAGCATGACATTTTAACAATGTGTTAAATAAAGAATTTAATTTTATCTGCATGCTAGGAGCATTTTTCTTTTTGGATATAATTTGACTCTTTATTGTGAACCCCAACACTGAGAGTATTGGAAATTCACTTGTAGATATGGACAGTCCAAACTCTAAAAAAGGCTGTGGAGCACATTTTAGTAAAATCCAAACAGATGCCTCTGCAGTGGAAAAAGTCCCTCGATAAATGAATAACATGTTACTTAGTAGTCAGAATCCTTCCATTATCCATATCTATTGGTTTGTTCTACAAACACAAGGCATTTCGCCATCGGGGTCTAACTAAACTAAGAAGAAAATCAGCTACTTATAGATTTTATTTCCATGTTTCTGTCAAGAAGTGCAACATAAGGCAGATAATTGTAGATATAAGGCTTTAAGGCAATACAGTTATTCAATGGTACAGAAAACATTAATCCAAACTTTAATTATTACACATTTTACAGATAAGCATTCTCTAGATAGATCTGTACTTCTTATTTAATTTCAATTTTATATCTCACTCACAACTACATTTCTTAAGAAGACATTGCTTTATCCTCAGTATTAAATGGACACAAAGCCAATGCAGACTCGTGTTAATCCAAAGCCATCTGGTCACATGAATACAAAATAAATCCAGGATTTCTACATTGATCAGTGCATTAATCAAAACATGCATTTTGCTTTTATTACTATACTTGAAACATAATTTGAAATAAATTCTTCCAGCATCATAGGATTATGATTATAAACCTAAGATTATAGCTTTTTTTTAGTCCAGAAAATGTAGTAATGGTTTTACAATGTCCTACTGAAATGTTAAGTGAATGAATAATAATAACAACTCAAATAAAAAACAAACAACACAATGAGATTAATGCTATTAATCTGCCAGAAATAAGAGGCACAACCAAAAAAGATATACAGTGAGGGTATGTGCACACGCCAGGATTTCTTGCAGAAATTGCCTGACAAAAAACAGACATTTCTGCCTGAAATCCGCATGCGTTTTTTTCACACTTTTTATGCGTTTTTTATGCATTTTTTGCGCATTTTTGTGCATTTTTTTGCGTTTTTTCCCCAATGCATTAAATAGCGGGAAAAACGCGAAAAATCCGCAAAATTAATGAACATGCTGCTTTTTTTTACCGCAATGAGTTTTTTTTGCAGAAAAAAATGCATCATGTGCACAAAAATTGCAGAATGCATTCTAAATGATAGGATGCATATATCTGCATTTTTAATGCGTTTTTATAGAGAAAAAACGCGAAAAAAAATGAACGTGTGCACATAAACTGAAGGAAATAATTATTTGATCCCTTGCTGATTTTGTAAGTTTGCCCACTGACAAAGACATGAACATATTATACATACCATATTTTTCGGACCATAAGATGCGCTTTGTTTCCTCCAAATTTGGGAGGAAAGTGTGGGGTGCGTCTTATGGTCGGAATGTAGCATGTGGGGAGGGGGGCAGTGGCTAGTGGGATCGCACTGTGATCCCACTTGCAGGAGGCATAAAAATGTCCCAGCTGCCTGGAATCCAGCACTGCGGAAACCACATGGTCCCGATCATTAAAGTGCAGTGAATATTCATTAGCTGCTTCCCTGCCCACCTGTCAGCTGAGCAGTGAGTCAGGAGCAGCAAATGAATACTCCTTCAATAGGGACACACATGGTTTCCCCAGCACTGGATTCCTGCAGCTGCTGGGGAGATCTGTGTGTCTGGTGTAGGAGGAGGGGGCAGCAGCAGGGGCCAGAGGGGACAAGATCGCTGCATACCTGCCTGGCTGTGCTGGATGGATGCTGAGTGCTGCGGCATAAGGACCTTTGTGAGGTCATGAAGAGGGCGGGCTGGAGCATCACATGATGGCACAGAGCCCTCCCTCTTCTGATGTCATCACAGATCCTTCAGACTCCCCACTAGAATCTCCAAGCTTCCCCTTATGACCTGTGCTGTGGAGAGGCAACAAGAGGGAGCGCTCTGTGGTGTCATGGGATGGGATGCTCCAGCATTTTACCTCACCACAGTGTGGCTGGCACAATTAAGCACTCTGCCACTCCTGTGGTGAAGTATAACTCCCAGCATGCCATAGGATCTGCAGGACATGCTGGGAGTTATAGTTCTCCCAATGGGATCTTAAAGCAGCACTCCAGTGTTTTTTTTCAGTTCTGGAGTGGTGCTTTAAATATAAGCCCTGTACCCCCATTCTTATTCTCACCCTCAAGAGTCTTCATACAGTACAGACACCACACTGGTCCCGCAGCTTCCAACATAATAACATACTGTTATATAATAACACCACATATAATAGTATGTTATTAAATTTTACCACATTTTATTTTTTTTTGCTTCAAATATTTTCCCCCTATTTTTCACCTCTAATACCTGGGTGCGTCTTATAGTCCAGTGCGTCATATAGTCCGAAAAATACGGTATCTATAATTTTAAGGGTAGGTTAATTTTAACATTGAGAGATAGAATATCAAAAATAAAATCCAGAAAATCACATTGTATAACTTTATTTGCATTTTGCAGTAAGAAATAAGCATTTGATTAAACAGCTTATTAACATTTACATTTATTCATATTTCTGCCCTTATTTTTTGTTCAAATATTTTTTTTTATTGGGATTTTTAACTTATTAACTGACAAATAAGCAAAAGTACACATTACTAAAACCAGGGAAGGTAAAAAGGGGTGGAATATCGAGGGAAGGAAGGTAAGTAAAGAAAAGATTTGTTAGGGGAGGGACCAAGAAGGGAGGGGGAGATGGGATGGAAAGGAAAGAAATCCCCTACAGTTATAGGGAAAAAAGACAAGTGCACATTGCATTCGCCCAACCTTTATAGAATATAATATAACACGCAGTATAATTATCTATAGAATATAGTACCTTACTGTATATAAGAAATAAAGCAAGAAAAATAAAAACATGTTAGTAACATACAATAGACAGTGCTTTAAGTAGTTGCTACATGTACACTTGCCAAGGTCAGGAACTAGTCCATGAACTTCTGGGGGAAAAATTTGCTTTGAGACAATACTGTAATATTTTCAGGTGGATCTTGAAAGAAATCTCTAAACTCTTTATATTTCCATTAGTCTTAACCCCTTAATGACTAAGTGGATGGGATCTATAGAAATCTCACGCCCACTGTGCTTTTCTTTTTTTTGCTCAACGTAAACTGACCTGCGGTGCATGTTTCAAATCCGCAACATGTCAATTTCTCTTGCGGGTACGCTGAGTTTCATGCTTCCTATAGACTTGTATTAGATGGGGAAAATCCGCAAGCAAAACCAACACATGCATTTTTAGTGCATTTCTGCAACAGATTTGCATTAAAAAAAACTATGTATTCAGCACATGACTATATCAATAAAGTTTTCTGTAAAACACGGCACACCACAAGACAAAAACCGAAGTGTCAAAAATGCTATAAAAACGCATGTAAAAAAAGGCACTCAAAAACACAATAAAAAAAGCAAGTAACCTAATTTACTTAATAGGTGCCGAAAATCTGCAACATCAAAAGCTCACTGTGTGAACGTAGCCATAACATCAGTATTATAAAACTAAGAGCATTACAAAGTATATTTTGTGCACATTTAGAATATTGGGCAGCTGAACAAGAAAATTGGGTAACCTCATTAAGATTATGTTTTCCTAGTGTTTTGAATGTACAAGGAATTTGAAGCCTCAGGCACTAATTCATACCTGAAGATTAAATAGTAATAAAAAAAAGCCTGCAGCAATATTGCCAATCATATTTGAAGAAGTCACATCTGTTAAAACAGAAAATCCCCTCCTTAGATAAATTTCAAGGAGATTTACTATGCATGAGCTACAGAAAACATTAGGTTCCATTAAATGAATAAACACAAATCTGACCTGGAGTAGCTCCCTTGGGATCACTTTTTTCCCTAATGGAATAATAAAACCCGTTATAAACGTCTGCCTTCAAAAATATGATATGATATTCCATAATATTTTATCTCTGTATAATAGTACCCATTCACTTTTCTATCCCACCCATATTTTCAGATTTGCACCAATTTTACTTTTAGTTCACATTTTTTAATTATTATCAATGCAGTAGATATAGTATGTGCAGAAATAATTACTTCACAGCAATACAATAGAAAGGTTACCTAATATACCCCAACATGGTACCGGTAAAAACTACAGCTCATGCTGCAAAAAATAAGCCTTTATATAAAAAAAATTGACCTAATAAAGAAAGTTATTGCTTTTAGAATATTGCGACTCAAACAATTTTTTTTAAAAACTTAAAAAATATATAAATTGGGTTTCTCTATATCTGATTATATTTTAATGTGAATGGTGAATTTCAAAACTACAACACGTCCTGCATAAAAACAAGCCATCATGTGGCTATTTAATGGAAAAATAAATAGACACAGCTCATTGCCGACCACAGCTTCGGTACAGCTTGTGGAGCGCCCCCATGGGGCCGTGGGGTACTCGGTACCGGGTCCTGCAGTTCACAAGGGGATGTCACGGTGGCTGACCCGGGCCGTGGCCCTGGGACGTCCGTATAAAAGAGAAAGGTCATTAAGGGGAATGTTCGTGACGCCACCTGTGGTATTCGGTCAGGGTGACCAACGCTGCTTTAAGGGGTCAGCTGGGGTGATGTTATGGCAGCAAGATGGTATACCTTCCCACAGGTGAAGTGTGTCCCCAGGGATTCCCAGTGTGTAGATGGTGGATGGTGAGTGGCGCAGAGAAGAACGAGGACACAAGGTTGCAGTCTCTTTACCTTTACTGAAGACTTCAGCATCCACAGTCCAGGGCACCAGATCACAGGGCAGGCAGAGTCCGGCCGGTTTGGAGGCAAGTCCAGAGTCCCCTTGTCCAGGTGGAAATAAAAGCCTTCCTCTAGCGCCGTGGTGTTGTAGTTCCTTACTGCTAAGATTCTCATAAGGTCCTCACAACTGTTGTAGATGTTCTTTCTTTCTCTGTCCCCCAGATAGGATAGGACAAACCCGTGTGATGGGTGGCTTGAGGCGGTTTGTAGGGACTCTAGCATGCCCCAGCCTCTAAGGGGTGCCACTGTGCCTCCTGGGTGTAGGGCGGACAGGTAGCTTGCAATTAGCTGTCCTACCGGTCTCTGGAGCAAAGCATAAAGGTCCTTACTCCCTCGGTGTTCCGGCTACCGGGATCCTGCGCCTCAGAAGAAGGCAGCCTGTGCAGGGCTGGTCCCCTTTTGGTATCCTCTCCTTTGCTTCCTCTCCTTTACACGCTCGCTGCAATACAATTCTGCCTTCTGAATGTCTCTTTCTGGGAGCTGCAGCTCTGAGGGCATGCACAGCTCTTTGGACCCTCTGTCCACCTCAGACTACTGTCTGGAACGTTCTACCTTTCCCTACAGACTACCAGTTATATATATATGGGGAGTGACCTAATAAATAGGAGCAGAAGCTCCCCCTGGTGGTCTGGAGTGTGAAATGTGTTGCATGTGTGTGATACCTGGGTGCAGTTATCCTTCTTTGCCTCCAAACGTAGCATCACTCTCCCCGAGAGGAAAGCAATACCACTGCGACGACCAGGACCCTGGGGCACCGCACTTGCAAGTGCTGCTCTGAGGCTAGAATAGGAGAAAATAGTGCACTCCAGCCATCCTGACCAGCCTCAAAGCAGCACTTACAAGCTCAATAGAAAAGAGCTTCCAAGCAGCGCACATGTTCTGCTGTCAAGTAGCAGTGATTGGTCTACACGGTAACAAGCTATACACAAAAAATAGTATTAGTATATCAAGAACATACGGTAATTATGAAAAATTTTAATAACAAATTGCTAAATTTGCAACTAAGAAAATGGGAATAATCCTTTAATTAAAACTGCATGAACATTGTCTGCTAGAATGTTTTGGAAAATGAAATCCCAAAACAATGCACGTCTGCACAGAATACAATCAATATATTGAGAGCGAAACGATCAGAAGTAAAAGGAGCAATATCCCCAGCACGTAAAATGAACAATTTTACCTTTAGTTCACATTTTTTAATTATTATCAACGCAGTAGATATAGTATGTGCATAAATGCTTAGTGTACAGCAATACAAGAGAAAAGATACCTAATGTACCCCAAAATGTGACTACTCTCAAAGACAGCCAGCGATACACTGACAGGAGGTAATCGCTCCTACACTGTATCACTGAGCTGCCGTGAGAGAGTTCTCAAGCAGTGGTGCCATGAGGGCACCGGAGCTGATCAAATAATGAACTCCAGTGACCTCTCTCACGGTAGGTCAGTGATACACTGTGGGAGGATTACCTCCTGTCAGTGTATCGCCGGAGGCCGGGTAGAGCGGTCACACCTCCCGATGTGACTGTTCTATACGTGAGATTGCTGTGGGACACTTGGGAGTTCGGTGGGAGAAGTAGTCTCATCAGCCAACGCCTGCTGACCTGTGGTCAGCTTTTTACCGAAAGTCACCACTGCGGGTCACAGCTGCGGAGTCAGGCTGGCATCTGACAGCGTGACCCGGCAGCGCTCTGAACGATGGTCTTAATGGCGTTACCGCTGATAGGAACCACTACGCCGTTGTTTCCCACACTGTCACACAAATGACAGCGTGGTAAACACCATAGGAAGCCGGTAAAAACACAAACAAAAACTCTTCAAATCCTCAAACATTTTTATACCTGCATTTTTGCTGCGGATTTGACTCACTCAATTGAAGTCAAAGTGTAAAAACGTTACAAAAACGCACAAAGAATTGACCTGTTAGAGAAAAGAAATGCACTACAAATATTCAAAGAAAATGTATTGATCATATACACAACACTTCAGGATTGTTATTAAATTAGCTTGCATAAGGATTCCATAGAATTTTTGGCCCACTTCAGCGCGGAAAAAATGCACGGTGTGCACACAGCCTTATGCAAATGTCATGCGTTTTTCATGCGAGTATAATCCAATTTTTAACACCTAGCATCCAATTTATATCCTAATGCAGTGCGATTGCTATCAGATTGCAATGTGATCTTAACTTGAGCTTTTACATAGAGCAATTCTCTGTCATTTACACATCGTTTTCAAAGAAAATATTCTTCATAGCATAGATAGATAGATAGATAGCAATTCAGCAGCTGCGTATAGTAAAATCACAGCAGGACTCAACTTTTTAATAGCCAGTAAAGGCAAAGTATACAGCTCTGAGTTGTTTTTAATAGCATGGGAAGCATCATGGGTATTACTCCATTCCCAGGCTATAAACATCTGCCCCCAGCCGTTGGCTCTTCCTCTGCTCTGCTGGTTATGAAAATTACTTGGAAACACATGTCATTTTTTTTTCAGAAAAATCATTTAAATAATTAAATACATGTACAGTAAGCTGCAAATTATTTGGTATTATTATCTTCATTTAATTTGTCTTAAATGAAAAAACACAAAAATAATTGTCCTAAAGCCAAGTTGGATATAATGCCACACCAAACATAAAAAAGGGGGTGGACAAAAGTATTGGCACTGTTCAAAAAATCATGTGATGCTTGTCTAATTTGTGTAATTAACAGCACCTGTAACTTACCTGTGGCACCTAATAGGTGTTGGCAATAACTAAATCACACTTGCAGCCAGTTGACATGGATTAAAGTTGACTCAACATCTGTCCTGTGTCCTTGTGTGTACCACATTGAGCATGGAGAAAAGAAAGTAGACCAAAGAACTGTCTGAGGACTTGAGAAACCAAATTGTGAGGAAGCATGAGCAATCTTAAGACTACAAGTCCATCTCCAAAGACCTGAATGTTCCTGTGTCTACCGTGCGCAGTGTCATCAAGAGGTTTAAAGCCCATGGCACTGTGGCTAACTTCCCTAGATGTGGACGGAAAAGAAAAATTGACAAAAGATTTCAACGCAAGATTGTGCGGATGTTGGATAAAGAACCTCGACTAACGTCCAAACAAGTTCAAGCTGCCCTGCAGTCCGAGGGTACAACAGTGTCAACCCATACTATCCGTTGGCATCTGAATGAAAAGGGACTGTATGGTAGGAGACCCAGGAAGACCCCACTTCTTACCCCAAGACATAAAAAAGCCAGGCTGGATTTTGCCAAAACTTACCTGAAAAAGCCTAAAACATTTTGGAAGAATGTTCTCTGGTCAGATGAGACAAAAGTAGAGCTTTTTGGGCAAAGGCATCAACATAGAGTTTACAGGAGAAAAAAAGAGGCATTCAAAGAAAAGAACACAGTCCCTACAGTCAAACAAGGTGGAGGTTCCCTGATGTTTTGAGGTTCCTTTGCTGCCTCTGGCACTGGACTGCTTGACCGTGTGCATGGCATTATGAAGTCTGAAGACTACCAACAAATTTTTCAGCATAATGTAGGGCCCAGTGTGAGAAAGCTGGGTCTCCCTCAGAGGTCATGGGTCTTCCAGCAGGACAATGACCCAAAACACACTTCAAAAAGCACTAGAAAATGGTTTGAGAGAAAGCACTGGAGACTTCTAAGGTGGCCAGCAATGAGTCCAGACTTGAATCCCATAGAACACGTGTGGAGAGATCTAAAAATGGCAGTTTGGAAAAGGCACCCTTCAAATATCAGGGACCTGGAGTGGTTTGCCAAAGAAGAATGGTCTAAAATTCCAGCTGAGCATTGTAAGAAACTCATTGATGGTTACCAGAGGCGGTTGGTCGCAGTTATTTTGGCTAAAGGTTGTGCAACCAAGTATTAGGCTGAGGGTGCCAATACTTTTGTAACATAGTAACATAGTAAGGCCGAAAAAAGACATTTGTCCATCCAGTTCAGCCTATATTCCATCATAATAAATCCCCAGATCTACGTCCTTCTACAGAACCTAATAATTGTATGATACAATATTGTTCTGCTCCAGGAAGACATCCAGGCCTCTCTTGAACCCCTCGACTGAGTTCGCCATCACCACCTCCTCAGGCAAGCAATTCCAGATTCTCACTGCCCTAACAGTAAAGAATCCTCTTCTATGTTGGTGGAAAAACCTTCTCTCCTCCAGACGCAAAGAATGCCCCCTTGTGCCCGTCACCTTCCTTGGTATAAACAGATCCTCAGCGAGATATTTGTATTGTCCCCTTATATACTTATACATGGTTATTAGATCGCCCCTCAGTCGTCTTTTTTCTAGACTAAATAATCCTAATTTTGCTAATCTATCTGGGTATTGTAGTTCTCCCATCCCCTTTATTAATTTTGTTGCCCTCCTTTGTACTCTCTCTAGTTCCATTATATCCTTCCTGAGCACCGGTGCCCAAAACTGGACACAGTACTCCATGTGCGGTCTAACTAGGGATTTGTACAGAGGCAGTATAATGCTCTCATCATGTGTATCCAGACCTCTTTTAATGCACCACATGATCCTGTTTGCCTTGGCAGCTGCTGCCTGGCACTGGCTGCTCCAGGTAAGTTTATCATTAACTAGGATCCCCAAGTCCTTCTCCCTGTCAGATTTACCCAGTGGTTTCCCATTCAGTGTGTAATGGTGATATTGATTCCTTCTTCCCATGTGTATAACCTTACTTTTATCATTGTTAAACTTCATCTGCCACCTTTCAGCCCAAGTTTCCAACTTATCCAGATCCATCTGTAGCAGAATACTATCTTCTCTTGTATTAACTGCTTTACATAGTTTTGTATCATCTGCAAATATCGATATTTTACTGTGTAAACCTTCTACCAGATCATTAATGAATATGTTGAAGAGAACAGGTCCCAATACTGACCCCTGCGGTACCCCACTGGTCACAGCGACCCAGTTAGAGACTATACCATTTATAACCACCCTCTGCTTTCTATCACTTAGCCAGTTACTAACCCATTTACACACATTTTCCCCCAGACCAAGCATTCTCATTTTGTGTACCAACCTCTTGTGCGGCACGGTATCAAACGCTTTGGAAAAATCGAGATATACCACGTCCAATGACTCACCGTGGTCCAGCCTATAGCTTACCTCTTCATAAAAACTGATTAGATTGGTTTGACAGGAGCGATTTCTCATAAACCCATGCTGATATGGAGTTAAACAGTTATTCTCATTGAGATAATCCAGAATAACATCCCTCAGAAACCCTTCAAATATTTTACCAACAATAGAGGTTAGACTTACTGGCCTATAATTTCCAGGTTCACTTTTGGAGCCCTTTTTGAATATTGGCACCACATTTGCTATGCGCCAGTCCTGCGGAACAGACCCTGTCGCTATAGAGTCCCTAAAAATAAGAAATAATGGTTTATCTATTACATTACTTAGTTCTCTTAGTACTCGTGGGTGTATGCCATCCGGACCCGGAGATTTATCTATTTTAATCTTATTTAGCCGGTTTCGCACCTCTTCTTGGGTTAGATTGGTGACCCTTAATATAGGGTTTTCATTGTTTCTTGTCTGGCCCATTTTTGGAGTTTTGTGTGAAATGATCAATGTTTTGCTTTTTGCTTCATTCCCTTTTGTGTTTTTTTAATTTAAGACAAATTAAATGAAGATAATAATACCAAATAATTTGTGTTTGCAATCATTTTCAGGAAGAAAATGAGTATTATCTGACAGAATTGCAGGGGTGTCAATACTTTGGCCATGACTGTATATATCTATCTATTCTATGTGTATATACTGTATATAATCCATCTATTCTATCCTGTCAGGTCCTGGTGTGATTTTACTGTACGTGGCTGCTGAATTGCGGGCTTTATATCTATTTGTTATCTATTATCTCCTTTAAAATATTTTATCGGCAAAGCAATTATTTTCCTGCACTTTTACTGACTTTTTCCGATTTTAAGAATAAATGCTCATGTTTCCGATCATGAATCCGAATGTGCCATATTCGAGCCGAATTTATGTTCGGCGATCGTTTTCCAAATATATTCGCTCATCTTTGAATGTGAGCACCGCATGTGTTAGCCCTTAGCTCAATTTAATATGTCTTCAATAACATTAAATTCAAAAAGATGGTTTCAAATACAGTTAAATTAAAGATGTGGCACAAAATATCGGACTCACGGAGACAGGTGACAGGGTAGATGAAGCAGATATGATGAGTTGTAAAAGACAAGGTGTCAGACAAATGCCTTGGGGTGAGTCTTTAAAGAAATCTATGAGCAAGCAGGGTATTCCTGAAGATGGAATAACAAGCAGGGACAATTTACCATAATAAGTAATAATATACCATATGGTGAAAATTGCAAAAGTGAATCCAACGCTCGCAACATATTCAGGCAGTATAGTAAATGGCAAAAGGTTAATGCTTAAAATACATCTGTACAGCTCACGATTTACAGACATGAGCAGGCTTTCAGTGAGGGGCTTACAAGAGCAAAAGTCAAAAAATATTCTGGTCACACCAGAGAATCGAGGAGTTCACAGAATCGTTTTTCTTATTCCTTTTGGCAATGACCAGCATTTATCCTTCTGTCTGAGCATTAGTAATACTGGTACAGATTTAGTACTGACAATTTTAAAGTAAATTTTATTAATTGATAACTGCTGATGCACTCTGTTCAGAAAGGACACAAAGTCAAAAAGAAATTGCAGCATCATTCAAACAGACCAGATTTCTTACTTTGTCTTCTTTTAGGCTACGTTCACATTAGCGTTGTGCGGGACAGAGTCGGCGACGCAACGCACAACGCATGCAAAAACGCATGCTCAACGCAGCTTTTTGTGACGCATGCGTTCATTTTTGCATGATTTTTGGCGCAGAAAAAACTGCATCATGCAGCGTCCTCTGTGCCCTGACAGGTGCGCCAAAATGACGCATGCGTCACAAAACGCAAGACAAGGCATGTTCATGCACCCCCCATGTTAAATATAGGGGCGCATGACGCATGCGTCGTCGCAGCTGAGCCTGACGCTGCCCCGCACAACGCTAATGTGAACGTAGCCTTAGAAATTAGGACTCCCAAGTGAAAAGATATTTGTATAACTTGGAACACTTACGTGCAAAATCATCTTGGAAAAATTTATAATTTTACATAGAGAGTAAAACAATCTTGTCGGTGCCGGCACTTCACTAATGAGAAATCAATGTGTTGTAAACTGCAGAAGGCGTCTGCGCAGACTGGGTGGGTAAAGCTGTACATATCATTCCATACTTCATTATTAAGCACCAGAACACAGTTTACTAAACACAAGCGTAGCAACATAAAAATAGCTAATGGAAGTCTGATAAGTAAAAAAAAGTTCTGGAAAATACAACTTTTTGTACTTGGAAATGGGGCTGAGAAGATCACACAAGAGTGAGCTCAGAAGACTTGGTTACATTTTAGGAAACTACCTGCTGTTATACTTCTCTCTAATCTTGTCTCCGAAAGAAACGTATTTATATTTCTAGAAGGAAATGCTGCGTATTTAGTTCCCCTGATATGTCTGTTTTGTTAATTACTTCTATTCCCTATGAAACAACAAGGTTCATTCCTCAGATATTATTCCTATAAATGACCGCTCCTGCTAGCAATTCTCCTACTTCCTGTGATGATACGACGACATGGCAGCTCCTTTCCTCCTCTGCTCTGTCGATAGGGTGCAATTGCCAACGTAATGCAGACTGAAATCGTCTCTCTGCTACATAACTATGGGTAATCAGCTGTTAGGGTATGTGTCCACGTTCAGGATTGCATCAGGATTTGGTCAGGATTTTTCATCAGTATTTGTAAGCCAAAACCAGGAGTGGAACAATTAGAGGAAAAGTATAATAGACACATATGCACCACTTATTTATCACCCACTCCTGGTTTTGGCTTACAAATACTGATGTAAAATACTGACCAAATACTGATGCAATCCTGAACGTGGACACATACCCTTAGTCAGCATGATATCAGTAGTGACACCCTGTCACCATAGCAGAGCAGAAGAGAAAGAGCTGCTCTTTCAATATGAAAAAGGAGAATTGTCACCTAAAATGGGAGAAATCTTTGCAGGACAGAACGGGCACATAGATAGCAATAATATGCTGACTGTCACGGTTCCACACCTCAGTGTGTCTGGGATGCAATTACTGACAGTTCCGCCATCCCATCTGGTATAGGGATGTGCTGAAGCTGTCAGTACTTTAATTGACAGCTTGGCCATCCAATCTGGTACAGGGGTGTGCTGAGCTTTTAGTGTGTTGATTGACATTATCAACTATCCAATCTGCATCTGGGAGGCGTTGGCTGTCTCCATGTGTTCATTATTCCAGTTAATTGCCATGCTTCTTAACTGAGCTGGGTCTGCCAGAACTCTGCCAGACCTACATTCAGCTTGTGAGGATTGTCCTCTCCTGTGCCTAGAGTTCTTTATGCTTGATCTGTTGCCTGACCTTGGACTTTGATCTTACCATCTGTCTGTTTAACCCCTTCAGCTATGATCCGTTATCCTCCCGGTACTTTGACTTCGGAACGTTACCTTTTGTCTCTTCCTTCTGTTTATAACATACCCTCCTGGCTTCTGACCTTGGACTCCTTGACCACTCCGACTCACGGCTTGGCTATGAGAAGTGACTAGCATCACACTGATGAAACCATAGGTTAGAGGTGAAATGTGCTTCGAGGCTAAGCTTACCCCACACATGGAGCCTAATGTGCCAAAGTATACATGATAGGTTTTTCATTTATTCTATACTGCTATTTTCATTATTGTAATTTGCACTTTCTAGTATACATTTAGTATGATATATAGCTATCTGTCCTATTTTCCTTGTGCATTCTAATAGTGGCAGCCCTATGCCACAATATATATATGAGTGGTGCTTTGCAATTTCATTTACCCTATTGTATATTGTACTATTTTATTAACAGTTACCTATGATATTATTTATAGTCTTCTGCGTTAACAAGGTTTCACCTCCATTCTGTGCCCTTTTCTCTCTGCAAAGCAGACTACATTGCATTTATTTTTGCTTTATCTTTGCATAAGTCTAATAAATACCAAGTTTTAATATTGCTGTAATCATCTGCAAATGTTCTTATATCCTTTATAAGTTTCTATATAGTTAGCAACTACCTGCCAATAAGTTTAGCCCTAAAGGAAAACTGAGTGGTCCTTGTTAATATTCATGGAGCCTAGAGAGTTCAGTTATGTTGCCTTGTCCATATAAAACCAGAAGAAGACAAACAAAAACCATTTACAATTACACAATTGTCCACATATGAACTTATTTAACCTATTTTTTGCTTGTTAGTGGACCAAATCTTGCAACGCACATTAAACATCAAACTCGCCATGCAAGCTAAACCACATGTACCCACATCTTGTTTTAGAAAACATTTTGGTAATTAAGATGGTAAAACTATCATTACAGATTTTAGCTCAGCTTGTTGACAGATCGAGCAATCATCTAGTCAGCAGGAAATGCTGCCGGGCAGGAGGTGGGATAAATCAGAGACAAAGTGCTTTCTGTACACATTATAACTATGCTCTAAATGCTGTGTAGCCACTTATTACTACCTGCTTAGAGGTACTTTTGCACCTCAGATTTTCTCCTGTCAAAAAAATCCATCAAATACAGTACAGACCAAAAGTTTGGACACATCTTCTCATTTAAAGATTTTTCTGTATTTTCATGACTATGAAAATTGTACATTCACACTGAAGGCATCAAAACTATGAATTAACACATGTGGAATTATATACTTCACAAAAAAGTGTGAAACAACTGAAATTATGTCTTATATTCTAGGTTCTTCAAAGTAGCTACTTTTTGCTTTGATGACTGCTTTGCACACTCTTGGCATTCTCTTGATGAGCTTCAATAGGTAGTCACTGGGAATGGTCTTGCAACAATCTTGAATGAGTTCCCAGAGATGCTTAGCACTTGTTGGCCCTTTTTCCTTCACTCTCCGGTCCAGCTCACCCCGAACCATCTCGATTGGGTTCAGGTCTGGTGACTGTGGAGGCCAGGTCATCTGGCGTAGCACCCCATCACTCTCCTTCTTGGTCAAATAGCCCTTACACAGCCTGGAGGTGTTTTTGAGGTCATTGTCCTGTTGAAAAATAAATGATGGTCCAACTAAACGCAAACCGGATGGAATAGCATGCCGCTGCAAGATGCTGTGGTAGCCATGCTGGTTCAGTATGCCTTCAATTTTGAATAAATCCCCAACAGTGTCACCAGTAAAGCACCCCCACACCATCACACCTCCTCCTCCATGTTTCACGGTGGGAACCAGGCATGTAGAGTTCATCCGTTCACCTTTTCTGCGTCGCACAAAGACACGGTGGTTGGAGCCAAAGATCTCAAATTTGGACTCATCAGACCAAAGCACAGATTTCCACTGGCCTAATGTCCATTCCTTGTGTTCCTTAGCCCAAACAAGTCTCTTCTGCTTGTAGCCTGTCCTTAGCAGTGGTTTCCTAGCAGCTATTTTACCATGAAGACCTGCTGCACAAAGTCTCCTCTTAACAGTAGTTGTAGAGATGAGTCTGCTGCTAGAACTCTGTGTGGCATTGACCTGGTCTCTAATCTGAACTGCTGTTAACCTGCGATTTCTGAGGCTGGTGACTCGGATAAACTTATCCTCAGAAGCAGAGATGACTCTTGGTCTTCCTTTCCTGGGGCAGTCCTCATGTGAGCCAGTTTCTTTGTAGTGCTTGATGGTTTTTGCCACTGCACTTGGGGACACTTTCAAAGTTTTCCCAATTTTTCTGACTGACTGACCTTCATTTCTTAAAGTAATGATGGCAACTCGTTTTTCTTTACTTAGCTGCTTTTTTCTTGCCATAATACAAATTCTAACTGTCTATTCAGTAGGACTATCAGCTGTGTATCCACCAGACTTCTGCACAACACAAGTGATCGTCCCAACCGCTGCCAGGGCACACCATTCCCGATGACAAGCTCTTGAAGCTCATCAAGAGAATGCCAAGAGTGTGCAAAGCAGTCATCAAAGCAAAAGGTGGCTACTTTGAAGAACCTAGAATATAAGACATAATTTTAGTTGTTTCACACTTTTTTGTTAAGTATATAATTCCATATGTGTTAATTCATAGCTTTGATGCCTTCAGTGTGAATGTACAATTTTCATAGTCATGAAAATACAGAAAAATCTTAAAATGAGAAGGTGTGTCCAAACTTTTGGTCTGTACTGCATGTACAGTTAAAACAAGACAAACATCCTTGGTTGAACCGTACGTCTCACATTTCTGCCGCCAGTGTATAGGTTGGGATGCCACAGTCCTGTGTGTATAACATCCTATTCAATGGGGATTATGCATGTACAGCTACCCACTGCAGTTTCCATAGAAAATATGCAGGGAAAAAGCAAAATTAATCGGCATGTCACTAATTATTTACCAAGTTACTGATTTCAAATCATTGGAAAATATTGTGGCCGTGTGATCAGTAAAGAGGATGACTTGTGGGTCTACATCTGTGGGAAATATGTGGAAAAATCCACGTGATGATTCTATTATGTAAACTTATCCTAAGGATGTTCTCAGTATTGAAATGTAAAAAAGAATAAAGGAAAAATGTAAGCTGAAAAGAACTTTGAAAACTTTAGGGCTCGCTCACACTACCGTATGAATCAGACTAGTACTATCCGTTGTTTTATCGGACCGCACTCGGACCAATGTTATTCAATGAGGCAGTGTAGATGGCTGATTTTTTTTCACTGACAGAATCTGTTTGTGACAAAAATCGCAGCATGCTATGATTTCAGTCCATAATCTGGTGCGTGCGAGACAAAAAAATAAATAAATAAATTACAATTCTGTAACACATGAAACTGGAAATGGACCTGTAAACTATTAATACCTGCTGAGCAAAAACAAAACGGACAGCACGAGGATGACATGTGGGGAAACAGATCTTTTCTTGATGAAAATTGGACTGATTTTTAAAACTCTCATGTGACCCCAGTCTTAAAGGGAATCTAATACGCGGCTTTTAGTACCCCATTGGAGACCAGCATGATATAGAGAAAGAGACTCTGATTCTAGTGATATGTCACTTACTGCATTTTTGGCAACATCACAATTTCATCTACTGCAGATTTAGCAGTTCTCTAAACACTGAGCTCTGTATAGCCCCGCCCACACCACTGATTGGCAGCTTTCTGAGTACACGGTGCATAGACAAAGTTGCCAAAAAGTGGTGTACATTCGATTATGCAGTCCTCATGAATATGGAAGACTACATGCCAGCAGGTTTATTAGTCCTCTAGAGATCATTTTGTTAAAACAACAACAAGCAGCATAGTAAGTGACACATCCCTGGAATCAGGGTCTCTGTCTCTACATTCTGCTGCCTGGTGACGGATTCCTTTTGACTTGCCATCCTAAACCATGAAGTGTTTAATGCCGCTCCACTGGAGGGACCATTCCATCACTCCAAAAACAACACTGTTAAAGGGAACCTGACAGTAGACTCATGCTGTCTGAGCCACGTATCAGACACTGGCTCACCTTGCTCCTAAAGACTAAAAGGTCTCTTAAAGGAGTTGTCCGGTCTAGAACAACAAGTCTGCAGTCATTCTGTGTGTCTGCAGACTGGCGAATCCTCCCAATGCACGCACTGTGTGCTGCAATGATTCACCAGCGTCAAGTATGAGATATGTAAACTCCAGGCCACAATACATTTGTGACTGCAGACTTGTCATTCTAGAGAACCCCTGTAACATACACACATAATATAAGTTATAATATGTTATTTTACAGAACAGTTTAAATTCCCTTTATCCCTTGCCCCAGCTATGCACGGAGGCCCCTGCTGATCATGGATGAGACAGTTGGTCGCTGCACACATGGGATATAAAATGGCAGACTCCCTCACTGTCAGTTTTTTCATTCATTCTGCGGAGGCGCTGAATAGTAGCTGAACTTGTGCATCACGCAAATACAGGCTGCATCTACACAGAAGACAAAGGCTGCACTCAAAAATAAGCACATACAAGCCTTAACACTCGCATTACTGGAGGATATGTCTAGCTTCCCTTTTCTACTGATCCAAACTAACGGTATCACAAGTAATGTGCGTTAGATATCTTTGACAGGGTCAATTCATGCTGCATTACTGTTACCATAACAAAGGCTGGATTTGACATGAGTCTAACATACAAATGAGGTCTGTAAAATTATATTTTTGACTGTTTTTTATATCAATATAATGTAATATAAAAAAACAAAACAAGGTAAAGGGAAATTAGCATTAGAGGTTGATTGTAATTGCAAAGATTTCTACGTTATTGAGGGACAATTTGTTTCATTTTCAAATCATATACTTTTACTTTTCACAATTCATGTCATTTATTATTATATCAATGTCACTGTTATTTATACATCCAGTATGTTTTTGAATACAGATATCTTAATAGATATTGTGTTTTTATGTTGCAGCTCCAGCATGGAATGCTGTGCATGATATTTTACTGCTCTATTGTTAGCACACAATTATAATACTCTGTCCACTGTATTGATGGAGGAGAAAAGAAATCTGCATCAAAGTAACTCGCAGTGGAGTCCAAAATCACCAAGACAAGGTAATTTGCTGCCATCTAGTGGTATCACATGAGCGGTGTCAAATAAGAGGAATATTAAAGGGAATCTGTCACCTGCTTTTGTTACCCCATCTGAGAGAAGCGTAATACCGGGGCAGAGACCCAGATGTGTCACTGAGCTGCTTGCTGTTATTTTAATTAAATCACTTTATTATCTGCACTTTTCTGAATAATCCCATCCACACCACTGATTGCCAGCTCTCTGCCTATGTAAAATGTACACAGATAGATGCCAATCAGTGGTGGCGTCCGGATTATACAAAGCTAATGAATATGGAGGACTAAATGGCAGCAAGGTTACTAGTCCTCTAGTGATAAACTGCTGATTTTACAAAAAACTGCAGCAAACAGCCCAGTAAGTGACACCTCACTGGAATCAGGGTGTCTTGTTCTACATTATGCTGCTCTCAAATTACAGAGCAAAATTCTGGTGACAGATTTCTGTTAAGGGGTTAACCTGCTTAATAATAATAAAAAAAAAAATACAGAAGCAAATGCTGTAGAACAAAAAGTAACACTGCCTGCCGCTTGTTTTCCCCATCTTTGCAGTGCAGATTTCCTAATTGTGCTTTGTTTCCAAGAGGCCAGGGCGTGATTTCTGCAGCAGTCATGTGCTATACTACTATACTACTATCATTAATGCTCAGCCATGAGCAGGGATGCCAATGTAAAGTAAGGCATGTGATCCAGGGTGCGGTGAGACCCTCCTCTCTACCCTACCCTCGGAGCCATGTGGGTATTTATTGTGGATGACAGCTATATGGCTTTACTATACCGTAGATGTGGGTGTTCTTCTGGGAGGGTTACTCAGACATAATACGACTGTCTGCCTTACTGCAAGGTAGAATGGCAGAGGATCCCCAAATCCAGGTGTGAAAAACGTGTTCCATCATTCCCTAGAAGACTCATGGCTGTACTAGCTCAAAAAGGTGCTTCTACTCAATACTGAGCAAAGAGTCTGAATACTTATGACCATGTCATATTTCAGCTTTTCTATTTTAATAAATTTGCAAAAATTTCAACAGTTTTGTTTATTTAGTCAAGATGGGGTGCAGAGTGTACATTAATGAGAAAAAAATGAACTTTTTTGAATTTACCAAATGGCTGCAATGAAACAAAGAGTGAAAAATTTAAAGGGGTCTGAATACTTTCTGTACCCACTGTAAGTGTGATTTTAATGGCTTGCATTTTTTTTCTATCATTGGTATTATTGTTGTTTAATGCATATAATCCTTACTGTATAGATTGTAAGTATTAGGTGTGATCACAGCAGCAACACCCTCCAGCAGAGATGAGCACTTCTTGTGTAAAAGAGGTAGATTGGACTGTCGTGTTCATAGCCATGAAGATACCAATTGCGTTGTGTGTATCAAATGTGTTGTGTGTGTGTGTATGTATATATATATATATATTAGTCATGTGAAGTGTAATATCATGTATAGTGTATAAGTAATGTTGGTATTGTACAGTATAGGATAAGTGTAGGGTAGGACATAGTTTAGGGCTTAGGACTAGCCCACAGTGGGAGGGGCTTAGTGTTAGGGCAAGTGACTGCTTCCTGTAGTTAAGCAGATAGAGACAAGTTCATGTTCAAGTAGGAAGTGTGTGTGAACAGTGCTACCATTTAGGGAGAGCTACCGAGGTAAGGAGACTAAGGGAGTAGCGCGATCCTGAAGTGACCAATGAGACAGAGTGGCCTGCCTTCCACAGCAAAGGGATAGGGCAACAGGTCATGACGAGAAACCCTGGGCTTGCAAAACGCAGAGGGTAATGGACCTAAACAGGACTGAGTTTGTGGGACTAGAGGGAGTCCCGAGTAGTAGATCCAGGGCACCAGTAGTGGAAGAAATCGGATGCAAAACTGCTGAGCAGATAGAGGGGCCTGCTAATCAGGACTGTGGCGACAAGCTAGGCTGTGATGAAGTAGATATAAACAGTGTGTTTCACCAGCCCTGGAGTAGAAATACAGTGGAAGGATACTGCGCGAATGAAAATGAAAAAGACTGTGTACTCACTAATGCTTGTATATAACCCTTACCAAGTTACTGTTCGGTACAGACTGTGTGGTAGAACAGGAGTCTCCTTTATTAAACTGTGAAACCTATGGTCCTATGCAGCCAACACCAACAGCTACATAGGCCTGCATGGGCACAAGGCCCTCACAGCACCAACACCCAGCCAGAACCCACACTGTCATGTAGCGTGCCGGAGCATAAAAGTGAGATACCATTGATTCACCCGCTGCTACCACACCGCACAACCCATGGTCCAGGTCAGTGTTCTAAGGGAGTTGATTTTTTTAGAAGTTTTTTCACCTAATAGGATATGCACTCTTGCCTGAGGCTACCGGCTGCAACTAGGTCTGGGTTGACCGTGTGCACGTACAGTCATGGCCAAAAGTATTGACACCCCTGCAATTCTGTCAGATAATACTCAGTTTCTTCCTGAAAATGATTGCAAACACAAATTATTTGGTATTATTATCATCTTCATTTAATTTGTCTTAAATGAAAAAACACAAAAAGAATTGTCCTAAAGCCAAATTGGATATAATTCCACACCAAACATAAAAAGGGGGTGGACAAAAGTATTGGCACTGTTCGAAAAATCATGTGATGCTTCTCTAATTTGTGTAATTAACAGCACCTGTAACTTACCTGTGGAACCTAACAGGTGTTGGCAATAACTAAATCACACTTGCAGCCAGTTGACATGGATTAAAGTGGACTCAACCTCTGTCCTGTGTCCTTGTGTGTACCACATTGAGCATGGAGAAAAGAAAGAAGACCAAATAACTGTCTGAGGACTTGAGAAACCAAATTGTGAGGAAGCATGAGCAATCTCAAGGCTACAAGTCCACCTCCAAAGACCTGCATGTCCCTGTGTCTACTGTGCGCAGTGTCATCAAGAAGTTTAAAGCTCATGGCACTGTGGCTAACCTCCCTAGATGTGAACGGAAAAGAAAAATTGACAAGAGATTTCAACGCAAGATTGTGCGAATGTTGGATAAAGAACCTTGACTAACATCCAAACAAGTTCAAGCTGCCCTGCAGTCCGAGGGTACAACAGTGTCAACCCATACTATCCATCGGCATCTGAATAAAAAGGGACTGTATGGTAGGAGACCCAGGAAGACCCCACTTCTTACCACGAGACATAAAAAAGCCAGGCTGGAGTTTGCCAAAACTTACCTGAAAAAGCCTAAAACGTTTTGGAAGAATGTTCTCTGGTCAGATGAGATAAAAGTAGAGCTTTTTGGGCAAAGGCATCAGCATAGAGTTTACAGGAGAAAAAAAGAGCCATTCAAAGAAAAGAACACGGTCCCTACAGTCAAACATGGCGGAGGTTCCCTCATGTTTTGGGGTTGCTTTGCTGCCTCTGGCACTGGACTGCTTGACCGTGTGCATGGCATTATGAAGTCTGAAGACTACCAACAAATTTTGCAGCATAATGTAGGGCCCAGTGTGAGAAAGCTGGGTCTCCCTCAGAGGTCATGGGTCTTCCAGCAGGACAATGACCCAAAACACTTCAAAAAGCACTAGAAAATGGTTTGAGAGAAAGCACTGGAGACTTCTAAGGTGGCCAGCAATGAGTCCAGACCTGAATCCCATAGAACAGGGGTCCCCAACTCCAGTCCTCAAGGCCCACCAACATGTCATGTTTTCAGGATTTCCTTAGTCTTGCCCAGGTAATAATTGCATCACCTGTGCAGTGTAAAGGAAATCCTGAAAACATGACCTGTTGGTGGGCCTTGAGGACTGGAGTTGGGGACCCCTGCCATAGAACACCTGTGGAGAGATCTAAAAATGGCAGTTTGGAGAAGGCACCCTTCAAATATCAGGGACCTGGAGCAGTTTGCCAAAGAAGAATGGTCTAAAATTCCAGCAGAGCATTGTAAGAAACTCATTGATGGTTACCGGAAGCGGTTGGTCGTGGTTATTTTGGCTAAAGGTTGTGCAACCAAGTATTAGGCTGAGGGTGCCAATACTTTTGTCTGGCCCATTTTTGGAGTTTTGGGTGAAATGATCAATGTTTTGCTTTTTGCTTCATTCTCTTTTGTGTTTTTTCATTTAAGACAATTTAAATGAAGATAATAATACCAAATAATTTGTGTTTGCAATCATTTTCAGGAAGAAACGGAGTATTATCTGACAGAATTGCAGGGGTGTCAATACTTTTGGCCATGACTGTACAAGGTCGTTCCAGTCCCTGACACATCCAGAAGATGTATTATGAAGACATAGCTCACATCTGCTGCAAGAAGATGGGTTACAGCCAACAGTGGAGGTGGCCAGAGAAGTGAGTGGTAAAGTGAGAATTGTCTTCTTTTTTTTAAACTTTGGTTCAGCAAAATGTCAGACAGCTGTTTTCCATTTTGCTGAACTTTTGCGGCGCAAATCACAAAAAAAAAAAATCAGCATGCTGGAGAATACAGATTTTTTAATAAACATCATCTCCTGCCTCAGTAATGGGAGAGTCTGTATTCGCTAAAGACAAATTTTATACATTGCACCCAAGAATTAAGAACGAAAAATCAATCCAAGAGGTGATAAAAGCTAATTTCACCGATAACATGAAAAAGAAACTTTGTAATTTATCTTAATTTATTAAATAAAAATTAAAATGACGGTTACTATTAAGGAATCGTTCAACTATTTTTAACAATTTTACTTGGGGAAAACAGATAGTTCAGACCAGATAGCAAAAATGTCTGAAAGAAAAGCAATCAGCCATTAGAGATCCAACTAGGTAGTATCAGTCAGAGTGCTATTTAATGACTACCAGAGTGCCCACAAAACTAATAAGGCTGTGTGCACATGTTCCAGATTTTTTGCATTTTTTTCATGTTTTTTCGCTATAAAAACGTAATAAAACCGCAAAAAAAACGCTCACATTAAGCATCCTATTAATAGAATGCAATCTGCATTTTGTATGCGCATGCTGCATTTTTTTCTGGAGCGGAAACACATTGTTCATTAATTTGCGGAATAGCGGGGATTTCGCACACATAGGAATGCATTGATCTGCTTACTTCCTGCATGGGGCTATGCCCACCATGCGGGAAGTAAGCGGATCATGTGCAGATGGTACCCAGGGTGGAGGAGAGGAGACTCTCCTCCATGGAATGGGCACCATATAATTGTTAAAAAAAAGAATTAAAATAAAAAATAGTGATATACTCAACTTCTGATGGCCCCGGAGTCCTCCCGTCTCTCAGCGGTGCACGCAGCGGCTTCCATTCCTAGGGATGCTTTGTGTGAAGGACCTGGGATGATGTCGCGGTCACGTGACCATGACGTCATCCCAGGTCCTTCACACAAAGCATCCCTGGGAACGGAAGCCGCCGCGTGCACCGCTGAGGAGATCAGGGGCCGTCGGAAGGTGAGAATAACCATTTTTTTATCATTTTTAACATTAGATCGTTTTACCATTGATGCTGTATAGGCAGCATTAATAGTAAAAAGTTGGTCACACTTGTCAAACACTGTGTTTGAGAAGTGTGACCAACCTGTCAATCAGTTTTCCAAGCTATCCTACAGATCGCTTGGAGAACGCTAGCATTCTGCAAGCTAATTACGCTTGCAAAACGCTAGTGCCAATTCCACATGCGATATACCCTCAGCAGGAGTTGCAGAATTGCCGCAGAAATTTCCGCGGCAATTCTGCAATGTCTGCACTTAGCCTAATAAGTGACAGCCATACTGCCTCCATATACAGAGACAGTCAATGATCTTAATCGTCAATAACAGCCAGTCTGCTTCCAAGAAGTGACCATCAGAGAGCAGTCACAGTCAGTGACTAACCAGAATGTCTACAATAAATCCCATGTAAATAGACACTGTGCTCCCGGAGAAAGTGAATAATGAGAATTTATTTGAAATTGATAAAGCCAGCAAATATTTGTGAGCATCAGAGATCGGTCGGTCAAATGGAAGTTTCTCCCATTTTAAGCACCTTGCGCGCTGCTGCTCCTGTTGGTTTTATATATCAACTAGTGATTAGCTGTAAATTTGTAATATGCAAAATGTCCTTGTACAAAACTTAGTTAACTTAGTGAAGTCTAAGAACGAGCAAAATGTTTCTACTTACCTCATATTTCCAGCTATTAGAAGAAGAATATTGTAGATATGAGAAAAGATGAAGAGAAAAAGTATTGTGCTGAAAAACATGGTCATCCACGAGCCATGGTCATCTCGAAATACTTTCAGACGTAGAAACTGACCTGCAACAAAAACAATAGTCAATAATGTATTGGATCATACATTTATCTACAGTTGAAACTAGAAGTTTACATATACTATATAAAAATACACATATGCATGTTTTCCTCAATATATGACATGAAATCAGAATAAACATTTCCCGTTTTAGGTCAATTAGGAGATGCAAAGTCAAAAGTTTACTTACACTAAGATTTCTATGCCTTTAAACAATTCTGGACTGCCTATATGATGTTGTCATGTGTTTGGAAGCTTCTGATAGTTTTTTTTTTTTTTTTGCAACATCTGAGTTAATTAGAGACACACCTGTGGATGTATTTTAATGCAACCCTGAAACACACTGCTCTTTGTGTAGCATCATGGGAAAATCTCAAGAAATCAGCCAAGATATCAGGAGGAGAATTGTGGACTTGCACAAGTCTGGCTCATGCTTGGATACAATTTCAAGACACCTGAAGGTGCCTCGTTCAACTGTACAAACAATTATACGTAAGTATAAACAAGCTGGGAATGTCCAGCCATCATACCGCTCAGGAAGGAGACGGGTTCTGTGTCCCAGAGATGAATGTGCTTTGGTCCGACATGTGCTTATCAACCCAAGGACAAAAGCAAATGACCTTGGGTAGATGATGCCAGAATTTTGTAAGATTGTGTGTTATATCCACAGTGAAACGAGTACTTTATCAGCATGGGTTGAAAGGTTACTCTGCCAGGAAGTTGCCATTACTCCAAAAGAAACATAAAACAGCCAGATTAATGTTGGCAAATGCACACAGGAACAAAGGCCTTAATTTTTGGAGACAGGTCCCGTGTTCTGATGAAACTAAAATTTAACTTTTTGGGTATAATGATCATCATTACGTTTGGAGGAAAAAGGGAGAAGCTTGGAAGCCTAAGAACGGCATCTCAAGTGTGAATCATGGAGGTGGCATCATCATGTTGTGGGATTGTTTTGCTGCAGGAGGGACTGGTGCACGTCACAAAATAGATGGCATCATGAGAAAAGAAGATTATGTGGCAATACTGAAGCAACATCTCAAGACATCAGCCAGGAAGTTAAAGCTTGGGCAGAAATGAGTTTTCCAAGTGGACAAAGCGCTTAAGGATAACAAAGTCATTCTTTTGGATTGGCCATCACAAAACCCTGATCTCAATCCTATTGAAAATGTACCGACAAAGCTGAGAAGGCAGGTGCGAGCAAGGCGACCTACAAACCTGAATCAGTTAGGCTATGTGGACACGCTGCGGAAAGGTGTGTGGATTATTCCGCACTGATTTTGGTAAATCCGCAGGTAAACCGCACTGCGGATTTACAGCAGTTTTTCCCCAGTTTATGTGCGGATTCCACCTGCGGTTTTACACCTGTGGATTCCTATTGAGGAGCAGGTGTAAACCACTGCGGAATCAACACAAAGAATTGACATTCTGCGGAATAAACAACGCTGCGTTTCCGCCGGTTTTTTTCCGCAGCATGTGCACTGCGGATTTTGTTTTCCATAGGTTTACATGGTACTGTAAACTCATGGAAAACTGCTGCAGATCTGCAGCGTCAAATCCGCTGCGGATCCGCAGCGTGTGCACATACCCTTACACCAGTTTTGTCAGGAGTAATGGGCCCAAATTCCGACCAGCTATTGTGAGAAGCTTGTGGAAGGATATCCCAAACATTTGACCCAAGTCACTCAGTTTACGGGCAATGGTACCAAATACTAATGAAATGTATGTAAACTTTTGACTTTGCAGTAATAAAAATGCCTTAATACATTCTCTCTCTCTTGTTCTGGCATTTGGCAAATATTAATAATTATGGTAAAACTAATTGACCTAAAATGGGAAAGGTTTATTCTGATTTCATGTCAGATATTGAGAAGAACATGCATACGTGTCTTTTTATATAGTGTATGTAAACTTTTAGTTTCAACTGTACACTCCTACATAGCAAGAACAAGGCTGTCACAAGGATAACAGTACACTGTTTGACAAGGGCACACCATCTGTATACAATATGAGACAAAATAGAAAGGCTACAAACAAGCTCAACCAAAAATGTAGACATTTTAGAGGTTTTAGAGAATGACAGTTTTTTTTTTCAGTGGAAGGACTCAGGTCACAACTAGAACCATGAGCCCCCAAAATTCTCAAGACTTCTGTAGCTGATCTTCCAATGCAGTATTAAAAGACAACACCATATTAGAGCATCTGTACATCATTGAGGGGCTAGAACAAAGCCAAACTGTAATAGACTACCGTATTTTGATACATTTTCCTGACAAAACCTCCAGCAAACACAATGGGCTTGATTCATCAAAGCTTTTATGGCAATATTTTGGCATAATTTTGGTGCAAATGAGGGCAATGCTAAAATTATGCAACTTTTTCTCACACCATGTTTGCCCGGCTCCTACAAAGTGAATAGAGCTGGGACAGGACTGTGGCATGGCATCACATTAATGATGAGTGGTGGCATTCGATATTCCACAAATCTTACTCCAGCAGGGACCGGAGTAGGATTTGTGGCAAGGTGCCCACTGAAGAAAATGCCACTTGTCTGGGGCTCCTGACTCATGAAGAGGTTTACGCCACATGAATCAGGGCCTTACGACTCGGACACACCTCCTCATCAACACATGTGTCAACAATGCTGGTCTTGATGTATCGGGCCCAATGTATTTACTGGGTAATTTCTAAATATATTTGGGGATAGAAAATATGCAATGTTATGCAGTATTAGAAAAGAAACACTCCAGAAATTATCTGCGCAGAAATTGATCTTCATTATGGATCTTGAAATCCTCAGCATGTAAATTCTTGCTGCGAATTTTGATGCGAGATTGTAATCTTGAAGGGTGAATTTCAAGGAATAATCATATTATTCCATTTTGGCAAAATTCACTGCAGAAATATCTGTTCTTTGTGCAGGTACCCTAAGGCCATGGTCACACTTGCAACTGCAATGCAAGAAACACGTGAGAGTCTCTCGCCTCAATACCCGGCACTGTCGCTGGCACTTGGGACAGGAGTGTTCAGCTGCATAGAAATACATGCAGCTGCACGCTCCGGTCCTGAGTGCCGGCGGCAGTGTCGGGTATTGAGGCAAGAGACTCGCGCAAGTTTCTCACATTGCACTCGCAAGTGTGACCCCGGCTTAATAGATATAGTTGCCCCTGTCATTACCAGCTGTTACCCCTGGCTTTACCAGCTATTTGCAGAGGGGCAGAAAATACAGACTCATTGCATTCAGCTGATCTTTAGGTCAGTTTTCTTTTGTGATTCAACCTTCTAAGGGTATGTGCACACGATCAGGAATGGCTCAGTATTTGTTCAGGATTTTACGAAGGTGAAATCTGCACAAAATCTGCATCTCAGGTCACTGGGAGGTCACCTGCGTTTTTGATGCATTTGATGGGTTTTTTCAATGCATGCGTTTTTTTTGTCATTTGAAATAAAGCTAATTGAAAGTTGGCTTCTGGGAAGGGAAAAAAAGTGATTTCCTGTTTGCAGATATATTGGGGGTCCAACCTGCAGCGCCCAGATGGTACAGCATAGTGGATGGGATTTCATGAAATCCCATGCCCACTATGTGGGCACCAATGCCCGCAGCTCACCAGCTGAGACGGAAATGCAGCGCATCTTTCCAGACCATAGCATGTCTATTTATGTAGCGGAGACCCTCAGTTTCCGCTGCATAAATTACCCACACACTTTCATTAGATGCGGTAAAACCGTATTACCTTCCTAATCACATGTGTAGTAAGTGCGGGGACGCAGCTTACCATGCATGTGTACTAATTTACATAATGGTGAATCTTGTGACACAGCTGGAAGTAAATGACTTAGGAAGTGGAGGAAAGCGCAGAGAGAGGTCCCCTCCTTTTTTAATAAGTAAATAATTTTTAAAAAATAGCATGGGGTCCCCCTATATTTGTTAACCAGCCAGAGTACAGCAGACTACAGTGACTGGTATTTTAGGCTGGTAAAGATCCAACATCCATGAACCTTACCAGCCTGATAATACCAGGCCTCAGCAGTCTTGTATGGTTAGCAAAAATAGTGGGATCCCCTCCATAAAAAAAAAAATAGCGTGAGGCCCCCCCTTTTTTGTTAACCAGCCAAGGAAAAGGCAGACAGCTACAGCCTAGTATTCTCAGGCTGGCAAGGCCTATGGATTTTGGCCCTCACCAGCCTAAAAACAGCAGCACGCAGTCACCTTACAATTGGCACATCCACGGATGTGCCAATTGTGGCACTTTACCCGGCTCTTCCCACTTGCCCTGTAGCGGTGGCAAGTGGGGTTCATATTTGTGTGGTTGATGTCACCTTTGTATTGTCAGATGACATCAAGCCCACAGCTTAGTAATGGAGAAGCGTCTAAAAGACACCTATTGATTACTATCGGTTGAAGTGAAGGACAGTATATAGTCAGGGTGAAAAAGATTCTTCTTTATTAAGCCATAAATGCCATAAATGCAACGTTTCAACCTCTAGGGTCTTTGTTGATTCTTTGCTTGACAAAGACCCTAGAGGTTGAAACGTTGCATTTATGGCTTAATAAAGAAGAATCTTTTTCACACTTACTGGATGCTCTCCTTCACTTCAACCGACGGTATGTACTCTTCCACTTGGCTCCAGTGGAAATGGGACGAGCATCCGCTTTTACTTGTTTTATGGTCAGATGTGCTGTCAGCCGCCAAAACCTTTATTTTGGACCTATTGATTACTAATCCTAGAGTTACATGGTAAATAAAGTCACAGCCAGAATAAAGTATTTTAATTGAAATAATGACACAGACTTCTTTAACAGATCTTAATTAAACCATACTTGCTGCATCACCTATTCCACAAACGCCCTTGTCTCATGGAAGAGAATTAAAATAAAAAAGTAACAATATTCTTACCTGTCTGCCAAGAAGATATACATCTTGTCCCACGACGAGTCCAGCTCTGCTACATCTGGATGCCTTTGGCTGAATGGTGGCATTATGCAACCATTCAGCCTGACATCCAGAACACAGCTGAGCTTAAAGCTGGTCACCGGAGAAAGCGCTGTCCCCAGCGGTCACGTGCACTGCAGTTCTCTCGATCAGCTGATTGTGAGAACTTGGCTAGTGACCGCAGATAACCCCATCCACGACGGTCACATGCACGGCAGTTCTCGCGATTGGCTGCCGATCGCGAAAACTGCAGTGTACGTGTACTTCCGGCTAAAACAAGGTACACCATTATTTAAATTAGTGCACGTGTGTAGTAAGTTGTGTTCCCGCACTTAATACGCATGTGACTACAAAGATAATGTGGTTTTACCACATCTAATGAAAGTGTATGGGTAATTTACTCAGCGGAGACTGAACGTCTCCGCTACATAAATAGACATGCTGCGGTCTGGAAGGACGCGCCTCATGTCCGTCTCCACAGGGAAGCTGCAGTGTTGGTGCAAGAATAGTGGGCATGGGATTTCTTGAAATCCCATCCACTATACTGTAACATCTCACCGCTGCGGATGTATTCAGCTTCCAACCCGCAGTGTTTACTGACCGTGGGAACATACCCTTAAGCTTTACATGCATATGAATGTCCTTTTACTTAGCATGTTGTTTCATATGTAAAATAACAGAAATCTCTGAAAAGTGTCAAAAAGGTTGCAAAGTCTTTTAAGAGCTCTATCATTCTGGATTTAGAAGAAAGAATGAATCTGTGGGTCTAAGAGGGCAAATTTCCCCATACAGCACAGCTGTCCCTGTCCCTGTATGTCTTCGGACAAGTCTCACATATTTTCATATTGTTTATATTTTTTATATTAAATTAATAAAGTATTTAATTGTATAAATTAATTATCTGCTTCGTCTGATTTTTCTTATCTCCATTATTTATATTATATGAGAACATGGGTGTGCTCTACATTATTTAGTGAGATTATCTACAGTTCTGGAAATAATTAAAGGGACACTGTCACCTGAATTTGGAGGGAACAATCTTCAGCCATGGAGGCGGGGTTTTGGGGTTTTTGATTCACCCTTTCCTTACCCGCTGGCTGCATGCTGGCTGCAATATTGGATTGAAGTTCATTCTTTGTCCTCCGTAGTACATGCTTGCACAAGGTAATCTTGCCTTGCGCAGGCGTGTAGTATGGAGGACAGAGAATGAACTTCAATCCAATATTGCAGCCAGCATGCAGCCAGCGGGTAAGGAAAGGGTGAATCAAAAACCCCCAAACCCCGCCTCCATGGCTGAAGATTGTTCCCTCCAAATTCAGGTGACAGTGTCCCTTTAAGAGACCACTGCAAAATGTTCAGTTTGTTTGATTTTTCTCTTTATAGGTATATTTTGGAGTAAAATGTAAAAATTTTCTTTTATTCTATAAACTTCTGACAACAGGTCTCCGAATTTCCAAGTAATACATTTTGTATTTTTTTTCTGAAAAGGAGAAAGTCAAAAATACAAAAAAAAAACAACCCAGTGCTTTCAGACCTCAAATAATGCAAAGCAAACAAGTTCATAATCATTTAGAAACAATACTAAAGTTTTAACTCAGGAAGAGTTCAGAAATCAATATATTGTGGAATCACCATGATTTTTAATCACAACTTTCATGCATCCTGGCATGCTTTCCACCAGTCTTTCACACTGCTCCTGGCACAAAAATGTAAGCAGTTCTTTGTTTGATGGCTTGTGACTATCCATCATCCTCTTGATTACATTCCAGAGGTTTTCAATGGGGTTCAGGTCTGGAGATTGGGCTGCCCATGACAGGGCTTTGATGTGGTGGTCTCTTAATTTTTGCCAGAGATGTACAGTACAGACGAAAAGTTTGGACACATCTTCTCATTTAAAGATTTTTCTTTATTTTCATGACTATGAAAATTGTACACTCACACTGAAGGCATCAAACCTATGAGTAAACACATGTGGAATTATATACTTAACAAAAAAGTGTGAAACAACTGAAATTATGTCTTATATTCTAGGTTCTTCAAAGTAGTCGCCTTTTGCTTTGATGACTGCTTTGCACACTCTTAGCATTCTCTTGATGAGCTTCAAGAGGTAGTCACTTGGAATGGTTTTCACTTCACAGGTGTGCCCTGTCAGGTTTAATAGGTGGGATTTCTTGCCTTATAAATGGGGTTGGGACCATCAGTTGTGTTGTGCAAAAGTCTGGTGGATATACAGCTGATAGTCCTACTGAATAGACTGTTAGAATTTGTATTATGGCAAGAAAAAAGCAACTAAGTAAAGAAAAACGAGTGGCCATCATTACTTTAAAAAATGAAGATCAGTCAGTCCGAAAAATTGTGAAAACTTTTAAAGTGTCCCCAAGTGCAGTGGCAAAAACCATCAAGCGCTACAAAGAAACTGGCTCACATGATGACTGCCCGAGGAAAGGAAGACCAAGAGTCACCTCTGCTTCTGAGGATAAGTTTATCCGAGTCACCAGCCTCAGAAATCGCAGGTTAACAGCAGCTCAGATTAGAGACCAGGTCAATGCCACACAGAGTTCTAGCAGCAGACACATCTCTACAACAACTGTTAAGAGGACACTTTGTGCAGCAGGCCTTCATGGTAAAATAGCTGCTAGGAAACCACTGCTAAGGACAGGCAACAAGCAGAAGAGACTTGTTTGGGCTAAAGAACACAAGGAATAGACATTAGACCAGTGGACATTTGTGCTTTGGTCTGATGAGTCCAAATTTGAGATCTTTGGTTCCAACAACCGTGTCTTTGTGCGACGCAGAAAAGGTGAACGGATGGACTCTACATGCCTGGTTCCTACCGTGAAGCATGGAGGAGATGGTGTGATGTTGTGGGGGTGCTTTGCTGGTGACACTGTTGGGGATTCATTCAAAATTGAAGGCATACTGAACCAGCATGGCTACCACAGCATCTTGCAGCGGCATGCTATTCCATCCGGTTTGCGTTTAGTTGAACCATCATTTATTTTTCAACAGGACAATGACCCCAAACACACCTTCAGGCTGTGTAAGGGCTATTTGATCAAGAAGGAGAGTGATGGGGTGCTACACCAGATGACCTGGCCTCCACAGTCACCAGACCTGAACCCAATCGAGATGGTTTGGGGTGAGCTGGACCGCAGAGTGAAGGCAAAAGGGACAACAAGTGCTAAGCATCTCTGGGAACGCCTTCAAGATTGTTGGAAGACCATTCCCGGTGACTACCTCTTGAAGCTCATCAAGAGAATGCAAAGAGTGTGCAAAGCAGTCATCAAAGCAAAAGGTGGCTACTTTGAAGAATCTAGACTATAAGACATAATTTCAGTTGTTTCACACTTTTTTGTTAACTATATAATTCCACATGTGTTAATTCACAGTTTTGATGCCTTCAGTGTGAATGTACAATTTTCATAGTCATGAAAATACAGAAAAATCTTTAAATGAGATATGTCCAAACTTTTAGTCTGTACTGTATATACGTTTCATGATCTAAAACTTTTTCAGTGTTTAAGAAGTTGCACCCTTTGTACTGGAGGTTGCATAGGTTTGGTAAGAATAATATATGAACCCTTTGAAGTCCAATAGATTATCATAATGCAAAATTCCACCTGCTTTGGAGGTAGAATTGGGCTCCATTACATCTTAAACCAATGGTATGTGTGCTCCTGTATGTACTATTCCTCATGAGTAAAATATTTAATAAAATGTTTCATGCAAATGTCAGCAATTATGCAAAAAATACACACATGCTGTACATTTCTGTTAATTGCGAGTATTGCCAAATGGAAATCAATAGCAATTGAACAGAAGGATAGACATTTTAAATGGGATAACAGGGAATTTGTAGAAAAAAAATGCCTAAGCACTAACAGGCATATAGTTGCTACTGATATAGAAGGGTTAATAGTTTGCCTTTAACTACCTTGCCTTTAAGTGCCTTTTGCCTTAAAGTGTTAGAATTACTAGAATCTGTTGACTCAGTAGTCTGACGGTCTCCTCTTCAAGGAGACTGTACTTCTTATCATGTATGTTCTCAAGAGTCAGTACAACATATTCTGGGTTATGGTAAATAAAGTATGACCCTGGGTGATGGTGGGGGCTACATGAGTTACATTGAAATGCATTATGTGTAAATGGTATAACATATTGCTTCTTGCTCTATTACTTCAGATAAAAGTGACTTGCTCACAGGATATGTGTGAGGTGTCTTTTTGTCTCCAAGCGCGCTTGTAAAATGACGGGCGTAACTCCACAATTTGGCCCTCACTGGTGATCTGTCAGCTGACATTTGGGTCAGAATGAAAAACAGCTACGACAGTTTGGGCGCCCAACGTGGGGCCGTGTATCCAGCCTATTCGGAATCCGTATGGGGGAGCTTCTGGGAGATTGGCATGCAAAACACCAGCTGCAGCAAGGTGAGAAATATTATTCTTACAATCTGTTTTGCACTTGCAATCTCTCATCTGGATCTCTCCATACCTATGGGTAAAAGGCTGCGAACATGGTTCAAAGAATCCACATCACCAGTGAGTTTTGTGTTTTGTCTATTTATGTCCGTATGAGAGTTGAATAATAGAGTTATAAGATGATAATTGTTATCTGTATCATTTGTCATTACCCTAATTGGTTGTGTATTTGTGTAGTGTGTAATACAGAGCTGGGATAGACTCTGTGCAGTGTTGTTATTTTGGTCATTTTGGATTGGCAGTACATTATATGAAGCTGTATTTTGTATTAGGGCCGTGGTTTTTGTTGTTTGGCCTTAAAGTGCTTTCAGAGTGTCACTGGACACTGCTGCAGTTTTTGTTATATAGAGTTGTGTTAATTCCAAAGTGCAAAATAGGCAGGCTGTGTGAGCCTTGTATGTCTATGAGAACTCTGAATGAGATAAGAGGTGAGTAAATGAGTATAAGGAATAAACATAAATCCCTGATTGATGAGGGGTTCCGTTAGGTGTGGTCCTCTGTATGTGACAGAAGACATTATTCAGTGCAGTTTGAGCTGAATTAGGTGGAGTGATTGAGATAAGGGATTTTCTTCTTGTAAAAATCAACTGAAAGTGAAAGGAAAAGAAACAACAATCCCTGAATGAGCATGTAGGTATGAGTGATCACATAAGTATCATTACTTATCTAACTGTTGTTAATTGTCCAGGACGAATGAGTTGTGGATATTTTTAATGTACATTTAATTTACAACTGAGATTCAGTGAAACCCGTGTTATGTGTGCTTTGACATTGGATAGGTTTCTATATGTGTTTTGGCCGGACGCGGTCAGAATCAGCTTATTCAAGTTGTGCAGTGATCTGCCTGTATAGAGAAACTGTTTTTAATTCCGAGAGAATGAATGTTTTGTAGAGATTAAGTCTGAAAACTGCTGCATTCTGTTTCTGTGTGTGTAAGACAAGCTCTTATCTGTGTTTACCTGATGGGAGGGGCGAACCCCTGCGCAAATTGTTTTTGATTTTCTCCTCCTTGTGCTGCGGGCCAGAGGAAGGGGGGCCACATAGCTGCATTCTAAAGTTTCTCTGTCTTTGGTTTAGTACACGCTGAGAGATTTGTGTTTAAAGCAATAGTACTGTATGTATTGAAGTAGAAAGAAATATCGTAAGTTCAAGTTGGAATTTGAAAGTGAAAAGAACTGTGCCTAGTTTTAGAGGAAGCTTGTAAGTGATTGAAAAGATTGGTAAAAGATTCACCTGCTTCAAGTTGAGTGATTGATATAGCAAATTGAGGATCAACAGAGGAGGTAGCCAACTGCACGGCTGATGTAATAGGTGGTGTAACCTGCTACAGTCAGCCTACGGCAAATTGGTGGTGTAACCTTGCCGTTCCATGGAGCTGTGCTAGCCAGCTGATCTACCGAGTGGTAGGTGGTGTAACCTGCTTGCTAGAATCCTTTAGGTCTACCGAGTGGTAGGTGGTGTAACCTGCTCGCTAAACCTTGACACTCACTCTGACTTGTCACGTGTTGCAACCCTGGTTTAAGGCAAGGCACACTAATAAAGGGCATTTTTAGAGGTGAGTGTCTGAGCGGATAAGTTGAAGTCATGGGCAACTTATTCTGTGTGCAGTCAGGGCCCCCAATGGGATCCAGAACCGCTATAGAGATTGTAAAAGACAGAGAAGGAAAGGAAGCAGTGAAAGATGTGAGACCAATATTGAAACAGGCAAAGATGCCAGTGAGTGGATGGATGTTTGGATGTTCAAAAAGGCACAGACAAATGAGGAAAATAGCATGTGAATAAATGGCATCTGAGAGAGTGCAGCAGGACGGAAGTAAGGTGTATTATGAATGTATGAATGAGTGTCACCCCCACCATCAGAGAACCAACCACATCAGGTAGTGTAAGACAGATACAGGAGTATTATCCCTGGAAGCCCTCTGGCTAGCTAGCTGCGCTAAAATAATTGGCTGACCCTGAGAACAAACCTTTCCCATTTTACAGACAAAGACAATATGCTGGACGTATAAGTGCACCTGAGCAGACCTAGAGAGTTGGTGAGCACAAAAGCAGGTGACGTACTAGGATGCAAATTAAGACTTTTACAGATGTGACTAAAGGAGAGAGAGTAGAGATGTACTCTGGACGGTTACAGCTGAAATGGGCAGACATGGGGTACAGTCCAGTAAACCCACTCAATGTTAAAATATTGGTAAATACATTCATTGACGGTATGACAAAAGGCTTATGAGACGCAGTACAGACAGCCAGACCTAAATGGAGAAATGTAGATCCAAAGACCTCCTAAAGGTTGCTAAAGGAGTTGAAGAAACTAGGACAATAAGACGACGTGTCATGTATGCTGGAAAACGAGGAAAACAGTAGAGACGTAGTAAGGGACCTAAGGACTTAGAAACAGTGAAGTGCTGGAATTGTGGAGAAAATGGACACTCAGACCAATCTTCCACCTTCTTCACCTTCAGACTAGCTGACATTTGGGTCAGAATGAAAAACAGCTACGACACTACCTACCTGCCAGTTGTGTTTGTCACCATTCTTTGATGCCACAGAGCGGTTACAGGCCGCTCCTGGTAAAGATTCAGCTTCCTCTTCTGACATCATGTTGACAGAGTGGTGGCTTCTTTGTCCCTGTGCTCTGTTGACAGAGCAGGACTGCCAACATTTTGCTGATTGACAGCCAGCTCCCTGCTGCCTAATTGGGGAAGCCTGTTGTCAAACAACATGACGTTCGCAGTAACGCACCCTCAACAGAGCAGGGTGGAAAAAAGCCTTTTAGTGCTTAGTCACTTTTTTTTTTTTACAAAGTCCTTGATATCCCCTTTAAGTTTCATTGGAGCTAAAGCCCAAAAAACAAATTTATTATACTAAAAGATTAAATTTGATTCTACATTCACAGGGCAATTCAGCAATCTTAATTCAAGGCATGAAACTCAAGCAAACGGAAAAGCAGTTTAATTATCTAACCTTAAGCTTGTTACTGCTCATTTTAAGATTAATTAGGATATTACTGTCACCTTGCTTGACCTTTAGATTATGCTTCGATTTTTACACAAATAAAATACAAAATGTTAAACAACTGATGATCCCAAGTTGACCCTGTCTGGAAACATAAGTCATATGCGTTCATAAATAAACAGACTTGGGAAAACAGATTGAAATCAAATACAACAAAATAAACAAAACAAAAATTCTATAAAAATAAAATGCAAAATAAAAAAGATGAATTGAAAAAAGGAACAGTTTTACCATATATGCTGGAAATACAGCTTATCATTTGCTTTTCTTTCAGGCTGTGTGCACACGTTCAGGATTTTTCGCGATTTTTCGCTATAATAAAGCTATAAAACCGCGAAAATAACGCATACATTAGGCATCCTATTACTAGAATGCAATCCGCTATTTTTGTGCACGTGTTGCGTTTTTTTCCGCAGCGGAGTCGCATTCCGGAAAAAAACGCAGCATGTTCTTTCTTTGTGCGGAATCGCAGGGATTCCGCACACATAGGAATGCATTAATCCGCTTACTTTCCGTATGGGGCTATGCCCACCATGCGGGAAGTAAGCAGATCATGTGCGGTTGGTACCCAGAGTGGAGGAGAGGAGAATCTCCTGCAGGCCCTGGGAACCATATAATTGTTAAAAAAAAGAATTAAAATAAAACATCATGATATTATCACCTTCCGGCGTCCCCGGCAGTCTTCCCGCTCCTTGCGATGCTCCCGTTCCCAATAATGCTTTGCGGCAATGACCTGTGAGGACGTAGCAGTCTCGCGAGACAGCTACGTCATCACAGGTCATTGTTGTGAGGCATCACTGGGAACGGAAGCTGCCAGGAGCATCGCGAGGAGCGGGAAGGCTGCAGGGGACGCCGGAAGGTGAGAATATCACGATTTTTCATTTTTTTTTTTATTACTTTTAACATTCTATCTTTTTACTAATGATTCTGCATAGGCAGCACCAATAGTAAAATGTTGGTCACACTTGTCAAACGCTATGTCTGACAAGTGTGACCAACCTGTCAATCAGTTTTCTAAGCGATGCTACAGATCGCTTGGAAAACGCTAGCATTCTGCAAGCTAATTACGCTTGGTAAACGCTAGTGTTTAGCTGGAAAATTCATGCCAATTCCGCATGCGTTTTACCCACGCCAAAGTTGCGCAATTGGTGCAGAAATTTCTGCGGCAATTCCGGACGTGTGCACAAAGCCTCAGTTTTCTTTTTAGTCTTACTCTATTTTTACATATTTGATTTTGCTCAGTTTTCTTGCCGCAATTTTTTATGAAAATTAAAAGCTATTTTTTTACAGTACCAGCAAAAACTATGAGATTTCACAAATCTCATGCACATGCTTGTTTTTCTTCATGACTAAATTGGAAAACGGCTTTTTTCTTTAAACTGCAGCAAATCAATTTTTCCAGTGTTTTTGCAGCATTTTTTCACCCATAGAAAGCAAAGAGCAAGTGCAAAAAAGGTTGACAGTTTTTGCAACATTTTTTGTTTAAAAAGCAGGTACAGCAGGATGTGTAACCCATTTATTTTGTTAGTTATCTAAGTTTAAACCAAAATGTCTTGGTATCCTCACACGAGCATGGATGTTAGTATTAAAACAGTTTAATTAACCCCTTAGTGACAGCCAATTTGCTACTTAATGACCAAGCCAATTTTTACAATTCTGACCACTGTCACTTTATGAGGTTATAACTCTGGAACGCTTTAACGGATCCCGCTGATTCTGAGATTGTTTTTTTCATGACATATTGTACTTCATTTCAGTGTTAAACTTTCTTGCGTTTATTTATGAAAAAAACGGAAATATGGCAAAAAAAAATTAGCAATTTTCAAACTTTAAATTTTTATGCCCTTAAGTCAGAGAGATACAGTGGGGCAAAAAAGTATTTAGTCAGTCAGCAATAGTGCAAGTTCCACCACTTAAAAAGATGAGAGGCGTCTATAATTTACATCATAGGTAGACCTCAACTATGGGAGACAAACTGAGAAATAAAAATCCAGAAAATCACATTGTCTGTTTTTTTAACAATTTATTTGCATATTATGGTGGAAAATAAGTATTTGGTCAGAAACAAACAATCAAGATTTCTGGCTCTCACAGACCTGTAACTTCTTCTTTAAGAGTCTCCTCCTTCCTCTACTCATTATGTGTAGAAATGGCACCTGTTTAAACTTGTTATCAGTATAAAAAGACACCTGTGCACACCCTCAAACAGTCTGACTCCAAACTCCACTATGGTGAAGACCAAAGAGCTATCAAAGGACACCAGAAACAAAATTGTAGCCCTGCACCAGGCTGGGAAGACTGAATCTGCAATAGCCAACCAGCTTGGAGTGAAGAAATCAACATTGGGAGCAATAATTAGAAAATGGAAGACATACAAGACCACTGATAATCTCCCTCGATCTGGGGCTCCACGCAAAATCCCACCCCGTGGGGTCAGAATGATCACAAGAACGGTGAGCAAAAATCCCAGAACCACGCGGGGGGACCTAGTGAATGAACTGCAGAGAGCTGGGACCAATGTAACAAGGCCTACCATAAGTAACACACTACGCCACCATGGACTCAGATCCTGCAGTGCCAGACGTGTCCCAATGCTTAAGCCAGTACATGTCCGGCCCCGTCTGAAGTTTGCTAGAGAGCATTTGGATGATCCAGAGGAGTTTTGGGAGAATGTCCTATGGTCTGATGAAACCAAACTGGAACTGTTTGGTAGAAACACAACTTGTCGTGTTTGGAGGAAAAAGAATACTGAGTTGCATCCATCAAACACCATACCTACTGTAAAGCATGGTGGTGGAAACATCATGCTTTGGGGCTGTTTCTCTGCAAAGGGGCCAGGACGACTGATCCGGGTACATGAAAGAATGAATGGGGCCATGTATCGTGAGATTTTGAGTGCAAACCTCCTTCCATCAGCAAGGGCATTGAAGATGAAACGTGGCTGGGTCTTTCAACATGACAATGATCCAAAGCACACCGCCAGGGCAACGAAGGAGTGGCTTCGTAAGAAGCATTTCAAGGTCCTGGAGTGGCCTAGCCAGTCTCCAGATCTCAACCCTATAGAAAACCTTTGGAGGGAGTTGAAAGTCCGTGTTGCCAAGCGAAAAGCCAAAAACATCACTGCTCTAGAGGGGATCTGCATGGAGGAATGGGCCAACATACCGACAACAGTGTGTGGCAACCTTGTGAAGACTTACAGAAAACATTTGACCTCTGTCATTGCCAACAAAGGATATATTACAAAGTATTGAGATGAAATTTTGTTTCTGACCAAATACTTATTTTCCACCATAATATGCAAATAAAATGTTAAAAAAACAGACAATGTGATTTTCTGGATTTTTTTTTCTCAGTTTGTCTCCCATAGTTGAGGTCTACCTATGATGTAAATTACAGACGCCTCTCATCTTTTAAGTGGTGGAACTTGCACTATTGCTGACTGACTAAATACTTTTTTGCCCCACTGTATGTCACACAAAATACCGTACATAATAAATAACAGTTCCCACATGTCCCACATATCTACTTTACATCAGCACAATTTTGGAAACTAACATTTTTTTGTTAGGAAGATATAAGGGTTAAAAGTTGACCAGCAATTTTTAATTTTTACAACAAAATTTACATAACCATTTTTTTTAGGGACCCCATCACATTTGAAGTCACTTTGAGGGGTGTAAATAACAGAAAAAGTGACACCATTCTAAAAAGTGCACCGCTCAAGGTGCTCAAAACCACATTCAAGAAGTTTATTAACGTGCTTCACAGGAACTGAAGCAACTTTTTTTCACAAACATTTTACTTCAGAACCAATTTTTTTATTTTCACAAGTGTAAAAAGAGAAAATGAGCCACAGAATTTGTTGTGCAATTTCTCCTGAATACGCCGCTACCCAATATGTTAGGGTAAACCACTGTTTGGGCGCACGGCAGAGCTTGGAAGGGAGCGCCATTTGACTTTGTCAATGCAGAATTGGCTGGAATTGAGATTGGACGCCATGTCGTGTTTGGAGAGCCCCTGATGTGTCTAAACAGTGGAACCCCCCAAAAGTGACAACATTTTGGAAACTAGACCCCACAAGGAACTTATTTAGATGTGTGGTGAGCATTTTGAACCCCAAACTGTTTCACAGAAGTTTATAACGTAGAGCCATGAAAACAAAAAATCATTTTTTCCACAAAAATATTTTGCCCTCAAATTTTTATTTTCCCAATGGTAACAGGAGAAATTAGACCCCCAAAGTTGTGCAATTTGTCCTGGGTATGACGAAACCCCATATGTTGGGGTAAACCACTGTTTGGGCGCGTGGCAGAGCATGAAAGGGTAGGAGCGCCGTATGACTTTTCAATGCAGAATTGGCTGGAATTGAGATTGGACGCCATGTCACATTTCGAGAGCCCCGGATGTGCATAAACAGTGGAAACTCTCTAATTCTAACTCCAACCCTAACCCCAACACACCCTAATTCCAACATAATCCATAACCCTAACCACAAACCTAACTCTAACACACCCCTAACCCTAATCCTAACCTTAACCGTAATCCCATCCATAACCCTAATCCCAACCCTAACCCTAGCCCCAACCCAAACCATAACCCTAACCACAAACCTAACCCTAACACACCCCTAACCCTAATCCCAACCATAACCCTAATCCCAACCTCAACTTTAACCCTAATCCCAACCTTAACCTTAATCCCAACCCTAATCCCAACCCCAACCCTAGCCCCAACCTTAACCATAACCCTAACCACAAACCTAACTCTAACACACCCCTAACCCTAACTGTAATCCCAACCATAACCCTAATCCCAACCCTAATCCTAAACCTAATCTCAACCACAACCCTAACTATAACCCTAACCACAAACCTAACCCTAACATACCCCTAACTCAAACACACTCATAACCATAATCCCAACCCTAACCCTAATCCCGACCCTAACCCTACTCTCAACCCTAACCCTAACTTTAGCCGCAACCCTAACCCTAACATTAGCCCCAACCCTAACTTTAGCCCAACTCACTTTAGCCCAACTCCAACCGTAGTGGGAAAATGGAAATAAATATTTTATTATTTTTCCCTAATTAAGGGGGTGATAAGGGGGGATGGATTTACTATTTTTTTACTTTGATCACTGTGATAGGGTCTATCACTGTTATCAAAATGAACCAATAGGAAAAATCTCCTATTATTGCCGGGTGCTGGCCGGCAGATCTCTTTCCGGAAGACGCCGGCAGTCATGGGGGGGAAGCAGGAGAGTCCAGTGACACCGGGAAGTACTGAGAGGGGACCGGGGGACCCCATTTCTCTCTCCTCTGATGTTCAATCACATCAGAGGAGAGAGAAAATAAATGGAAAATCAGACTTTTTTTTGCGGTCTCTGTTATACCGTTAATAACGGCGATCGCAACACCGGGGTCGGTAAAAACCGACCCAAGTCATGTTCTCTGGAGTTTTGGCTACCCCCGGCAGCAGAGACCCTGGAGAAATTCCAAATCTGGGGGCGCTATACACTTTAATTAATGGGGCCGTGGTTTAAGTAAACTTAACTGCCGCTGTGAAAAGGTGTATCGACGGTCATTAAGGGGTTAAATTTGAAAACAAAGTCTAACCAATGTGTGAAAGTAAACACTCTGAGACCAACTCAATGCCCTACTAATGTGTTATAGTAAACAATGGAATCACGATCCACCCGCTGCTATTAACTAGTTAAATGCCCCTTTCAAACTATGACAGCGGCATTTAAATCGCGATTCCTGCCATCGGGCTGGAAATACGCACACCGGTGACCCGCATCATGTGATAGCGGGTCACCGATGTGTTGGCATGACAAGCTGAGATCTCCTGGAGACCTCTATGGTTGTCAGTACTGGTTTGCTGTGAACGCGACCCAGTGGTCAGCGCTCATAGCAAGTCAGTATATCTGCTACAAAGAGGCGATCTGAATATTGCCTCTGTAGCAGAGCCGATCAGACTATGGCAACTTCTAGTCTGCTATGTAGACTATGCCAAAAGTAAAAAATAATGTTTTTAGAAACATAAAAAATATAAAAAAAAAATAAAAGTTCAAATCACCCCCCTTTTGCTCTATTCAAATAAAACAATAAAAATAAAAAATAAAAAATACACATATTTGGTATCGCCGAGTTCAGAATCGCCCGGTCTATCAATAAAAAAAATAATATATAAACAGCGTAGCGAGAAAAAAAGTAAAAATGCCAAAATTATGTTTTTTTAGTCGTCGTGACATTGCATTAAAATGCAATAATGGGAGATCATAAAATCTGCTCCAAAATAGTATTATAAAATGTCAGCTTGGCACACGAAAATTAAGCCTTCACCCATCCGGAGATCACAAATAATGGAGACACTATGGGTATCGGAAAATGGCACAATTTGTTTTTCAACAAAGTTTAAAAAATGTTTTCACCACTTAGATAAAAAAGAACTTAGATATGCTTGGTGTCTATGAACTCATAATGACCTGGAGAATCATAATGGCAGATCAGTTTTAGCATTTAGTGAACCTAGTAAAAAAGCCAAACAAAAAACAAGTGTGGGATTGCACTTTTTTTTGCAATTTCACAGCACTTGGAATTTTTTTCCCATTTTCTAGTACACTACATGGTAAAACCAATGGTGTCGTTCAAAAGTACAACTCGTCCCGCATCAAACAAGCCCTCACATGGCCACATTGACGGAAAAGTAAAAAGTTATGGCTCTGGGAAGAAGGGGAGCGAAAAACGAAAATGCAAAACCGAAAAAAGCTCAGGGGGTTAAGGGGTTAATCAAGAGATTCCAGGGTGGAGCCAATTAGGGTGGAGGAAATCAGGAACAACACAGGTACTAGTATCTAGGTTAGTGAGGAACTGTCTAGTGAGCTGAATAGCTCAAAGGAAAGAGCTGCCTGCCTAGTGCACAAGAGCTGCTGGGTTCAAATCCTGACAGCCATGCCAATACTTTATCACAACTTATATGGGCAGTTAACAATTATAATATCATAAGCTTATTAATATTCATGCTATGAACACTGGGACCTGTTGTTTGCTTACTAATGGTCTGAACATACTTTGTGTTTGCTCAGCCCTGTAAATGCAACATAAAGAGCCAAACCTTTTTGTGTTCTTTGTTACAAATTAGTTGTAGACTAGTCACCAGCACACACAGAGTTAGCTCCTATGTTCATATGACAAACAGGGCAAAGATGGCTCAAGCTTCCCAGTTCTTGAACAAGGATAAAAAGCGAGGGCATATCTGTCTGTAGTAAATCACTATGGAACTTGATTGTGCACAAAGCTAGTGTGAAAACAACCCTTCTCTATGAGAAGACTGTCAGTTGACATGTTAACCGGGAGCCTATCTTTGGAAGAATAATGCGAAATCGAACATGCCCAATCGACATCTCCCCCGACAATCAGTCGGCCAGCACCTCCTTACACATTCGACTTCCTGTCGAATCCAGCAATATCCGCAGGTTCAGCTGACATTAGTCTTAAATGTATGAAGGCATTAAAGGGGTGGTGCAGTACCTAAACTGCATTTTCTAAATATCTACCTTTATATCACTTTATAACCACTTTTATAATGAGCTTTATTACACAATACCCTACACTTCTTCCTATTTAATCCCTAAATGTGTTTTTTTATATCACTTCCTGTAACTTTTTTTGTTTGAGTGGAATCTCAAACAGGATGTCACAAGAGACTGGGGCTGTACTCACTCCAGCATCTCTCGCCATGCCTGGAACAGGACGTCATTAAAAGACAGCACTGCAGTTAGTTCCTAAGGTTTATTGCATCGCCACTGTCACATGACTGTAGTTTGATATTCCAGGAATAGAGGCTCCTTCCCTATCCCTAAAGCTAGGGGCGACCTAGCTATCCCTGCTCCCCAGATTACTTCTAATGGTGAAGAAGCCAGCCAATATAACTTGCTGAACTCCAGAATCAGCCCTTATCTGTCCCCTCCAACACCCAGGAAAGTGGGGAGTACTTGTATGTAAGAATACACAAAACAAACTAACAAGGGAAGTCATACACAGATAAATGAAAATACCAATCATACAAATTTGCACTTACAAACAACAGAATGGAACACCAGGAAGTAAAAGGAAGGAACAACCAAATAGGAGAGGATGAGGATATACTGTGTATTCAGACCCTTTGCTCAGTATTGAGTAGAAGCACCCTTTTGAGCTAGTACAGCCATGAGTCTTCTTGGGAATGATGCAACAAGTTTTTCACACCCGGATTTGGGGATCTTCTGCCATTCTTCCTTGCAGATCTTCTCCAGTTTCATCAGGTTGAATGGTGAACGTTGGTGGACAGCCATTTTCAGGTCTCTCCAGAGATGCTCAATTGGGTTTAGGTCAGGGCTCTGGCTGGGCCAGTCAAGAATGGTCACAGAGTTATTCTGAAGCCAGTCATGTGTTATTTTAGGTGTGTGATTAGGGTCACTGTCTTGTAGGAAGGTGAACCTTCTGCCAAGTCTGAGGTCCAGAGCACTCGAAGAGGTTTTCATCCAGGATATCTCTGTACTTGGCTGCATTCATGTTTCCTTCAATGGCAACCAGTCATCCTGTCCCTGCAGCTGAAAAACACCCCAATAGCATGATGCTGGCACCACGTTTCACTGTTGGGATTGTATTGGGCAGGTGATGAGCAGTGCCTGGTTTTCTCCACACATACCGCTTAGAATTATCACCAAGAAGGTCTATCTTCGTCTCATCAGACCAGAGAACCTTATTTGTCATAGTCTGGGAGTCCTTCATGTGTTTTTTAGCAAACTCTATGCGGGCTTTCATATGTCTTGCACTGAGGAGAGGCTTCTATCGGGACACTTTGCCATAAAGGCCCAACTGATGGAGGGCTGCAGTGATAGTTGACTTTTAGAGCTCAGCCACAGTGATCTTGGGGGTGAAATCTTGACTTCTTTCACCAACGCTCTTCTCCCACGACTGCTTAGTTTGGCTGGATGGCCAGGTCTAGGAAGACTTCTGGTGGTCCCAAACTTCTTCCATTTAAATATTATGGAGTCCACTGTGCTCTTAGGAACCTTGAGTACTGCAGAAATTCTGTTGTACCCTTAGCCAGATCTTGATAGTTGACTTTTGGAGCTCAGCCACAGTGATCTTGGGGTTCTTCTTGACCTCTTTCACCAAGGCTCTTCTCCCATGACTGCTCAGTTTGGCTGGACGGCCAGGTCTAGGAAGACTTCTGGTGGTCCCAAACTTCTTCCATTTAAAGACTATGGAGGCCACTGTGCTCTTAGGAACCTTGAGTACTGCAGAAATTCTGTTGTAACCTTAGCCTGATCTGTGCCTTCCTACAATTCTGTCTCTGAGCTCCTTGGCCAGTTCCATTGACCTCATGATCCTCATTTGGTCTGACATGCACTATGAGCTGTGAGATCTTATATAGACTGGTGTGTGCCTTTCCAAATCAAGCCCTATCTGTGTAAATTAAACACCGGCGGACTCCAATGAATGAGTGGAACCATCTCAAGGAGGATCACAAGGAAATGGATGTCATGTCACTTAAATATGAGTGTCTGAGCAAAGGGTCTGAATACTTATGACCATGTGATATTTCAGTTTTTCTTTAATAAATTTGCAAACATTTCTACATATCTGTTTTTTTCAGTCAAAATGGGGTGCAAAGTGTACATTAATGAGAAAAAAATGAACTATTTTGAATTTACCAAATGGCTGCAATGAAACAAAGAGTGAAAAATTTCAAGGTGTCTGAATACTTTCCGTACCCACTGTATACAAAATTATACAGTGGGGAAAACAACTATTTGATACACTGACGATATTGCAAGTTTCTCACCTACAAAGAATGGAGAGGTCTGTCATTTTTTATCGTAGGAACACAAACTGTGAGAGACAGAATCTTAAAATAAAAAACAGAAAGTCACATTATATGATTTTTAAATAATTAAATTGCATTTGATTGCATGAATTAGTTGATCACCTACCAAACAGCAAGAATTCCGGCTCTCACAGACGGTTAGTTTTTCTTTAAGAAACACTTCTACTCTGCAATCATTACCTGTATTAATTGCACCTGTTTGATCTTATTACCTGTATAAAAGATAACTTTCCACACACAATTAATCACATTCCAACCTCTCCACCTTAGACAAGACCAAACAGCTGTCTAAGGAAACCAGTGACAAAATTGTAGACCTGCACAAGGCTGGGATGGGCTACAGGACAATAGGCAAGCAGCTTGGTGAGAAGGCAACTGTTACACAATTATTAGAAAATGGAATAAACAAAAGATGACTGTCAATCTTACTCAGTCTGGGGGTCCATGCAAGTTCTAGCCTCCTTGGGAAAGGATGATTCTGAAAAACGCCATTGATTAAAATCCCGCAGAGCTTGCAAGGTTTCCTTGCTCACGCCAGCACATGTTCAAGGCCCATTTGAAGTTCATCAATGACCAACTTGATGATCCAGAGGAGACATTGGAGAAGGTCATGTGGTCACATGAGACCAAAATAGAACTTTACTGGTGTCAACACCACTCGCTGTATTTGCAGGGAGAAGAAGGATGAGTACAACCCCAAAAATTCCGTCCTAACCATGAAGCATGGTGGGGGAAGCATCATACTTAAGGTGTGCTTTTCTGCAAAGGGGACAAGACGACTACACCATATTGAAGGGAGGATGTATGGAGTCAAGTGTTGCGAGATTTTGGCCAACAACCTCTTTTCCTCATTTAGAGAATTGAAAATGGGTCGTGGCTTGGTCTTTGAGGATGACAATGACCCAAAAAACATAGCCTGGTCAACTAAGGAGTGGCTTCATAAGAAGCATTTCAAGTATTGGAGTGGCCTAGACAGTCTCCAGACCTGAGCCCAATAGAAAATCTTTGGAGGGAGCTGAAACTCAATGCTGCCCAGCGACAGCGCCGATACCCCAATATTTGATGCCTTAAAAAATGCAACAAACGACGCATACATACGCATGCGAACGCATGCAAAAACATGTCCCTGCGTACACAATGTTAAAGATATGTATGCATGATGCATACGGATGTATGCGGATCATACGCTGCGAACAGAAACGCTAATGTGAACCCAGCCTTACAGAGGAGTAAGACTATTCCCAAAATCATGGCCCAGTTGCCACATCTGTAATCCATAGCCATTGGATCGGAGCCCTGCAATCCCCTTAGTGCTTGAAGGAATCCTGGACACCTTTTTTGATTAATAGGCTCTGCGACAGTGTTGTTCCAGCATAATGTACATATGACACTGTGCAAGGTCTTCTACTCAGAGAAGGTGTTGGGAATGTCAATAGGTAAAAGAAGGATCACAGGGCTCTAGTCTGGCGATAAGACCACCAACATGGTACCTTTTGATCATCTCTATTGCACATGATCACTGCAACAAAGTTAACAATGACCAGCTAGGACCGCTGTATGTTGATGTTGGGTCAGGAAGATAATTTCCAGGTATTTCATAAGGAATTAATTTCATTCTTTTCTATCTAAAAAAAAATGAAATCCGAGACAACCCCACTAAAGGGGTTTTCCACTACTGGAACAACCTCTTCTCAATCAGTATGGTTTACCAATATAAAATAATAGCACCTATACTCACCTCTGGTGTCAGTGCCATTCCTGTGACATTGGCACCTGGTCTAACAGCGGTGACGTGACATTCTTATGTCACGTGAGCCCTGCAGCCAATCAGCGGCCTCTTCCTTCTCACTTCCTCTGGACTAAATGGACACCTGGAAGAAGTGAAAGCTCAATTGATTGCCTGCAGGGCTCACGTGACATAACAATACCAGGTGTCAACACCACAGAAAAGGCACTGCCACCAGAAATGAGTAACATAGTAACATAGTTAGTAAGGCCGAAAAAAGACATTTGTCCATCCAGTTCTGCCTATATTCCATCATATTAAATCCCCAGATCTACGTCCTTCTACAGAACCTAATAATTGTATGATACAATATTGTTCTGCTCCAGGAAGACGTCCAGGCCTCTCTTGAACCCCTCAACTGAGTTCGCCATCACCACCTCCTCAGGCAAGCAATTCCAGATTCTCACTGCCCTAACAGTAAAGAATCCTCTTCTATGTTGGTGGAAAAACCTTCTCTCCTCCAGACGCAAAGAATGCCCCCTTGTGCCAGTCACCTTCCTTGGTATAAACAGATCCTCAGCGAGATATTTGTATTGTCCCCTTATATACTTATACATGGTTATTAGATCGCCCCTCAGTCGTCTTTTTTCTAGATTAAATAATCCTAATTTCGCTAATCTATCCGGGTATTGTAGTTCTCCCATCCCCTTTATTAATTTTGTTGCCCTCCTTTGTACTATCTCTAGTTCCATTATATCCTTCCTGAGCACCGGTGCCCAAAACTGGACACAGTACTCCATGTGCGGTCTAACTAGGGATTTGTACAGAGGCAGTATAATGCTCTCATCACGTGTATCCAGACCTCTTTTAATGCACCCCATGATCCTGCTTGCCTTGGCAGCTGCTGCCTGGCACTGGCTGCTCCAGGTAAGTTTATCATTAACTAGGATCCCCAAGTCCTTCTCCCTGTCAGATTTACCCAGTGCTTTCCCGTTCAGTGTGTAATGGTGATATTGATTCCTTCTTCCCATGTGTATAACCTTACACTCTCATGTACAGCACCATGGAATCAATGGTGCTATATAAATAAATAATAATAATAATAATTTATCATTGTTAAACCTCATCTGCCACCTTTCAGCCCAAGATTCCAACTTATCCAGATCCATCTGTAGCAGAATACTATCTTCTCTTGTATTAACTGCTTTACATAGTTTTGTATCATCTGCAAATATCGATATTTTACTGTGTAAACCTTCTACCAGATCATTAATGAATATCTTCGTTATACCAAGAAACAGAAAGATGATCGGCACAGAGCTTCACTATAGCGCAATTGGAGATTCGCTTAAACGATCTGTTTCAGAAGGACAGATGAGGTCTCCCTTGCTGTGAGCTGCGGGTGGTGCTATGCAATCGTCAGAGTTTTGTACAAGACCATATAAGGAGAAGAAAAATGATGCAGCACTCACCCTTGCGCTTCTTCCAAGTGTGCTCTTTATTCAGCAAAACATACTATGCATAGTATGAACCGGCATACGCAGTGATCTGTGAGGGAGCGGGAGTGAGGAGAGACCGGACGACGGCCGTATCGCGCTACGGCGCTTCTACGGGTCCATGCCGCCGGGCATGGACCCGTAGAAGCGCCGTAGCGCGAAACGGCCGTCGTACGGTCTCTCCTCACTCCCGCTCCCGCTAGGGAGTTATAAGGGTTAAAAGTTGACCAGCAATTTCTCATTTTTACAACACCTTTTTTTTTTTAGGGACCACATCACATTTGAAGTTATTTTGAGGGGTCTATATGATAGAAAATGACGAAGTGTGACACCATTCTAAAAACTACACCCCTCAAGGTTCTCAAAACCACATTCAAGAAGTTTATTAACCCTTTACGTGCTTCACAGGAACTGAAACGATGTGGAAGGAAAAAATGAACATTTAACTTTTTTTTTAAAACATTTTAATTCACAACCATTTTTTTTATTTTCACAAGTGTAAAAACAGAAATTTAACCATAAATTTTGTTATGCAATTTCTCCTGAATACGTCGATACCCCATATGTGAGGATAAACCACTGTTTGGGCGCACCACAGAGCTTGGAAGTGAAGGAGCGCCGTTTTACTTTTTCAATGTAGAATTGGCAGGAATTGAGTTTGGACGCCATGTCGCGTTTGGAGAGCCCCTGATATGCCTAAACAGTGGAAACCCCCCACAAGTGACACCATTTTGGAAACTAGACCCCTTAAGGAACTTATCTAGATGTGTGGTGAGCACTTTGAACCCCCATGTGCTTCACAGAAGTTTATAACGTTGAGCCGTGAAAATAAAAAATCGCATTTTTTCTACAAAAATGATCTTTTTGCCCCCAAATTTTTATTTTCACAAGGGTAACAGGAGAAATTAGACAACAAAAGTTGTAGTGCAATTTCTCCTGAGTACGTCGATACCCAATATGTGGGGTAAACCACTGTTTGGATGCACCGCACAGCTTGGAAGAGGAGTGCCGTTTTACTTTTTCAATATAGAATTGTCTGGAATTGAGATTGGACGCCATGTCGCGTTTGGAGAGCCCCTGATGTGCCTAAACAGTGGAAACCCCCCCACAAGTGACCCCATTTTGGAAACTAGACACCCCATGGAACTTATCTAGATGTGTGGTGAGAACATTGAATGCCCAAGTGCTTCACAGAAGTTTAGAATGCAGAGTCGTGAAAATAAAAAAATATTTTTTTTTCCACAAAAAAGATTTTGTAGCCCCCAAGTTTTTATTTTCACAAGGGTAACAGGAGAAATTGGACCACAAAAGTTGTTGTCCAATTTATCCCGAGTACGCTGATGCCCCATTTGTGGGGGTAACCCACTGTTTGGGCGCACGGCAGAGCTCAGAAGGGAGGGAGCACCGTTTGACTTTTTGAGCGCAAAATTGACTGTCGTGTTTGGAGACCCCCTGATGTAACTAAACAGTGGAAACCCCCCAATTCTAGCTCCAACCCTAATCCCAACACACCCCTAATCCCAACTCAATCCATAATCCTAATCACTAACCCTAACGATAATCACAACCCTTACCCCAAAACAACCCTAATGTCAACCTTAACCATAACCCTAATCAAAACCCTAAATTCAACACACCCCTAATCCTAATCTCAACCCTAACCTCAAACCTAATCCTAATCCCAATACACCCCTAATCACAACCCTAACCTTAACCCTAATCCCAAACCTAACCCTAATCCCAAGCGTAACCCTAATGCCAACCCTAACCCTAATACCAACTCTAATCCAAACCCTAACCCCAAATCTAACCCTAACCTTAGCCCCAACTCTAGCCCTAACTTTAGCCCCAACCCTAACCCTAGCCCTAAGGCTACTTTCACACTTGCGTCGTATGGCATCCATCGCAATCCGTCGTTTTGGACAAAAAACGGATCCTCCAAATGTGCCCGCAGGATGCGTTTTTATGCCCATAGACTTTTATTGCCGATGGATCGTGACGGATGGCCACACGTCGCGTCCGTCGTGCACTGGATCAGTTGTGTTTTGGCGGACCATCGGCACAAAAAACGTTCAATGTAACGTTTTTTTGTACGTCGCGTCCGCCATTTCTGACCGCGCATGCGTGGCCGTAACTCCGCCCCCTCCTCCCCAGAACATAGATTGGGCAGCGGATGCGTTGAAAAACTGCATCCGCTGCCCACGTTGTGCACAATTTTCACAACGTGCGTCGGTATGTCGGGCCGACGCATTGCGACGGCCCCGTACCGACGTAAGTGTGAAAGAACCCTAACCCTGAATTTAGCCCCAACCCTAAATGTAGCCCCAACCCTAGCCCTAACCCTATCTCTAGCCCTAACCCTAACCCTAGCCCTAACCCTAGCCCTAGCCCTAACCCTAGCCCTAACCCTAGCCCTAACCCTAACCCTAGCCCTAGCCCTAGCCCTAACCCTAGCCCTAACCCTAGCCCTAATCCTAACCCTAACCCTAATTTTAGCCCCAACTGCTCTTCTCCTGCCGTCCGGCAGATGGCGATAGATGGCGGGCGCTGTTAGGGTTGGCGGAACGCACCAAATATATTGTTTATTAAAAGGAATTGGTGCGTTCGCAACCCGGGATCCACCGTGCAGGAAAGTACCTGCTGCTAAATAATGGCGGCTCTATATGACGGTATATACTAACTCTGTTAGCTTCACAGAGTAACCACGAGAGGTTAGCTATGTGCCCTGTTAGACTTTCACAGAGGCACAGGCCAACTACCCAGATGTGAGCAGTGAGTGGTCATGCATGCATACTCAATCTCCTCACCGGAGGAGCCAGCATTCTAGGGGCTTATTTCAGCCGGGTCCCTGAACACACTTATACACAATCTCCTCGCCGGAGGTGCCAGCATTCTAGGGGCTTATTTCAGCCGGGTCCCTGAACACATACAAACACATGACCACATTGGCGCAAAGCATATAGCAACAGACGATACTAGTGCATGGCCGTGCGGTCATGCGCAGTTTATATAGTTGCAGCACAGGAAGCTGCTACTGAAGTTTTTGCCCTTTCAGGACCTTCCAGAAGGACCAATGGAAAGTGCTGCAGTACCTGAGCATGTTTTGCCCTTTCAGGACCTTCCAGAAGGACCAACGGAATGTACTGCAGCACCTGAGCATGTGACCGAACATGTGGCCCTCGACCTCCAATGGGAGACTCTGCCCTGGGCATGCTCAGTGTCAGTAAACAAGGACTTAGTCCCAGAGAGGCTCGCTCACCGCAGATCAGTGCAGGGTACCATAGGAAAGCCAGAAAAGGCAGTAGTGACCCTATGCACCGAATCAGCCCCAGCGAGACGCTGGGAGCGACGTCTCCGCTGAGCAGAGCCCACTGCGGCCGATACCGAATGGGAGACCGCAGCAGACACGGATCGAGATTCCCCCTGTGCAGCAGAGGAAACTCGACTCCTAACATTACCCCCCCCCTCCTAGGGCCCCCCCCTCCTTGAGCCTCACTACGCTCAAAAGCTGCGATAAGCAGCGGAGCCCGAATGGGCTCCACAGGCTCCCAGGTTCTATCCTCTGGGCCGTGACCCTTCCAGTCCACCAGATAAAATTTCTTGCCACGTACCATCTTGCACACCACAATAGCATTCACCTCAAACTCATCCGTGGATGAACCCGATGTCCCAGCAGATGTGTTGTGAGTTCTGTTTTTGGGCTCCCTCTGGTGGTTACTGATGGTACTGGGTGATTTGTGTTCTGCTGTCTCTGGTGTCCACCTGTTCTATTAGGATTTGGGAGTTTCCTATTTAACCGGGCTTTCTTGTCATTTCCCCGCCGGCTATCAAGGTTATCAGAGTGTTTTGTTACCTCAGCTTCTGGCTTCAGTAATCTTCAGGACAAGCTAAGTTTTTGATTTTCTTGTTCCACGTTTTGCTTTATTTTTGTCTTGTCCAGCTTGCATATAATTGTTTCTTTGCTGCTGGTTGCTCTAGCGGGCTGTAATTGCTCCTCATGTTCCATGAGTTGGAACATGAGTTCAAGTAATTACAGGATGGTTTTTTGAAGGGTTTTTTGCTGACCGCACAGTTTACTTTTGTATCCTCTGCTATCTAGTTTTAGCGGGCCTCATTTTGCTGAATCTGTTTTCATACTGTGTATGTGCCTTCCTCTCATTTCACCGTCATTATATGTGGGGGGCTGCTATTTCTGTGGGGTATTTCTCTGGAGGCAAGAGAGGTCTGTGTTTCTTCTAATAGGGGAAGTTAGATCTTCGGCTGGTGCGAGACGTCTAGGATCAACGTAGGCACGTTCCCCGGCTATTGTTATTTGTGTGTTCAGGTTTAGGGTCGCGGTCAGCTCAGGTTCCATCACCCTAGAGCTCGTTGGTGCTTGTCCTTTTGTGATTCCCTGCCATTGGAATCATGACAGTATAGCCGGCCCAAAAATGTTTGGGCTGAAGTAGGAGGAAAAGTAGTCTGAGGAAGTTTTTTTTTTTTTTTCTCCTCTGAGGTTGCTGCCTAGCCCTAATTGCAGCCTGGCTGATTTTTTTTTTTTTTTTTTCCTCCTCTTAATCCTTGAATGGCTCTGACCTTAGCTGTTTATCATGGACGTCCAGAGTTTAGCTTCCAGCTTGAATAATCTTGCTGCTAAGGTTCAAAATATACAAGATTTTGTTGTACATGCTCCTATGTCTGAACCTAGAATTCCTATTCCAGAGTTTTTTTGCTGGAGATAGATCTAGTTTTCTGAATTTTAGGAACAATTGCAAGCTGTTCCTTTCTTTGAAATCTCGCTCTTCTGGAGACCCTGCTCAGCAGGTTAAGATTATTATATCTTTCCTGCGGGGTGACCCTCAAAATTGGGCATTTGCATTGGCACCAGGGGATCCTGCGTTGCTTAATGTGGATGCGTATTTTCTGGCATTGGGTTTGCTCTATGAGGAACCTAACCAAGAGATTCAGGCTGAAAAAGCTTTATTAGCTCTCTCTCAGGGGCAAGATGAAGCAGAAATATATTGTCAAAAATTTCGGAAATGGTCAGTGCTTACTCAGTGGAATGAGTGCGCCCTGGCTGCAAAGTTCAGAGATGGCCTTTCTGAGGCCATTAAAGATGTTATGGTGGGGTTCCCTGCGCCTACGGGTCTGAATGAGTCTATGACTATGGCTATTCAGATTGATCGGCGTTTACGGGAGCGCAAACCTGTGCACCATTTGGCGGTGTCTTCTGAACAGGCACTTGAGACAATGCAATGTGATAGAGTTCAGTCTAGAAGTGAACGGCAAAACTATAGGCAGAAAAATGGGTTGTGCTTTTATTGTGGTGATTCAGCTCATGTTATATCAGCATGCTCTAAACGCACAAAAAAGGTTGATAAGTCTGTTGCCATTAGTACGTTACAGTCTAAGTTCATTCTGTCTGTGACTCTGATTTGTTCATTATCATCCATTTCCGTCCATGCCTATGTGGATTCAGGCGCTGCCCTGAGTCTTATGGATTGGTCATTTGCCAATCGCTGTGGGTTTAGTCTGGAGCCTTTGGAAGTCCCTATTCCTTTGAAGGGAATTGACTCTACACCTTTGGCTATGAATAAACCTCAGTACTGGACACAAGTGACCATGCGTATGACTCCCGTTCATCAGGAGGTGATTCGCTTCCTGGTATTGTATAATTTACATGATGTTCTAGTACTTGGTCTGCCATGGTTACAAACTCATAATCCAGTCCTTGACTGGAAAACAATGTCTGTGTTAAGCTGGGGATGTCAGGGGGTTCATGATGATGCACCTCCGATTTCTATCGCTTCATCTACTCCTTCTGAGGTTCCTGTATTTTTGTCGGATTATCGGGATGTTTTTGAGGAGCCTAAGCTCAGTTCGCTTCCTCCTCACAGGGATTGCGATTGTGCTATAGATTTAATTCCTGGTAGTAAATTTCCTAAAGGTCGTTTGTTCAATCTGTCAGTGCCAGAGCATACTGCGGGATTATGTTAAGGAGTCCTTGGAAAAGGGACATATCCATCCATCTTCGTCCCCTTTGGGAGCAGGTTTTTTTTTCGTGGCCAAGAAAGATGGGTCCTTGAGGCCTTGTATAGATTATCGTCTTTTGAATAAGATTACCGTAAAATATCAGTATCCTTTGCCTTTGTTGACTGATTTGTTTGCTCGCATTAAGGGGGCTAAATGGTTCACTAAGATTGATCTCCGGGGTGCGTATAATCTTATACGAATAAAGCAAGGTGATGAGTGGAAAACCGCATTTAATATGCCTGAGGGCCATTTTGAGTATTTGGTAATGCCTTTCGGACTTTCTAATGCTCCTTCAGTCTTCCAGTCCTTTATGCATGATATTTTCCGTGAACATCTGGATATATTTATGATTGTGTATTTGGATGATATTTTGTTTTTTTCTGATGACTGGGAGTCTCATGTTCAGCAGGTCAGGAAGGTGTTTCAGGTCCTGCGGGCTAATTCCTTGTTTGTAAAGGGCTCAAAGTGTCTCTTTGGAGTCCAGAAGATTTCTTTCTTGGGGTATATTTTTTCCCCTTCTACTATTGAGATGGATCCCGTCAAGGTTCGGGCTATTTGTGACTGGACGCAGCCTGCATCTCTTAAGAGTTTGCAGAAGTTCTTGGGCTTTGCTAATTTCTATCGTCGTTTTATAACTAATTTTTCTAGTGTTGTTAAGCCTTTGACGGATTTGACTAAGAAGGGTGCTGATGTTGCTGATTGGTCTCCTGCGGCTGTGGAGGCCTTTCAGGAACTTAAACGCCGGTTTTCTTCTGCTCCTGTGTTGCGTCAGCCTGATGTTTTGCTTCCTTTCCAAGTTGAGGTTGATGCTTCCGAGATTGGAGCGGGGGCGGTTTTGTCACAGAGAAGCTCCGATTGCTCGGTGATGAAGCCATGTGCGTTCTTTTCTAGAAAATTTTCGCCCGCTGAGCGGAATTATGATGTGGGTAATCGGGAACTTTTGGCCATGAAGTGGGCATTTGAGGAGTGGCGTCATTGGCTGGAGGGTGCTAGACATCGTGTGGTGGTCTTGACTAATCACAAAAATCTGATTTACCTTGAGTCTGCCAGGCGTCTGAATCCTAGACAGGCTCGTTGGTCACTGTTTTTCTCTCGTTTCAATTTTGTGGTTTCATACCTGCCAGGTTCAAAGAATGAGAAGGCGGATGCTCTTTCTAGGAGTTTTGTGCCTGACTCCCCTGGAAATTCTGAGCCCACTGGTATCCTTAGGGATGGGGTGATTTTGTTGGCCGTCTTCCCAGACTTGCGACGTGCTTTGCAGGAGTTTCAGGCGGGTAAACCTGATCGTTGTCCGCCTGAGAGACTGTTTGTTCCGGATAGTTGGACCAGTAGAGTCATCTCCGAGGTCCATTCTTCTGCGTTGGCAGGTCATCCTGGAATATTTGGTACTAGAGACTTGGTGACCAGGTCTTTTTGGTGGCCTTCATTGTCGAGGGATGTGCGTTCTTTTGTGCAGTCTTGTGAGGTTTGTGCTCGGGCTAAGCCTTGCTGTTCTCGAGCCAGTGGATTGTTGTCACCTTTGCCTATCCCGAAGAGGCCTTGGACGCACATTTCCATGGACTTTATTTCGGATCTCCCTGTCTCTCAAAAAATGTCCGTCATCTGGGTTGTGTGTGACCGCTTTTCTAAAATGGTTCATCTTGTACCCTTGCCTAAGTTGCCTTCCTCCTCTGAGTTGGTCCCTCTGTTTTTCCAGAACGTGGTTCGTTTGCATGGGATTCCGGAGAACATCGTTTCTGACAGGGGATCCCAGTTTGTGTCTAGATTTTGGCGGACGTTCTGTGCTAAGATGGGCATTGATTTGTCCTTTTCGTCTGCATTCCATCCTCAGACGAATGGCCAGACGGAGCGAACTAATCAGACCTTGGAAACTTATTTGAGGTGTTTTGTTTCTGCTGATCAGGATGACTGGGTTACCTTTTTGCCGCTGGCCGAGTTTGCCCTTAATAATCGGGCTAGTTCTGCTACCTTGGTTTCTCCTTTCTTTTGTAATTCGGGGTTTCATCCTCGTTTTTCCTCTGGTCAGGTGGAGCCTTCTGATTGTCCTGGAGTGGACATGGTGGTGGATAGGTTGCATCAGATTTGGAGTCATGTGGTGGACAATTTGAAGTTGTCCCAGGAGAAGGCTCAGCAGTTTGCTAATCGCCGTCGCCGCGTGGGTCCTCGACTTCGTGTTGGGGACTTGGTGTGGTTGTCTTCTCGTTTTGTTCCTATGAAGGTCTCTTCTCCTAAGTTCAAGCCTCGGTTCATCGGTCCTTATAGGATCTTGGAAATTCTTAACCCTGTGTCTTTTCGTTTGGATCTCCCGGCATCGTTTGCTATTCATAATGTGTTCCATCGGTCATTGTTGCGGAGGTATGAGGTACCTGTTGTTCCTTCGCTTGAGCCTCCTGCTCCGGTGCTGGTGGAGGGAGAATTGGAGTATGTTGTGGAGAAGATCTTGGATTCTCGTGTTTCCAGATGGAAACTCCAATATTTGGTCAAGTGGAAGGGTTATGGTCAGGAGGATAATTCTTGGGTGGTTGCCTCTGATGTTCATGCTGATGATTTGGTCCGCGTTTTTCATAGGGCTCATCCTGGTCGCCCTGGTGGTTCTCGTGAGGGTTCGGTGACCCCTCCTCAAGGGGGGGGTACTGTTGTGAGTTCTGTTTTTGGGCTCCCTCTGGTGGTTGCTGATGGTACTGGGTGATTTGTGTTCTGCTGTCTCTGGTGTCCACCTGTTCTATTAGGATTTGGGAGTTTCCTATTTAACCGGGCTTTCTTGTCATTTCCCCGCCGGCTATCAAGGTTATCAGAGTGTTTTGTTACCTCAGCTTCTGGCTTCAGTAATCTTCAGGTCAAGCTAAGTTTTTGATTTTCTTGTTCCACGTTTTGCTTTATTTTTGTCTTGTCCAGCTTGCATATAATTGTTTCTTTGCTGCTGGTTGCTCTAGCGGGCTGTAATTGCTCCTCATGTTCCATGAGTTGGAACATGAGTTCAAGTAATTACAGGATGGTTTTTTGAAGGGTTTTTTGCTGACCGCACAGTTTACTTTTGTATCCTCTGCTATCTAGTTTTAGCGGGCCTCATTTTGCTGAATCTGTTTTCATACTGTGTATGTGCCTTCCTCTCATTTCACCGTCATTATATGTGGGGGGCTGCTATTTCTGTGGGGTATTTCTCTGGAGGCAAGAGAGGTCTGTGTTTCTTCTAATAGGGGAAGTTAGATCTTCGGCTGGTGCGAGACGTCTAGGATCAACGTAGGCACGTTCCCCGGCTATTGTTATTTGTGTGTTCAGGTTTAGGGTCGCGGTCAGCTCAGGTTCCATCACCCTAGAGCTCGTTGGTGCTTGTCCTTTTGTGATTCCCTGCCATTGGAATCATGACACAGATGACTCGGAAAACCGGGACAAATGAACGGGCTTTAAGAGGGAAACGTGGAAAGTATCGGTGATACCAAGGCGTGGAGGAATAGCCAAACGGTAGACCACAGGGTTGACCTGTTCCAGAACCTTAAACGGGCCAATGTAGTGAGGAGCAAACTTAGTGGACTCAACTCGCAGCCTGATGTTACGGGCGGAGAGCCACACTAAGTCGCCAGGAGCAAAGACCGGAGTGGGGCGCCGGTGTGTATTAGCCGAAACCCTCATTCTCTCCTTGGAGGCCCGGATGGCATCCTGTGTGCGGTCCCAGATGTCACGTGCCTCCACCGCCCAGTCTGCCACCCTAGAATCAGTGGATGACACGGGCATGGGCACAGGGACATGCGGATGCTGGCCGTAATTAAGGAGAAAAGGAGTTTGACCAGTGGAATCGGCTACGGCGTTGTTCAGGGCAAATTCCGCCCAAGGTAGCAAAGATGCCCAGTCATCCTGCCTAGCAGAGACGAAATGTCGCAAATATGTCACCAGAGTCTGGTTGGTTCTCTCCACCAACCCATTCGTCTCGGGATGGTATGCAGAGGAGAGGTTTAACTCTATGCTGAGTAAACGGCAGAGCTCTCTCCAAAACCGAGATGCGAACTGGGGACCCCGATCGCTGACAATCTTATCAGGCATACAATGCAAACAGAAAACGTGTTTAATGAACAACACCGCCAAGGCCCGTGCTGAGGGTAACCGAGGAAGCGGCACCAAATGCACCATCTTGGAGAAATGGTCGGTGACAACCCAAATAATGGAGCAGCCACGCGACTTGGGTAGACCCACCACAAAGTCCATCCCGACCATCTCCCAGGGCCTGTCTGCCACCGGTAGAGGTTAAAGCAACCCAGCAGGCAGTTGCCGAGGAGACCGATTCTGGACGCAAGAAACGCACGCCTGAATATAGTCCCTGACATCTCGGGCCATATGCGGCCACCAGTATGTTCTCGCCAAAAGCTCAGATGTCCTCTTGGTCCCAAAATGCCCACCCACTCTGGAGGAGTGAGCCCAAGAGAGAACCTCCGGTCGCAAGTTAGCTGGCACGAAAGTCTTGCCCGGGGGCACAGACTCTAGCGAAACCAGAGCTACAGTTCTCAGGCTCTCAGATGGGACAATAAGCCGAGGCTCCTCCTCCTCCGATGACACTACGGAGCGGGAGAGAGCGTCGGCACGAACGTTCTTCTCCCCGGAGAGAAAATGGAGAGTAAAATGGAACCGGGAGAAGAATAGGGACCATCTAGCCTGGTGAGAATTCAGCCGCTGGGCCGTCTGTATATACACCAAGTTCTTGTGGTCAGTGAAGACTTGGAAGGGAAAGCGAGCTCCCTCCAAGAGGTGTCTCCACTCTGAAAAAGCCAACTTCATGGCTAGCAACTCCCTGTCCCTGATGGAATAATTCCTCTCCGCTGGTGTGAAGGTCTTGGAGAAGAAGAAGCAAGGATGCTTCCGACCTTGAGCATCCTTTTGGAAAAGGACTGCTCCAGCACCAACGGATGAGGCATCCACCTCCAAGATAAATGGTTTATCTACATCGGGGCGATGTAGGATGGGAGCGCTAGCGAAGTGTGACTTAATCGAGAGAAAGGCCTTGGAGACCTCCTCTGACCACAACTTGGGATTTGCTCCCTTCTTGGTGAGGGCAACCAAGGGAGCTACCAAAGTTGAGAAGTGTGGAATGAACTGACGATAGTAGTTAATGAACCCCATAAAGCGCTGCACCGCTTTAAGAGAATGGGGTTCCTGCCAGTCCATTACAGCCTGTAGCTTAGCAGGATCCATAGCCAAACCCTGGGCAGAGATGATATAACCAAGGAAAGGCAAGGACTCCTGCTCAAACACACACTTCTCCAACTTGGCGTAGAGGGAGTTTGCCCGTAAGAGGTCGAAGACTTTGCGAACATCTCTCCGATGGGAGTCAATATCTGGAGAGTAGATGAGAATATCATCCAGATAGACTATGACCGAGGTGGTGAGCATATCTCGGAAGATGTCGTTCACAAAGTCTTGGAAAACGGCTGGGGCATTACAGAGCCCGAAGGGCATCACCAGATATTCATAGTGCCCATCCCTGGTGTTAAAAGCCGTCTTCCATTCATCTCCCTCACGGATGCGAATCAGGTTGTAAGCACCCCGCAGATCTAACTTTGTAAATACCCTTGCTCCCCGTAGCCTATCAAAAAGCTCAGATATTAGGGGTAATGGGTACTTGTTCTTAACGGTGATGGCGTTAAGACCCCTGTAGTCTATGCATGGACGTAAGTCTCCAGTCTTCTTCTGTACAAAGAAGAACCCAGCCCCTGCCGGTGACACTGACTTCCTAATGAATCCTCTTGCCAGATTCTCTTGGATGTACTGGGACATTGCCTCCGTCTCCGGGAGAGATAACGGATAGACTCGACCCCGGGGAGGCTTAGCACCAGGCAAGAGGTCAATAGGACAGTCATAGGGGCGGTGAGGCGGAAGGGTCTCCGCAGCTCTTTTGGAGAACACGTCTGCATAGGGCCAATAGTGCTTGGGGAGAGAGGAAAGATCTGCGGGTACCTGTGTAGTAGCAACCTGAACGCACTCCCTCTGACATCTACCCTCGCAGGATTTACTCCATCCCAGAATTCTCCCAGAGGACCACTCAATATGAGGAGAATGGTAGCGAAGCCATGGTATCCCCAACAGGACCTCATCAATTCCCTCAGGAATGACTAATAGGGAGATTATCTCCTGATGTGATGGAGACACAGATAGCGTGAAAGGAATGGTTTGGTGGGTAATCTGTGAAGGTAGTGTTGACCCGTTTACCACTCGAACGGTTACTGGCTTGGCGAGCATCACCAAGGGTATTTCGTGACGCTGGGCAAAAGCGGAAGACATAAAGTTACCCTCTGCCCCAGAATCCACGCATAGCTCGACCATAAGAGTGGATGGGCCTATGGTAATTGTCCCCTTGAAGGACAACTTTGAGGCAAACGTCGCCGTGTCTAGTGTACCTCCTTCAACTGCCACTAGACGCTGACGTTTCCCCGACCGCTGAGGACCCTTGGAGGCAAGATGTCCTAACTGCTGGCAAACATGATGGACCTTATGTGCATGGGCGGACTGAGACTTGGATCCCGCTCGTGTCACCTCTAAGGCCTCATGTGACTCGGACGCCTGGACTGGAGATTCCAAAGGTTTGGCGAAGGTGGGAGCCAGCCGAAACCTCTGCCTACACTGGGCTCGCTCCAACCTTCGCTCGTGAAAACGAAGGTCTATGCGAGTAGATACGGCTATGAGCTCCTCCAGTGTGGCGGGAATCTCCCTAGTTGCCAAAGCGTCCTTTACATGGTCAGCCAGCCCCCTCCAAAATACGGGAATGAGGGTTTTATCTGGCCATTCCAACTCAGACGCTAATGTCCGGAATTGAACAGCAAAATGGCTGACCATGGTTGAACCCTGAGTCAAAGCCAGCAGTTGGAGCGCTGTATCATGGGTGACTTGAGGTCCTAAAAAGACCTGTTTCAGAGTGTCCAGAAACCTAGGAACACTCCGCACATGATCGTTGCGCTCACACAGCGGCGTAGCCCACTCCAACGCTCTGTCCGACAGGAGAGAGATTATGAATCCCACCTTTGCCCGCTCAGTAGGGAAACGTGCAGCCAGAAGCTCGAGGTGTATACCACATTGGCTCACGAAACCCCTACAGGACTTACTGTCCCCAGAGTATCTCTCAGGCAAAGGAAGGTGAGATAGGGTCGGAACAGAGGTGGCAGTGGGTAAAGCTGCTGCAGCCACGCTAGCAGCCTGAACAGCTATTGCGGTAACATCCACCGCCGAGGTTGCACGCTCAAGAGACGCCAACCGGCCCTCCAGCAGCTGGATGTACCCCTGCAATCGCTGTTCATCCGCCATTACTTAGCCAGATCCTGGCGCTAGTATACTGTTAGGGTTGGCGGAACGCACCAAATATATTGTTTATTAAAAGGAATTGGTGCGTTCGCAACCCGGGATCCACCGTGCAGGAAAGTACCTGCTGCTAAATAATGGCGGCTCTATATGGCGGTATATACTAACTCTGTTAGCTTCACAGAGTAACCGCGAGAGGTGAGCTCTGTGCCCTGTTAGACTTTCACAGAGGCACAGGCCAACTACCCAGATGTGAGCAGTGAGTGGTCATGCATGCATACTCAATCTCCTCACCGGAGGAGCCAGCATTCTAGGGGCTTATTTCAGCCGGGTCCCTGAACACACTTATACACAATCTCCTCGCCGGAGGTGCCAGCATTCTAGGGGCTTATTTCAGCCGGGTCCCTGAACACATACAAACACATGACCACATTGGCGCAAAGCATATAGCAACAGACGATACTAGCGCATGGCCGTGCGGTCATGCGCAGTTTATATAGTTGCAGCACAGGAAGCTGCTACTGAAGATTTTGCCCTTTCAGGACCTTCCAGAAGGACCAATGGAAAGTGCTGCAGTACCTGAGCATGTTTTGCCCTTTCAGAACCTTCCAGAAGGACCAACGGAATGTACTGCAGCACCTGAGCATGTGACCGAACATGTGGCCCTCGACCTCCAATGGGAGACCCTGCCCTGGGCATGAGAATGAAAAAAGTAAGGCGCACTGCTATATAACTATAATATTAATGTCAGAGGGTGCAATAGCAGTGATAAACAAAAGCAGCAAAAATATATGAGAAAAAAGCATCACTGCATCACATGCACACCATCCAAATAATAACAAACATAATAAGAATAACAGAAAATAATTTATTGACACATCTTAAAACACACCAACAATTAAAACATACTTAAAACACCAAAAATCATACAACACAGGATATTCATCTACACCAGGTTGTATGCTCATTGGGATTTTGTCATGGGCTTGTTATTTGCCGTCCCTATGGCAGAGTACCTTCACCTTGTGTCCAGCCCGTTTTAGGAGTTTGATTATAACTCTGGCTAGGGTCATCTATTTGTGGGGATGTATTTATTTATTTTTTCTTTACCCCCCTTTTTTTTACCCATACTAGTGGCTGGTTAGTCCTATTATGGATACATGGGATGTTATAATATGAGCCAGTTAGGTTTAGGCATTGGTTTGGCCCTATTGTATACAGCTATTTAACCTGTGTTGTATGATTTTTGGTGTTTTAAGTATGTTTTAATTGTTGGTGTGTTTTAAGATGTGTCAATAAATTATTTTCTATTATTCTTATTATGTTTGTTATTATTTGGATGGTGTGCATGTGATGCAGTGATGCTTTTTTCTCATATATTTTTGCTACCCTGACCTGGGCATGCTCAGTGTGAGTAAACAAGGACTTAGTCCCAGAGAGGCTCGCTCGCCGCAGATCAGTGCAGGGTACCATAGGAAAGCCAGAAAAGGCAGTAGTGACCCTATGCACCGAATCAGCCCCAGCGAGACGCTGGGAGCGACGTCTCCGCTGAGCAGAGCCCACTGCGGCCGATACCGAATGGGAGACCGCAGCAGACACGGATCGAGATTCCCCCTGTGCAGCAGAGGAAACTCGACTCCTAACAGGCGCACTGCGCATGCGCCCGCCATGTTCTTTTCCCCGGCAGCCAGGAGGAGCAGCAGGAGGATCCAGGGACACCGGTGAGTATGATAGGGTCCCCGAATCCCCCTATTTCTCTGTCCTCTGATGTGCGATCACATCAGAGGACAGAGAATTACACTTTGATTTTTTTTTTTTTTGCGGTCGCCGGTAAACAGTTATTACCGGCGATCGCAAAACAGGGGTCAGTAAAACTGACCCCAATCATGTTCTTTGGGGTCTCGGCTACCCCCGGCAGCCGAGACCCCAAAGATTCTCCCGGTGCCGGCCGGCATTTTGAAGATGGCGGCGCCCACCGGGAGCCACGAGGAGCACCGGGGGAGATAGTTGAGTATCGGGGGGCTACCTGGGACCCCTTTTCTCTGTCCTCTGATGTGCGATCACATCGGAGGACAGAGAAATTAAAAAGAGATCGCTTTTTTTTTTTGCGATCGCCGGTAAACGGTTAATTTCCGGCGATCGCAAATGCGGGGTCGGTTAAAAAAACCCCGAATCATGTTCTCTGGGGTCTCGGCTACCCCCGGCTTCCGAGACCCCGGAGAAAATCTGACTCTGGGGGGCGCTATTCACTTTTTCCACAGCGCCGTTAATTAACGGCGCAGTGGTTTAAGTACCCTTAGCGGCCGCCGTTAAAAGGCGTATCGGCGGTCGCTAAGGGGTTAAAGCAAAGAAGTGGAATATTCTTGAATGGTCAAATCAGTCACCTGATCTCAACCCAATTGAGCATGCATTTCACTTGTTAAAGACTAAACTTCAGACAGAACGGCCCACAAACAATCAGCAACTGAAAACCACCACAGTGAAGGTCTGCGGGAGCATCAAAAAGGAGGAAACACAACGTCTGGTGATGTCCATGAGTTCCAGACTTCAGGCAGTCATTGCCAACAAAGGGTTTTCAACCAATTACTAAAAATGAACATTTTATTTAAAATTATTGAATCTGTCCAATTACTTTTGTTCCCTTTAAAAAGAGGGTGGCACATGTTAAGGAGCTGAAACTAATAAACCCTTCATCCAATTTTAATGTGAATACCCTCAAATGAAAGCTGAAAGTCTCAACTTCAACTGCATCTGAATTGTTTTGTTTAAAATTCATAGTGGTAAAGTCTATAACCAAAATTAGAAAAATGTTGTCTCTGTCCAAATATATATGGACCTAACTGTATTTTACCAACAATAGAGGTTAGACTTACTGGCCTATAATTTCCAGGTTCACTTTTAGAGCCCTTTTTGAATATTGGCACCACATTTGCTATGCGCCTGTTCTGCGGAACAGACCCCGTCGCTATACATAACATAGTAACATAGTTAGTAAGGCCGAAAAAAGACATTTGTCCATCCAGTTCTGCCTATATTCCATCATAATAAATCCCCAGATTTACGTCCTTCTACAGAACCTAATAATTGTATGATACAATATTGTTCTGCTCCAGGAAGACATCCAGGCCTCTCTTGAACCCCTCGACTGAGTTCGCCATCACCACCTCCTCAGGCAAGCAATTCCAGATTCTCACTGCCCTAACAGTAAAGAATCCTCTTCTATGTTGGTGGAAAAACCTTCTCTCCTCCAGACGCAAAGAATGCCCCCTTGTGCCCGTCACCTTCCTTGGTATAAACAAATCCTCAGCGAGATATTTGTATTGTCCCCTTATATACTTATACATGGTTATTAGATCGCCCCTCAGTCGTCTTTTTTCTAGACTAAATAATCCTAATTTAGCTAATCTATCTAGGTATTGTAGTTCTCCCATCCCCTTTATTAATTTTGTTGCCCTCCATTGTACTCTCTCTAGTTCCATTATATCCTTCCTGAGCACCGGTGCCCAAAACTGGACACAGTACTCCATGTGCGGTCTAACTAGGGATTTGTACAGAGGCAGTATAATGCTCTCATCATGTGTATCCAGACCTCTTTTAATGCACCCCATGATCCTGTTTGCCTTGGCAGCTGCTGCCAATTTTAATGTTTGCTCAATTACCAGGACAAAACGCAACTGCTCCAGGCGTTTAGAGCCGCTTCATCGTTGAAGAATGAGGGTCACTCCCTTCTCATGTTTCAGGATTTCTCTGCCTTGGTAGTGGCCAAGCGCCATGCTTTTCATCAGTTTGTAAACTGTTATATGACAGGGGTACACATTTTGCCATTCTATACCCTGCACGCCTCTAGGTGGTGCTTCACAGAAAGCTGGTGTTCTTTGACGATCCTGATACAGCCTTGGGGAAAGTGGAGCGTTCCTTCCGGGGCCCTTCTCTGGTTACTTGACTTTGATTTCTCGTCATATGTTCCATTACCTTTAAATATTGGGATCCGGGTGGTGATGTGATTTTATTGTACAATTATCACCTAGGGGGTTTCTTTTTTTTTCTATATAGCGTGCACAATGTTTGCTCATATTTTGTAAAATTCCTTTCCAGGGGTTGTTATTAGTCGGGTTAATTTAACTTGATGTTCAGTATTTTGATTTATATGTTGTTTTTCAGTTTTTTGGGGGATTGGTGGTTTTTAATGTCTTTGGGCACACTCTGTACTCATTATTTTTGGTCATTTTGGGACTAGAGGTCTGCTCGCTGGGACAGACCTTTGCCCATATATCCTTTTCTTATTACTTCTATTTTCTGGCCTCCATGTGGGATGGGTTAATATGGCTGCATTTAATGATGTAGCTTCTCATATCAATATAGACTCTCTCAAACTTTTATCCTGGAATTTTCAAGTGAAGCGTAAGAAGGTATTAGACCATATTACACGCCTACGCCTGCATATTGTTTTTGTACAAGTAACTCACTGGCTTTGCAGAGGTCACCCGGCGCTCCATAATAGACATTATTTGGAGTGCTTGGAGGCTTCCTTTTCATGGAAGAAGCGTGGGGTGGCCATTTTGTTTCATAAAGATCTCGAATACTCTATTGTTGTGAATTCTGTGGTCAAGCTCCCTCCTGTGGTCACGAGAGGTACTTCGGCTGGTTCTGTCTATGAGCTTCCTCTGGTGGATGTGAGTGGGCCTGCGGCTTCTGAGTTTCCTTCCTCAGGTGACGAGGTTAAGTCGTTAGGTGCTGCTCTATTTAACTCCACCTAGTTCTTTGTTCCAGGCCTCCAGACAATGTTCCAGTATTGGTCTTGCTCTCTCCTGGATCGTTCTTGTGGACTGTCTGCCCTGCATAAGCTAAGTTTTGCTTGTGTTACTTTTGTTTGCTATATTTTCTGTCCAGTTTGCTATATTGGTTTTTCTTGCTTGCTGGAAGCTCTGAGACGCAGAGGGAGCACCTCCGTACCGTTAGTCGGTGCGGAGGGTCTTTTTGCCCCCTCTGCGTGGTTGTTTGTAGGATTTTGTGCTGACCGCAAAGCTATCTTTCCTATCCTCGGTCTATTCAGTAAGTCGGGCCTCACTTTGCTAAAATCTATTTCATCTCTGTGTTTGTATTTTCATCTTAACTCACAGTCATTATATGTGGGGGGCTGCCTTTTCCTTTGGGGAATTTCTCTGAGGCAAGGTAGGCTTATTTTTCTATCTTCAGGGCTAGCTAGTTTCTCAGGCTGTGCCGAGTTGCATAGGGAGCGTTAGGAGCAATCCACGGCTACCTCTAGTGTGGTATGATAGGATTAGGGATTGCGGTCAGCAGAGTTCTCACGTCTCAGAGCTTGTCCTATGTTAGTAACTATCAGGTCACTTTGTGTGCTCTTAACCACTAGGTCCATTGTGGTTCTGAATCACCTGTTCATAACACTCTATACAAGATGCAGTGAGAGATAAGGTGGGCCAATATTTACTAGTTAGAAACCATATTCAACAGTGAAAATACTGCCTCATTAATATTTATGTACCCAACACTGCCAATCCTTCTTCTTTCGCTAGACTCGTGGAAGTTGTTCATGGCTGGCATCCCACTAATATATTATTGGGTGGAGATTTAAATACCCTTCATGATGTCTTCCTTGATAGATCTACACCTATGTCTGCATCTCATTCTCCTACTGGAGCACTTTCTGCCCTATTAGATAGGCTTGATCTAGTTGATGCTTGGAGATGCTGCCACCCTACGGAGAGAGAGTACACATTTTATTCTAGAGTACATGACGTTCATACTTGCATTGATTACTGGATATTCTCTGCCCGTCTTCTTTACTTCTTGAAAACAGTTGATAAACTCCCATTGGTTATCTCGGACCATTCTCCGGTTTTTCTTATTTTGGAACTCCCCACTAGTAGAACTGTTTCTTTTCGTTGGCATTTTCCTTCATATCTTTATACTTCAGATGACTTCAAACGCTATATAACTGATTGGTGGGAGACCTACAGTACATGGAGGATAACTTGGAACACTTGGACGATATTAAATTATTTTGGGCCACTGCTAAAACGGTGCTTAGTAGACATATTATCTCCTTTGTGTCTCAAAAAAAAAATTGTTGTCCTCCCTGCAGCCTTAGACCGGCTTACTCAAGCATATAGGGATTTTTAGCTACATAATATTCCCTCTTTCAGAGAGGCTTATCTTATGGCTAAACTAAATTTCGACACCTTTCTTCAAGAACAGGCACACAATCAATTAGCTCATCAACGTAACTGATATTTTCGGTGGGGTAATAAACCAGGTCATCTTTTGGCGTCCTTTATGAAGCCATTCAAAGCGGCTACTAGAGTCTCTAATATTACACTATCAGATAGCTCTATTACCCATGACCCAACTTAATCTGTGTGGTTTTTAGAGATTTTTATGCAGATCTTTATGGTCCATCCCTAGACTCGCAGGAGGATGGGTACAAAATTTTACATAAGGCTCATCCGCCAAAACTTCCGCTTCCCAAAGGGACACTTCAAATCAACCGATTTCTCCTGGAGAGGTGATCAGTCATCAAGTCTTTAAAGTTGCTTAAAGCACCTGATCCGGATGGATTTTTGGGGAATTTTATAACATGCTACAACCTTTACTCACTCCCCACCTAACTTCTCTTTTCAATCATATTATTGATTTAGGTTCTATGCCTGACAAACTCAACAAAGCTTGTTTATCTTTGTTGCTAAAGCCAGGCAAGGACCCGCTTCTCCCTGCCTCGTACTGTCTGATCTCCCTCCTACACGTTGATTTTAAATTGCTTACTAAAATCATGGCTAATAGACTTCAGTATATTCTTCCTCCATCTCAAACGGGTTTTGTTCATGGTCACACTATCACTTATAATATTAGGACGGCATTGGCTGCCATTATACATAGTTACCAGACCAAAGCCAAGCAGCATATATTAGTCAGCCTTGATGCTGATAAAGCTTTTGATCGAGTGTCCTGGTCTCACCTCATTCGAACACTTATGTATAGATTGTTTGGCTTTACTTTCTTTAACTTTGTGAGGACAATTTATACCAATCCCCATTCTTCATTATGGCTTAATGGCATTCAGTCACCTTCTTTTTCCATCTTCGGGGGTACGAGGCAGGGATGTCCCCTGTCACCTTTGTTATTAAATATTGACCTAGACCCTTTACTAAGATACCTGGCGATCGGCCACCATACGCTTAAAACATTGGCAATTGCTGATGATCTTACTCATGATAGCCAATCCTAAGGAATCCATTCCTTCTATAATGTATGCCTTTAATGAGTTTGGAGCAGTTTCAGGATTTCACAAATTATGCTAAATGTTACGCTTTTGCGATCTTCAAAGCTGTTCAGAAACGGTGGTCAGTCGCTTTCCCCTTTCAATGGAGGAGAGATTCCTTGCGATATCTTGGGGTATATTTACCCTCTAATCCTTATGACATTTATAAACTAAAAGTTCGACCCCTTATTTCTGCGGTTATACAGGAAATACAATCCTGGAAATCTCTTAAATTATCCTTTGCAGTCAAGGCCCATCTGATTAAAATGATCTTTTTCCCTTACAGATGCTACCAGTTCTACTCTCTAAAACTGATGACAGGCTTTTAACAAAAGTCTTCCTTCAATTTATTTGGGGCTCAAATTGGGGCTCCAGAATTAGTAATTTTAAGTTGCAACAAACTAAATCCCATTAATGGCCTTAATCTCCCTAATCTACGCCTATATAGTATAGCGGCTGTTTTCCGCCTCTCCCTGGACTGGATCTATCCCTTCACCCACTTTAATAATACTCCAATAGATGAGGCGATGTGTAGACCTTTTAGTCTTCCTGCTATGCTGTACTGCGGGATATACTGGACGACGTTAGAGTGCACCCTTTAAACTTAATCTGCATTAAAGCACATGTGGGGAATTATTCTTTCAGTCATATATACAAGTCAATAAAACCTTCCATACAGTGGTCAGACTCTTCACCGGGGAGGTGGGTATCTCAACTAACCGACTGTCAGGTAAAAAACCTCTTGAAAGGTACATTACGTATTAACTCTATGTTACCATATGATAGTTACACAACCATGACTCTCATGATATTGCATAGACCATATATCTCCCCAGAGATTAAATCTAAAATGTCCCCCTCAGGTTATTTTCCCTGCCCTAAATGTTTACATTCTCCAGCTGATATTTTTCATTGTCTCTGGGACTGTCCAAAAATACCAGAGGTCTAGGATACACTCTTGCAACATTTCACTAATACCTTTGGTGTATCCATTTCCTTTTCTCCAGAGTGGACCATATTCCACATTCTCCCACAAGATCAGTTGGTGAGGCTTTCTGTTCAGCAGTGCCACATTCTGTTTGGGCGGCAGCCACCCGTAAAAGTATTCTACATTTATGGGCACAGAGTAGTACTCCCTCTTTGAGCTCAATTAATACGAAAGTAGCCTATCTCTTCAAGATGGACTGGATAGAGTCCATAATGAATAAAGAAAATACACTTAACGGTTTTTCTTTAAGTGGTCTTCTTTTATTAATACCCAGACATTATTTGCATGCCAGGCGATTCATGGTTGCTTCCAATTTACAGACTAGTACATGAGAGAGCAAATGGGTGACAGAACTCCTGTTAGGCTTGATTGATGTGATTTTATGAAGATGTAGGTGTGTGCCTGGAGGTGGGGTGGGGTGTGGTGGGGGGTTGGCTTAGGGGAAGTTGGTTACAGTTATAATACACTGTCTAATGTTTAAAAGTACTGTAAAATTCTATTTGTCGGATCTTTTCTGGTGCTTTTGAACAATTTTTGTACTTTCTGTTTATTGTTCAATAGACGGTTTAAAAAAAACGATTCCCATGGGTGTCAGCTGTACACGGGTGTCAGCAGGCCGTATCAGCCTCGACTGGTTTTGCGACCTATCGGGCCAGATTGTGCCAGTGATATCTAACTTGTTACGATGGGGTCCCGATGGTTACCATGGTACTTTGAGGTCATGTGATGACCCTAGGGTACAGTGGCCTGTAAGATCCAGAAATAAGCCGGCTTTAACAGGCACAGTCAGTGAGTCACTGACAGTCTCATGCACTATGAGACAAGTGATAAAAATAAAAATTATACATGTTTCACAGTGAGACTAAGTAAAAAAGTGAAAATAAAATAAGTAAAAAAGTTTTAAAAAAAGCGCACAAATCACTAAAATCCGTTTTGTTACTGAAAATACAGCGTTTGTGATAAAACAAAAATAAACAAAAAAGTACACACATCGTCGCATCCGTAACGACCCACTTTATAAAATTGGTATGTTATTTTCTCCGTTTGGGGAACTCCGTAAAAACAAATAATTAAAAAAAAACACAGCAAAAATGTAACTTTTTCATCATACTGACTCACAAAAAGTGTGTAAAAAGCAATCAAAAAGTCATTTTTTAAAAATGGTATAAATGAAAACATCAAACAGTTGCAAAAAATAAGCCCTAATATCTGTCAGAATATGATGATGCAAAAACAAATTCCTTTTTGTAAAATAGTTTTTAGTATCTAAAAAGAACATACCATAAAAAAATATAAATTTGGTATCGTTGTAATCATACTGACTCGACGAACAAATCGTTCGTTCATTCTGTGTTTGAAAACTCTGAATAAAAAGCAATCACAAAATATTATGTGCCCCAAAATGGTACCAAAGAAATTTGCAAAAAATAAGTACTCATATAGCTCTGTTCGCAAAAAATAAAAAGTTACAGCTCTCAGAATATGGCGACAAAAAAACTACTTTTTATTTAAAAAAAACATTTTTACTGTGTGATAGATATTAGCAAAAGCTAAAAAAAAAAAAAACAACTATCTAAATCTGGTATTGCTGTAATCGCACTGATCTGAAGAATAAATCCACCGTCCAATTATACCGCTCAGTGGACAGTGCAAAAGTATAAACAAGAAATGTTCTTGTACTGCTATTTTTTCATTCTACCTCCCAAAATTTGGAATAAGGCTCGGCTCACATTTATCCTGTGCTTTCTGCTCAGATCTTAAATCAGGTTTTCTGTGTAAATACCCCACAACCGTGATTCAAACCCCTGGACGGAACCACTCATTTATGAAGCAGATGTAGTCACTCTGGACTGGTCTGTGTTCTGGTGGTGTCCCATCATTTTAGGCATCTTTTTAGCGCACAAGAGTGGACAATCACAGATCTTTGCACACCTGAAAAGATGGATACCATTGGAGCAGACGTCAAATGGAGTATGAAGTGTCTCCATCTGCTTTATAGAAGGGTAGGGTTCCATTGGGGGTTTTGTCTGAATCACATTTATGTGGGATTGATATGGAAACCCAGACGTAAGTGCTCAGAGCAGAACACAAGAATGTGATCCCAGCCTTATACTGGAAGCAATCAAAAAATGTTATGTACCCCAAGATGTTACCAATAAAACCCCTATTTTATCCCACACAAAACCAGCCCCCACTCAGGTCTGTCATCTGTCACTGGAACTATAGGGGATTCCCATGTTACTAGTAGAAGAAAAACTCTGGAAGAGCGACATGACTCCCACCCCCATAAATAAAATCCAGTGAGTGAATTCTGTGCTCCCAAATCCAAATCCCCCTCCTTATGAGCCCCACTGTGACTAAACAACAGTAAGCGGCCACAAGTTTGGCATTATTGTAATGAAGAGAGAGCACTTAATTTATAGGTGTGTATCGTCAGAAGCACAAGCTGGGCACAATGTATCGGGGCACTACATGGGGGCTCTACACTGTATGGGGACACAAAACAGTCACGGCAGCCATAGATTAATTCATTGAGAGGTGCACTTTCTACAATGGGGTTACTTTTGTTTTTTTCTGCTTTTCTGACACCTTTGAGGCTCCGCAAATATCACAGGCAAACTATTGTAGCAAAATCTGTGCTCCAAAAGCCAACTAGCGCTCCTTCCTTCTCAGCCCAGATGTGTGGCCTAACAGTAATTTCTTACAACATATGGGGCAGCACTGCTTTTGGGAGGAATTGTGCAATAAATTGTGGGGTCTAGTTTCACCTATTAACCCTTGTGTACCTGAAAAATTTGCAGCAAATACAAAAATTAAATTTTTACCACTAAAATGTCATATTTCCAAGTCTCAATGTTATAAAATTCTGTGAGGCACCTATGGGTTCAAAATACTCACTACACCCTTACCCTAGATGAATTACTTGAGGGATCTAGTTTCCAAAATGGGGTCACTTGTGGGAGTTTCTGCTGTTTTCCCATGTCAGCGGCTCTTCAAATGCGACATAGCATTCACACACTATCCCAGGCAAACAGCGTGCTTTTCTTTTCAAGTCCTGCCATGTGCCCAAGCAGAAGTTTTTGACCACATATGGGGTATAGGCGCATTCGAGACAAATTTTACAACAAACTATGGGGTCCAATTTCTCCTATTATGCATTGTGAAAATTACAAATTTGAGGTGAAAACATTTTCATGAAAAAAATAAACATTTTCAATATGATAACCTAATGCTATCAACTTCTGTGTAGTACCTGTGGATACAAAATGCTCAAAACACCCATTGATAATATCCTCCTTGAGGGATGTAGTTTCCAAAATGGGGTAACTTGTGGGGTTTTTTCACTGTTTAGGCACATCAGGGGCTCTCCAAACAGAACATGACGCCCACAGACTATTCAAAGTCTGCATTCTAAAACGTCCTTCCTTTCCGAGCCCTGCCGTACACATAAGCAGTAGTTTTCCTCCACATATGGGGTATCGGCGTACTCAGAAGTTGCTCAACAAATGTTTGGGTCAATTTTCTCCTGTTACCCTTGTGAAAATAACAAAGTTGGAGCTAAAGTAAAATTTTTGTGAAAAAAGTTTAAATGTTTATTTTTTTCCTTCCACATTGCTTTAGCTCCTGCAAAGCAACTGAAGGGTGCTGTTTTTAGAATGGTGTCACTTTTGGGTATTTGCTGTCATATAAGCCCCCAAAATCACTTCAAATGTGATGTGGTCCCTAAAAAATGGTTTTATAAATTTTGTTGGAAAAATGAGAAATCGCTGGTCAACTTTTAAACCTTCTAACTTCCTAACAAAAGCAAATCATGTATCCCAAATTAAGTTGATATAAAGTAGACATGTGGGAAATGTTATTTATTAACTATTTTGTGTTGATTTAAGGGCACGAAAATTAAAATTTTTAAAATTGCAACATTTTCAAAATTTGACAAATTTCATTTTTTTTCATAAATAAACGCAAGTTATATTGAAGAAATGTTACCAGTACCACTACCATAAAGTACAATATGTCACGAAAAAAACCAATTTCAGAATCAGTGGGATCCGTTTAAGTGTTCCAGAGTTATTACCTCATAAAGTGACACTGGTTAGAATTGTAAAATTTGGCTTGGTCATGAACGTGAAAATTGGCTTGGTCGCTAAGGGGTTAAATTAATACTAGACTTGCCAATTCTCTCAAAATGCACATGAAAGTTCTAATAAGGCCACGTTCAGTATTTGGTCAGTATTTTCCAGCTGTATTTGTAAACCAATACCATATTTTGAGTAGATTCACATTATGAATCCTAAAAGTGGGTGGCAAAGCAAGGGGAAATGTTGCAGGATTGACAACGGCCACAAGTTAATAAGGACCAATGAACCTGGGTCCCAGTTTCCAGAAAGAAAGCTTTAGGTTAATGTTCTTCGAGGACAACCACACCAAATCACCAACACACAGGTTCGGACCCACCGTCTCCAATCTGCCATGCTCTTATATTTAGACCCCCATCTTCTTCAAATTATTAAAAATCTCTTGCCACACAGATGTAATAGAAGATGAAAACCGTTCCTCTTAACCCTTTCACGACATGCGCAGTAATAGTATGGCGCATGTCGTGTCTCCCCCTTTGATGTGGGCTCTGGCGGTGAGCCCACATCAAAGTCGCGACATGTCAGCTGTTTTGTACAGCTGACATTTGCACGAAATAGCGGCGGGTGAAATCGCTATTCACCCACCGCTATTAACCTGTTAAATGCCGCTGTCAAACGCAGACAGCGGCATTTAACCGGCGCTTCCGGCCCGGGCGGCCGGAAATAATGTCATCGCCGACCCCTGTCACATGATCGGGGGTCAGCGATGCATCAGGAAGGTAACCATAGAGGTCCTTGAGACCTCTATGGTTACTGATGCAGGCCTGCTGTGAGCACCCCCTGTGGTCGGCGCTCACAGCACACCTGCATTTCTGCTACATAGCAGCGATCTGATGATCGCTGCTATGTAGCAGAGCCGATCAGGCTATGCCAGCTTCTAGCCTCCCATGGAGGCTATTGAAGCATGGCACAAGTAAAAAAAAAATATTTTTAAAAATATGAAAAAAATAAAAAAAATATAAAAGTTTAAATCACCCCCCTTTCGCCCCATCCTAAATAAAACAATTAAAAAAAAACAAACCTACACGTATTTGGTATTGCCGCGTTCAGAATTGCCCGATCTATCAATAAAAGAAAAGCATTAACCTGGTCGCTAAACAGCGTAGCGAGAAAAAAATCCGAAATGCCAGAATTACGTTTTTTTGGTCGCTGCGACATTGCATTAAAATGCAATAACGGGCAATCAAAAGAACCTATCTGCACCGAAATGGTATCATTAAAAACGTCAGCTCGGCACGCAAAAAATAAGCCTTCACCTGACCACAGATCACGAAAAGTGGAGACGCTTCGGGTATCGGAAAATGGCACTTTTTTTTTTTTTAAAGCAAAGTTTGGAATTTTTTTTCACCACTTAGATAAAAAATAACCTAGACAAGTTAGATGTCTATGAACTTGTAATGACCTAGAGAATAACAATGGCAGGTTAGTTTTAGCATTCAATGAACCTAGCAAAAAGCCAAACAAAAAACAAGTGTGGGATTGCACTTTTTTTGCAATTTCACCGCACTTGGAATTTTTTTCCCGTTTTCTAGCAAAAGACATGGTAAAACCAATGGTGTCGTTCAAAAGTACAACTCGTCCTGCAAAAAATAAGCCCTCACATGGCCATATTGATGGAAAAATAAAAAAAGTTATGGCTCTTGGAAGGAGGGAAGTGAAAAATGAAAACGCAAAAACGAAAAAGGGCCGCGACTTGAACCAAATCACCAACACACAGGTTCGGACCCACCATCTCCAATCTGCCATGCTCTTATATTTAGACCCCCATCTTCTTCAAATTATTAAAAATCTCTTGCCACACAGATGTAATAGAAGATGAAAACCGTTCCTCTTAAGGTATTCCTGAGGAACAATTCCTATTAAACCAGCTGAATTGAGGATGAAGCACCGAAGTCTTACCAGTAGACTCATGACAACGGTTATTCACCGCAAATTCAGCTACAGGTAAGTAAGTAACCCAATCCTCACACACAAAACACCTAAGATAAGTCTGAAGATTCTGGTCAACACATTTAGTTTGCCCATTAGACAGTAGATGAAAGGTTGGAGAAAATGACAGATGGATCTCCAAACGAGCCCAAAACGCTCAGCAAAATTTGGAATTAAATTGCACCTCCTGTTGAAAAACAATATCGGTAGGAAACCAAGGTACTTTTACGATTTCTTTTATGAAATTTTACATCAATGTCTTGATATTGGGTAAAACAGAAAGCACAATAAAATGAGACATCTTGCTGAATTTGTTTACCACCACCAAAATAACAGTATTACATGCAGATACGGATAGATCCGTGATGAAATCTAATGATAAATGAGTCCAAGGTCTACTGGGAATTGCCAATGCATGGAGAGACCAGACAGATGAGTATGAGGGGTCTTAGTATGCGAACAAACACTACAGGCAGCTATATACTCCCAAACATCCTGTTGAACCCCAGACCACCAAAAACACTGAGTAAGGCGATTTCTGGTGGCTTTACTACCAGGATGTTCAGCCAAGACTGAATCACATGCTGTTTACTTAGAACTCTAAGATGGGAGATTGACAGGTATGAACAATTTACCTAATGGACAGACAGCAGGGGCATTCCCCTGAGCCTCCACCACCTTCCTCTGAAGATCAGAACCTATAGAAGCAATAACAACTCCTTTTTGTAATATAGGAACCAGTTCACTATTATCTCCACCCCCAAGAAAACGAGATAAGACATCCGCCTTAATACTTATTCCCCGGCCTAAACGTCATAGAGAAGTTGAATTTGGTGAAAAATAACAACCATTTTGCCTGTCTAGACATCAGATGCTTAGCAGATTCTAAATATAACAGATTTTTATGATCAGAGATTACCATGACCAGAGGAACTGCCACATCCAGAAACGCTCGCCCCTTCTCAAAAACCCATTTAAGTCACAAGAGTTCCCTATTACAAATGTCATAGTTTTTCTCAGTGAATGACAGTTTCTTAGAAAAATATACTATGACAACATTTACTAGGAGAAGCACTCTGCAACAAAGCCCCCACCCAAACTTCAGACTCGTCAATTCCTAAAATAAATTGCTGCATGACTTCAGGCTGTATAAGAATTGGTGCAGACTACACCATTTGGACCAGTATGTCCCTTTCCTGGTCATATCCATAAGTTGTTTGGCCACTATCGCAATTTTTTTTGATGAACTTAGGGTAGTAGTTGGCAATACTCAAAAACCTTTGTAACATCTTTAAGTCCTCAGGACGATCCCAACCCAGTACCTCTTGGACTTTCGCCAGATCCATACGAAATTCAGTGGCCGCTAAAAAATAACCCAGAAATGAATTGAACTGCGAACATACATTCCTCTAGTTTGACAAATAATTTGTCTCTGAGTATCTGTAAGACCTGCCTGACATGTATCTGATGTGACTCAATGTCAGGTAAATAAATAAATCAATATGTCATCAAGATAGATCACAACAAATCCACCTGCCAAGTGACTAAAAATGTCACTAGCAAAGTGTTGAAAGAAGACGGGAGCATTAGATAACCCAAATGGCATCACAAGGTTTTCATAGTGACCCTCAGAGGTACTGAAGGCTGTATTTCACTCATCCCCCTGCTTAATGTGAATGAGATTATATATTAGAAAACCATTTGGTCCCTACGATCTGATTAAAGAGGCTCAGGATGAGAGGGAGAGGATATGGATCCCGGACCGTGATCTGATTTTGTTCACAAAAATGGAGGTAAGGGAGTAGCCCTCTTTTTTTTTTACAAAGAAAAGCCCAGCTGCAACAAGAGATGAAGATGGCCTGATATGGCCCTTTCTCAGACTTTCAGTGATACAGTCCTTCATGGCCTGCCTCTTTGGAACAGAGATATAATATACTATGCTTTTTTGAATCTTGGCTCCAGGAATATGATTAACGTTCTTGACCCAGCTGTTCTGAAAACACATCCCTGAAGTCAGACAGGTATTTAGATAGAGATAGGGTACCCAGACACTGGCTAGCAATGCCCAAGTAATGTCCTTATACAAAAAAACCCTGTTTGGGAGAGAACAGACAAATCGCGGCGCCCTAAGTGCGTAAACACAATATTATAGTCTTTAAAGGGTGCACAATTTTATGCACTCACCTGATAAAAGACTAAAATGGCTTTAGATCGTGTATCCTCCAAATTCCCTCTGAGATATTTTTCAATATACAGGGCTTGCAGCTTGCCTCGGGTGGATCCAAGTGAGAGAGCCAGAGTAAGGCTCACACAGGATGAGTAGTTCAAGAAAAGCACATCCAGCCCATGAATGGCAGCGCTTCCCAGGACTCACATTCAAAGATGATATTTCATATTTTTTTATTTCATAACTTAAAATAGAAGAGATACAACGCGTTTTGGATACAGTATATATCCTTCTTCAGGTATCATAAAAACACAGTACAAATCTTACTAGTATAAAATTCAATTACACTTATATATAGTATCACACCTTTTATCCCAGTCTCAGAAACTTGATTTGGGGTGTGGACCAAATTCAGGAAAACACCCACTGATTGATACAGCCTTGTTAACATTGATGCAAGAAAGAGAGAAAAAAGAAAAATAAAATAAAATAAATAAATAAAAAAAAATATCAAAGGGAAAAAAAAAAACACAAGAAGAAAATAAAAAAATAAAAATCACAAGAAAAAAAAAAAAAAAAATCCTTTAAACTCTCTCTATGATATCATTCAATCCATTTGGAAATAATGTTCCCAAACGATATATCCAAAACGTTTCTTTCCTGTTTAAAAGAGCATTCCTGTTTGCAACTCCAGAGGGTATCTGCTCCACTGGAGTTACTTTTATGTTAAAATTTTTATTATGTTTAAGTAGTAGATGCCTTGAGAGACTATGTTTTAAAAAGCCATTTTTTGCTCTATTTCTGTGGCCATTAATGCGGGACCGCAGTGTCTGTACAGTGCGTCCCACATACTGCAAACCACAACTGCATGTGATGACATATATAACATGATCACTACTACAGGTGAGTCTTTGTGAGATTTCAAAGACATCACCAGTATTATTGCATTTAATAGTTTTAGCCCCATGATCTAGGATCCCACAGGTACAACATTTTTTGGAGTTACATTTAAAAACTCCGGTGCCTTTAAGAACTCCACATAAAGTTTGATCCTTATTTTTATAAATGTTTTTTCTTTTTGGATCCAACTGTTTTTTTAAATTTACTGGGGGCCACCAAATTTTTCAAAGTTTTCCCCCTTCTATATGTAATCCCTGGTTTATCAGGGAGATGTTTTCCCAAGACAGGGTCACGCTTCAAGATGTACCAATATTTAGAAAGCACAGTTCTTATGATTTTATTGCCCCTATTGAATGTTGTCACAAAATTCAATTTCCAGCGATCATCACTTTTTTCCTTACCAGTGGTCAAAGTGTCCCCCTTCCTGGCTTTTCCTTTTAAACATTCCTCCTGTGTTTTTATTTTGTTGTCCCTATATGCACCATTTATCAAATTTTTCGGGTATTTTTTTTCTTTAAATTTTCTTTTTAAAATTTTAGACTGAGCTACATAATCAGATTCTCTCGTACAATTCTTTCTGATGCGATAAAATTGGCTGTGGGGTATATTAACCTTCCACTTCTTGTAATGTGCACTATTGAAATCTAAAAAGCCATTTGAATCCACTTTTTTGAAGTGGGATTTCGTGATGATTTTTTTACCACTATGGCTGATCTCTAAATCAAGAAATACCATTTTTTCTTTATTAATTTGTGATGTAAAGGTAATCCCCCAGGTGTTATTATTGAGCTCCTTTATGAATTGTGCCGCTTCCTCCTCTGTCCCCTTCCATATGATAATCAGATCATCTATGAAGCGCTTGTAAAGCCTTATTTTGTCATAGAAAACAGGCTTAGAAAGTGACGATGAGGACTCGAATCGCCCCATGAATAAGTTTGCGAAACTTGGCGCGACCCGAGTCCCCATCGCGGTGCCGAGCAACTGTAAGTACAGTACGCCTTCAAAAATGAACACATTGTGTTCAAGAATGAATTTCAGACCCTTTAAGAGAAAATCTCTTTGTTCGGGGAGCATCTCTGTCTTTGCTAAATAAAAACCCACTGCATTTACCCCCATTTCGTGGTCTATGTTGGAATATAATGAATTGACATCCAATGAGATAAAGGAATAGTTATCTTCCCATTCAATATCCCTCAGCTCCTCGATTAATTGTGTGGAATCTCTCAAATATGAAGGAAGAGACTTTACTAGATCTTGTAGAAACAGGTCAATATAATGAGAAAGATGACAAGTTAAAGACCCTATTCCTGATATAATTGGTCTACCAGGTGGTTTTTCACAGTTCTTATGCACTTTTGGTAGATGATAAAATAACGCCATGGTTGGCGCAGGATTTGATAAAAACCTTTTTTCTGTTTTATTGAGAATGTTCCTCTCATAGGCTTCCTTAATCATATGGTGATAGTCCCGAACAAAGGATTGTGTAGGATCTTCTTTTAGAATTTTGTAATATCTCATATCAGACAATATGTTCAAAGCTTCCTCAATATAGTCAGATCTGTTTTGCACAACTACTCCCCCTCCTTTATCAGCTTGCCTTATTACTATATCTGTATTTTGTCTCAAATCCTCCAATGCCATTTTCTCTCTTTTAGAGATATTGTTCTCCTTTTTTATCTTGTTTTTTCCAGTTCCATGCTTTTGGATTTTATGTTTATTATTATTATTTTCCCATTTCCTAAATTCTTCAGATACTAATGAAAAAAAGGTATCTATATTTGGTCCTCGGTGTTGATGAGGATTAAATAGAGATTTTGGGTGTACCTCCTTATGGATATATTCTCTTTCTTTGTTTGTCTCTATTGGGATCAGTATTTTTGGGGGATCCCCAATGTCCCCATTTTTTTCGTTCAACAAGAAATGCCTTTTAAGAGTGAGTTTACGAGTGTACGCATTTAAATCGAGAAAAAGATCGAATGCATTCATATCTTGAGCAGGGCAGAAATTTAGTCCCCTACTTAAAATTTCCATTTCTGAGGAGGATAAAATATGGGACGATAAATTAAATATTTTAACCAGAGGCGGATTTAGTTGTTTATAAGTTTCAGGGTTCCTTGTTTTTTTACATATTCTCAGATTTCTATTAGATCCCTTTCCTCTTTTTCCTCTTGCTCTACTTTTCTTTTTTTGGATCTTGATATTACAGTTGGTGCGAAGTAATTTGTAATATGATTCTTTTGTATTGGACTGAAAATTTGAGCCGTTTGTGAAGAACTGATTAGTGGTGGTAAAATTATTTCGGAAACACTTGGACGTGTGGGACCTATCTCTAAAAAAGAGATGTTGGATACTACTGAAGATGGTGATGGAGTGGGCGCTTGTAATACTGTGGTGAATGTAGATGGGGATTCTGTATGATCATGGATAGTTAGTTCATTTATATCAAATTCAACATTGGAAATTTCTTATAGTCTTATGAGTTTGTTAGTGGAAAAGCGTTCTGAGTTAGCCAGTAAAGCCACAATGATTTGTGAAAAGAAATCACTTGAACTTGAAAAGTTTAAAAGTTTACATTTTTTTAATTTGGTGAATGATGACATTACCAGGAAACTCAAAGTATTTGAAAATGATCTAGTAGATGTAAAAATAAAAAAATTTCGTAGGGATACTGTTAAAACTAAACCAATGTCAAAGGAACCAATCAGGAATAAATACCTGATAGGTATCAATGAACCAACAAAGAAAAAACCTAGTAATTTAAGAACAGAAGTCCTGGTCTCACAGGAATTAGGTTTAAAACAAACAAGGACTATAATCAATTCAAATATAAAAAATATACATGACATTGAAACAACTATATCTCAAATTAAATTACCTCTAAATACGTCTACCCCCGAGAACATTCACACCATATTGAATAAAAATGCAAAAAAGAAAAAACCTCCACCCATTGAAAAAAACATTCCATTAGAGCCCAGGATCATTATAATGAAAAATGCTCCAACATTACCTCTCCCTAATCCTGGACTTCCCCCATTGGAAATTCCTACTGCTTCCCACAGGTTGGAAATTTCCAATGTTGAATTTGATATAAATGAACTAACTATCCATGATCATACAGAATCCCCATCTACATTCACCACAGTATTACAAGCGCCCACTCCATCACCATCTTCAGTAGTATCCAACATCTCTTTTTTAGAGATAGGTCCCACACGTCCAAGTGTTTCAGAAATAATTTTACCACCACTAATCAGTTCTTCACAAACAGCTCAAATTTTCAGTCCAATACAAAAGAATCATATTACAAATTACTTCGCACCAACTGTAATATCAAGATCCAAAAAAAGAAAAGTAGAGCAAGAGGAAAAAGAGGAAAGGGATCTAATAGAAATCTGAGAATATGTAAAAAAACAAGGAACCCTGAAACTTATAAACAACTAAATCCGCCTCTGGTTAAAATATTTAATTTATCGTCCCATATTTTATCCTCCTCAGAAATGGAAATTTTAAGTAGGGGACTAAATTTCTGCCCTGCTCAAGATATGAATGCATTCGATCTTTTTCTCGATTTAAATGCGTACACTCGTAAACTCACTCTTAAAAGGCATTTCTTGTTGAACGAAAAAAATGGGGACATTGGGGATCCCCCAAAAATACTGATCCCAATAGAGACAAACAAAGAAAGAGAATATATCCATAAGGAGGTACACCCAAAATCTCTATTTAATCCTCATCAACACCGAGGACCAAATATAGATACCTTTTTTTCATTAGTATCTGAAGAATTTAGGAAATGGGAAAATAATAATAATAAACATAAAATCCAAAAGCATGGAACTGGAAAAAACAAGATAAAAAAGGAGAACAATATCTCTAAAAGAGAGAAAATGGCATTGGAGGATTTGAAACAAAATACAGATATAGTAATAAGGCAAGCTGATAAAGGAGGGGGAGTAGTTGTGCAAAACAGATCTGACTATATTGAGGAAGCTTTGAACATATTGTCTGATATGAGATATTACAAAATTCTAAAAGAAGATCCTACACAATCCTTTGTTCGGGACTATCACCATATGATTAAGGAAGCCTATGAGAGGAACATTCTCAATAAAACAGAAAAAAGGTTTTTATCAAATCCTGCGCCAACCATGGCGTTATTTTATCATCTACCAAAAGTGCATAAGAACTGTGAAAAACCACCTGGTAGACCAATTATATCAGGAATAGGGTCTTTAACTTGTCATCTTTCTCATTATATTGACCTGTTTCTACAAGATCTAGTAAAGTCTCTTCCTTCATATTTGAGAGATTCCACACAATTAATTGAGGAGCTGAGGGATATTGAATGGGAAGATAACTATTCCTTTATCTCATTGGATGTCAATTCATTATATTCCAACATAGACCACGAAATGGGGGTAAATGCAGTGGGTTTTTATTTAGCAAAGACAGGGATGCTCCCCGAACAAAGAGATTTTCTGTTAAAGGGTCTGAAATTCATTCTTGAACACAATGTATTCATTTTTGAAGGCGTACTGTACTTACAGTTGCTCGGCACCGCGATGGGGACTCGGGTCGCGCCAAGTTTCGCAAACTTATTCATGGGGCGATTCGAGTCCTCATCGTCACTTTCTAAGCCTGTTTTCTATGACAAAATAAGGCTTTATAAGCGCTTCATAGATGATCTGATTATCATATGGAAGGGGACAGAGGAGGAAGCGGCACAATTCATAAAGGAGCTCAATAATAACACCTGGGGGATTACCTTTACATCACAAATTAATAAAGAAAAAATGGTATTTCTTGATTTAGAGATCAGCCATAGTGGTAAAAAAATCATCACGAAATCCCACTTCAAAAAAGTGGATTCAAATGGCTTTTTAGATTTCAATAGTGCACATTACAAGAAGTGGAAGGTTAATATACCCCACAGCCAATTTTATCGCATCAGAAAGAATTGTACGAGAGAATCTGATTATGTAGCTCAGTCTAAAATTTTAAAAAGAAAATTTAAAGAAAAAAAATACCCGAAAAATTTGATAAATGGTGCATATAGGGACAACAAAATAAAAACACAGGAGGAATGTTTAAAAGGAAAAGCCAGGAAGGGGGACACTTTGACCACTGGTAAGGAAAAAAGTGATGATCGCTGGAAATTGAATTTTGTGACAACATTCAATAGGGGCAATAAAATCATAAGAACTGTGCTTTCTAAATATTGGTACATCTTGAAGCGTGACCCTGTCTTGGGAAAACATCTCCCTGATAAACCAGGGATTACATATAGAAGGGGGAAAACTTTGAAAAATTTGGTGGCCCCCAGTAAATTTAAAAAAACAGTTGGATCCAAAAAGAAAAAACATTTATAAAAATAAGGATCAAACTTTATGTGGAGTTCTTCAAGGCACCGGAGTTTTTAAATGTAACTCCAAAAAATGTTGTACCTGTGGGATCCTAGATCATGGGGCTAAAACTATTAAATGCAATAATACTGGTGATGTCTTTGAAATCTCACAAAGACTCACCTGTAGTAGTGATCATGTTGTATATGTCATCACATGCAGTTGTGGTTTGCAGTATGTGGGACGCACTGTACAGACACTGCGGTCCCGCATTAATGGCCACAGAAATAGAGCAAAAAATGGCTTTTTAAAACATAGTCTCTCAAGGCATCTACTACTTAAACATAATAACAATTTTAACATAAAAGTAACTCCAGTGGAGCAGATACCCTCTGGAGTTGCAAACAGGAATGCTCTTTTAAACAGGAAAGAAACGTTTTGGATATATCGTTTGGGAACATTATTTCCAAATGGATTGAATGATATCATAGAGAGAGTTTAAAGGATTTTTTTTTTTTTTTTCTTGTGATTTTTTATTTTTTTATTTTCTTCTTGTTTTTTTTTTCCCTTTGATATTTTTTTTTATTTATTTATTTTATTTTATTTTTATTTTTTCTCTCTTTCTTGCATCAATGTTAACAAGGCTGTATCAATCAGTGGGTGTTTTCCTGAATTTGGTCCACACCCCAAATCAAGTTTCTGAGACTGGGATAAAAGGTGTGATACTATATATAAGTGTAATTGAATTTTATACTAGTAGGATTTGTACTGTGTTTTTATGATACCTGAAGAAGGATATATACTGTATCCGAAACGCGTTGTATCTCTTCTATTTTAAGTTATGAAATAAAAAAATATGAAATATCATCTTTGAATGTGAGTCCTGGGAAGCGCTGCCATTCATGGGCTGGATGTGCTTTTCTTGAACCAAGCAATGTCCTTGACACACTCCATTTCACCACCTTCCGAACCAAGTTTGCAGAGTCAATGGAGATTATAAGTATTGGTCTATCTAGATAGGTTATGTGATTTGAGACCCTGGAGCTGGACAAACTTAGCGTCAATTAAATTAAACCCTGCCTCACTGTCAAGAAAGGCTTAAATAACCACGTTATTTTTGCCCAGATGTATTTCTACCAAGAAAAAAAATATGACCTACCCACAGAAGAAATATGTACAATCGGGTTGCTAACTTCCCCGAAACCCGAGATCCTTAGTTTTCCAGGGCCTGTTTACGGTGTGTCATGGATGAACAAGCACCAACAAAATGACCTTTCCCACTACTGAAGAAACATGCTCCCTCTTTACTCCAAACTACAGTTGGACCAACAAAAACTAATCGCCCCATACAACTGCATGGCTTCCTCAGTTAACTCAGACCCAGATTCCTTTGATCCTCAGGTACCCAGCAAATTGAAGTGTCTATAAGTGTCTGCAAAAACAGCAGTCCATATGGATTGCCAGAGACATGGCCGCCTCAAGGGAAACTGGAGTCTCATACAAGACAAAGGAATATTTTACCCTCACAGAAAGACCCTGACTGAACTAGCTATGGAGCAGGTGGTCATTCCACTTAAATTCAGTGGACCAACTCCGAAACTCGAAGCAATACTCCTTCACTGACCAGCCTCTCGGATGAAGCAGATATAGAGTAGCCTCAGCCAGGGAGACGCAATCGGGGTCATCGTATATGTGACCTAATATCTGAAAAACTTCATCAACTATCCAAAGTGACATAGTCTACCCGGAGAGAAAAGGCCCAGGCTTGAGGGGGTCACACTACATGAGCAAGATTTTGATTCCCACCGGTTGATCCTTGGTTCTCAAAGAGTGGGCCCGCAATTTAAAGTAAAGCTTACAGGCCTCCCTGAAAACAACAAACTTGTCACGCCTCCCAGAGAACCTGTCAGGCAACACAACCTTGGACTCCACCAGGAGTTGCCTAGAAGCCAGAGACAAAATAGAAAAAATAGGCGCGCACTTACCCTGTTGCGGTGAATATCACTTTATTAGGACATATAAACAAACGGATAGCAGGGAGGGATAGGGTCAGCCACGGACAACGATCGTTTCGTGCTCTACGGCACTTCAACGGTTGCCTAGAAGCCAGAGATCCTAAACTACACGTGTTAGGGTGCTGTGAAACATCCAAGCAAAGATCTGCCACCTCCAGGCTGAGTTGCTGCAGTTGACCAGCCAGAGCAGTAAATTGATCTATAATGGATCAAAAAATGGCCAGCGTTAATGTCACATGACTGTAGTTTGATATCCTGGGGTTAGGGGCCCCCTTCCCTATCACTAACGCAAGGGGTGCCCTAGCTATCCCTGCTCCCCAGATTACTTTTAATGGTGAAGATGCCGAGACCATGTGCCTTGCTGAGCTCCTGAATCAGCCCTTATCTGTCCCCTCCAACACCCAGGGAAGTGGGGAGTAGTTGGCAAAATAAGAATACACAAACCAGACTAAAAAAGGAAGACGTACAAGGATAAATGGAAATACCAATCATACAAATATGCGCTCACAAACAAGAGAGTGGAACACCGGGAAGTAAAACAAAGGAACAACCAAATAAAGAAGGATAAGGATATGCACACAAACAAATCACCAAGCAACAGTCTTTAGCACAATACTCCAAATGACTCCTCAATAAACACCTCCAACACCACACCAGGCAGTATGAAACTATCGCTGGCAATTCTCATTGCCGAAGGAGAGTATATATAGCAATGGGGAGTGGTCAACACTGAACAGCTGAGATCATCGCAGCTGGAAAGCTTCAGGGACTCTCAACTGAACAAATTTAATCCCTGCACTGCTAGCAGAGACCTGCAAAGTTTACTATAATTGTGAAGTGATTCTAATCAGTGCAGGGGTATGTGGAATTAACACCGCTGTCTTCTGGCCCCTCTCTGTTGCTGTAAACCTGTGACAGACACCCTCTGTAGATGTACTGAATCCATGGTCATGGTGATAGAATATGTGGGATAGGTGAGTGCAGGCAACCACTCTATTTCTATCTCTGCTGCTGCTTCCAACTCAAATGAATCTTCATCAGTGGCAGGCGCTGGTGTCACTCACAGAACTTCTATCAATGCCCCTTTAGACGATTCATGTGAGAGCGGTAATAGAACCTGTGGGCAGCGGTGATGTCACTCATACAACTATCATCGCCCCCTGGTGACGATTCATTTGAGGGCAGTAACAGAAGCTGTTAGGCAGCACTGCTTCTATCTCCGCCCCCTTTCACTTAGAAGAAGCAGCGGTGGAGATAGAAGCAGAGGGCTGGCATTGCTCATATCTCCCATAGGTTCTATCACCAAGACCATAAATCCAGTATATCTTCAGAGGGCAGGGAAGTAAAAAACTGTAGTAAGTATCTGCCCCGATGATGTCCTGCTCCAGTAGGGGTGATAAATGCTGCAGGGAAGGGAGTGCAGCCCCAGCCTCCTGTGATGTCCTGTTTGAGACTACTCAAAGGAAACATCAAAGGAAGTGAAGTAAGAAAAAACACATTCAGAGATTAGATAGTAAGAAGTGTAGGGAATTTTATGATAAAGCTAATTACAAAATTGGTTAGGGTGTAAAGATAGATAGTCAGAAACAACATTCTATGTACCGCTTTACGATATCCATGCAAAGTCCTGTAATATGTGAACATTTACTAACAGTAAATGTTAAAATGCAAGTGAAAAATAATATAACTAAAAAATAAAACCCTACTAATTAAATTAAGCCCAAATGATGGGAATATTACATTAAATAAACCTCTCAATTTTTAATTAGCATGGTGATTTCATAACTTACAAATACATGACTCAGTTAAGGAAATACATTGTACATATTGCGCATTATGTACTGGAAAGTCAACATGTATTGAGAGTCACTCATTATTGCAATCAGCGCACATGACAAATAGATCATATTGAAACAGTTTTTGATTCCAAACAGGTGGAAGTCAAGATCACAGGTCGGTCCTACAAAAAATTATAACTTAACAGGTGCCTGGATTCAGAAAAATAATCTGGCAGAAGATATACCACTTGCTGCAATATAACTGAAAACAGCAACTACATTCAGAAATGAAGAACTGTGGTCAGATAAACAGGGATAGAAATGATTCAGAAAAAGGTATGTAATGCTGGATATAATATTATGCATATACAATACTACTAATGTATGCATGATGTTAGTCATTGCTCAGTGTGAGGTTGTCAAAATACATGCAATGGATATTTTTATGATTACACACTTCGCACTTCTTATCAGATACAATCTACACCTCATTACAACCTGTTTTCAAGTTGAATTTTAACCAAAAAATTATTATTATAATCTGTGAATAAACAACCCCGTTCAAGTCAGTAAACTCTCCATGAGTGTAAGGCAGAGATTGTGACTTGGTTCTTTGGTATGGTAGCTTTGTTCTCATGATGTGCCTATTTACTAACATGTAAACTATCTACCTTCTCTTATACCACAGGTAGTCACCCTTGGAACAGCGACAATATCACATGCGTGTCTTTATTCTGCTCAGACGACAATCTGGAATGGTACTGCTATGTACTCATCGCAATGTGCTTCACCTGTATATTGGTTGGATTTTTGGGAAATATAATTGTTCTCATCAGTTATGCCTACTACAATAAAGCATGGAAAAGCAGCACAATTTTCTTGTTCAATCTTGCGCTCTGTGACTTTACATGGATTATTATCCTTCCGATCTCCATCTACTTCAGCATTAATAAATTAGTAATGTTCTCTTTTCCTGCGTTCTGCAAGTTTAAGAGGATTATTTTCAACATCAACATATATGGCAATATTTTCTTCTTAATGCTCATAAGTTTTGATAGATATCTTTATTCTGTGCATCCATTGACCTCACTAAGATGGTGGGACAAGAAGAAAGCCAAGCTGTGCACTACAGCAATATGGTTATTCATTTTTATTGAATTAACCCCGGACATCTATTACATACTACATACAAAGCATGCAATCGAGGCTGTCGCGTGTTTTGATTACTTAGAGGAACCAATGGATTTTGTGGTTCCCCTTACACTGTCGAGATTTGCAATTGGTTTCCTAATTCCTGGTGCCATTATATTTATATGTTATTTCTGTTCCCTGAGAGCTTTAAGGCACCTTAAAGGGCAATGTCACAATAGAAGAGCCAAGAAGCCTTTAATGCTGGTTTCAGCCACAATGCTTGTGTTTGTCATCTCATTTGTCCCATATCATATTGTGACGATGATTATACTTTTCTACAGATTTAACTGTTCAGTAGACTCTGCTAATATCAGTTTACTTTTCGCATCATATCAGATTTCTGAAATGCTTTGTTCTTTAAGTAGCTGTGCAGATCCAGTTATCTTCATTTTGGCAAATAACAATTTTAAGCAGATCAAATCCATGAAATGTTCTTCTACAAGATTTTTCTTTTGTTGTCCTTCAAACAAGGTTGGAACAATAAATCAACAATAAATAGGTTCTAAAAACTCCAAGCAGTTTTGTTTAATATACATATCCATATTAAAAATAAATCACAATAGCTTTCATGTTGTATGCATATTAGATGTAGTGCAACCAGGAATATTGCATCTAGCCAGCATCAGTTGGGTCTTTTTCCTTCCAATATATTTCCCACCTATAATTGCACATTTTCATTCTCTATACTTGCGGACCGACCATATATAAGAGCTATGCTGTGTGTTCGGAGCCAATTAAATTTCTTCTCTCTACTACCGCTCCTATTTAAAAATAAACTAAAGATAAAAACAAAATGGGCATATACCCTGTAGTAAGTAAATAAATAGCAATAGTCCATGTAAATAACATAGGGTACTATATTAAATGTGAACATGCTCCTACACATTATACCAACTTAAAGGGAACCCGTCACCCCGTTTTTTCAGATTGAGATAAAAATACTGTTAAATAGGGCCTGCGCTGTGCGTTACAATAGTGTATGTAGTGTACCCTGATTCCCCACCTATGCTGCGAAATACATTACCAAAGTCGCCGTTTTCGCCTGTCAATCAGGCTGGTAAGGTCAGGTGGGCGTGGTGACATCGCTGTTTCTTCCCCAGCTTTTCGTTGGTGGCGTAGTGGTGTGCGCATGTCCAAGTGCCGAATCCACTGCGCGCACGTGAAGAAACAGCGCGCGATCTGCGCTATTACCCTTGTCATCGGTGGGGACGGCCATCTTCCTGGGGCCGCGCATGCGCAGATGGAGTGCTCTGCTGCACGGGGCTTCAGGAAAATGGCCACGGGATGCCGCGTGTGCGCAGAAGAGATCGCGGCGGCCATTTTCCCAAAGCCGAGTTTTCCTCAGGAAAATGGCCGCCACTACCGATAACAACAGGATTCACCCGGCTCTGCTGCTTACCGGGCTGCTGCATCACCTCACCGGAGAAAGGGACCCCGCTTACTGTGCCTCCTCTGCCGCCACACCTCTGCCGCCGCACCTCTGCCGCTGCACCTCTGCCACCGCACCTCTGCCGCCACGGTAAGCCTGCATTGCGACTATTAGACGCACCCTCCATTTTCCCCCCTTTTTTGGGGGGGAAAAAGTGCGTCTTGTAGTCCGAAAAATACGGTAATCTGAACCGAATTTTGAAAAAAATTTGCTCAAATCTATTTGTAAATCCATTACATGCTCGTGAGAAAGGGTACTGCTGTAACCAGCAACATTTGAAAGTCAAAGAAGTGACTAGACCAGATGTGCAAACACTAGGATAAAACTTTTCCCTAAAAATCAAAGTTCCTAAAATTGGGCACAGGGGAAAAGTTAAAGCAGTGAACAAAAAAAAAAAAAAAGGTTCATATTTAAAACGACAAATTAAAAAAGTAAAATCTTTAAAACTTTTTATGGAACAGATCATCTTTTGAAGGAAGAAGCCCACAAACTTCCACAGTGTGGACTGTCAGTTTCATTCTTCACCTGTCATGATCAATAGCAGTGGTATAACTAGCCCTTATAATAGTTACACTGTTTGACCTCTCTATCCTTTACTATCGGGGGAAAAATCAAACTGTTCCCTTAGCTAAAGGAAAAATAATTGCTTGGGGTACAATTTTTCCTCTGATCTAGTCACATGTTTGAGTCAGATGTAAGGCATAGCTTGAAAGAACCCTAATAATAATGTTATGTATTACTCTTACATTTACATATTAGATGAAGTTCATCATGACCCAGGCATAAGCTGCCCTTATTTTACCCCAAGTTAATGAATAATTAGAATTTCAACTATTCAAGTTTATCAACCCAAACTTTGTGATATAAATGGCTATTCTTTTCTCAGTATTTTATCATAATGCTGTTAATATTAGTATATTTACCTATTAATCCTATAATATCTAGACTGAACATCTTTGAATCCTAGATTTTGCTGCTAACTCAATGACGCCAGATTTTTCATTGTCTTTATTTCTCATTTCCTTATCCATGGTTGTACTGTGAACACACATTTTTCTATTGACTTCCATAACAATGATTTTTTATTAATAACACTGTTTGATTTTAAAAGAGAATAATGGGGTAGCCGATATATTTGTTTGCACAGCTTTACTGCTGCTTTCATTTCCCACATTTCCTTATTACTAGAATATAGTCATACAGTTACAGTTAATACGCTTGAAAAACGACAAATGTCAATCCAGTTCAACCGAGGGAAGCGAAAGATAAGTAGCAGGGGTATAACCACAATGGACAATCCAGTCCACACCAAAAGAGTTAATCTTTCCCTCCTGAATCCAATTGTCCATCCACTTCACCCAACATTCAGAATAGAACATTTACATAAACATACCGTATTTTCCGCTTTGTAAGACGCACTTTTTCCCCAAAAAATTTGGGGGTAAAATGGGGGGTGCGTCTTACAATGCGGACATACCTTATCGGTGCTGCCGCTGCGGGTGTCCAATGCTTGCCGCCACACTATCCCCGATGCTGCCTTGTGCTGTTGCTGCTGCGCTGTGTCCCCTGTGCTGCTGCCGCCACGCTGTGTCCCCTGTGCTCCTGCCACCGCGCTGTGTCACAGGTGCTTGCTGCCGCTCTCTGTCCCGTGCTGCATGGGGGGGCTCTCCAGTTCCATCCATGCCTTCCTGTGCAGTGGAATCTTTCCAGGAAAATGGCCGCCGGGAGGTCTCGGGAGATGAGATCTCAGTGCTGAAATCTCATCTACCGAGATCTTGCTGCCGAGATCTTCATCTGCGCATGCGCCACCTCCCGGCGGCCATTTTCCCGGAAGGAATCCACCGAACAGGAAAGCATGGATGGAGCTGCAGAGCTCCCCCATGCAGCATGGAACAGAGAGCAGCGGCAGCACCCGACAGCATTAGACAGACCATGGCATCAAGCATCGGTGACACAGCACGGCAGCATCACCCGGTAAAAGAGCGCGGCAGCAAGCATCAGGGATACAGCGTGGCAGCAGCACCCAGTAAAAAAAAGTGTGGCAGCAAGCATCAGGGACACAGCATGGTGGCAGCACGGGACAGAGAGCAGCGGCAGCACCCGGCAGCATTAGACAGACCATGGCATCATGCATCGGTGACACAGCACGGCAGCATCACCCGGTAAAAGAGCGCGGCAGCAAGCATCAGGGATACAGCGTGGCAGCAGCACCCAGTAAAAAAAAGTGTGGCAGCAAGCATCAGGGACACAGCATGGTGGCAGCACGGGACAGAGAGCAGCGGCAGCACCCGGCAGCATTAGACAGACCATGGCATCATGCATTGGTGACACAGCACGGCAGCATCACCCGGTAAGAGCACGGCAGCAAGCATCAGGGATACAGCGTGGCAGCAGCACCCAGTAAAAAAAGTGTGGCAGCAAGCATCAGGGACACAGCTTGGTGGCAGCACCCGGCAGCAAGGGACAGAGTGCAATGGCAAGCTTCGGGGACACAGCATGGCGGCAGCACACGGCAGCATGGGACAGAGTGCGACGGCAACACCCACCTCCTGCAGCAGCAATGCTGAGACCCAGCTTCACCACAGCCACCACCCCGGTAAGCAATAAGATGCATGGATTATAAGAAGCACCACCATTTTATTAAAAATGTTTTTTTCCTATTTTTCTCCTCAAAATTTGGGGTGCATCTTATAATCCGGAGCGTCTTATAAAGCGAAAAATACGGTATATGGTATTTTCTTCTACAAAAAAAAAAGCATCCAAGCCTTTTTTTAAACTATCAACCATTCAGCTTTAACCAGCTCCTGAAGTAGAGTACTCCGCAGATTAATAGCTATTATGCTTAAGAAGTTCTGCCTGCTCTGGAGAATGAACCCTTTTTTCTACAGAAGGAAGGAGTGCCCCTTTATTTTTTGAGGGGGGTTACATTAAGACAGTTTTTGACCATACTTTTTGCATGGGCAATAAATGTACTGAACTTATGCATTCCAGGTGAAGCTGTACTAATGCTTTTTAAAATGGTAGCATTTCATCCCTGTCCTGTGAGTCCATGCCTTTTTTGTTATGGTTAATAATTTATACCTTGTTTTGATTATCATTTAAGCAATTTACATAGCAGAGTTTCCAGCACATTACAATAACAACAGAAGGTGGAGGGCACCAACCACAATACTTTAGAAAATAGAAGGGATCAACCCAGGGTATGTCAAAAATAACAAACAATTGGATAAAAAAAAAGTTTACAGCCCATTACGTAGTGCCTGTAATCCCAGCATTGTCAAAACTGGACCTTCTTCGGACTCGAGTGCAAGGATCTCTCTGGGAATCACTCAATAAAGCATCAGTGAGTAACCCATTGTGCTACGAATAATTCAGTCTTACCTAGAGGGCTCTGGGACAGGTGGTCCGAACAAGACACCCTGTTGAACCTTTACCGGTGTTTGAATTCTGTCTGTATCACTTACAGTCTATTATGTGTATCAATGTGTATTTAGATGTGTAACTGATGATTGAATGACGGTTGAATGAAAATTGAAATTGAAAAAGTGACAAGTAGCCAACATTGCCCAACGATACTGGTGAGGTGCCGCCGCAGTTCTACCTATATATTTCAGAAGTCGGAGGATTATTACATGTTGTTCTCATTTTTTATATGACTGTGCTGTCTGGAATGATATTGGTGAAAACTTTGACGATCCCTGAATGTAGGACTGAATCACTTTTAGTGACTAATAAGGGACTATGGTCTCTGATTGATAAGAAATCTCATTAGATGTGATTCCTCACATATGGTGAAGGAAAAATTGTCACTATAGTGAAGTGTAACTGTCTATAACAGAGGAATCCTTCACGGAAAGGTAGTATAAAATTTCCCTTGTAAATTAATAAGGGCACACTCTTGAAAGGGTCAATACATCAATACAAGGACCAGAGTGTGTGGCTGCATGTATTTCTATGCAGCTGAATGCTTCATCCGAGTGTCGGCGGCAGTGCTGGGTATTGATGTGTGAGTTTCTCGCATCACACCCGCAAGTGTGACCCCAGCCTTAGCCCGAACACAACAGGAAGAATTATAAAAGTGATTGTGAAGTGTTAATTAAGTAACTGACGTACTGTAAAATTGTGTAGATGGATCAGAATCTTTGTCACGCACTATGTCCCGGTAGTATTTCGCTGTGTTCCGGGACATAGTGCACCGGCGCATGCGCACTAATGCTTTTCGGCTTTGCCCGCAGTTGGGCAAAGCATACTGCGCGTGCGCAAGGCAAGATTGCTTTGCGCACGCGTGAGCTACAGAGGAAACAGACTCATATTCAAGATAATATTGCGGCCAGCGGGAAAGGAAGGGGTGCATGAAAGGAGAGAAAACACCGCCCATTGGACCGGACAGAGAGCCCGCAAAATTCAGGTGACAGAGTCCCTTTAACATTACTTGCGTTTGTGAAAAAACTGAAATTTGGTGAAAATTTTGAAAATTTCGCAATTTTCCAATTTTTAATTTTCATGCCCTTAAATCACAGAGATACAGTATGTCACACAAAATACTTAATAAGTAACATTTCCCACATGTCTAATTTACACCAGCACAATTTTGGAACCAAATTTTTTTTGTTACGGAGTTATAAGGGTTAAAAGTTGACCAGCAATTTCTCATTTTTACAACACTATTTTTTTTTAGGGACCACATCACACTTGAAGTCACTTTGAGGGGTCTATATGATAGAAAATACCCCAAAAATACACCATTCTAAAAACTGCTTCCCTCAAGGTGCTCAAAATCACATTCAAGAAGTTTATTAACCCTTCAGGTGTTTCATAGGCATTTTTGGAATGTTTTAAAAAAAATTAACATTTAACTTTTTTCCACAAAAAATGTACTGCAGATCCAATTTGTTTCAGTTTACCAAGAGTAACAGGAAAAATTGGATGCCAAAAGTTGTTGTACAATTTGTCCTGAGTACGCTGATACCCCATATGTGGGGGCAAACCACTGTTTGGGCGCATGGCAGAGCTCGGAAGGGAAGGAGTGACGTTAGACTTTTCAATGCAAAATTGACTGGAATTGAGATAGGATGCAATGTCGCATTTGGAGAGACCCTGATGTGCCTAAACAGTGGAAACCCCCCATAAGTGACACCATTTTGGAGTAGACCCCCTAAGAAACTCCTCTAGATGTTTTGTGAGAACTTTGAACCCCCAAGTGTTTCACTACAGTTTATAACGCAGAGCCATGAAAAAACTTTTTTTCAACAAAAATGATTTTTTTAGCCCCCATTTTGTATTTTCCCAAGGGTAACAGGAAAAATTGGACCCCAAAGGTTGTTGTACAATTTTTCCTAAGTACGCTGATACCCCATATGTGGGGGGAACCATCGTTTGGGCGCATTGCAGAGCTCAGAAGGGAAGGAGCACCGTTTGGAATGCAGACTTAGAAGGAATGGTCTGCGAGCGTCACGTTGCGTTTGCAGAGCCCCTGATGTACCTAAACAGTAGAAACCCCCGACAAGTGACCCCATATTGGAAACTATAGCCCCCAAGGAACTTATCTAGATGTATTGTGAGAACTTTGAACCCCCAAGTGTTTCACTACAGTTTATAACGCAGAGCCGTGAAAATAAAAAAAAAAATTTTTTCCTCAAAAATTATTTTTTACCCCCAGTTTTGTATTTTCCCAAGGGTAACAGGAGAAATTCGACCCCAAAAGTTGTCAATTTGTCCCAAGTACGCTGATGCCTCATATGTTGGGGTAAACCCCTGTTTGGGAGTACGGGAGAGCTCAAAAGGGAAGGAGCACTGTTTTACTTTTTCAACGCAGAATTGGCTGGAATTGAGATCGGATGCCATGTCGCATTTGGAGAGCAACTGATGTGCCTAAATAGTGGAAACCCCGAATTCTAACTCCAACACTAACCACACCCTTAACCCGAACACGTCCCTAACCGTAATCTCAACCCTAACCACACCCCTAACCCCAACACACCCCTAACCCTATACCGTTCCGCGTCTGGTAAAATTGGTAAAGCAGTTTTATTCTTCGTGTCAGTACGATTACAGCAATACCTCATTTATATTTTTTTTATGTTTTGGCGCTTTTATACAATAAAAACTATTTTATAGAAAAAATATTTATTTTTCATCACTTTATTCTGAGGGCTATAACTTTTAATTTTTCGCAGATGATGCTGTATCGTGGCTCATTATTTGTGGGACAAGATGACGTTTTCAGCGGTACCATGGTTATTTATATCTGTCTTTTTTATCGCGTGTTATTCCACTTTTTGTTTGGCGGTATGATGATAAAGCATTGTTTTATGCCTCATTTGTGTTTTTTTACGGTGTTCACTGAAGGGGTTAACTAGTGGGACAGTTTTATAGGTCAGGTCGTTACAGATGTGGCAATACTAAATATGTGTACTTGTACTGTTGTTTTTTTTATTTACATAAAGAAATGTATTTATTGGAACATTTTTTTTCTTTATTTAGGAATTTTTAATTTTTTTTTTTTTACACATGTTAATATTTTTTTTTTACTTTTTTACATTGTCCCAGGGTGGGACATCACTGTATAGTGTCAGATCACTGATCTGACACTTTGCAAAGCACTGTGTCAGATCAGCGATCTAACAGGCAGTGCAAGAGGCTTGCCGGCACCTGCTTTCATCCCCATCCTGGTAGGCATAGCCCCCATCCCCATATACATGGTCCCCTCATCCCCATTCTGGTATCAATGGCTCCCTCATCCCTATCCTGGTATGTATGGCTCCCTTATCTCCATCCTGGTATGGATGGCCCCCATCAAAAAAAACATAAACCATTCTACTTACCTGCCCTGCACTCCCTCGCAGCATCCTGTTCTGATGAAAGCAGCCGATTTCAGCTTGTAACGGTGGGCATGATTCTGGGCGTGTGGAACAGTGAATATTCATTTCTCTTTAATAGCAGGCAGAGTGTTAACCGCAGCCGCCGGTTTCCTGCAGCGGCTGTGCAATCATGTGTGCCCACTAGTGATGAGCGAGTGTAGTCATTGCTCGAGTTTTCCCGAGCACGCTCGGGTGCCCTCCGAGTATTTTTGACTGCTCGGAGATTTAGTTTTCATCGCGGCAGCTGAATGATTTATAGCTAATAGCCAGCTTGATTACATGTGGGGATTCCTTAGCAACCAGGCAACCCCCACATGTACTCAGCCTGGCTTGTAGCTGTAAATCATTCAGCTGCCGGGATGAAAACTAAATCTCCGAGCAGTCATAAATACTCGGAGGTCACCCGAGCGTGCTCGGGAAAACACGAGCAACGACTACACTCGCTCATCACTAGTGCCCACTACTAAAGGGAATGAATATTCACTGCTCTCCACTCCCACAAGTGATCACACAGATGTTGCAGAAAGCTGGCGGCTGAAAAACTGCGCCCACCTTTAAAGATCAATGGCAGTGGAGAGCAGTGAATATTAATTCCCTTTACTAGCAGGTACATGTGATTGCGCAGTCACTGCCTAACAATGTGCCTGCTATTAAAGAGAAATGAATATTCATTGCTCCCTACACCCGTATTCCCTTTCACCTCTTGGTGCCGGCTTCAGTTCATGGAGGTGGGATGGACTATGGGCATGAGGAGAAGTGAATATTAATTTCTCTTTAGCAGAGGACACAGGGGTTAGCCGCAGCAGCCGATTCCTGCCTCCTGTGACCCCTGCTCCGCCGCTGCCACTCTCCCACCTCCCCATCCACAGCCACAGCAGGTACATCCGGACTATTGGAGGAAAAAAATGCCAAAATATATGGTAATCCAACATTCCCCTTGCTTTTGTGGGTGTAATAAAAACTTGGGACTCGGCATCTGAGATTTCTGACACAAAGGCGTTCTCTGCCTCTGGAGTCCATATTTTAGGATTGGCCCCCTTGCAGGTCAGAGCAGAAATAGGAGCAGTCCAAGAGGACAAATGTGGAATAAACTGGCGGCAATAGTTCACAAATCTGAGAAACTGCTGGATGGCTATCAGACTGTCTGAACGGGGTCACCTTAAGATGGCAGAAACCTTATCGGAATCCATTTTCAAGCTGGTTTCGGAGATGATGTACCCAAGAAACAGAAGAGAGGTCTGCTCGAAGATGCACTTTTCATATTTGGTGTACAGATGGTTCTTCCTTAACCTCTGCAAGATGTGGCGATTATTACTTTGGTGTGAAGGCAGATAGAGAGAGAACACCGAGGTGTGTGGTATACTACCACACCCATGTAGAGAAGGTGCCGGAAGATGCCATTTACCAGTTCTTGAAAGACAGTGGGGGCATTACATAGTCCGAATGGCAGTACCTGATACACACAATGGCCATCTCGGGTATTAAAAGACCGTCTTCCATTCATCTCCGCATCGAATACGGATTAGGGTGTATGACCCGCTAAGTTCGAGCTTCATGAAAACTTGGTAACCCATAAGTCGATTGAACAACTCAGATGAGAGGCAGGGGGTACTTATTCTTGATAGTAATAAGGTTGAGACTTCGGTAATAGATACAGGGTCAAAGAGAACCTTCCTTTTCTTCACAAAAAAAAAATTGCTCTAGCTGAGGAGGAAGATTTCCAGATAAATCACCTGGCAAGGTTCTCTTCAATATAGTCAAACAAGGCCCGGGTCTCAGGCCAGCATCACACTTGGCGTAAGACAATACGGTCCGTATATTACGGCCGTAATACGCTGAAAAGTCCCCAAAAAAGTGGTCCGCAGCTCCTCCGTAGGCAGGGTGTGTCAGCGTATTTTGCGCATGGCATCCTCCGTATGTAATCCGTATGGCATCCGTACTGCGTGTTTTTCTCGCAGGCTTGCAAAACCAACACACGGCTATACAAGGGATCCATGTGTTAAAAAAAAAATTATATATATATACTGTCTATATATATATATATGTATATATATATATATATATATATATATGTCATTAGACACATATATGTATATATATTATTACTTCATACAGCGCTAGATAGCTTTAAAGCCGGTAATTCAATTACCGGCTTTTGCTATCTCCTTCCTAAACCCGACATGATTTGTGACATGGTTTACATACAGTAAACCATGTCATATCACCTTTTTTTTGCATATTCCACAGCCTGCGACAGGGGATAGATTTGGCCTCGTGGGGGAGAAACACCTGGTAGGAGATCAATAGGACAGTCATATGGCCTATGAGGTGGTAGAGTCTCAGCCTCCTTTTTATCAAAGATGTCAGCATACGTCCAATATGCAGTAGGCAGCCAGGTAAATTAGATGGAGAAGCTGGAGGTTGAGCTAATCCTCTCTCGTGGCACTTCTGGTTCCAGCGGAGAACTTCTGTGAATCTTCAATCCTAGACTGGTTCATGTTTTCGGAGCCATGGCAGACCTAGCAGCAGAGGGTGAGATAGTCCCGACAGCACACATAGATTAACCTTCTCCAAGTGCAGCACTCCTACTCGGAGTTCTACAGTCTCGGTCACGAATAGGATGGTTTCGGAAAGGGGTTTTTCATCCAGATTACATGTTCAGGCCTGCCACAATAGAAGCACCTTCCCTCAGACCGGCGGACCTGCTGACAATGCTTGGTCTTTTTCACCTAGTTTACCTGCATGGACTCAGGAGAGGGTGCCGGAGCTGAGGTTTGCTGTATGACCAGTCTTTAAAACGTAGGAGCCAGGTATACAGGTTCACCTCCTTGGAACTCTCCTGAAACCTGATGTCTATAAGTGTTGCTAGAGACACCAGGTCATCCAGTGAGGTGGGTATATCACGACCGGCCAGTTCGTCCTTGATTCGCTCAGACAGGCCCTCCCAGAAGGTGGTGACCAGAGCCTCATTATTCCAGATGAATCTAAAAGGAAAGATGCGGAAACGTACAGCGTATTGACTCACTTAATGTTTTCCCTAGTGTATTCAGAGGAGAGAAGATGCAGCTGAGGATGCTCCACTGGGTTTGTTGAAGACGTTATGGAAGGTCTCTGGAAAGGACTGATTGTTTGACACTAGAGGATTCCCTCTCTCTCATAGCCACGCTAAAGCTTCGCCAGGGAGGTGGGACATAATGAAGGTCACGTTGTCCCGATCTGAAACGTACTGATGAACCAAGAGTTCGAAATGTATTGAGCACTGATTAATGAACCCTCGACATACAGCAGGGTCACCGCCATAGTGAGAAGCAGACAGATGGGAGAAGTCAGATACACAGCGGGCAGACTGTTGGAGTACATCTGACGCTGTTGCATCTTGGGTAGATGCGGATGCAGCCGGACTTTTCAGAATGTCTACACGGGTGTTAACTGTCTGCAGTTAGACTAGGATCTTGTCCTGTTGGTTTTTCTGGTGGGAGACCTCCAGAATCTAACCTCGTATGTGTGGTGGCTGGTAAAACCGCAATCTGCTACCAGGACTTACCACGGGTAAATGGCCGCTGACCCACAAGAGACAGAAGGCAGGAATGGTAGATTTAGCAAGTACTGGCTGGCACAGCTGGTATAGTGACTGGCACGATGGACACACAGCCAGGCAGGTACTGACAGGCACAACTGGCATCCTGGCAGGCGGGTACGGCTGAGATACAGACGGACGGGTGGGCACAGGTGATAGACAGGCAGGCACAGCCGATAGACAGACAGGCAGGCATGGCTGATAGGCAGGTAGGCAGTCTGGCATTCAGGACAGGGATACTGGGATATGAACACTGGGACCTGAGAACTAGAACTGAGGACATTTTAGGACAGTGTGCGTGCAGCCCCTTTAAGAAGGAGGGTGCACGTGCACCCTAAGCACAGTTCCCGGGGATGTGTGCACTGTGCACATATCCCACACATCAACAGCAGGAGAGGAGGAGGTGTGGGACCGTAGCGGTGAGTGGAATGGCCGGGGAATGGAGGCAGAGTGCAGAGACGCTGGTGCTACACATAGTATTAGAGAAACTTGGAAAAGTATCCTTCAGTCTCTATTACTAAAGATCAATGGAAGGAAACAAATTCTCACTTCTAGCCTAAATGCATACAATACCAAGAAAACGCCTGGGAAATCTATTACAGAGGATATTTTTGGCCAGTTAGACTAGCTTGTATTTATCTCTCTACTAGAAATGTGGCTAAACAGATGGATCTCTTTATAACAAGGGGTGGAAGTGTGGGTAAAATCATAATCGATGGAAAGATGCTTTTCAATTCCTTTCCTCATAAGGAGGTTTTAGTATCTCTCCCAAACCAGCGTTGGCATTATTATTAGTGATGAGCGAATATACTCGTTTCTCGAGATTTCCCGAGCACGATCGGGTGTCCGACGAGTATTTTTTAGTGCTCGGAGATTTAGTTTTCTTTGCCGCAGCTGAATGATTTACATCTGTTAGCCAGCATAAGTACATATGGGGGTTGCCTAGCAACCAGGCAACCCCCTCATGCACTTATGTTGGCTAATAGCTGTAAATCATTCAGCTGAGGCGATGAACACTAAATCTCCGAGCACTAAAGAAATACTCGGAGGACACCCAAGTGTGCTTGGGAAATCTCGAGAAACGAGTATATTTGCTCCTCACTAATTATTATCTATAAATTGTACTGCATTTCCTCTAAACAATGTTACATTTATTCCTAATTACCAGATTGAGAGTACTGGCATGTGGTGAGAGAAAAATTCACGTTCACTGAATACCTTGATTAAAAATTTGAATGATAATTGCTGGTTTGAATTCACGGAGGCATTTGCTCCTAATGGTAAATACTTGTTCATTAGAATATGGAGATTGTGGTGAAGAAGTGAATTCAATTCATTATCTGAATGAAACTTCACCCCTGCAAACCTGTCTCCCTACGTTTGTAAAACAGATTTACTGCTTTACACCTCTGTGATCTCTGTATTACTTATGTACTCATATATGCTATGTTTTAAAAAAACTTCAATAAAAATTAATATTTAAAAAGTAGATGGTGTAAATGTATACCAGACAATCTACAAATATGTGAGGTTTATAAAACCACATTAACCATTGTGATAAATCTGGTCCATTTTAACAGCTTTATACCCAGGTGATTTTCTTTTTTTTCTTCAGAATTTTGTAAGAAAACCAATTGTTCTTTGGTCTCCAGTTTCCGAGACCCATAACATTTTCATTTTTCAGGATATGGGGCAATGTGAAGGCTTTTTTCACACTCTGGGGTGAGCTTTATCTGATACCATTTTGGAGTAGATACAATGCTTTATTCACCTCTCATTGCATTTTATTGCAATTTTGTGGCAACCCCAAAAAATTGAATTCTGGCGTTTTGATTTTTTTTTCCTTACCAAAAAATCATCAGATATTGATCAGACTTTTACGAACGCAGAGATAACAAATATGTGTATTTTTGTTTTTACTTTATTTTTAATGGGGCATTTGAACTTGTTTTTTAATTCTATTCATATTTTTCAAAACTTTTTGTTCAATTTTTACTGTATTTAATAGTCCACTTAGGGGACTTGAAGCTGCAATCATCTGAACGCTTCTGCTATACATAGCACTGCAACAGCACTGCTATATATAGTGAAAATGAAGATCTATGAATGCCAGCCACGGGCTGGCTTTCACAGGAGAATTGCAATAACAAGCACAGAAGTCATTACCAGAACCCGGCTGGTATGACAACTCATTGCAATCACACCACCGGCGCGCTGATGGCAGCAGGAAATGATTAAATCGGACTCATGTGTGGGGAAATATGTGGATTCGGCATGAGAGACCACATCAAAGTCAGGGACAATACATGTTGGTCAAAAGTCATGAAGGGACTGCCTAATCTAAGTTTGCACAGTCTAAGAATGAGATCATATTGATAAATCTGCCCTTGTGTGCTTTCACAAAAAAGAAACTGTACCAGCCACTAAAGCTAATGTGAAATATAAATTCCCATTGTCAGAGTGGTATAGCTCTTTGCAGTTTGTCTGCTGTAATTTGCGTCATTCTCTATACATATTTTATCCATAAGAGCTCGCTGACATAAGTGTATAACACAGCCGAGTGCTAGGCGATGTTTTATCGGATAGCACTCGGCATCATGTTAGAGGTTGGGGCAGTGCGCTGATGACTTGGCATGAAAAAACAATTGTAGCATACTTCGAGTACATTCGATAATCGGATTGCACTCACCCATTTAAGTCTGGGTGCGTGTAAAACATCGGACTGCGCTCGTATTTAATCCGAGTGCAGTCTGATGTACGTGTACAGAGACAATGGAGAACATGGAGAAATTCATTTCTCCGTACCTGTGATTCGATTTTGTCATGCGAGAGAATCTGAACACAGTAGATGACTGTTATGATCCAAAATGGCCTTCGGGCGTATTAAACGCAGTTTTCTATTCATCACCCTGCTTAATACGAACAAGATTATATGCCCTCCGAAGGTCAATCTTCGTAAACCAACTAGCCCTCTTAATCCTAGCAAACAAATCGGAAAGCAAAGGTAAAGGGTATTGAAACTTGACCGTGATCTTATTCAAGAGGCGATACTCAATACAGGGTCTCAAGGAGCCATCCTTCTTAGCAACAAAAAAAAATCCCGCTCCCAACGGTGAAGAAGATGGCCGAATATGCCCTTTCTCCAAAGACTCCATAACATAACTCTGCATGGCGGTATGTTCAGGCACACATAGGTGGAAAAGTCGACCCTTAGGAAACTTACAGCCTAGAATCAAGTCAATAGCACAATCACAGTCCCTGTGCGGTGGAAGGGAACTGGACTTGGGCTCATCGAATACATCCTGAAAATCAGACAAAAACTCTGGAATTTCAGAAGAGGAAGAAGAGGAGATTGACATCAAAGGAACATAATTATGAACCCCCTGACAACCCCAACTAGCCACAGACATAGACTTCCAATCCAACACAGGATTATGTACCTGCAACCACAGAAAACCCAGCACGATACCATCATGCAAATTATGCAAAACCAGAAATCGACAATCTTCCTGATGGGCTGGCTGTTGTGAATTCTGTGGCAGGGCTCCCTCCTGTGGTCACAAGTGGTACTTCGGCTGGTTCTCTCTGTGAGCTTCCGTTGGTGGAGGAAAGTGGTACTGCGGCTTCTGAGTTTCCTTCCTCAGGTGATGTGGTGAAGTCGTTAGGTGCTGTTCTATTTAACTCCACCTAGTGCTTTGATCCTGGCCTCCAGTCAATGTTCTAGTATTGGACCTGTTTCCTCCTGGATCGTTCCTGTGGCCTGCTGCTCTGCATAGCTAAGTTCCTCTTTGCTATTTGTTTGCTGTTTTTTTTCTGTCCAGCTTGTCAATTTGTTTTTTACTGCTTGCTGGAAGCTCTGGGACGCAGAGGGTGTACCTCCGTGCCGTTAGTTCGGTACAGAGGGTCTTTTTGCCCCCTTTGCATGGTTTTTGTAGGGTTTTGTGTTGACCGCAAAGTTACCTTTCCTATCCTCGCTCTGTTCAGAAAGTTGGGCTTCCCTTTGCTAAATCTATTTCATCTCTACGTTTGTCTTTTCATCTTAACTCACAGTCATTATATGTGGGGGCTGCCTTTTCCTTTGGGGTATTTCTCTGAGGCAAGGTAGGCTTATTTTCTATCTTCAGGCTAGCTAGTTTCTCAGGCCGTGCCGAGTTGCATAGGGAGCGTTAGGCGCAATCCACGGCTGCCTTTAGTGCGTGTGGAGAGGATTAGGGATTGCGGTCAACAGAGTTCCCACGTCTCAGAGCTCGTTCTTGTTTTTTGGGTTATTGCCAGGTCACTGTATGTGCGCTGACCTCTATGTCCATTGTGGTACTGAATTACCTTTCATAACAGCTGGCGCCATGCGCATGGTCACCTGTGTCCAAAACTGGGGCTTATTTTTAGCCAAAGGTGTAGCATTAATGCCCCTTAAAGGAATAGGGTTCTGCAAAGGCTGCAAGGAAAAACCACAATGTCTGGCAAACTCAAAGTCCATTAAGTTCAAGGCGGCGCCTGAATACACAATTGCCATGACAGAAAATGATGACAATGAGCAGATCAAGGACACAGATAACAGAAATTTAGGTTGTACAGTACTGATGGTAAATGAACTAGCGATCCTCTTTGTCCGCTTAGGGCAGACTGAAATGGCATGAGAAGCATCGCCACAATAATAACACAACCTATTCTGACGTCTGAATCCTTGTCGTTCCGTTCTAGACAGAATCCTATCACACTGCATTGGCTCAGGAATCTGCTCTGAGGACAACGCCACAGCGCGCACAGTTCTGTGCTCCCGCAAGCCCCGGTCAATCTGAATGGCCAGAGACATAGAATCACTCAGACCAAAAGGCGTGGGAAACCCCACCATAACATCTTTAACAGATTCAGAAAGACCCTTTCTGAAAATTGCCGCCAAAGCATCATCATTCCATTTAGTCAACACAGACCATTTTCTAAATTTCTGACAATACAATTCTGCCGCCTCTTGACCCTGAGACAGGGCCAACAAGGTCTTCTCCGCTTGATCCACAGAATTCGGTTCATCATATAATAATCCTAAAGCCTGAAAAAAGGAGTCTACATTAAGCAAAGCCGGATTCCCAGATTCTAGGGAAAATGCCCAATCCTGTGGATCGCCACACAGCAGGGAGGTGACGATTTTAACCTGCTGAATGGAATCACCGGAGGATCGAGGTCTCAGAGCAAAAAAAGAGTTTACAGTTGTTTTTAAAACTCAAAAATTTGGACCTGTCACCAAAAAACAAATCAGGAGTAGGAATCTTTGGTTCTAAAACAGGAGTCTTAACAATATAATCAGAAATACCCTGTACCCTAGCAGCAAGCTGGTCTACACGAGAAGCTAATTCCTGAACATCCGTGCTAGCACAAGACTCCTCAGCCACCCAGAGAAAAAGAGGGAAGAGAAGACAAAGCAGACTGCAGAAAAAAAATGGCTGAACACCTTTCTTCCCTTCTTCTGAGATGCATTTAACTCATTATTGGCCAGTTGTACTGTTATGATCCGGTGACCTTGGAGCCGCATGAAACTCTCTCTGGAGTAGGTGGTAACTGTACTGACCGCAAATCCTGAACTAACACCGCAACTAGAAGTAGCCGTGGGGTGTGCCTAACAAACCCTAGACACCTCGACACAGCCGGAGGACTAAATACCCCTATAGATGGAAATAGGAATTCTACCTTGCCTCAGAGCAGAACCCCAAAGGATAGGCAGCCCCCCACGAATATTGACTGTGAGTAGGAGAGGAAAGACACACGCAGGCAGAAAACAGGATTTAGCAAAAGAGGATACTCTAGCTAAATAGGAAAGGATAGGCCAGAATACTAAGCGGTCAGTATTAAAATCCTTCCAAAAATATCCACAGCAGATAATACAAAAAATTCCACCATCTAACTAAAGACGTGGAACGTATATCTGCAACTCCTGAGAATCCAACTAGACTGAGTAAATACTGACACAATCTAAGCTGGACAAGAAAAAACAAATGAATAGCACTGAATTATCAAGCACACAGCATGTGTGCCACAGAAACAAAACCAGACACTTATCTTTGCTGATTTGGCAGCAAGGCAGGAGGAACCAGACAGAGGTCCAACACCTCCCAACAACCATGGACAACTGGCAAGGACTAATGAATCCTGCACACCTAAATACCCCAGTCAGAACTGCAATCAGCAGATACACCTGACCTGGACTGCAACCCAGGGACAACTGCATTACCACCTACAACCACCGGAGGGAGCACAAAAGCAGAATTCACAACAGTAGTCCCCCTTGAGGAGGGGTCACCGAACCCTCACCAGAGCCCCCAGGCCAATCAGGACGAGCCAGATGAAAGGCACGAACCAAATCAGCAGCATAGACATCAGAGGCAAAAACCCAAGAATTATCCTCCTGGCCATAACCCTTCCATTTGACAAGGTACTGAAGCCTCCGCCTCGAAAAACGAGAATCCAAAATCTTCTCAACAACATACTCCAACTCCCCATCAACCAACACAGGGGCCTGAGGATCAACAGAGGGAACAACGGGCACCACATATTTCCGCAATAAAGATCTATGGAAGACATTATGGATAGCAAAAGAGGCCGGAAGCGCCAATCGAAAAGACACCGGATTAATAATCTCAGAAATCCTATAAGGACCAATAAACCGAGGCTTAAACTTAGGAGAAGAAACCTTCATAGGAACATGACGGGAAGACAACCAAACCAGATCCCCAACCCGAAGCCGGGAACCAACACACCGACGACGGTTAGCAAATCGTTGAGCCTCCTCCTGAGACAACACCAAATTGTCCACCACATGAGCCCAAATCTGCTGCAACCTGTCAACCACAGAATCCACACCAGGACAGTCAGAAGGCTCAACCTGCCCAGAAGAAAAACGAGGATGAAAACCAAAATTACAAAAGAAAGGCGAAACCAAAGTAGCCGAACTAGCCCGATTATTAAGGGCAAGAAGGCCACCCAATCATCCTGATCAGCAGACACAAAGATGTTATGATCCGGGGACCTTGGAGCTGCATGAGAACTTTCAATGGAGAAGGTGGCCACTATACTGACCGCAGAGGCGTAGCTAGAGCTTTTGCCGCCCGGGGCTGTTCCCGAGTTTGGCGCCCCCCCCCCCGGCTCAATACACACTAAGGTTACCAAAAACAGTTTTCCTGTTTTGTAGAACTTAAACTGGGCCTAATGGTGTCACCCCCACATGCCACACCTGTGACTTAATACCACCACACCATGACCAGGCCACATGGTGACCGAATAATACTACATACAAGGGACAAATACCACAACACCATTTCCAGACCACATATTACCACCACATAGTGACTGAATACTACAATACTGATCAGTAATAAAAAAAAAACCACAATACTATCACCATAAGTGCCAGTATTCACAGGAGATCTGTACTTAGTATGCAGTGTCTGTGTAGAGGTAATACAGAGATCACTGGTGACATTATACACAGGACCTCTATATAGTATACAGTGTATAGTGTCAGTGTATAGGTAACACTGACTCACCAGTGACGTCTCTAGGTGAAGTCCTTCATCTTTCATCCAGCACAGACCGCCATCATTCCTTCCAGCCAGGACTCGTTTCTGCAGGAAATAACACAGTTATCTCGAGCTCCGCTTGCAGAACACATTACTTAATTTTTCACAACTTCTACATTACATCACATGAAGAAAAAAAGGTGATATAGTGTCACTCTGCACAGTAACAGGACCGCCCCCCCATTTAAAACAGTATACTCAAAAAATAAAATAAATACATCACTGCAGTAATAATATCCCTTAATTAGCCCCTATGGTAATAATATTCCCCACCCTGGCCCCGTTTCTCATTCCTGGCTCCAGCCATATGTTCTCGCATCCTGCCCTCATGAGTATCCATTCTACCCCATATGATCTCCCCATCCTGCCCCACCAGCCTCCATCGTATCCGTCCTGCCCCATGATCCAATCCTGCCCCGTGTCTCCAATCATGCCCCGTATCTACATTCTGCCCATGCCTCAAGTCCTGCCCCCAGTGTGTCCAGCATATTACCCCCATGTTGTCCAGCAATCTGCCCCAGTGTGTCCAGCATATTACCCCCATGTTGTCCAGCAATCTGCCCCAGTGTGTCCAGCATATTACCCCCAGTGTGTCCAGCAATCTGCCCCAGTATGTCCAGCACTGCCCCCAGTGTGTCCAGCAATCTGCCCCAGTGTCCAGCCTTTCCCCAGTGTGTCCAGCAGTCTGCCCTAGTGTGTCCAGCATATTACCCCCAGTGTCCAGCATTGCCCCAGTGTATCCAGCATATTACCCCCAGTGTGTCCAGCAATCTGCCCCAGTGTCCAGCATTGCCCCAGTGTGTCCAGAAGTCTGCCCCAGGGTCTCCAGCATTGCCTCAATGTGTCCAGAAATCTGCCCCAGGGTCTCCAGTATTGCCCAAGTGTGTCCAGCAATCTGCCCCATGGTCTCCTGTATTGCCCCAGTGTGTCCAGCATTCTGCCCCATGGTCTCCAGTATTGCCCCGGTGTATCCAGCAATCTGCCCCATGGTCTCCTGTATTGCCCCAGTGTGTCCAGCATTCTGCCCCATGGTCTCCAGTATTGCCCCGGTGTGTCCAGCAATCTGCCCCATGGTCTCCAGTATTGCCCCAGTATGTCCAGAAGTCTGCCCAGGGTCTCCAGCATTGCCTCAATGTGTCCTGAAATCTGCCCCATGGTCTCCAGTATTCAGTGTGTCCAGCAATCTGCCCCATAGTCTCCTGTATTGCCCCAGTGTGTCCAGCATTCTGCCCCATGGTCTCCAGTATTTCCCCAGTGTGTCCAGCATTCTGCCCCATGGTCTCCAGTATTGCCCCAGTGTGTCCAGCAATCTGCCCCATGGTCTCCTGTATTGCCCCAGTGTGTCCAGCATTCTGCCCCATGGTCTCCAGTATTGCCCCAGTGTGTCTAGCATTCTGCCCCATGGTCTCCTGTATTGCCCCAGTGTGTCCAGCAATCTGCCCCATGGTCTCCTGTATTGCCCCAGTGTGTCCAGCATTCTGCCCCATGGTCTCCAGTATTGCCCCAGTGTGTCCAGCATTCTGCCCCATGGTCTCCAGTATTGCCCCAGTGTGTCCAGCATTCTGCCCCATGGTCTCCAGTATTGCCCCAGTGTGTCCAGCATTCTGCCCCATGGTCTCCAGTATTGCCCCAGTGTGTCCAGCAATCTGCCCCATAGTCTCCTGTATTGCCCCAGTGTGTCCAGCAATCTGCCCCATGGTCTCCTGTATTGCCCCAGTGTGTCCAGCAATCTGCCCCATAGTCTCCTGTATTGCCCCAGTGTGTCCAGCAATCTGCCCCATGGTCTCATGTATTGCCCCAGTGTGTCCAGCAATCTGCCCCATGGTCTCATGTATTGCCCCAGTGTGTCCAGCAATCTGCCCCATGGTCTCCAGCATTGCCCCAGCCCCAGACAGTCAGACATAAAGAAAAAAAAAAAAAAGTAAAATCCTCACCTCTCCCGTTCCTAGCGCAGGTCCGGTGCAGTCAGCGTCTCTCCGGCTCTGCGACGCTCAGGACAGAGAGGCAGAGCGGCGCGCACAGTAGTGACGTCATCGCGCCCTCTGCTCTGAGACGTCGCAGAGTCAGAGGACGCTGCAGCTGCCGGCGCCGCAGGAACCAGGAGAGGTGAGTATAGAGCGGGGGGCGGGGTCCGGTGGTGGGGGGAGCTGGCCCTGGTCGTGGCGGCGGACGGCGCCGCCCGAAGATTTAAAGGGGCGTCTTTTTTTTTTTTTTTTTTCTTCTGCAGCGCCGGCCGCCCCCCGCATTGTGCCGCCCGGGGCGGACCGCCCCCCCCGCACCCCCCTTCCTACGCCACTGACTGACCGCAATCCTGAACTTAACACCGCAACTAGAAGTAGCCGTGGAGTGTACCTAACACACCTAGACACCTCGTCACAGCCGGAGGACTAATTACCCCTAAAGATGGAAATAGGAATACTATCTTGCCTCAGAGAAAATCCCCAAAGGATAGACAGCCCCCCACAAATATTGGCGGTGAGTCGGAGAGGAAAAAACATACACAGGCAGAAAACAGGAGTTAGCACAGGAGGCCACACTAACTAGATAGGACAGGATAGGACAGAGTTCTGTGCGGTCAGTATTAAAACCCTTCAAAAACATCCACAGCAGAAATTACAAAAACTTCCTACATCTAACTAATAGATGTAGGAGCGTAAATCTGCAACTCCAGTGAATCCTACATTCAGAGCAGGAATAAAACTGAAACAAGCACTCAGCAGTGTGCCACAGATACAAAAAAAAACAAACACTTATCTTTGCTGAATTTGGCAGCAAGCAGGAGAAGCCAGAAAGTGATTCATCACTTCACAAGGAACATTGACAACTGGCAAGGGCTAAAGGATCCTGCACACCTAAATATCCCAGTCCGAATTGTAATCATCAGATACACCTGGCCAGGACTGTGACTCAGAGACAACTGCATTCCCACCTACAACCACCGGAGGGAACCCAAGAGCAGAATTCACAACCAAAGCATCTCAAATAAGTCTCCAAAGTCTGATTAGTTCGCTCGGTCTGACCATTTGTCTGAGGATGAAATGCAGAAGAAAAAGACAAATCAATTCCCAGCCTAGCACAAAAGGCCCGCCAAAACCTAGAAACAAACTGGGAACCTCTGTCGGACACAATATTCTCCGGAATACCATGCAAACGAACCACATGCTGAAAAAACAACGGAACCAAATCTGAAGAGGAAGGCAATTTAGGCAAAGGCACCAAATGAACCATCTTAGAGAACCGGTCACAAACAACCCAGATTACCGACATCCTCTGGGAAACCGGAAGATCAGAAATAAAATCCACAGAAATATGCGTACAGGGCCTCTCAGGGACCGGCAATGGCAAAAGCAACCCACTGTCATACCGGCCTCCTCTGATGCTGCGGCCGCTTCTCTTATCAGTCCCGCTCTCTCCATTTCTCCTCGCCGCTCTCAGTGTCGCGCCGGTTCCCCGCGTCCTCTTCCTGCTGCTCGGGGATTTCGGCGTGTGGTGCGCGCTCCTCTTCCCTCCCGTCCTGTACCTGTTCCACACATGCGCCTTAGGACGCGGGCGTGCACTTCTTCCTCCAGTTAACCATTTCGGACCCTCCCTGCTCCTGTCTCCTCCAATCAGGTACTTCTTTGGAGGTGCCTGATTGTTGTGTGCAGTTTGTACCTTCGTTTGGCCCTGTCTGATTCAGATCCTTTTCTGCTCCGGTCTGGTCCGTTTTCTCAGGCTCATTCTCCTCCTGTCTTCCCTCCGTTTTCCCAGCCTATCTCCCTTGGTTCGTCCCTTCCTCCCCTCTCCCTTTTACTTTCATTCCCAGGATTTCTCCTCCACTTCCGTCCTTCGCTTCTGTCCTTTCCAGAGCCGTCCCTCTTGGTGCCAGCTGTTGCGGTATTGTTCCCCTCGGGCCTGCTCCCCAACTATCCCTGTATAGGGGTTGTCATCGCGGGTTCGCTCGCCCCTGGGTGTATCAGTACCGTGACCCAGAGGGTCCACTCTCTGTCCGGTTCTTCCGTCCTCACGGTCACTATTGGACTGCGCTCAGATTTCATCAGAGTGCAGTCAGATTGTCACAGTCTTCCGTCCTCACGGTCACTATAGGACTGCGCTCAGATTTCATCAGAGTGCAGTCAGATTGTCTCAGTCTTCCGTTCTCACGGTCACTATAGGACTGCGCTCAGATTACATCAGAGTGCAGTCAGATTGTCACAGTACAATCAGGCCATGGACCCCGCTGGTGCCTCCGCAGCAACCCAGAAGGAGTTGTTGTTCTTACGGGAGAATCAGACCCGTATTATGTCTGTTATGAAGTCTATGGACTCTCGTTTAACCGCCCTACAGACGGATCCTGGTAACGCCCCTCTGCTGGTGGGACTCCAGCAGGAGCTCGCACAGCAGCGAGATACCCAGTCCCATATTCTTACATGGCGTCGGTTGACGACCGCCTTCACTCTCTTCAGTATGCAGCCGCCGCTGCTTCTGCCTCTCATCGAGATCCTGTACCCCTTCCTCCTCCTCGTTTGGGAAAGCCCCCTCGATACAGCGGCGATCCCAAATTGTGCCGGGGTTTTTTGAACCAGTGCCGTCTACACTTCGAGCTCCTACCCCAGCAATATCCCTCTGATCGTGCTAAGGTGGCCTTTATTGTGTCCCATCTCGAGGGAGAAGCTCTGTCCTGGGTTAACCCCTTATGGGAGCGGGATGACCCGGTAGTTGCCAGTATACAGATTTTTCTGGACACATTTCGTAAGGTCTTTGATGAGCCAGGTCGGGTGGCATCTACCACTGAATCCCTCTTTAATCTTCAACAGGGGAACCTTATTGTTGGACAATATGCCATCCGTTTCCGGATACTTTCTTCTGAGCTTGGGTGGAATAACGAGGCACTGGTAGGGGCTTTTTGGAGAGGGCTCTCGTCCAAGATTAAGGATGAGCTCGCAGGTCGGGATACCCCTACTATCAGGGCCGGCTCCAGGTTTTTGAGGGCCCCGGGCGAAAGAGTCTCAGTGGGCCCCCCCCCTTTAACACATACCCGATTTATGATGCACAGATATGGCAGAGAAATGTATAGTACAATGCCAGATTTCACTTCTTACATGAGTGACAGCTATTGTAAATTCTGCAGTGTATATATACAGGACAGGAGGAGTGGTACTGTGCAGTGTATATATACAGGAGGAAAGGTGCTGTGCAGTGTATATATACAGGAGAGGTGCTGTGCAATGTATACATACAGGAGGAAAGGTGCTGTGCAGTGTATATATACAGGGGGAAAGGTGCTGTGCAGTGTATATATACAGGGGGAAAGGTGCTGTGCAGTGTATATATACAGGAGAGGTGCTGTGCAGTGTCGTGAGCAGGGCGTTGTTGTATCAGAAAATCTTTTCTGTTTTGAGTTTTTCTATGACACAAAGACTTTTCTACATAAACAACGTTGTTTGGTTTTGCGGCCCTAACAGATCTGTGCTACAAAGTAACATCGCTCAGGCATTAATGAGGGACCTGATGCTGAATCCTTTCCACAAACCCTAATGACCCAATTAGTGCCCCGTCATTAGAAGCTCATTAAACGCCTCCCTGTCCCGAGCAATCATGTACAGTATGGGGGGATCCTGCAGCCCACCCGTGACTGCTCCATACCATACACTGCCCTCTGTGGCTCTCACTATTATCCTGTGCATTTCTCCTTCATCGTTACCCCATGTTACACTTGTCACCCCCCACTACAGAGTAGCAGGGCAGCCAATGTCACCCCCTCCCGGACCCTAATGGCAGCAGGAAATGTCTGCTCCTCTATTGGGTTGGAACCTGATTTAATCAAGGAATAATGTGGATTTGTTGCCGGTGGCTGCAGGGGAAGGGTTAAGTGATGCCATGTCCTTGGTGGGAGCAGTGGCAGCTGCTGGGACCTGGACAGACACAACCAATGTTGCTGTGACTGCACAGTGTGACCTGGAGGAGAGAAGCTGAGACTCCGGAGCAGAAATCACCCACATGCCAGCACTGGGCAGAGTCCCTCCAGTCACCAGCATGCGGCCACGGGGCCCCAACCTACAGCCCACATGGCAGCAGCTCCCCTTCCTCCTGGCATCTGGTTAACCCCATTTATGCGGGTCAGATTGTTAAGGTTTATCAATAACCTTCATACAGATGGGAAGGGGTTAAGCTTCTTCCTACCCCACTGGTGCAGGTTTGGTGCAGCATGAATGTATTCTGGGGTTCTGGGAGAGCTGGGTGGCTGCAGGCTGCACCCCACCAGCTGCTCCTCCAGACATCACCCACATTTTTAGGCAGCAGAGACAGACAGCAGCAGACTGAGCCACAGGACCAACTGCAATTATTGCTGGATACCTTTGCACTCTGGTAGGACTAGCTCCTCCGGAATCTTCCTGATAAGTTCAGCTCAGCAGCACTGTCTGCAGCCACCCAGGGGGGAGAGCAGAGAAGTGCTCTCTCCGCCCACAAACAGTCACGCTGGCTGCCTTCTCTTAACCCCTATGTGTGCCTGCCTGGCTGCACTGACTGAGTGAGAAGATGCTTGTGTCAGAGCTGGCACATAGGGGTTAAGAGAACGCAGCCAGCAGTGACTTTGTGGGCGGAGAGAGCATGTTATCTCCTGCTCTGCTCTCCCAGCTGCTAGTGGGCCCCCCTTTCTTCCCAAGGCCCCGGCATTTGCCCGCTGTGCCGGGTGCTGACGCCGGCCCTGCCTACTATCCTGGAGGACCTTATATCCCTGGCCACACGTATTGATTTACGTTTCCAGGAGCGCTCTCGAGAATAAGTCAGGGAGAGGAGATCCTTTAGGACTAATTGGGTGCCTGGTTCCTCCTCGGTCAAGTCCTCTGCTTCTTCCGCTCCTGAACCTATGCAGGTGGATCGAGTTAGGTTGTCGGAGCAGCGTCGTAGGGAGAGGTTGGCGCAGGGCTTGTGTCTTTATTGCGGAGGGGTAAATCATTTCTTGCGTTCCTGTCCAGAGAGGCCGGGAAACTCCTCCACCTAGGCCAGGTAAGAGAGGCCTCCCTAGGTGATTCAAATTCCTCTCTACCCCTAACTATTTCAGCTTTGATTTCTGTAGGTCTTGAGCGTAGGTCTGTGGAGGCGTATGTGGACTCGGGTGCCGCTGGTAATTTCATTCGGCAGGAGGAGGTGAACAAATTTCGGATACCTGTGGTTACTCTTGAGACTCCGCGTTTTATTTCTGCAGTGGATGGCAGACCCCTACCTGTTTCCATCAAGATGGTCACTCTCGAGTTGGACATGCAGATTGGAGCTCTACACCAGGAGAAGATAGCATTTTATGTTCTGCCTAATCTTTCTCACGCTCTGCTCTTTGGTCTACCCTGGCTCAGGTCGCACAAGCCAGTTCTTGATTGGAGCTCTGGAGAGATACTCCGCTGGGGTCATGGTTGTCATGAACATTGTCTGCTGTCCGTTTCCCGTCCAGGTCTTCCCCAAGCACCCGTCAATCTTCCTAGTCTTCCCTCTGGACAAGAACACCCACGACCAAGGTATAGATTAGTACCAGGTAAGACACCAGGCAGAGAATAGATATAAAATGCCTTTATTACATATGATTGGCATGTAAATATTTTTTACAAAACATAATTTGTGCGCACAGAAAACCAAAGGAAATTATTAATCATTAAAAACAATATAACAAATATCTATATATATATATATATATATATATATATATATATATACAGTGGGGCAAAAAAGTATTTAGTCAGTCAGCAATAGTGCAAGTTCCACCACTTAAAAAGATGAGAGGCGTCTGTAATTTACATCATAGGTAGACCTCAACTATGGGAGACAAACTGAGAAAAAAAAATCCAGAAAATCACATTGTCTGTTTTTTTAACATTTTATTTGCATATTATGGTGGAAAATAAGTATTTGGTCAGAAACAAAATTTCATCTCAATACTTTGTAATATATCCTTTGTTGGCAATGACAGAGGTCAAACGTTTTCTGTAAGTCTTCACAAGGTTGCCACACACTGTTGTTGGTATGTTGGCCCATTCCTCCATGCAGATCTCCTCTAGAGCAGTGATGTTTTTGGCTTTTCGCTTGGCAACACGGACTTTCAACTCCCTCCAAAGGTTTTCTATATGGTTGAGATCTGGAGACTGGCTAGGCCACTCCAGGACCCTGAAATGCTTCTTACGAAGCCACTCCTTCGTTGCCCTGGCGGTGTGCTTTGGATCATTGTCATGTTGAAAGACCCAGCCACGTTTCATCTTCAATGCCCTTGCTGATGAAAGGAGGTTTGCACTCAAAATCTCACGATACATGGCCCCATTCATTCTGTCATGTACCCGGATCAGTCGTTCTGGCCCCTTTGCAGAGAAACAGCCCCAAAGCATGATTTTTCCACCACCATGCTTTACAGTAGGTATGGTGTTTGATGGATGCAACTCAGTATTCTTTTTCCTCCAAACACAAGTTGTGTTTGTACCAAACAGTTCCAGTTTGGTTTCATCAGACCATAGGACATTCTCCCAAAACTCCTCTGGATCATCCAAATGCTCTCTAGCAAACTTCAGACGGGCCCGGACATGTACTGGCTTAAGCAGTGGGACACATCTGGCACTGCAGGATCTGAGTCCATGGTGGCGTAGTGTGTTACTTATGGTAGGCCTTGTTACATTGGTCCCAGCTCTCTGCAGTTCATTCACTAGGTCCCCCCGTGTGGTTCTGGGATTTTTGCTCACCGTTCTTGTGATCATTCTGACCCCACGGGGTGGGATTTTGCGTGGAGCCCCAGATGGAGGGAGATTATCAGTGGTCTTATATGTCTTCCATTTTCTAATTATTGCTCCCACTGTTGATTTCTTCACTCCAAGCTGGTTGGCTATTGCAGATTCAGTCTTCCCAGCCTGGTGCAGGGCTACAATTTTGTTTCTGGTGTCCTTTGACAGCTCTTTGGTCTTCACCATAGTGGAGTTTGGAGTCAGACTGTTTGAGGGTGTGCACAGGTGTCTTTTTATACTGATAACAAGTTTAAACAGGTGCTATTACTACAGGTAATGAGTGGAGGAAAGAGGAGACTCTTAAAGAAGAAGTTACAGGTCTGTGAGAGCCAGAAATCTTGATTGTTTGTTTCTGACCAAATACTTATTTTCCACCATAATATGCAAATAAAATGTTAAAAAAACAGACAATGTGATGTTCTGGATTTTTTTTCTCAGTTTGTCTCCCATAGTTGTGGTCTACCTATGATGTAAATTACAGACGCCTCTCATCTTTTTAAGTGGTGGAACTTGCACTATTGCTGACTGACTAAATACTTTTTTGCCCCACTGTATATATATATATATAATGGGAGATGGAATAATATAACGGACTGACCAAAAATGTTTGTTTATATAAAGGCAGGAGCAATCGCTAAAAAAAGCCACATGACCAAATAAACAAAAATATGAGAAAAAAATTTATATTAAAAAACCGCGATAAACGATGAAAGAACGGTGTGGAAAGAGGATTCCAGAGGTAGTAGATGAGAATAGACCGCCCTATCTAAAGTGCTAAATGACAAGAATTTTTTTTTTTTTTTTAATAAAATAAATAAATAATAAAAATATCAATTATATAAAGTGCACAGAAAGCAGTGTGCAAAATAAGCAATATTTAGAAATAGTCACACAGGGTTATATAAACCGAGATAATAGTGTGCAAATAAGCAAGAAAAGTGTACACAATGGCAGTACATAAAACCACCACTAAACCATCTGGCCACAAAACATATCCCAATGTGAATGGGTAATCGGCTAGCAGCCGAATAGGGCTGCAGAAACAAGTGTAATCACAGGGCTTTAAAGTCCAAACCAAACAAGAATATATACTACACACAGTAATGAGTCAAATAAAACTACAAAAAGTGCTATCACACAGTGTATAAACATATAAAAGAGGAATACACCATGCCTCAAATGGAAAACGGCCGAAATGTATGCAGCTGTCAATAAGAGGTTCCAAGGGAACGGCACACACAGCTATAGGCCAAATTCAGCAACAGGTGTGCCACCACGAAGTGCAATATAGCGTAAGTGATAGAGCAATGCACCATACCTTATCCTAAATACTAATGGTCAGTCCGGTCCTTAGGAGAAGCGCACCCCGACGCGCGTTTCGGATCAGAGTCCTTCGTCAGGGGGTGACTATTGGAGCGCCTAAGCGCTCTATATATACTGTCCCCAAACTAGCAACAGCGGCCTGGATGTAGGCGGCGCATGCGCGGTCCTTTCGATTCCGGAACTTCCGCCGTCCGCGTCACGTAGCCGGACGTACGGGGGCAGAGTACCCGACGTCTCCATAGCTACGAGGACGCAGCGCGGCCGAGTTCCTTCACGCCGACCGCGCATGCGCACCACCCAAAGCCGCGTTTAGAATGAGTGGAAACCAGAAAAGGATTATGTAACAACCGAAGCCGCTACAATACAAGACTGGTAAGGTAACCTTAGACAGGCAAGATATACTTCTATCACAGAGCGTCCCTAACACTATACAAGAGTAGGTGAGGGATGAAAGAAAAAAACCCTTTACCGCTCATAGTACAGATCACATATAAAAGCGGTCAATTAACAACTACTCCTGTCTGCCCACCCTACATAAAGGAGCATGTGGTTACATTACCACAGAATGTCCCTGCTACATAATACAAAGATAGGCTAAGGACGGAGAGAAATCACTGAACATGTGCGTGGCATACAGGCTGCCAAAGAGGTGGAGGATATATCTGAATTAAAAACTCTTCCAAAACATTTTAGAATCCATCATAATTGTGACCCGTTTGGCCTAAAATTCATCTTGCCTGTCTAAGGTTACCTTACCAGTCTTGTATTGTAGCGGCTTCGGTTGTTACATAATCCTTTTCTGGTTTCCACTCATTCTAGACGCGGCTTTGGGTGGTGTGCATGCGCGGTCGGCGTGAAGGGACTCGGCCGCGCTGCGTCCTCGTAGCTATGGAGACGTCGGGTACTCTGCCCCCGTACGTCCGGCTACGTGACGCGGACGGCGGAAGTTCCGGAATCGAAAGGACCGCGCATGCGCCGCCTACATCCAGGCCGCTGTTGCTAGTTTGGGGACAGTATATATAGAGCGCTTAGGCGCTCCAATAGTCACTCCCTGACGAAGGACTCTGATCCGAAACGCGCGTCGAGGTGCGCTTCTCCAAAGGACCGGACTGACCATTAGTATTTAGGATAAGGTATGGTGCATTGCTCTATCACTTACGCTATATTGCACTTCGTGGTGGCACACCTGTTGCTGAATTTGGCCTATAGCTGTGTGTGCCGTTCCCTTGGAACCTCTTATTGACAGCTGCATACATTTCGGCCGTATTCCATTTGAGGCATGGTGTATTCCTCTTTTATATGTTTATACACTGTGTGATAGCACTTTTTGTAGTTTTATTTGACTCATTACTGTGTGTAGTATATATTCTTGTTTGGTTTGGACTTTAAAGCCCTGTGATTACACTTGTTTCTGCAGCCCTATTCGGCTGCTAGCCGATTACCCATTCACATTGGGATATGTTTTGTGGCCAGATGGTTTAGTGGTGGTTTTATGTACTGCCATTGTGTACACTTTTCTTGCTTATTTGCACACTATTATCTCTGTTTATATAACCCTGTGTGACTATTTCTAAATATTGCTTATTTTGCACACTGCTTTCTGTGCACTTTATATAATTGGTATTTTTATTATTTATTTATTTTATTAAAAAAAAAAAAAAAATTTCTTGTCATCTAGCACTTTAGATAGGGCGGTCTATTCTCATCTACTACCTCTGGAATCCTCTTTCCACACCGTTCTTTCATCGTTTATTGCGTTTTTTTTATATAAATTTTTTTCTCATATTTTTGTTTATTTGGTCATGTGGCTTTTTTTAGCGATTGCTCCTGCCTTTATATAAACAAACATTTTTGGTCAGTCCGTTATATTATTCCATCTCCCATTATATATATATATATATATATATATATATATATATATATATATATATAGATATAGATATTTTTTATATTGTTTTTAATGATTAATAATTTCCTTTGGTTTTCTGTGCGCACAAATTATGTTTTGTAAAAAATATTTACATGCCAATCATATGTAATAAAGGCATTTTATATCTATTCTCTGCCTGGTGTCTTACCTGGTACTAATCTATACCTTGGTCGTGGGTGTTCTTGTCCTTGGATAGTGGTTTAGTCCACATTCTTTTCTTCCACAGAGCACTGGTCACTTATATTAAATTTCACTAGTATATATTGCCATTATGGCACAGGTATAAGTATATAGTGTTGTGGTGCATCTGTGGTGGTGTTTAATCTAGTCTTCCCTCTGCCTATCTCTCGTTTGCCGATGTCTTTGATAAAAAGGAGGCGGAGTCTCTTCCTCCACACCGAGCCTATGACTGCCCTATCAAGTTAATTCCTGGATCTACCCTTCCCAAGGGAAGAACCTATCCGTTATCTCCGGCAGAGACCTTAGCCATGTCAGAATACATCCGAGAGAATTTAGCCAAGGGTTTCATCCGGAAGTCCTCTTCTCCAGCTGCAGCCGGTTTTTTCTTCGTTCGGAAGAAAGATGGATCCCTTCGGCCATGTATAGACTACCGAGGTCTGAATGCCATCACAGTCAAGAATAGGTATCCCCTACCGCTGATTCCTGAACTCTTCGACCGACTGAGAGGAGCCCGAATTTTCTCCAAACTAGATTTACGCGGAGCCTATAATTTGATCCAAATTCGCGCTGGAGACGAGTGGAAGACTGCCTTCAATACCCTGGATGGCCACTATGAATACCTGGTCATGCCCTTTGGTCTCTGTAACGCTCCAGCGGTCTTCCAGGAATTTGTGAATGAGATCTTCCGTGATCTACTGTATTCTTGTGTGGTGGTGTATCTTGACGACATCCTTATTTTTTCACCCGACTTGTCCTCTCACAGAAGAAGTGTTCGTCTGGTTCTACAGCGTCTTCGGGAGAATCGCCTCTACGCAAAGATCGAGAAGTGTTTGTTTGAACAGACTTCTTTGCCTTTCTTGGGATATATTATTTCTGACATGGGGTTGGAGATGGATCCTGAGAAACTATCTGCTGTACTTAAGTGGCCTCGTCCTATTGGAGTGAAGGCCATCCAACGATTTTTGGGCTTCGCTAACTACTATAGACAATTCATTCCGCATTTCTCTTCTGTGACAAAGCCTCTTGCCGCTCTTACCCGGAAAGGAGCGGTTCACAATGTTTGGCCTCCGGAGGCAGAAGACGCCTTTCTCTCCCTAAAAAGGGCCTTCACATCTGCTCCTGTTCTTCATCGGCCTGTGGCCAGCAGGCCTTTCATCTTTGAAGTGGATGCCTCCTCTTCGGGTGCTGGGGCAACTCTCTCCCAAAGATCTCTCTCCGGTCGTCTGGTTCCTTGTGGGTTCTTCTCGAAGTCATTTTCGCCCGCGGAATGCAATTATTCAACTGGAGATCGAGAATTACTAGCTATAAAGATGGCTCTACAGGAGTGGCGTTATCTCTTGGAAGGGGCCATTCATCCCTTTAAAATTTTCACAGACCACAAAAACTTGGCTTACATTCAATCCGCCCAAAGACTTAATTCCAGACAGGCCAGATGGTCTTTGTTCTTTTCTCGTTTTGATTTTAAGCTTCATTTTCGACCCGGAGATAAGAATTCTAAAACGGATGCACTTTCCCGATCCTTGCAATCTCCCGAGACAGAAGAAGGTCCTTCACATATTATTGATCCTGCCAAAATCATCATGGTGGCTCCCTCTAACCTCCTCTCTGTTCCCCCTGGCAGAACTTTTGTCCCGTGTGACAAGAGAACAGAGGTATTGCATTGGGGACATTCTTCCAAAGTTGCTGGACATGTCGGCACCAAGAAGACTCTCGCTCTTCTCTCCCGGTACTATTGGTGGCCGTCTCTCCGACAAGATACTTCGGATTTTGTGGCCTCCTGCACGACTTGTGCTAAAAACAAAGTACCTAGAGGGCTACCTTCCGGTCTCCTGCATCCGTTACCCGTTCCCGAGGCCCCTTGGCAACAAATAGCTATGGATTTTGTTACAGATTTGCCTCGTTCCTCTGGATGCACAACCATCCTGGTGGTGGTGGATCGGTTCTCCAAGATGGCCCATTTTGTTCCATTGCCTGGATTACCCTCGGCTCCAGAATTGGCAAGAATTTTCATCCATCAGATCTTCAGATTACATGGACTTCCTCAGCGAATTGTGTCGGATCGAGGGGTCCAATTTACCTCCAAGTTCTGGAGAGCACTTTGTAAGCTCTTGGGCATTTCGCTGGATTTCTCCTCCGCCTATCATCCTCAGACCAACGGGCAAGTGGAACGGATAAATCAAATCTTGACCTCCTACCTCTGCAATTTTACCAACGCTCATCATGATGACTGGGTAACTCTTCTTCCTTGGGCTGAGTTTGCCCATAATAATCATCCTAGTGGGGCAACTTCTAAATCTCCATTCTTTGTGGTTTCTGGTCTGAACCCAGGAATACCTCTTCCTATGTCTTCCCCTTCTGGAGTGCCTGCAGCAGACGCCTTTTCTTCTGAATTTTCCCAAATTTGGAGACCAAGGAGGCTCTCGTTCGGACTGCAGCCCAGATGAAGAGACACGCCGACAAAAGGAGGAGGGATCTTCCACCGTATCATCCTGGTGACAAGGTCTGGCTTTCGACTAAACACATTCGCTTGAAGATTCCTTCCTACAAGTTGGGTCCTCGATACATCGGTCCCTTCGAGATTTTGGGACGTATTAACAAGGTGGCATATAGATTGAGATTGCCGGCTTCTCTCCGAATCCCTAACGTCTTCCATGTCTCGCTCTTGAAACCTCTCATTCTTAATCGATTCTCTCCTGCACCCATGGACTCCCCTCAGACCTTTAGCATTGACAATGATTTTGAAGTAAAGGATATTCTGGCCATGAAGAGGGTTAGAGGAAGGGTCATCTATCTTATTGATTGGAAGGGGTTTGGTCCTGAGGAGAGGTCGTGGGAGCCTAGGGAGAACGTTAATGCTCCACGGATTCTGAGAAGATTCACAGCCAGTCTCGGAGAAGGGAGTCTTAGGAGGGGGGGTACTGTCATACCGTCCTCCTCTGATGCTGCGGCCGCTTCTCCTATCAGTCCCGCTCTCTCCATTTCTCCTCGCCGCTCTCAGTGTCGCGCCGGTTCCCCGCGTCCTCTTCCTGCTGCTCGGGGATTTCGGCGTGGGGTGCGCACTCCTCTTCCCTCCCGTCCTTAGGACGCGGGCGTGCACTTCTTCCTCCAGTTAACCATTTTGGACCCTCCCTGCTCCTGTCTCCTCCAATCAGGTACTTCTTTGGGCTATATCAGGCCTCGCCTCCATAATGGAGGTGCCTGATTGTTGTGTGCAGTTTGTACCTTCGTTTGGCCCTGTCTGGTTCAGATCCTTTTCTGCTCCGGTCTGGTCCGTTTTCTCAGGCTCATTCTCCTCCTGTCTTCCCTCCGTTTTCCCAGCCTGTCTCCCTTGGTTCGTCCCTTCCTCCCCTCTCCCTTTTACTTTCATTCCCAGGATTTCTCCTCCACTTCCGTCCTTCGCTTCTGTCCTTTCCAGAGCCGTCCCTCTTGGTGCCAGCTGTTGCGGTATTGTTCCCCTCGGGCCTGCTCCCCAACTATCCATGTATAGGGGTTGTCATCGCGGGTTCGCTCGCCCCTGGGTGTATCAGTACCGTGACCCAGAGGGTCCACTCTCTGTCCGGTTCTTCCGTCCTCACGGTCACTATTGGACTGCGCTCAGATTTCATCAGAGTGCAGTCAGATTGTCTCAGTCTTCCGTTCTCACGGTCACTATAGGACTGCGCTCAGATTACATCAGAGTGCAGTCAGATTGTCACACCCACTAGCACGGGAACAACAAGGCTTGGCCCGCGCACAAGTCCCACAGGACTGCACAAAAGAACGCACATCACGTGACAAAGAAGGCCACCAAAAGGACCTACCAACCATGTCTCTGGTACCAAAAAAACCAGGATGACCAGCCAACACAGAACAGTGAACCTCAGAAATCACTCTACTAGTCCATCTTTCGGGAACAAACAGTTTCCCCACTGGACAGCGGTCAGGTCTGTCAGCCTGAAATTCCTGAAGAACCCATCGTAAATCAGGGGAAATGGCAGAAAGGACCACCCCTTCTTTCAGAATGCCGACCGGTTCAAGGACCTCAGGAGAATCAGGCAAAAAACTCCTAGAGAGGGCATCAGCCTTAATATTCTTAGAACCCGGAAGATACGAGACCACAAAATCAAAACGGGAAAAAAACAAGGACCATCGAGCCTGTCTAGGATTCAGCCGTTTGGCAGACTCGAGGTACAACAGATTCTTATGATCGGTCAAGACCACAATACGGTGCTTAGCTCCCTCAAGCCAATGTCGCCACTCCTCAAACGCCCACTTCATTGCCAACAACTCCCGATTGCCGACATCATAATTGCGTTCAGCAGGCGAAAACTTACGGGAAAAGAAGGCACACGGTTTCATCAAGGAACCAACAGGATCCCTCTGAGACAAAACGGCCCCTGCCCCAATCTCAGAAGCGTCAATCTCAACCTGAAACGGAAGAGAAACATCCGATTGGCGCAACACCGGAGCAGAAGTAAATCGGCGTTTAAGCTCCTGAAAGGCAGAGACAGCCGCAGAGGACCAATTCGCCACATCAGCGCCTTTCTTCGTCAAATCGGTCAAGGGTTTAACCACACTGGAAAAGTTAGCAATGAAACGGCGATAAAAATTTGCAAAACCCAAAAATTTCTGAAGGCTCTTCACGGATGTGGGCTGAATCCAATCATGAATGGCCTGAACCTTAACCGGATCCATCTCCATAGATGAGGGAGAAAAAATGAAGCCCAAAAAAGAAACCTTCTGCACCCCAAAGAGACACTTAGACCCCTTCACAAACAAAGCATTGTCACGAAGGATCTGAAATACCATTCTGACCTGTTCCACATGAGACTCCCAATCATCGGAAAAAATCAAAATATCGTCCAAATATATAATCAAGAATTTATCAATATAAGTCCGGAAGATATCATGCATGAAGGACTGAAAAACAGATGGAGCATTAGTGAGCCCGAATGGCATCACAAGGTATTCAAAATGGCCTTCGGGCGTATTAAACGCAGTTTTCCATTCATCACCCTGCTTAATACGAACAAGATTATATGCCCCCCGAAGGTCAATCTTCGTAAACCAACTAGCCCCCTTAATCCTAGCAAACAAATCGGAAAGCAAAGGTAAAGGGTATTGAAACTTTTGAAACTTGACCGTGATCTTATTCAAGAGGCGATAATCAATACAGGGTCTCAAGGAGCCATCCTTCTTAGCAACAAAAAAAAATCCCGCTCCCAATGGTGAAGAAGATGGCCGAATATGCCCTTTTACCAAAGACTCTTTAACATAACTCCGCATGGCGGTATGTTCAGGCACAGATAGGTTGAAAAGTCGACCCTTAGGAAACTTACAGCCTGGAATCAAGTCAATAGCACAATCACAGTCCCTGTGCGGTGGAAGGGAACAGGACTTGGGCTCATCGAATACATCCTGAAAATCAGACAAAAACTCTGGAATTTCAGAAGAGGAAGAAGAGGAGATTGACATCAAATGAACATCATTATGAACCCCCTGACAACCCCAACTAGTCACAGACATAGGGAAACAGGAACGTATCAACCAAATACCCTGTTTTTTACATCTTTTACTAGCACTTGCGGATTACTGCAACATTTTTTCAAACTGAGTGTTTTTGGTTTCACTATTCTCTTTTGTGTCTTCTAGTCACAGACATAGACTTCCAATCCAACACAGGATTATGTAACTGCAACCACGGAAAACCCAGCACGATAGCATCATGCAAATTATGCAACACCAGAAATCGACAATCTTCCTGATGGGCTGGTGCCATGCGCATGGTCACCTGTGTCCAAAACTGGGGCTTATTTTTAGCCAAAGGTGTAGCATCAATGCCCCTTAAAGGAATAGGGTTCTGCAAAGGCTGCAAGGGAAAACCACAACGCCTGGCAAACTCAAAGTCCATTAAGTTCAAGGCGGCGCCTGAATACACAAACGCCATGACAGAAAATGATGACAATGAGCAGATCAAGGACACAGATAACAGAAATTTAGGTTGTACAGTACTGATGGTAAATGAACTAGCGATCCTCTTTGTCCGCTTAGGGAAGACTGAAATGACATGAGAAGCATCGCCACAATAATAACACAACCTATTCTGACGTCTGAATCCTTGTCGTTCCGTTCTAGACAGAATCCTATCACACTGCATTGGCTCAGGAATCTGCTCTGAGGACAACGCCACAGCGCGCACAGTTCTGCGCTCCCGCAAGTGCTGGTCAATCTGAATGGCCAGAGACATAGAATCACTTAGACCGAAAGGCGTGGGAAACCCCACCATAACATCTTTAACGGATTCAGAAAGGCCCTTTCTGAAAATTGCCGCCAAAGCATCATCATTCCATTTAGTCAACACAGACCATTTTCTAAATTTCTGACAATACAATTCTGCCGCCTCTTGACCCTGAGACAGGGCCAACAAGGTCTTCTCCGCTTGATCCACAGAATTCGGTTCATCATATAATAATCCTAAAGCCTGAAAAAAGGAGTCTACATTAAGCAAAGCCGGATTCCCAGATTCCAGGGAAAATGCCCAATCCTGTGGATCGCCACGCAGCAGGAAGATGACTATTTTAACCTGCTGAATGGAATCACCGGAGGATCGAGGTCTCAGAGCAAAAAAAGAGTTTACAGTTGTTTTTAAAACTTAAAAATTTGGACCTGTCACCAAAAAACAAATCAGGAGTAGGATTCTTTGGTTCTAAAACAGGAGTCTGAACAATATAATCAGAAATACCCTGTACCCTAGCAGCAAGCTGGTCTACACGAGAAGCTAATTCCTGATCATCTGTGCTAGCACAAGACTCCTCAGCCACCCAGAGAAAAAGAGGGAAGAGAAGACAAAGCAGACTGCAGAAAAAAAAATGGCTCAACACCTTTCTTCCCTTCTTCTGAGATGCATTTAACTCATTATTGGCCAGTTGTACTGTTATGATCTGGTGACCTTGGAGCTGCATGAAACTTTCTCTGGAGTAGGTGGTAACTGTACTGACTGCAAATCCTGAACTAACACCGCAACTAGAAGTAGCCGTGGGGTGTGCCTAACAAACCCTAGACACCTCGACACAGCCGGAGGACTAAATACCCCTGTAGATGGAAATAGGAATTCTACCTTGCCTCAGAGCAGAACCCCAAAGGATAGGCAGCCCCCCACGAATATTGTCTGTGAGTAGGAGAGGAAACACACACGCAGGCAGAAAACAGAATTTAGCAAAAGAGGCCACTCTAGCTAAATAGGAAAGGATAGGACAGAATACTAAGCGGTCAGTATTAAAATCCTTCCAAAAATATCCACAGCAGATAATACAAAAAATTCCACCATCTAACTAAAGACGTGGAACGTATATCTGCAACTCCTGAGAATCCAACTAGACTGAGTAAATACTGACACAATCTAAGCTGGACAAGAAAAAACAAATGAATAGCACTGAATTATCAAGCACACAGCATGTGTGCTGTTGTGAATTCTGTTGTCGAACTCCCTCCTGTAGTCGTGAATGGTACTTCGGCGAGTTCTGTCCATCGACTCCCTCTGGTGGCTGTGAGTGGAGCTGCTGCTTCTGTGGTTCCTTCCACAGGTGACGTGATTTATCCTTTGGTTGGCTGCTCTATTTAACTCCACTCAGATCGTTACTCCATGCCAGCTGTCAATGTTCCTGCATTTGTTCAGTTCGCTCTTGGATCTTTCTGGTGACCTGTCTACTCCAGCAGAAGCTAAGTTCCTGCCAGTTATTATTTGTTCATTGTTGCCTTGTCCAGCTGGATATCATGATTTTGCCTTACTAGCTGGAAGCTCTGGGATGCAGAGTGGCATCTCAGCACAGTTAGTCGGTGCGGAGGTCTTTTTGCACACTCTGCGTGGTCTTTTGTAGTTTTTTGTGCTGACCGCAAAGATACCTTTCCTATCCTCTGTCTGTTTAGTAAGTCTGGCCTCCCTTTGCTGAAACCTGTTTCATTTCTGCGTTTGTGACTTTCATCTTTACTCACAGTCAATATATGTGGGGGGCTGCCTTTTCCTTTGGGGAATTTCTCTGAGGCAAGGTAGGCTTTATTTTCTGTCTCTAGGGCTAGCTAGCTCTTAGGCTGTGAAGAGGCGTCTAGGGAGAGTCAGGAACGCTCCATGGCTATTTCTAGTTGTTGTGATAGGATTAGGGGTTGCGGTCAGCAGAGCTCCCACATTCCAGAGCTTGTCCTGTGTCAGTTTAACTATCAGGTCGTGCCGGGTGCTCCTAACCACCAGGTCCATAACAGTGTGCCACAGAAACAAAACCAGACACTTATCTTTGCTGATTTGGCAGCAAGGCAGGAGGAACCAGACAGAGGTCCAACACCTCCCAACAACCATGGACAACTGGCAACAGGGGCGTCGCTATCATGAGGCCACTTGAGTTGGTTGCTTCAGGCGGCGCCACCTGCTGATAAGAAGGGGGGCGGCATCTGCGGGGAGCGTTCTTTCAGATGTCGGCTTGTGCCTGCATTTGGCCGCTCTCCTCTCCCTGACTTCCTGTTATCTCCTTACTGGGGGAACATGCACTATGATTACTGGTGTGTGGAGGCTTTTACACTCCGGGTTTAGAAACTCAGAGAGGGGAGGTGTCGTACAGGAGAAGAGCTCCTGTCCTCCTGCATGGCGCGTCTTTGAAGGGAAGAACTGAGAGCCAGGAAATAAGAGCAGAGAGGAGCCACCTGTGCTGGAAGGTAGGGGAGCAGCAGCTCCAATCCACAAGGTGACAGATCTCCTGCTGGGCAATCCCGGCAGAGTGAGTGAGGGTGGGGTCAGCTGTGAGCAGGGAAGCTGCACATGTACACCAGCCCCCACCCCTGTAGCACAGAAGAGTTTGTGTGTGTGTGTGTGTGTAGCACAGAAGAGTGTGTGTGTGTGTGGCACAGAAGAGTGTGTGTGTGTGGTTGTGTCGTGTGTGTGGGTCGTTTCTCAATGTCTTTCTGTGTGGTGTGTGAGTAGTATCTGTGTGTGGGTTGTGTCTATGTGTGAGTCTGTGTATGGTCTGTCTGCCCAGATCCCTCCATCAGCTGGTGTCCTTGGTGCCCAGCAGATCCTTTATGTCTGTGCACATGTGTCAGTCTTCACTGCATGTCTGGAATTCTATTAATTTAAAGTTACGGAATATAAATGGTTAAAAGTATCCTAGCCTGAATCTGCCATTTCATGGGGGTGTGGGATTTATTTTGGGGAGCAAGAGGGCACATGTTCTTTGTATAGCAGGTGAGAGAAGAGGTGTCAGGAACGAAGATGCCAGGAGTGGAGCCTTCTCATGGCGGCAGCCGCTGGTTGGTTGTGGTGTCAACGCGCTAACGAGCAAAGGGCGAGACAAATGTGGGCGACTGAGTCTACGCCCAAAACCTGAGGAGGGGATCAGATTCAGGAGGGGAATCAGTTACCCACAGAAACAGGCAGAGTCCACAGCAGCACAGAGGATTTCTGGAGAGGACTCCCTTGATCCACAGTGGAGTACAAAAAAAGGGGTCAACAGCAGCACAGAGGATTTCAGGAGAGAACTGTGCAGATCTTTATGAAGATCACTGACCGAGAGTTAAAGAGTGGAAGGAGCAGTATCCACAGCAGCACAGAGGATTTCAGGAGAGAAATGTGTTCACCTAGTGGGATATGGCAAAGTGTTTTATAATGAAAAGAGTAGCGTCCACAGCAGCACAGAGTATTTCAAGCAAAGTCTGAGACTAGCAGTTAGAGCAGGGTGTTTCAAATATATGAGGTGATAGAGAGAGGAGGTACAAAACCATACAAATATGGGGTAGGAGGGGCACAAACATATAAGTAGTTACGGTAGCATATCAGAAGGGCAGAGTGTTTAAGGACTATTTCAAAGGATGTTTTCAGTGTTGGATCAGGATTTGCTCTATTCACATTCAGAGCTGCAGCCAAAATTCTGCCAAGACCAGGACAGTTGGTGCACAGCATGTAATACCCAGTTTAACCTGGGGGGGGGGGGGTAGTGCAGGAGAAATGACAGCTAGTTACTTGACTGGTGCATTGATTACAGATGATCACTGGTGGATTGACGATTTTTAAAGCGGATTATCCCTTTAAGTAGTAATTTACCTCGCTGCTGCAATTGCTAGAAGTTCAGGTTATTACATTTGCGAGCGTCTCTTTACATCTCTTTGCTGTGCATTACAGAACTCCATTGAATTTCTCCATAAACAGATTGCATTAATATATAATATTGGATCTCACTTGCATTGGACAAATCAAAGGGTCCAAAAAATGAGGAGGTGGACCCTCACGTTATCCGCACGCTGCAGATGTATACAAATAAATAAGTGAAAAATTACCGCAGCAACGTTCTCTTACAGATAAACAGCTACCCGAATCCTTCTACATTCTCAGAACCATCAGAAATATTATTCTGCTCCTACTTTGAAGAGACTCGCCATAACTTACACACCATGTCCAATGCTGCCCCTCGGTACATACAGGCATTCAGCCATATTTTTCGGTTGTGCTCGCTACCCTTCCCACTCTCACATCGCTTACTCAACCCAATAGGAAGGCCCCTGCTATTAGCTCCGGACAGCCCCATGTGCGGCGCTTGTGATTGGCTAAAAGTTTCGGGAGAAGGAGGCGTGATCTTTTTGGACATCTTTTTTCTATTTCTCTAAATTAAAATGTCCACTATTGTCCTCATTTCTACAGTATAGATATAAATCTGTATGAACCAGATTTATTCCTACAGATTTAAGCAAATTTACTATGGGGGGGGGGGGGGGGCACCATTCTGCACTTCGCCTCAGGCAGCACAGAGGCTAGGTTCACCCCTTACTGGCAAGGACTAATGAATTCTGCACACCTACATACCCCAGTCAGAACTGCAATCAGCAGATACACCTGACCAGGACTGCAACCCAGGGACAACTGCATTACCACCTACAACCACCGGAGGGAGCCAAAAAGCAGAATTCACAACAGATGACCATCCGATCAAATTCTGACAGAATTTGAGCAGAGTTTCATTAGCATAATCTGCCTCATTCTCCCGCACAAGAGAACATATGCATAATACAAGAAAATTCTTGATGAATAGGATAGCAGTGATATATTCATCAAGGATTGGTCTAGTGACATTCTTTTTATTTTAGTCTATTAAAATATTTAAAAAAGTTATTAAAAGTATATTACAATAAAAACATTAAAAAAAAACCTTCGCACTCCCATGAGGTTTTCTACTTTTAAAAAAGTTGACTCCAAACGATTCCTACAATATAATGTATCAAAGACAGATAGTACTCACCCTCATCACAGCTTCTCCGGTTTCTGCATTTCAGAGCACAAAGTCACTGACTCCGTCACTTACCCAAGCAGGACATGGGCATCCCTTCTGTATGTGACCTGCCCGAGGCCAGCACAAACAGGGGACATTGGCGGTGAAATGATGTCACTGCATCTCACCACCAGCATTCACTGCGCGAATTGATACAAGATGAGTCAGACGCTGCAGAGGGGGTGGTGTCTGGATTAGGTGAGTATAGGGTTTTAAAAAAAATTGGGGGAGTTGTAGGGGACCATCACACTCTATAGGGTGCTGTGAGTTGGGCCATCATAGTATATAAGGGGCTGTGGGGTGGACCACCATACTATATAGTGTACTGTTGGGTAAACTGTCATACTACATAGAGGGCTGTTGGGAGGACCATCATACTATATGGGGGACTGTGAGGTGGACATCATACTATATAGGGGGTTATGAAGTGAACTATCTTGCTATATGGGGAGTATGGGGGGCTGTTGGGGTTACCAACATAATACATAGCAGCTGGGGGACGTGGGATGGACCATAATCAGTGGCGTAGGAAGGGGGGTGCGGGGGGGGGCGGTCCGCCCCGGGCGGCACAATGCTGGGGGCGGCCGGCGCTGCAGGAGAAGATAAAAAAAAAAAAAAAAAAAAAGACGCCCCTTTAAATCTTCGGGCGGCGCCGTCCGCCGCAACGACCAGGGCCAGCTCCCCCCACCACCGGACCCCGCCCCCCGCTCTATACTCACCTCTCCTGGTTCCTGCGGCGCCGGCAGCTGCAGCGTCCTCTGACTCTGCGACGTCTCAGAGCAGAGGGCGCGATGACGTCACTACTGTGCGCGCCGCTCTGCCTCTCGGTCCTGAGCGTCGCAGAGCCGGAGAGACGCTGACTGCACCGGACCTGTGCTGGGAACGGGAGAGGTGAGGATTTTACTTTTTTTTTTTTTTTCTTTATGTCTGACTGTCTGGGGCTGGGGCAATGCTGGAGACCATGGGGCAGATTGCTGAACACACTGGGGCAGTACTGGAGACCATGGGGCAGAATGCTGGACACACTGGGGCAATACAGGAGACTATGGGGCAGATTGCTGGACACACTGGGGCAATACAGGAGACCATGGGGCAGATTGCTGGACACACTGGGGCAATACAGGAGACCATGGGACAGATTGCTGGACACACTGGGGCAATACAGGAGACTATGGGGCAGATTGCTGGACACACTGGGGCAATACTGGAGACCATGGGGCAGAATGCTGGACACACTGGGGCAATACTGGAGACCATGGGGCAGAATGCTGGACACACTGGGGCAATACTGGAGACCATGGGGCAGAATGCTGGACACACTGGGGCAATACTGGAGACCATGGGGCAGAATGCTGGACATACTGGGGCAATACTGGAGACCATGGGGCAGAATGCTGGACACACTGGGGCAATACAGGAGACCATGGGGCAGATTGCTGGACACACTGGGGCAATACTGGAGACCATGGGGCAGAATGCTGGACACACTGGGGCAGTACAGGAGACTATGGGGCAGAATGCTGGACACACTGAATACTGGAGACCATGGGGCAGATTTCAGGACACATTGAGGCAATGCTGGAGACCCTGGGGCAGACTTCTGGACATACTGGGGCAATACTGGAGACCATGGGGCAGATTGCTGGACACACCGGGGCAATACTGGAGACCATGGGGCAGAATGCTGGACACACTGGGGCAATACAGGAGACCATGGGGCAGATTGCTGGACACACTGGGGCAATACTGGAGACCCTGGGGCAGATTGCTGGACACACTGGGGCAATACTGGAGACCCTGGGGCAGATTTCTGGACACATTGAGGCAATGCTGGAGACCCTGGGGCAGACTTCTGGACACACTGGGGCAATGCTGGACACTGGGGCAGATTGCTGGACACACTGGGGGTAATATACTGGACACACTGGGGCAATGCTGGACACTGGGGGTAATATGCTGGACACACTGGGGCAGACTGCTGGACACACTGGGGAAAGGCTGGACACTGGGGCAGATTGCTGGACACACTGAGGGCAGATTGCTGGACACACGGGGGGTAATATGCTGGACATACTGGGGCAGATTGCTGGACACACTGGGGGTAATATGCTGGACACACTGGGGCAGATTGCTGGACAACATGGGGGTAATATGCTGGACACACTGGGGCAGATTGCTGGACAACATGGGGGTAATATGCTGGACACACTGGGGGCAGGACTTGAGGCATGGGCAGAATGTAGATACGGGGCATGATTTGAGACACGGGGCAGGATTGGATCATGGGGCAGGACGGATACGATGGAGGCTGGTGGGGCAGGATGGGGAGATCATATGGGGTAGAATGGATACTCATGAGGGCAGGATACGACAACATATGGCTGGAGCCAGGAATGAGAAACGGGGCCAGGGTGGGGAATATTATTACCATAGGGGATAATTAAGGGATATTGTTACTGCAGTGATGTATTTATTTTATTTTTTGAGTATACTGTTTTAAATGGGGGGGCGGTCCTGTTACTGTGCAGAGTGACACTATATCACCTTTTTTTCTTCATGTGGTGTAATGTAGAAGTTGTGAAAAATTAAGTAATGTGTTCTGCAAGTGGAGCTCGAGATAACTGTGTTATTTCCTGCAGAAACGAGTCCTGGCTGGAAGGAATGATGGCGGTCTGTGCTGGATGAAAGATGAAGGACTTCACCTAGAGACGTCACTGGTGAGTCAGTGTTACCTATACACTGACACTATACACTGTATACTATATAGAGGTCCTGTGTATAATGTCACCAGTGATCTCTGTATTACCTCTACACAGACACTGCATACTAAGTACAGATCTCCTGTGAATACTGGCACTTATGGTGATAGTATTGTGGTTTTTTTTTTATTACTGATCAGTATTGTAGTATTCAGTCACTATGTGGTGGTAATATGTGGTCTGGAAATGGTGCGGTGGTATTTGTCCCTTGTATGTAGTATTATTCGGTCACTATGTGGCCTGGTCATGGTGTGGTGGTATTAAGTCACAGGTGTGGCATGTGGGGGTGACACCATTAGGCCCAGTTTAAGTTCTACAAAACAGGAAAACCATTTTTGGTAACCTTTGTGTGTATTGAGCTGGGGGGGGGGATGGGGGGGGATTGGGGGGGGGCGCCAAACTCGGGATCAGCCCCGGGCGGCAAAAGCTCTAGCTACGCCTCTGACCATAATAAAAGTATTGTGGCTCTGGGGGTTCTTCATAGTGTATGGGTGTTAAGGGGAGAATGTATGGCATATGAAGATATACTTAAATCAAACCTATATGGATGCTTTGCTTAACTTTAGACTCGTGTAGCTTTAAGGTTTTCTGATTCACTGTCATAAGACTAAATTCTGTTGATTACTCTGTACCAGGATGTACCAAGATCCGTGTAAATCCCCTAGTCTTATCGAGAGTAAACGTATCTGCACAAAGGTGAATTGATCCCCAATAAATCAAAGATAAGTAGAATGCGTGCATAGACAGATGTCAGCTTGACCCAAAGCACCCATTAGGGCGATAACGGTACAGAAATAGACTAAAAGCAATAATCATTAGAATAATGGTCCAATAATAATAAAGATAATAACATAGAACATGTTATGATCAAAGTGACTTGTGATAATTATTATGTTGGAAAGACCTATGATGTAATGTGCTGAGACTGCCCGATTTCTCTTATAAAAAGAGCGGTACGACCAATAAAATCAGAAATCTTTGAGAGACAATTGCTTGCATTTGTGTCCTGATTTCTCCGGCCGTAATACCTCACATCCAATTTGGCAGCAGACAACTAAGATGAGAACACACGCATCCCGTGTGCCCTAACATTTGGCGCCCAACGTGGGGCTAGGACGAAAGTTCGAACCTGGCCAGTCGCGAAGAAGACCTCCAAGCTTGGACCGGACCACTCGAGGGTGGAGAAGTGCACCTCCTATTAGGTAAGAAAATCATTCATCTTACCTATAACCCTCCAGTGTTTCCGTGCAAAGATAAAGGTCAGTCGGCTGTCAGACTCGGACATAGTGACCGTTCTGACAAGTCCTAGCACCAAAAACCCACCCTGGACACGATTTCCTTAATTGTCTGACTTATCTGTTTTGCCTCTCTGCTTTGCTGTTTTGTTTGTTTGCATATGTGGTACTACCTCAGCCAGCCTGAAAAAGATAGGGAGACATACTGAGCAATTTCACTGTCACTCTGGTTCCGGTCCTGCTCTCAGCTTGACCGATGGTCGCAGAAGTCTGACCTGTGTCTCTCCCAGTGGACAAGTGGGAGTAGCGGCTTGATTACTCTGAGTGATTTTACAACCTCTAAGTGGTTGGTGACTTCTTGCGGATGCCAACCGGAGATCACCTGGCTATGGTGATGATGTTTTGGCTGCAGCATAAGTTCATAGGTTTTATTCTATAAAGGTGTAATTACAATTACCATATTGATGTGACTGAGTGATTGCTCTCTCCCTGTCTACCTAAAGTGTGTTCTGCCCAGGTATAGACTTTTTGTCTCTACAGATCAGGCTGGCATTTATATTGGTAAATTGTGAAGTGTTTTGTTGTCAGGGATTCACAGTATCTGACATCAGTGCTAGTTTAAGCTGTCTTTTGTCTATTTGTATGGCATATGGTTTGCCGGCAGGAAGCGTACTAACATATGGTTAAAGTTTTGAATTCATTCTGTATATATATATATGTTGTGAGATTAGAGAATTAGTTAACCGGTTTTGTTTTGCATACTTTAGAATTGTAAAGTTAGTTGTTAAATGTGTTCATGTAGGAAGAGAATTCCTTGAATAGTAATTGCTTTTACTCGTACAGATATCTCTGGTAGTGTGAGATCCGAAGTCCATTGTTACTCTTTAGTTAATGTTTGACTAACGTCACTGCATTTTTCTGTGAGACGATTTTTTAAATGATTTTTGTTAAAGTGAAAGTGTTGTGGAAGCAGATATTCTAGCAATTTATCTGGCATTTTTAGACTACGCATTTTCTGGGTATAACCAAAACCAAGAGAAAGAAAAAAGCAGTAACTAGTCCAAAATATATCATGCAGTGTGTCCATTATGGTCCTATATAGGGTCCCGTTAAACTATACATATAGATATACCCTGAATGGGTTTTTGTAATAATGTTGGTGACCTTCCGCTCATCCACCGTGTGTATTTATCATTTTCTGGGTATACAAGAATTGATAAATACCCTGGTGGTAATTGTTAGCTAAGTTCCTATATCACTGTGTTCAAAATACTAGACATCACAACATCACTGAAGACCCCTTTTCTTTGACATAAAAAGTACATACAGCTTTCACAGTCATATAGCCAACTGTTCAAAACCCCGTGGGAACTTGTCTCAAGAGATAGACACACATGTCCCTCAGACGCACTAAGAATTCAAATGATAGAATTGGTGGGAGTAGTCAGTCAACACACATAAGACAGACACGACCCATAGGGGAGCAAGGAAAGAAAATGCATGTTAAAAAGAACCCTCCGACCCCAAAGGGGGGAGGATTAGATAAGAAGGTATGGAAGAATGTGTTAATGAGTACAGGGCAGGGTCCCAGGCTTAGATATTATGAAATCTTACAGGGCCCTGAAGCATTTTATAAGATGATAAAGGAAGTTAGAAGACAGGCATGGAGAGAGGAATACGACAAGGATACTGAATTTTATTCCAAACACGTGCCTACAGAAAATGTGTCAGTTGCAACATCTGCATTACAGTCATTGATACCGTCCATATACATTCCCGACGACTGGACATGTACCAGCTGTCAAACGCAGAATGCAGAATATCGTGAGACTTGTTCTGACTGTCAGATGACTAACCCAAATAGCCCTACTTTCTATCCAACTATATATGTAGATGGAATACCTTATGCTACATATTGTCCAGCATCCACTATAGCTCCGTTAATTAATACAGTCTAGAAAAAAAATAAGGAAGGAGAAGATGAACATGACATTGAAGTACATGATCAAGCAGAAGGGAGGGAGGACAGGAATCAACAGCTCAGACTGATAATCCACAGCATCCACCACTATATGGTGGGAGTACATCATCATCTTCAAAACCTCAAAGCTTACACTCTCGCACACAATCTACTCCACACAAGGACCCCTGGAAATACCAGGATACACCCTAGTGAGCAGCTTGCCAGACCCAGTGCAACATCCCATGCCATTTTATAAAAGGATGCATCAAATACAGAAGGCACACTCTGCCTCATGGACAGATTTAGAAAGGCTCACTCAAATTGCAGCAGGATGTTCCCTTCGGCCAAGGATGCGACTAGCCCTTGAGCCTGACAACCTCCATGTAGAATGGCTTGAATCACGTGTATCCGGAGAATATTTCCTCCGTAAGCTTTACGTCTGGGCTAAGAACCGCCTGCCAGCCCAGACCCCACTCTCCAGGATGTCATGCAGGGGAAAGGAGAACCTGTGGATAGTTTCTTCCATCGATGTAATCAAAAGTTTCAGGATCTCAGATTTGAAATACAAGTTAATCAATTAGAAGAAACTTTTATACCCACCACTACCGAGCTCCAGACCCTGATAGGGTATTGGCATACTGAATCCACAATCCATGAAAGTACGTATACCCTTACAGTCCACAAAAATACCAGAGACAAGCGTAATCTGTTATGACCTGGTGGTAAGGAGCACCCGGTACGACCTGATAGTTAAACTCACACAGGACAAGCTCTGGGATGTGGGAGCTCTGCTGACCGCAGGCCCTAATCCTATCACAACAACTAGAAATAGCCGTGGAGCGTTCCTGACTCTCCCTAGACGCCTCTTCACAGCCTAAGAGCTAGCTAGCCCTAGAGATAGAAAATAAAGCCTACCTTGCCTCAGAGAAATTCCCCAAAGGAAAAGGCAGCCCCCACATATATTGACTGTGAGTAAAGATGTAAGTCATAAACGCAGAAATGAAACAGGTTTCAGCAAAGGGAGGCCAGACTTACTAAACAGACAGAGGATAGGAAAGGTATCTTTGCGGTCAGCACAAAAAACTACAAAAGACCACGCAGAGTGTGCATCCAGCTAGCAAGACAAAATCATGATAACCAGCTGGACAAGAAAACAATGAACAAATAATAACTATCAGGAACTTAGCTTCTGCTGGAGAAGACAGGTCACCAGAAAGATCCAAGACAACGGACAACGGTCAGGTCTATCAGCCTGAAACTTCTGCAGCACGCGTCGCAAATCAGGGGAGATGGCAGACAAAATTACCCCCTCTTTAAGAATACCCGCCGGCTCCGGAACACCCGGAGAGTCAGGCACAAAACTCCTTGACAGGGCATCAGCCTTCACATTCTTAGATCCGGGAAGGTATGAAACCACAAAATCAAAACGGGAGAAAAAGAGCGACCATCGAGCCTGTCTAGGATTCAACCGTTTGCAGACTCGAGATAAGTCAAATTCTTGTGATCCGTCAAGACCACCACGCGATGTTTAGCTCCTTCAAGCCAATGTTGCCACTCCTCGAATGCCTACTTCATGGCCAACAACTCTCGATTGCCAATATCATAATTGCGCTCAGCAGGTGAGAATTTTCTAGAAAAGAAGGCACATGGTTTCATCACCGAGCCATCAGAACTTCTTTGCGACAAAACAGCCCCTGCTCCAATCTCAGAAGCATCAACCTCGACCTGAAACGGGAGCGAAACATCTGGCTGGCACAACACAGGGGCAGAAGAAAAACGACGCTTCAACTCCTGAAAAGCCTCTACAGCCGCAGAGGACCAATTGACCACATCAGCACCTTTCTTGGTCAAATCAGTCAACGGTTTAGCAATACTAGAAAAATTAGCGATGAAGCGACGGTAAAAATTAGCAAAGCCCAGTAACTTCTGCAGGCTCTTCACAGATGTCGGCTGAGTCCAATCATAAATGGCCTGAACTTTAACAGGGTCCATCTCGATAGTAGAAGGGGAAAAAATGAAACCCAAAAATGAAACCTTCTGAACTCCAAAGAGACACTTTGACCCCTTCACAAACAAGGAATTCGCACCAAGGACCTGGAACACCATTCTGACCTGCGTCACATGAGACTCCCAATCATCCGAAAAGACCAAAATGTATACAATCATGAATCTATCCAGGTACTCTCGGAAGATGTCATGCATAAAGGACTGAAACACAGATGGAGCATTAGAAAGCCCGAATGGCATAACCAGGTACTCAAAATGGCCCTCGGGCGTATTAAATGCTGTTTTCCATTCATCGCCCTGTTTAATTCGCACAAGATTATACGCCCCTCGAAGATCAATCTTGGTGAACCAACTAGCCCCCTTAATCCGAGCAAACAAATCAGACAGCAGCGGCAAAGGATACTGAAATTTGACTGTGATCTTATTAAGAAGGCGGTAATCAATACAAGGCCTCAAAGAGCCATCCTTCTTGGCCACAAAAAAGAACCCTGCTCCCAATGGTGATGACGACGGGCGAATATGACCCTTCTCCAAGGATTCCTTTATATAACTCCGCATAGCGGCGTGCTCTGGCACAGAAATTAAACAGACGGCCCTTAGGAAACTTACTACCAGGAATCAAATTAATAGCACAATCGCAATCTCTATGAGGAGGCAGGGGACCAGATTTGGGCTCTTCAAATACATCCCGGTAATCTGATAAAAATCAGGGACTTCAGGAGTGGAAGGCGAAACTGACAACAATGGAACATCACCATGTACCCCCTGACAACCCCAGCCGGACACAGACATAGATCACCAATCCAACACTGGATTATGGACCTGTAGCCATGGCAACCCCAAAACGACCACATCATGCAGGTTATGCAACACCAAAAAGCGAATATCCTCCTGATGTGCAGGAGCCATGCACATGGTCAATTGAGTCCAGTACTGAGGCTTATTCTTGGCCAAAGGCGTAGCATCAATTCCTCTCAATGGAATAGGATACTGCAAGGGCTCCAAGAAAAAACCACAGCGTCTGGCAGACTCCAAGTCCATCAAATTCAGGGCAGCGCCTGAATCCACAAATGCCATAACAGAATAGGACGACAGAGAGCAAATCAGAGTAACGGACAAAAGAATTTTAGACTGTACCGTACCAATGGTGGCAGACCTAGCGAACCGCTTAGTGCGCTTAGGACAATCGGAGATAGCATGAGTGGATTCACCACAGTAAAAACACAGCCCATTCCGACGTCTGTGTTCTTGCCGTTCAGCTCTGGTCAAAGTCCTATCACACTGCATAGGCTCAGGCCTATGCTCAGAGAATACCGCCAGATGGTGCACAGCTTTGCGCTCACGCAAGCGCCGATCAATCTGAATGGCCAAGGGCAGACTCATTCAGACCAGCAGGCGTGGGAAATCCCACCATGACATCCTTAAGGGCTTCAGAAAGACCCTTTCTGAAAATTGCCGCCAGGGCACACTCATTCCACTGAGTAAGCACAGACCACTTTCTAAACTTCTGACAGTACACCTCCGCTTCATCCTGACCCTGACACAAAGCCAGCAAGATTTTCTCTGCCTGATCCACTGAATTTGGTTCATCATAAAGCAATCCAAGCGCCAGAAAAAACGCATCAACATCACGCAATGCAGGATCTCCTGGCGCAAGGGAAAATGCCCAGTCTTGAGGGTCACCATGCGATAAAGAAATAATGATTTTTACTTGTTGAACGGGGTCACCAGAGGAGGGGGGTTTCAAAGCTAGAAACAGTTCACAATTATTTTTGAAATTCAAGAACTTAGATCTATCCCCAGAAAATAAATCAGGAATAGGAATTCTAGGCTCTAACATAGGATTCTGAACCACAAAATCTTGAATGTTTTGTACCCTTGTAGTGAGATGATCCACACAAGAGGGCAGACCTTGAATGTCCATATCTACACCTGTGTCCTGAACCACCCAAAGGTTTAGGGGAAAAGAAAGACAAAACACAGTGCAAAGAAAAAAAATGGTCTCAGAGCTTCTCTTATCCCTCTATTGAGATGCATTAATACTTTGGGCCAGCTGTACTGTTATGACCTGGTGGTTAGGAGCACCCGGTACGACCTGATAAACTCACACAGGACAAGCTCTGGGATGTGGGAGCTCTGCTGACCGCAGGCCCTAATCCTATCACAACAACTAGAAATAGCCGTGGAGCGTTCCTGACTCTCCCTAGATGCCTCTTCACAGCCTAAGAGCTAGCTAGCCCTAGAGATAGAAAATAAAGCCTACCTTGCCTCAGAGAAATTCCCCAAAGGAAAAGGCAGCCCCCCACATATATTGACTGTGAGTAAAGATGTAAGTCACAAACGCAGAAATGAAACAGGTTTCAGCAAAGGGAGGCCAGACTTACTAAACAGACAGAGGATAGGAAAGGTATCTTTGCGGTCAGCACAAAAAACTACAAAAGACCACGCAGAGTGTGCAAAAAGACCTCCGCACCGACTAACGGTGCGTAGATGCCACTCTGCATCCCAGAGCTTCCAGCTAGCAAGACAAAATCATGATAACCAGCTGGACAAGAAAACAATGAACAAATAATAACTATCAGGAACTTAGCTTCTGCTGGAGAAGACAGGTCACCAGAAAGATCCAAGAGCGAACTGAACCAATGCAGGAACATTGACAGCTGGCATGGAGTAACGATCTGAGTGGAGTTAAATAGAGCAGCCAACCAAAGGATAAACCACGTCACCTGTGTAAGGAACCTCAGAAGCAGCAGCTTCACTCACAGCCACCAGAGGGAGTCCATGGACAGAACTCGCCGAAGTACCATTCACGACCACAGGAGGGAGTTCGACAACAGAATTCACAACAGTAATCAGGAACATTGACTTACCAGACCCAGACTTTCTCACGGACACAGTAGTGTCTTTTGTGGGGGTGGATGGTAACACACGGTACACTGTAAGGATCAGACCCCTACACAAAGGCCTACAACCTGCAGAGTATGCTGTCTCAATTGGTTGTCTCATCCACCTATCCTGTCAGTTTACTAGGATCAGATCTACTACCAAAACTCCAAGCCAGCATTCTGTTTCATAAGGACAAAACTGTCACTTTCACAGGGGCAGTCTGCGGAAGTGTACGGTCTCTTCCCTTTACAGGACACACCTGTAGATCATGTGGACATTGAACTGATGGCATTGATCCCAGACTCACTGCGGACACGAGGCCCGGAAGAAACTGGCAGACTCAAAGTCCAGCCTATGAAGATGGAACTGGAGTCAGGAGCCCTGCTGCCATGGAAACTGTAATGCCCACCTTCCATTTCGTAATCTGCCGCCATTATACAACAACTGGAAATATACCTGGAGCCCTGGAAGATGACACATCCCACTGAAGATAGGAAAGCAGCTGTTCAGCGCATACCTCTGGCAGCCAAGCCAACACAGCTACAGTCCTTCATTGGACTGGTTTCCTGCCATCCCTGGAGCCTTGATGCCTCTAAACATGTCTCAAGGACACTCTTTTCAGTTCAACCAAGGAAGCCATCAATGGGTTTGACATGCTAATCTGCACTCACATCTTCTCCTGCTCTAGGACTGCCAGACTATAACAAACTGTTCTGCCTGTTTTGTCATGGAGAAGCAAGCCATGCAACTGGAGTCCTGACACAGCTCCACAGAAGGAGACAATGCCCTCCTGGGTACTACTCTTAACAAAGTTGCCCGTGGGTGTCCCAACCTGCATGAGAACCGCATTGCAACCCACCTGTACTGGACAAGGCTTCTGACATCATTATGGGTCACCAGTTGAAGATCCTGGCCCATAGCACCTGTCTGCCATAGCACCTGCTACGTCTGCAATGCCCTATTCTGCTCAACGTCACTGTCTCCAGATGTGCTGTTCATAACCCAGCTACTCTCCTACCTCTGCCAAGGGGGGAGAGGGTGAAGATCACATCTCTGACACATCAGTGGAAGAGGTAGTCGACTCTGAAATGGCTCAACAGGATTGTCTCGCTGTCATGAGACAAGAAGACCTCTGGAAGATCCTGACCTGACGCTCTTTGTGGTTTGACCAAGGTATGCAGACCAAGAAGGCCGTTCGCACACTGGTATAGCAGTAGTTACAGAAGAAACCTGCTGCCAGTAAAACCGCTGCCTCCACCCAAAGGCAGGACTGCGGGCCTTGATAGAAGCATGCAACAGGTCCATTCAACACACAGCCACGACCAATCTGGAGGGAAAGAGACTTCATCATGGCTAATGGAACGCCGGTCAGAATCAGCCAAAGCCATACAAGAACAAATGGAGTCCTCGTTGATGTCTGGAAGAGTTGCGGTGGTAAAAGGTGAAGACGCACACACACTGGAGACACCTCAAGGGAAACGGTGGGCAGCAGACTAACTGAAGCAACAGCAAAAGAAGCAGCAATGATACTACTTGACACAGAAACATCTCATCTGTACTCTAATATGGATCCAGAAACGGAGGAAAAAGGGTTATCCCTGGAAAAAGATGTCCTAACATCCCAGAAGCAAGCATCCAAAGAAGAGAAGAACGTAGATCGAGCCACACCGGAGGAAAACACGCCTACAGATGAACAAGGGAAATTGAAGGCCTCGAACAAATGACCCTACATACTTACTGCTAGACAGGAAACAGTGGAGCTATAGCATAAGGAGTTTTAGTCTTTCCCTTAGGTTTCACATACGCATGCACACACACACACACTAGCAGGTCCTATAAACTCAACGCTATAAGATCCTACTAATATTCCCAGTTTAGGGTTATACCTTTTCTAACTACAGTTGTCTATATGCAGACTAAGTTTATTGTTAAATAAGGCATGTGAAATTTGTTCTCAAGTTCCATCCATCCCAGATCCTGAGGACCTAGAACGTGCCCACCAGATCCTGCCTGATGACTGATTCCTCATCACCAAGAGGTTCAACAGACGTACCCTCAAACCTAGAGATGACATCCCGTTCCAAGTCCTGTCTACTACCACAGCAGTCTATGGGTCCACGCTTCCCACTGCAAGGAGATGCCAGATCCAGAATCCAGTGGCGGCTGCCACTCTTCATCCGTCTGACACTTATCCTTCACCCAGTCCAAGGGATAGTCAGTCACCAAGGGGTAGTCACTGATGAGGAGGGTATAGTGACATTTTGGTATAATATCTCCACCCCAAGAGTAACATATTAATTTGACTATTGCCTCATAGTAGAATGCCCAGGCCCCATGACACAGTTTGACATATGGCTACACACACAATTCATCTGTGGCACCATTGCCGAAACAGGGGAAGGTTCAAACTGTGAGGATTGGTCACTTGTTGGGTGGTACACTGGTGAAAGTGACTGGGGATTTTTTTAACTGTATTAGCCTTAATTATCTACCCGCATAGCTACATGCCTTAAGAAAATGATGATGAGGACCATGGAAACCAAAGGGATGACGACCATACATGCCGATTTCAAAGATCCCCTAGATGAAAGAAGCTGCTGTGAAAACCATGAGAGGATCCACATCCCCCGGAATATGTCTGCCTGAAGGACACCAATGAGGGAAAGACCAGGATCTGACTTCCTCCTGTGCAAAGTCCGTTAGGAGGGGGTCCATCTACTAGAGATGGGCCGTCTCGTGTATACGGTGAAGATTAGTTAGGGTCCAGCATTTTGAGTCAGGTAGGCCGGGAGGACAGATCGATAGGCTCGACGAGATCAGAGTTTTGATTTTGCATATCTCCAAAGGGGGGACTGTTAAGGGGAGAATGTATGGCATATGAAGATATAATTAAATCAAACCTATATGGATGCTTTGCTTAACTTTAGACTCGTGTAGCTTTAAGGTTTTCTGATTCACAGTCATAAGACTAAATTCTGTTGATTACTCTGTACCAGGATGTACCAAGATCCGTGTAAATCCCCTAGTCTTATCGAGAGTAAATGTATCTGCACAAAGGTGAATTGATCCCCAATAAACCAAAGATAAGTAGAATGCGTGCATAGACAGATGTCAGCTTGACCCAAAGCAGCCATTAGGACGATAACGGTACAGAAATAGAATAAAAGCAATAATTATTAGAATAATGGTCCAATAATAATAAAGATAATAACATAGAACATGTTATGATCAAAGTGACTTGTGATAATTATTATGTTGGAAAGACCTATGATGTAATGTGAGACCAATAAAATCAGAAATCTTTGAGAGACAATTGCTTGCATTTGTGTCCTGATTTCTCTGGCCGTAATACCTCACATCCAATTTGGCAGCAGACAACTAAGATGAGAACACACGCATCCCGTGTGCCCTAACATGGGGGATCTATCATACTGTGACTGGGGGGATCATCTTACTGTGTAGAGTGGTTACAGTGGACATTATTCTGTGTGCGATGGCTGTGGTGGATATTATACTGTTTGGAGGTCTATGAGGTACATTCTACTATGTTGGGGGCTGTGGTGACATCCTACTGTATGGAATGATTATAGGGGACATCATACTGTATGGGGTCTGTGGGGTCCTCATATTGTATGGGAGGCTATGCTGGACATCACATTTTATAAAGGTGCCTGTGGTGGACATCATTCTGTGTGGGGGACTGTAGTGCCTCTCATCCTGTATAATGGGGGCTGTGGTAGATCCCATACTATATGGGAGGCTGTGATGACAATCAAACTATGTGGGGTGCTGTTTATGGGCAATCATATTGTGTGAGATAATCATAGTCTGTTGGGGTCATGAAAGGGGTATCACGGTGAGTGGGACCCCATGGGGCTTCAGTAGGGACAAAATAACTAAGTGCAAAATATTTCCTTCCCTGTTTCCTAAAATGTTGGGAGCTACGGTATGCTCTTCTTTGACTGCGCCGTGATAGGACCTTTTCTATAGCACTTGTTATTTCTATGAACGCCCCTCTTTAGGAGAATTATTACAATAAAGAGGCACTGAGGGTCATTATTATAAGTAGGCACAATGAGGGGATTGTAGTCATTTTAGGGAAAACAATGATATGTTTATTATTGTAAGGAGGTACAGGGTCATTATTATAAAAGGTCAAGGGGGAGCATTATTAACCCCTTCACCCTGAAGCCTGTTTTCAACTTCCTTACCAGCCCATTTTTTTCAATTCTGACCGCTGTCACTTTATGAGGTCATAAGTCTGAAAAGCTTCAACGGATCCTGGTGATTCTGAGATAGTTATCTCGTGACATATTGTACTTTATGATAGTGGTAAAATTTCTTCGATTTGACTTGCGTTTATTTGTGAAAAAAAACAGAAATTTGGTGAAAATTTGGAAAATTTTGCAATTTTTAAATTTTAGTTTTTATGCCCTTAAATTACAGAGTCATATCATGCAAAATAGTTAATAAATAACATTACCAACATGTCTGCTTTACATTAGCACAATTGTGGAAACATAATTTTTTTGTTAGGAAGTTATAAGGGTTAAAAGTTGACCAGCGATTTCTCATTTTTACAACAAAATTTGCAAAACCATTTTTTTAGGGACCACCTCACACTTGAAGTGACTTTGAAGGGCCTATATGACAGAAAATGCCCCAAAGTGACACCAATCTAAAAACTGCACCCCTCAAGGAACTCAAAACCACATTAAAAAAGTTTATTAACCCTTCAAGTGCTTCACAGGAATTTTTGTAATGTTTAAAAAAAATTGAACATTTAACTTTTTTTCACAAAATTTTTATTTCAGATCCAATTTGTTTTATTTTACCAAGGATAACAGGAGAAATTGGACCAAAAAAGTCGTATAATTTGTCCTGAGTGCGTCAATACCCCATATGTGGGGGTAAACCATTGTTTGGGCACATGGCAGAGCTCGGAAGGGAAGGAGCGCCATTTGACTTTTCAATGCTGAATTTGCTGGAATTGAGATCGGACACCATGTCACGTTTGGAGAGCCTCTGATGTGCCTAAACAGTGGAAACCCCCACAAGTGACACCATTTTGGAAAGAAGACCCCTAGGAAACTAACCTAGATGTGTGGTGAGCACTTTGAACCTCCAAGTGCTTCACAGAAGTTTATAATGTAGAGCCGTAAAAAAAATCATATTTTTTTCACAAAAAATGATCTTTTCGCCCCCAATTTTTTATTTTTACAAGGGTAATAGGACAAATTGGACCCCAAAAGTTGTTGTTCAATTTATCCTGAGTACGCTGATACCCAATTTATGGGGGTAAACCACTGTTTGGGCGCATGGCAGAGCTCGGAAAGGAAGGAGCGCCGTTTGACTCTTCAATGCAAAATTGGCTGGAATTGAGATCGGAACCCATGTCGCATTTGGAGAGCCCCTGATGTGCCTAAACAGTGGAAACTCCCCACAAGTGACCCGATTTTGGAAAGAAGACCCCCTAAGGAACTAAACTAGATGTGTGGTGAGCACTTTGAACCCCCAATTGTTTCACTAAAGTTTAGAATGTAGAGCCGTAAAAATTAAAAAATCATTTTTTTTCCACAAAATGATCTTTTAGCCCACAATTTTTTATTTTCCCAATGGTAACAGGAGAAATTGGACCCCAAAAGTTGTTGTCCAATTTGTCCTGAGTAAGCTGACACCCCATATGTGGAGGGGAACCACCGTTTGGGCACATGGCAGAGCTCAGAAGGGAAGGAGCACTGTTTTGGAATGCAGACTTTGATGGAATGGTCTGCGGGCATTTGCAGAGCCCCTGATGTACCTAAACAGTAGAAACTCCCACAAGTGACCCCATATTGGAAACTATACCTCCCAAGGAACGTATCTAGATGTGTTGTGAGAACTTTGAACCCCCAAGTGTTTCGCTAAAGTTTATAACGCAGAGTCGTGAAAATAAAACATATATTTTTTTCCACGAAAATGATATTTTAGCCCCCAAATTTTTATTTTCCCAAGGGTAACAGGAGAAATTGGACCCCAAAAGTTGTTGTCCAATTTGTCCTAAGTACGCTGATAGACCATATGTGGGGGAGAAACACTGTTTGGGCGCACAGCAGAGCTCGGAAGAGAAGGAGCGCCGTTTGGAATGCAGACTTAGATGGATTGGTCTGCAGGCGTCACGTTGCATTTGCAGAGCCCCTGATGTACCTAAACAGTAGAAACCTTCCACAAGTGACCCCATATTGGAAACTAGACCCCCCAAGGAACTTATCTAGATGTGTTGTGAGAACTTTGAACCCCCAAGCGTTTCACTACAATTTATAACACAGAGCCGTGAAAATAAAAAATATTTTTTTTCCACAAAAATTATTTTTTAGCCCCCGGTTTTGTATTTTCCCAAGGGTAACAGGAGAAATTGGACCCCAAAAGTTGTTGTCCAATTTGTCCCGAGTACGCTGATACCCCAAATGTTGGGGTAAACCTCTGTTTGGGCGCACGGAAGAGCTTGGAAGGGAAGGAGCACTGTTTTACTTTTTCAAAGCAGAATTGGCTGGAATTGAGATCGGACGCCATGTTGCGTTTGGAGAGCCCCTGATGTGCCTAAACAGTGGAAATCCCCCCAATTCTAACTCCAACCCTAACCCCATCGCACTCCTAAACCTAATCCCAACCATAACCCTAACCACACCCCTAACCCAAACACACCCCTAACCCTAATCCCAACCCTAACCATAACCCTGACCACACCCCTAATCCTAATACCAGCCTTAATCTCAACCCTATCCATAGCCCTAACCACACCCCAACCCTGACACACCCCTAACCCTAATCCCAACCCTAACCCCAACCGTAAACATAATCCAAACCCTAACTGTAGCCCCAACCCTAACCCTAACTTTAGCCTCAACCCTAACCCTAGCATTAGTCCCAGCCCTAACCCTAACGTTAGCCCCAATCCTAACTTTAGCCCCAACCCTAATGCTAACTTTAGCCCCAACCCTAACCCTAACTTTAGCCCCAACCCTAACCCCAACGTCAGCTCCAACCCTAACCCTAATGCGAAAATGGAAATAAATACATTTTTTTTATTTTATTATTTTTCCCTAACTAAGGGGGTGATGAAGGGGGTTTGATTTACTTTTATAGCGGGTTTTTTTAGCAGATTTTTATGATTATCAGCTGTCACAAGCTAGACGCTTTTTATTGCAAAAAATAATTTTTTGCATCACCACATTTTGAGAGCTATAATTTATCCATATTTTGGCCCAAAGAGTCATGTGAAGTCTTGTTTTTTGTGGGACGAGTTGACGTTTTTATTGGTACCATTTTCGGGCACATGACATTTTTTGATCGCTTTTTATTCCGATTTTTGGGAGGCAGAATGAACAAAAACCAGCAATTCCTGAATTTCTTTTAGGGGGGGGCGTTTATACCGGTATACGTGTGGTAAAATTTACAAAGCAGCTTTATTCTTCGGGTTAGTATGACTACAGCGATACCTCATTTATATCTTTTTTTATGTTTTGGTGCTTTTACACAATAAAAACTATTTTATATAAAAAATAATTGGTTTTGATTTGGCTTTATTCTGAGAGCTATAACTTTTTTATTTCTCTGCTTATGATGCTGTATGGCAGCTTTTTTTTGCGGGACAAGATGACATTTTCAGCGGTACCATGGTTATTTATATCTGTCTTTTTTATCACATTTTATTGCACTTTTTGTTTGGCATTATGATAAAGCATTTTTTTTCCCTCGTTTTTTATTTTTTGTGGTGTTCACTGAAGGGGTTAACTAGTGGGATAGTTTTATAGAGCGGGTCGTTACGGATGCAGCGATACCAAATATGTGTACTTTTATTGTTTTTTTTTTATTTACATAAATGGATTTATTGGAAAATATTTATTTATTTTTTTCTTTATATGGGGATATTTTTTTTTTACTTTATAACATTGTCCCAGGGTGGGACATCACTATATTTCATCAGATCGCTGATCTGACACTTTGCATAGCACTGTGTCAGATCGGCGATCTGACAGGCAGTGCAGGGGGCTTTCTGGCGCCTACTCTGAGCAGGCGCCGGCAAGCCATCTCAGTGAAGGACACGGAAGAAGCCCAACGACCATTTTGGATCCGGGGACTCCTTCCAGAACACTGGAACAACGCGATCGCATCGCGTTGTTCCGGTGGGAGAGCGCAGGGAGCCCCCGTCCCTGCGCGATGCCCCTCTATGTCGCGGTCACTACTGAAAGCAGCATCAGAGGGGTTAAATGCCGACGATTGGCACTAGTGCGACATACAGGTGACACCCGCACGCAATCGTCGCGGTGCTCACTGTGAGACCGCGCGATCCTGCCGCCGTACTAGTACTGTGGTTTGTGGGAATTCAGCTCCCGTAGAGCAGTACTAGTATGGCGCATGTCGGGAAGGGGTTAAAGGAGGCACAGGGGAATTATTATAGGGTATGACAAATTGTGGCTTGTGTAGAGTTGGTAGAATGTGAGGAGGGTCCTGGAAAATCAGTAAAGTGAAGATGTGTGTGTGTGTGTTACATCTTACAGGGACGAGCTATGGATGGAATGGGAGGTCACTGTGGTCTGGACCGAACGCAAAGGAAAAGGGAAAATGAATGACAACAATCAACGAGAATGTCACTGGTTAAATCCTGGACAATACACACATACAGCTCTGGCAAAATTTAAGAGACCAATGCAAAATTTTCAGTTTCTCTTATTTTTCTCTTTATAGGTATATTTTTGAGTAAAATGTAAATTGTTCTTTTATTCTATAAACTTCTGACAACATGCCTCCGAATTTCCAAGCAATAAATTTTGTATTTTTTTCTGACAAAGAAAAATGGTCAAAATTAAAAAAAAACACAGTACTTTCAGACCTCAAATAACGCAAAGAAAACTAGTTCATGATCATTTAGCAACAACAATACTAATGTTTTACCTCAGGAAGAGTTCAGAAATCAATATTTTGTGGAATAACCATGATTTTTAATCACAGCTTTCATGCGTCTTGGCATGCTTTCCACCAGTCTTTCACACTGCTCATGGCGCAAAAATGTAAGCAGTTCTTCTTTCTTTGATGGCTTGTGACTATCCATCTTCCTCTTGATTACATTCCAGAGGTTTTCAATTGGGTTCAGGTCTGGAGATTGGGCTGCCCGTGATAGGATTTTAATGTGGTGGTTTCTTCATTTTTACCAGAGCTGTAGGTGTCTTGTATTTTACAGTCACATATGGAGTATTCTCACATTCAGCAGAAATTGTGTGATAAATTTTGATGCCATATTTACCCATTTCCCTGTGTGAATATGTATAATTTGGAGCTAAAGCAAAATTTTTGTGGCAAAAATTTAATTTTTTTCTTCACTGCCCAATGGTATAAAATGATGTGACACACCCATGGTGTCAATATGATCACTGCACCCTTAGATTGAGAGTTGCAGTTTGTAAAATGTGGTCACTTATGGTCACTTATTGAGGGTTCTGCTGTTCTTGCACCTTAGGGGCTCTTCCAGTGGGTCATAGCACCCGCCAACAAAATCTGCACTAGAATATGGCTCTCCTTCCCTTCTGAGCTTTCTATTTACTCAGCCAAATGTTATATAATTCTGTGAATTGCCTGAAGGTTAAAAATGCTCAATATACCCCTAGATAAATTCCTTAAGATTCCAAAAAGGTCACTTATGGGGGTTTCTGCTGTTGTGGCATCCGCAATCTATTCCAGCCAAAATTGTGCTCCTTCCTTCCGAGCCCTGCCGTGTGCCCAAACATTAGCTTTCCACCACATATGGGCTATCAGTGTACTCAGTAGAAATTGCAAATTGTATGGTCCATTTTCTCCTGTTACCTTTTTTAAATTGAAACATTTCGGGGGGAAAAAAAACAATATTTTTGTGGAAAAAATGTATTTGTCAATTTTCACAGCCCAATGTGCCCACCACACCTCTAGATAAGTTCCCTCAGCAGTGAAGTTTTCAAAATGGGTTCATGTGTGGGTGTTTCCACTATTTAAGCACATCAGGGGCACTGCAAACACGGCATGGAAACCTCTATCAATCCCAGCCAATTCTACATTCCAAAAGTCAAATGGTGCTCCTTCTCTTCCGAGCCCTGTCAAACAGTAGTTCTCTACCACATATTGGGTACGCAGGAGAAATTGTCCAATTTCTCCTGTTACCCTTCAGAAAATACAAAATTTGGAGCTAATTCAACAATTTTATGGGGAAAAAGTAACATTTTCATTATTTTCCTCCACATCGCTTTAATTGTAGTGAATTTGTTATGAGCACTTTGAAGGGTACAGTTTTTAAAATGGTGTCACTTTTGGGTATTTTATGTCATATAGCCCCCCCAAGTCACTTCAAATGTGATGTGGTGCCTAAAAAATAGTTTTATAAATTTTCTACGAAAATTGAGAAATTGCTTATCAACTTTTAACCCTTTTAACTTCCTAACAAAAATAAATGTTTCAAAAATGATGCTGATGTAAAGTACACATGTGGGAAATGTTATTTATTAACTATTTTGTCTGATAAACCATCTAGTTTAAGAGCATAAAAATGAAAACTTTGAAAATTACTAAACATTTTGCCCAAATTCTGATATTTTAACAAATAAATGCTAAAAATGTCAGCCTAAATTTACCACTACTATGAAGTGCAATGTGTTGCTAAAAAACAATCTCAGAATCAGTGGGATCTGTTACTGTATTACAGAGTTGTTACCTCTTAAAGTGACAGGTCGGAATTGTAAAATTTAGCCTGGTCAGGAAGGTGTGTTATATATGATGTATGCAGTTTATCTACAGTATACTGAATACATGTTTGCTGTTATTTTTCATTACTATGCAACCTATATACTGTGTGGATTATTTGTTTAGTCCTACGTTTACACACCACATGTAATCTCACACTACCTCTATTACAATGACACGTAGCTCATGGCTAGCTCTACCACCAGTAAAGGAAGTGATGGAATGTTAGACTGATCACATGAAAGTGCAGATTTTCCAGAGATGTCATTAGCACCATGAATCGTTGATTAATTGATCACTGAAAAAGATAGTTTGATAGGTAGATACAGTGGGTACAGAAAGTATTCATAACCCTTTAATTTTTTCCCTTTGTTTCATTGCAGCCATTTGATAAATTCCAAAAAGTTCCTTTTTTCTCATTAATGTACACTCTGCACCCAATTCTTGACTGAAAAAATCATAAATGTTGAAATTTTTGCAAATTTATTAAAAAAGAAAAGATTAAATATCACATGGTCATAAGTATTCAGACCCTTTGCTCAGTAGTGAGTAGAAGCACCCTTTTGAGCTAGTACACCCATGAGTCTTCTTGGGAATGATGCTACAAGTTTTTCACACCTGGATTTGAGGATCCTCTGCCATTCTTCCTTGCAGATCCTCTCCAGCTCCATCAGGTTGGATGTTGAACGTTGGTGGACAGCCATTTTCAGGTCTCTCCAGAGATGCTCAGTTGGGTTTAGGTCAGGGCCCTGGCTGGGCTAGTTAAGAATGGTCACAGAGTTGTTCTGAAGCCACTCCTTTGTTCTTTAGCTATGTGCTTAGGGTCACTGTCTTGTTGGAAGGTGAACCTTCGGCCAAGTCTGAGGTACAAAGCACTCTGGAAGAGTTTTTCATCCAGGATATCTCTGTACTTGGCCGCATTCATGTTTCCTTCAATGACGACCAGTCGTCCTGTCCCTGCAGCTGAAAAACACCCCCATAGCATGATGCTGCCACCACCATGTTTCACTGTTGGGATTGTATTGGGCAGGTGATGAGCAGAGTCTAATTTTCTCCACACATACTGCATAGAATTATCACCAAAAAGGTCTATCTTCATCTCGTCAGACCAGGGAATCTTATTCCTCATAGTCTGGGAGTCCTTTGTGTGTTTTTAGCAAACTCTATGTAGGCTTTCATATGTCTTGCACTGAAGAGAGGCTTCTGTCAGAACACTCTGCCATAAAGGCCCAACTAGTGGATGGCTGCAGTAATAGTTGACTTTGTAAAACTTTCTTCCACATCCCTACTGCATCTCTGGTGCTCAGACAGTGATCTTTGGGGTTCCTCTTTACCTCTCACACCAAGGCTCTTCTCCCACAATTGTTCAGATTGGCTGGACGGCCAGGTCTAGGAAGACTTCTGGTGGTCCCAAACTGCTTCCATTTAAGGATTATGGAGACCACTGTGCTCTTAGGAACCTTGAGTACTGCAGAAATTCTTTTTTAACCTTGGCCACATCTGTGCCTTGCCACAATTCTGTCACTGAGCTCCTTGGCTAATTCCTTTGACCTCACGATTCTCATTTGGTCTGACATACACTGTGAGCTGTGAGGTCTTATATAGACAGGTGTATGCCTTTCCAAATCAAGTCCTATCAGTTTAATTAAACACAGCTGGACTCCAATGAAGGAGTAGAACCATCACAAGGAGGATCACAAGGAAACGGACAGTATGTGACTTAAACATGAGTGTCTGAGCAAAGGGTCTGAATACCTATGACCATGTGATATTTCAGTTTTTCTTTTTTTTTAAATTTGCAAAAATTTCTACTTTTGTTTTTCAGTTAATATGCAGAATGTACATTAATGTGAAAAAATGAACTTTTTTGAATTTACAAAATGGCTGCAATGAAACAAAGAGTGAAAAATGTAAAAGGGTCTGAATACTTTCCGTGCCCACTGTAGATAGATAGATAAATAGATAGATAGATAGATAGATAGATAGATACTTACCAAACAAGCGTTGATGAAAAAGAAACTTCCCAGCGACCAATCCAACTATGATGGCAATAAGCCAAAGGATGACTTTTAAAAAGTTCCAACCTCCTCCGGGGTATTTAGTCATGATGAATGAAAAGCAGTTCCCAACAACAATGACGTTGGCTTCTGTTTGGCTATGAGACACAGGGTCTTCAGCAAATATTAAGAAATTAAAAAATGTCACCAAGTAGGCAATAACTATCCGTGACCACGGGTGCTGGAAATAATAACGGAAGTCTTTAGCCATCCTTGAAATCTTCTGTATTGTCCTGAAATATAAAATAATTACTTTTTAGTACACTAAATCTGACATGGTAACAGCACACATTGATGGGAATTCTCTACTTGCTGAGTGACCTGAATGAGAAGCGCTGACACAGATTACTTATATTGTCTTCACTACAGTCACCAAAAATAGCTTGTAGCCTCCGCAGGAAGAAATGAACTGTTCCCATAAATTTAATGTCCTTCTAACTATTCCAAATATTAGTAAATAACCTACAGTCATGGTCGAAAGTGTTGGCACCCTTGAAATTGTCCCAGAAAATTAAACACCATAATTTTCGGATTATAAGATGTACCGTATGTACTCGAGTATAAGCCGACCTGAGTATAAGCCGACCCCCCTAATTTTGCCACAAAAAACTGGGAAAACGTAATGACTCGAGTATAAGCCTAGGGTGGGAAAAGCAGCAGCTACCGGTAAATGTCAAAAGTAAAAATAGTTACCAATAAAAGTAAAATTAATTGAGACATCAGTGGGTTAAGTGTTTTTGAACATTCATATTGAATCAGGAGCCCCATATAGTGCTCCATACAGTTCATGATGGGCCCCATAAGATGCTCCATATTAAAATATGCCCCATATAATCCTGCATAAAGGTTAATAATGGCCCCATAAGATGCTTCATAGACACATTTGCCCAATATAATGCTGCACAAATGTTGATTATGGCCCCATAAGATGCTCCATAAAGATATCTGCCCCATATAGTGCTGCACAAATGTTGATTATGGCCCCATACAGACACTTGCCCCATATAGTGCTGCACAAACGTTATGGCCCCATATAGTGCTGCACAAATGTTATGGCCCCATATAGTGCTGCACAAACGTTATGGCCCCATATAGTGCTGCACAAACATTATGGCCCCATATAGTGCTGCACAAACGTTATGGCCCCATACAGTGCTGCACAAACGTTATGGCCCCATACAGACACTTGCCCCATATAGTGCTGCAAAAACGTTGATTATGCTCCATACAAACACTTGCCCCATTTGCTGTTGCTGCGATAAGAAAATAAAAAAATCACATACTCACCTCTCGTCGCTCAGGCCCCCGGCACTTTCAATATTCACCTGACTTCGTTCCGGCGCCGCTCCATCTTCAGCGTCTTCTGCACTGACGTTCAGGCAGAGGGTGCGCACTAACCATGTCACTGTGCCCTCTGACCTGAGCATCACTGCAGAAGACGCTGAAGACGGAGTGGCACCGGAACGAGGAGCAGGTGAATATCGCGCAGCGCTGCGCTCCCCGTTATACTCACCTGCTCCTGGCGCTGTGCAGTCCCTGCTTCCCCGCAGCTTCTTCCTGTACTGAGCGGTCACCGTTACCGCTCATTACAGTAATGAATATGCGGCTCCACCTCTATGGGAGGTGGAGCAGCATATTCATTACTGTAATGAGCGGTACCATGTGACCGCTCACTACAGGAAGAAGCCGGGGAAGCCAGGGACCTGCAGGGACCGTGCCAGGAGCAGGTGAGTATAATTAGACAGCCCCCGCTCCCCCTCCCCTGCCGACCCCTGGGTATGACTCGAGTATAAGCCGAGAGGGGGACTTTCAGCCCCAAAAAATGGGCTGAAAATCTCGGCTTATACTCGAGTATATATGGTACTTTTTTTCCTCAAAATTTGGGGAGAAAGTGTGGATGCCTTTTATAATCCGAATGTAGCTTACTGGGGGTGGCAGCTGCGGTGGAGCGGGATCACAGGATGCTAGGTTGCTGCTGCAGGAAGTTTGCGGTGGCAGGAGTGAGGAGACCATTTTCTTGATGTCCACCGCACTGAAAGCAATAGGAAGTGGACTCCATCAACTTTTTTTTTTTTTAAAGCCCGCCGAACACCCCTCCTTCCAGCCCGGGACCCACAGAATCACCACACTCCTGCTACCACAGACAGCATTCTGCAGCAGTAACCTGGCCTCAAAATCAGACTAGTGAAGGGATAGAAGGAAATATTGAGCAATAGGATCTTATCTGGGTATAAAGAGATAAATTCCAATCAAGTTTACTCACCAGACCCAGCCCTTACAAAGGCTTAAAGAAACTTAAGCTGCTACAGATCCACCAGTCTCCCCGTGACCACACCAAAGATAAAAAAAAAATGGGGTATAGATATATATAGGTATGCATATTTCATGTGTTATCCTTATGAAGGAGCCGTGGTGCTCCGATATGCGTTTAAATAAAGCCACTTTTCATTGGATTACTCAACTGGACTTCTAATTTTAAGAACGACGCAGAGAATAATCCATCTCTATATCCCAGAAAATCAGACTATAAGGCTGCCGTCACACTTGCAGTATTTGGTCAGTATTTTACATCAGTATTTGTAAGCCAAAACCAGGAGTGGAACAAACAGAGGAAAAGTATAATAGAAACATATGCACCACTTCTGCATTTATCACCCACTCCTGGTTTTGGCTTACAAATACTGAGGTAAAATACTGACCAAATACTGCTAGTGTGACGGCAGCCTAAGACGCACTAGCATTTTATTTTTTTAAAAAATCCTATTTTCTACTCCAAAATTATTTAGTTAAATAATTTAAAAAAAAGCGTGAGAACCCCTCTATTCTTGATAACTAGCCGTGCTGAAGCTGACAGCTGGGGGATGCAGCCCCCAGCTGTGAGTTTTGTCTGGTTGGTTATTAAAATTAGGGGGGAACCCACGCTGTTTTTTTTTTTTAATTATTTATTTATAGCGCACGAGCGGCAGATGAAAACCCCCATCCGCTGCTCCTGCTGTCACAGTAATTAGCGTTAGCAGGTGTCAGATGATGGGAGCAGTAGTCCCATCAGCTGACACCAGTGATCGGAGGTGAGTTCAAGCCTCCGATCACAGCTGAGAACTACCTGCTGTCTTCTGACAGTGTGGGAGCCGCGGCTCTCTGACTGGCGGGGAGTATCTCCCCGCCGATCAGAAGCGATGTTTGCTGCGCTGTTGTACATATGACAGCGTGTCAAACACTGTAGTGTCGGACCCTCCATTGAAGTGAATGGGGTTCGCTCTGCTAGATGACAGGCTGCATGGACGCATCATGCAGCCTGCCATCTAGAGGTATCAGAGCAGAGTGTGACATCACATCCGTCCGGCTCTCCTTGACTTTTCTGCAGCAAATACGCTGCAAGAAATGTCAACCTTGCGTATTTGCAGCGTTTTTTCACCATCCATTCAAGTAAATGGGTGGAAAACGCTGGAAAAACGCTGAAAGAAGTGACATGCCCTATGTCAAAAAAACACTGCAAAGCACAAAATACTGATCACACAAAAACCAAATGTGTGTGCATGAGATTTCTGAAATCTCATAGGCTTTACTGGTACAGTAAAAAGCAGCTGAAAATCTGCATAAAAAACGCCCTGTGTGAACTTACCCTTAGGCACAAAACCCCCCAAAATGCGCTAGACAAAATTGTTGCCACCTTTCCAAAATTATAGTAAAACAACTTTATTTTAAGCTTGTGATGTGCGTTCAAACTCACCTGTAGTAAGTAACAGGCGTGAACAATATGAAAATCACATTTGAAACCAAATAGGAGAGAAGTTGACTCAATCTTTGCATTGTGTGTCTGTGTGTGCTACACTAAGCATGGAGAACGGAAACAGGAGAAGAGAACTGTCTAAAGACTTGAGAAACAAAATTGTTGAACAATATCAACAATCTCAAGGTAACAAGTCCATATCCACAGATTTTGATGTTCCTTTGTCCATGGTGCCCAACATAATCAAGAAATTTACAACCCATGGCACTGTAGCTAATCTCCCTGGATGTGGACGTCAGATAAAAATTGATCGGGGGCGTGGCCTAGCACTCAATGTGAGCGGACGGCTCCTGTGACCTCTACGCTGCATTGCTTCATTTATACTGTTCAAAGTTCCTCCGGGGTGATGATAACGATCGTGCTGGTGGAGGTGGGGAGCGGAGGCAGACCCCCGACACGCTGTGCTGTGCTGACCTGAGGCCATGGTGAGGGGACGCCAGCAGGAAGCGAGGACAGGAGATAGGGGCCGAGCTGAAGATGGTTCCGGGAGCATGGAGGCAGCTGAGAAGGCAGACGCTGCAAATGCCTCCTACGCACGGAGATGTTGTGAATTCCGCTCTTGGGCTCCCTCCGGTGGTTGTGGGTGGCACTTTTGTGGGTTCTGCTCTTGGGCTCCCTCTTGTGGTTTCTAGTGGTGTGGCTGCTCCTTGGAGTTAGCTGTCTTCAGCTGCTTCCACTGATCGTCTCTGCTCTGCTATTTATGTCTGCTCTGTCCTTCAGCTGGTGCCACTTGTAAATGGTTCCTGGTTGGATTCACATCTCTTTGGATTTCCCTGTTATCTTGACCAGTTCAGCTAAGCTAAGTTTTTGCTTGCTCTTTTCTGTTCAGAGATTGTGGACTTATCCGTTCTGTGTTTTCTATGTTTATCCAGTGTTATCAGTATGAATTAATTCTGTCTTGCTGGAAGCTCTGGGAAGCAGATTTACCCTCCACACCTTTAGTCAGGTGTGGAGATTTTTAGTAAACTCTGCGTGGATTTTTGTAGAGTTTTAATAATGACCGCACAGTATCCTTTCCTGTCCTATCTATCAAGCTAGACTGGCCTCCTATGCTAAAATCTGATTTCATTTCTGCGTGTTATTTTCCCCTCCTCTCACCGTCAATATTTGTGGGGGGCTATCTTTCCTTTGGAGATTTTCTCTGAGGCAAGATAGGTTTCCTGTTTCCATCTTTAGGGGAAGTTAGATCTTAGGCTGTGCCGAGGGGTCTAGGGAGCGTCAGGTACCCCCCACGGCTATTTTTAGTTGCGCTGCTAGGTTCAGGGTTTGCGGTCAGTACAGATACCACCTCCTTCAGAGCTTGTCTCATGTTGTTCCTAAACCACCAGATCATAACAGTACAAGTGGCCAAAAATGAATTAAATGCATCTCAAAAGAAGGAAAAGAAAGTTCTGAACCATTTTTTTTTTCTGTGCTTTGGTTTGTCTTTTTTTTTTTCTCTTGATATCTGGGTGGTTCAGGATATATGTTTTGGCATGGATTTTCAGGGTTTGTTTTCTCGTGTGGATCAACTTGCTGCAAGAGTACAGAATATCCAGGACTATGTTGTCCAGACTCCAGCTTTAGAGCCCAGAATTCCTACTCCTGATTTGTTTTTTGGGGACAGATCCAAGTTTTTGAACTTTAAAAATAACTGCAAATTGTTTTTTGCTTTGAAACCCCGTTCTTCTGGTGATCCCATTCAGCAGGTGAAAATCATCATATCCTTGCTGCGTGGTGATCCTCAAGACTGGGCTTTTTCTCTTGAAACAGGGGATCCGGCATTATTGAATGTAGATGCATTTTTTCAAGCGCTCGGATTATTGTATGACGAACCTAATTCTGTGGATCATGCAGAAAAAGCCCTGTTGGCCTTGTGTCAAGGTCAGGAAGCGGCAGAATTATACTGCCAGAAATTTAGAAAATGGTCTGTGCTCACTAATTGGAATGAAGAGGCTCTGGCTGCTATTTTCAGAAAAGGTCTTTCTGAAACCCTTAAAGATGTTATGGTGGGCTTTCCTACGCCTGCCGGTTTGAGCGAATCTATGTCTCTAGCCATTCAGATTGATCGGCGTCTGCGCGAGCGCAAAGCTGTGCACCATATGGCAGTATCCTCTGAGCATAGTCCTGAACCTATGCAATGTGATAGGATTTTGACTAGAATAGAACGGCAGGAATTCAGACGTCAGAATAGGCTGTGTTTTTACTGTGGTGATTCAGCTCATGTTATCTCTGATTGCCCTAAGCGTACTAAGAGAGTCGCTAGGTCTGTTACCATTAGTACTATACAGCCTAAATTTCTCTTATCTGTGACCCTGATTTGCTCATTGTCGTCCTTTTCTGTCATGGCATTTGTGGATTCAGGCGCTGCCTTGAACTTAATGGACTTAGAATTCGCCAGGCGCTGTGGTTTTTCCTTGCAGCCTTTGCAGAGCCCTATTCCTTTGAGGGGCATTGATTCCACACCCTTGGCCAAGGATAAACCTCAGTACTGGACACAGATGACTATGTACATGGCTCCTGCACATCAGGAAGATTGCCGTTTTCTGGTGTTGCATAACCTGCATGATGTTGTTGTACTGGGATTTCCATGGTTACAGGAACATAATCCGGTGCTGGATTGGAAAACTATGTCGGTGACTAGTTGGGGTTGTCAAGGAGTACATAGTGACGTTCCTTTGATGTCAATTTCCTCTTCCCCCTCTTCTGAGGTCCCTGAGTTTTTGTCGGATTTCCAGGATGTATTTGATGAGCCCAAGTCCAGTTCCCTTCCTCCACATAGGGACTGTGATTGTGCTATTAACTTGATTCCTGGTTGTAAGTTCCCTAAGGGCCGACTTTTCAATCTGTCTGTGCCAGAGCATGCCGCCATGCGGAGCTATGTTAAGGAATCTTTGGAGAAAGGGCATATTCGGCCCTCTTCTTCACCATTGGGAGCGGGTTTCTTTTTTGTTGCTAAGAAGGATGGCTCCTTGAGACCCTGTATTGATTATCGTCTTCTTAATAAGATCACGGACAAATTCCAATACCCCTTGCCTTTGCTTACTGATTTGTTTGCTCAGATTAAAGGGGCTAGTTGGTTTACTAAGATTGACCTCCGAGGGGCATATAATCTTGTTCGTATTAAACGGGGTGATGAATGGAAGACTGCATTTAATATGCCCGAAGGCCATTTTGAATACCTTGTGATGCCATTTCGGCTCTCGAATCTGTGTTCCAGTCTTTCATGCATGATATTTTCCGCAATTATCTTGATAAATTCATGGTCGTATATTTGGATGATATTTTGATTTTTTCCGATGATTGGGAGTCTCATGTGAAGCAGGTCAGGATGGTGTTCCAGATCCTTCGTGATAATGCTTTATTTGTGAAGGGGTCTAAGTGCCTATTCGGAGTTCAGAAGGTCTCTTTTTTGGGTTTTATTTTTTCTCCCTCATCTATAGAAATGGATCCTGTTAAGGTCCAAGCTATTCATGACTGGATCCAACCCACATCTGTGAAGGGTCTTCAAAAATTTTTGGGCTTTGCTAATTTCTATCGCCGTTTCATTGCCAACTTTTCCAGTGTGGTTAAGCCCCTTACTGATTTGACGAAGAAAGGCGCTGATGTGACGAATTGGTCCTCTGAGGCTGTTGAGGCCTTTCAGGAGCTTAAACGCCGATTTACTTCTGCCCCTGTGTTGCGTCAACCGGATGTTTCTCTTCCTTTTCAGGTTGAGGTCGATGCTTCTGAGATTGGGGAAGGGGCCGTTTTGTCTCAGAGGGAGTATGATGGTTCTTTGATGAAACCATGTGCTTTTTTTTCCAGAAAGTTTTCGCCTGCGGAACGCAATTATGATGTCAGCAATCGGGAGTTGCTGGCTATGAAGTGGGCGTTTGAGGAGTGGCGACATTGGCTTGAGGGAGCTAAACACCGTGTTGTGGTCCTGACCGATCATAAGAATCTGATTTACCTCGAGTCGGCCAAGCGGCTGAATCCTAGACAGGCTCGATGGTCCCTGTTTTTCTCACATTTTGATTTTGTGGTCTCGTATCTTCCGGGATCTAAGAATGTTAAGGCTGATGCCCTCTCTAGGAGTTTTTCGCCTGATTCTCCTGGAGTCCTGGAGCCGGTTGGCATTCTTAAGGAGGGGGTGATTCTTTCTGCTATCTCCCCTGATTTGCAGCGGGTGCTTCAGGAATTTCAGGCTGATAGGCCTGACCGCTGTCCAGTGGGGAAGCTGTTTGTTCCTGATAGATGGACAAGTAAGGTAATTTCTGAGGTTCATTGTTCAGTGTTGGCTGGTCATCCTGGGATTTTTGGTACCAGAGATTTGGTTGCTAGGTCCTTTTGGTGGCCTTCCTTGTCTCGCGATGTGCGTGCTTTTGTGCAGTCCTGTGGGACTTGCGCCCGGGCCAAGCCTTGCTGTTCCCGCGCTAGTGGGTTGCTTTTGCCTTTGCCGGTCCCTGAGAGGCCCTGGACGCATATTTCCATGGATTTTATTTCGGATCTTCCTGTTTCCCAGAAGATGTCTGTTATCTGGGTTGTTTGTGACCGATTCTCTAAAATGGTCCATCTGGTACCTTTGCCTAAGTTGCCTTCCTCCTCAGATCTTGTTCCATTGTTTTTTCAGCATGTGGTTCGTTTGCATGGCATTCCAGAGAATATTGTGTCTGACAGAGGTTCTCAGTTTGTCTCTACATTTTGGTGGGCTTTTTGTGCTAGGATGGGCATTGACTTATCTTTTTCTTCGGCGTTTCATCCTCAGACTAATGGCCAAACTGAGCGAACTAATCAGACCTTGGAGACCTATTTGAGATGCTTTGTGTCTGCTGATCAGGATGATTGGGTGTCTTTCTTGCCGTTGGCCGAGTTTGCCCTTAATAATCGGGCTAGTTCGGCTACTTTGGTTTCACCTTTCTTTTGTAATTTTGGTTTTCATCCTCGTTTTTCTTCTGGGCAGGTTGAGCCTTCTGATTGTCCTGGTGTTGATTCTGTGGTGGACAGGCTGCAGCAGATTTGGACTCATGTGGTGGACAATTTGACGTTGTCTCAGGAAAGGGCTCAACGTTTTGCTAACCGCCGTCGGCGTGTTGGTCCCCGGCTTCATGTGGGGGATTTGCTTTGGTTGTCTTCTCGTCATGTTCCTATGAAGGTTTCTTCTCCTAAGTTTAAACCTCGGTTTATTGGTCCTTATAAAATTTCTGAAATTATTAATCCGGTGTCTTTTCGTTTGGCTCTTCCTGCCTCTTTTGCCATTCATGATGTTTTCCATAGACCTTTGTTGCGGAGATATGTGGTGCCCGTTGTTCCCTCGGTTGACCCTCCTGCCCCGGTGTTGGTTGATGGAGAGTTGGAATATGAGGTTGAGAAGATTTTGGATTCTCGGTTTTCGAGGCAGAGGCTTCAGTATCTTGTCAAGTGGAAGGGTTATGGCCAGGAGGAACATTCTTGGGTTGTTGCCTCCGATGTCCATGTTACCGATTTGGTTCGTGCTTTTTACTTGGCTCGTCCTGATCAGCCTGGGGGCTCTGGTGAGGGTTCGGTGACCCCTCCTCAAGGGGGGGGGGGTACTGTTGTGAATTCCGCTCTTGGGCTCCCTCCGGTGGTTGTGGGTGGCACTTTTGTGGGTTCTGCTCTTGGGCTCCCTCTTGTGGTTTCTAGTGGTGTGGCTGCTCCTTGGAGTTAGCTGTCTTCAGCTGCTTCCACTGATCGTCTCTGCTCTGCTATTTATGTCTGCTCTGTCCTTCAGCTGGTGCCACTTGTAAATGGTTCCTGGTTGGATTCACATCTCTTTGGATTTCCCTGTTATCTTGACCAGTTCAGCTAAGCTAAGTTTTTGCTTGCTCTTTTCTGTTCAGAGATTGTGGACTTATCCGTTCTGTGTTTTCTATGTTTATTCAGTGTTATCAGTATGAATTAATTCTGTCTTGCTGGAAGCTCTGGGAAGCAGATTTACCCTCCACACCTTTAAAGGTACCGTCACACTAAGCGACGCTGCAGCGATACCGACAACGATCTGGATCGCTGCAGCGTCGCTGTTTGGTCGCTGGAGAGCTGTCACACAGACAGCTCTCCAGCGACCAACGATCCCGAGGTCCCCGGTAACCAGGGTAAACAACCAGGCCCCTGCTGTGATATCGCTGGTCGGGGCAGAAAGTCCAGAACTTTGTTTCGTCGCTGGACGTCCCGCTGACATCGCTGAATCGGCGTGTGTGACGCCGATTCAGCGATGTCTTCGCTGGTAACCAGGGTAAACATCGGGTTACTAAGCGCAGGGCCGCGCTTAGTAACCCGATGTTTACCCTGGTTACCATCGTTAAAGTAAAAAAAAAAACACTACATACTTACCTACCGCTGTCTGTCCCCGGCGCTCTGCTTCTCTGCTCTGGCTGTGAGCACAGCGGCCGGAAAGCAGAGCGGTGACGTCACCGCTGTGCTTTCCGGCTGCCCGGCGCTCACAGCCAGAGCAGAGAAGCCCAGCGCCAGGGACAGACAGCGGTAGGTAAGTATGTAGTGGTTGTTTTTTTTACTTTAACGATGGTAACCAGGGTAAACATCGGGTTACTAAGCGCGGTCCTGCGCTTAGTAACCCGATGTTTACCCTGGTTACCAGCGAAGACATCGCTGAATCGGCGTCACACACGCCGATTCAGCGATGTCAGCGGGACGTCCAGCGACGAAACAAAGTTCTGGACTTTCTGCCCCGACCAGCGATATCACAGCAGGGGCCTGATCGCTGCTGCCTGTCACACTGGACGATATCGCTAGCCAGGACGCTGCAACGTCACGGATCGCTAGCGATATCGTCCAGTGTGACGGTACATTTAGTCAGGTGTAGAGTTTTTTTGTAAACTCTGCGTGGATTTTTGTAGAGTTTTAATACTGACCGCACAGTATCCTTTCCTGTCCTATCTATCAAGCTAGACTGGCCTCCTATGCTAAAATCTGATTTCATTTCTGCGTATGTTATTTTCCCCTCCTCTCACCGTCAATATTTGTGGGGGGCTATCTTTCCTTTGGGGATTTTCTCTGAGGCAAGATAGGTTTCCTGTTTCCATCTTTAGGGGAAGTTAGATCTTAGGCTGTGCCGAGGGGTCTAGGGAGCGTCAGGTACCCCCCATGGCTATTTTTAGTTGCGCTGCTAGGTTCAGGGTTTGCGGTCAGTACAGATACCACCTCCTTCAGAGCTTGTCTCATGTTGTTCCTAAACCACCAGATCATAACAGGAGACTAGAGATAGCAGCCAAATTGGAGAAGTTTTCGAGGCTGGAAGGAGAAGCAAAGGGGATGGCTGAAGGGGAAGTGACAAGGAAGACTCAGAGGCTGATTCGGTTCAGGAGGGGTTAATGAGTGAGGATGAACGGCGGGAAAAGGACAGTGTGGTGCAGGAAGACACTGAGGAGCCTGTTATAGGGGAGCCCACATTGAAGGATGTATATGACTTGGTTAGATTCTGTAAGGCTGCACTAACAGCCCTTACAAAGTGAGTGGATGAGGCTAAAGAAGAAAGGTCCAGCATGAAGGCAGCCATAAATAAAACTGACACCAGAGTGGGGGCAGTGGAGGAGAGAGTGAGTGTGCTGGAAGACCAACTCTCTAAAATGCAGAAGTCTCACACTCAATGTTTGCAGAGATGTGCTGCCCTGGCTTATAAAAATGATGACTTGGAAAACCGCTCAAGGCGGAATAATGTGAGATTAGTGGGCATCCACGAGAAGGTGGAAGGGACCGATCCTACAGCGCTTATTGAGGACTGGCTCCGCACTAAAATTGGCACCGATAACTTGACCAAACTTTATGCGGTGCAGAGAGCGCACCGTGTTCCCATGAGACCCCTACATTCGGGATCCCCCCTCATACTATCCTTGCTAAGATCCTTAGTTATAGAGACAGAGACATTATATTAAGGAAAGCAAGAACGGCCAACAACCTGTGCTTTAATGGCCAAAACTCACTCACTCACCTACCACAGAAGTGAATATTTGTGCCATTTGCTGGCTACTGAAAATGAGCAGCATTCCTTCAAAAAGGATGGTGGCCAGCAGGGCCGGACTGGCCATTGGGCAATTCTGGCAAATGCCAAAGGGCCTGTCTGGTCATGGGCTGCCTTGTCTGCTACGTTGTTAGCAGAATCAGTGTTCTCAAGACAGCCATATTGTTAACAGTTGTGATGGAGCACAAAGTCACTGACTCCGCCACTTACCCCAGCAGGCCACGGGTATCATTAGAAATATTGGTCTTGTAGTAAATCTTGCTTTCCTCCATCCACGATATTGTTAATATATCCCCATCTGTTGCTTGGAAATGGGACAACATGGGCCTGTGTGATTGCAAATGCCAGGGCTGAATTTTAGTCCCAGTCTGTACCTGGTGGCCAGTATTGCCAACCTACGATTCAATTTTTGATGGACAACTGGACCAAAATTCACATAAGGTCCAATTTTTTTTTACAGAAACACCCTTAAAAACACACAACCCTTTAAACAACACCCCATAATAAAACTATGCCTCCTGAGATGTCCAAAAGAATAAGAAAAAAAAGTAAGAGCACATACTGAGAATTACGTGCAGCATAAACAACAGGAGAAGTGATACTGTGCAGCCTGTGCATAATTACAACCAGTCTGCAGTAGCATGTAAAAGTTTGGGCACCCCTGATCAAAACTACTGTTATTGTGAACAGTTAAGCAAGTTGAAGATGAAATGATGTATAAAAGGGCCAACGTTAAAGATGACATCTCCTTCACATTTTAAGCAAAAAAAATATATAGCCACTTTTTACATTTTAAAGGGAACCTGTCACTCCGAAATTCGCGGGTGAGGTAAGCCCACCGGCATCAGGGGCTTATCTGCAGCATTCTGTAATGCTGTAGATAAGCCCCCGATGTTACCTGAAAGAGGAGAAAAAGACATTATATTATACTCACCCAGGGGCGGTCCCGCTACTGGTCAGGTCAGATGGGTGTCTCTGGTCCGCTGCGGTGCCTCCCATCTTCATTACAAGACGTCCTCTTCTGATCTTCAGCCACGGCTCCGGCGCAGGCGTACTTTGCTCTGCCCTGTTGAGGGTAGACAAAGTACTGCAGTGCGCAGGCGCCGGGCCTCTGACCTTTCCGGCGCCTGCGCACTGCAGTACTATCCTCTGCCCTCAACAGGGCAGAGCAAAGTACGCCTGTGCCGGGCTAATGTAAATGTTTAGACACCCTCAGAGATTTGTGTTCTCAGATAACTTTAACCAAGGTTTCAGACCTTAATTAGCCTGCTAGGCTTATGGCATGTTCACTTTATAAAAACCCAGCCTTCTTTAACCTTGTGCAAAAATACAGCAGCCATGGGTTCTCCTAAACAGCTGACTAGCACACTGAAAATGAAAATGGTGCAGGCCCACAAAGCAGAATAAGGCCGTAAGAAGATAGAAAAACATTTTCAAGTTGCCCTTTCTTCAGTTCGAAATGTAATTAAGAAATGGCAATTAACAGGAACAGTGGAGGTCAAGATAAGTTCTGGAAGACCAAGCAAAGTTTTGTGAGAGCTGCTTGTAGGATTGCTAGAGAGGCAAATCAGAACCCATGATTGACTGCAAAAGACCATTATAAAGATTTAGTAGACTCTGGAGTTGTGATACATTCAGGGGCGGACTGAGAGTAGCCAAATCCCCGGGCAGTTTAAAAGGCATGGCCCTCCCAAGTACCCGATGTATCACCTTACATGTCACATGATCCCTTTTGAAAGATCATGTTATAGTTCATGCGAGTAACACACAGGTGCTCTGGTGCACATCCAAACACGGAGAACGACATAGATAATGGCGTACAGCGCACATTTTTCCCTTATGTGCTGCACTACCCATAACATAGTGTTACAAAATAGAGCAAGGGTGGGAGATTAATTTTCCCAAGGGGCCACATGACAGATCGTGACAATTGTGGAGGCCAAACCAATAGGCTGAAATACGTTTTGCTCAATATTAATATAATCTAAAAAAAATATTAATAAGACTTAGTATTGAGCAGCACTAAGCATGCCAACAGCCACATATATAGAGTATTACCCACCCATATTGCCCCTACATACAATATGAGTCCCCACATAGCCCCCTCAATCAACAACCAAAGCAATCAACCTATGGGGATCTTATACATGTAAACCATAATAAAAAAATTAAAAAAAGTTCTCTCTTTAATTTAGTTTAAAAACCCATACATAAAGACATACATGTACACAAATTTGCACAGAAAAGACAGTGATTTAATTTAAAAAAGAGCAGAAATGAGGGGAGATAGGGACTAGTTTTGCTCTTCACAATTCCTTTCCTGACGGCAAATGTTGGAACCCATTGAGTCCCCGTCGACTGCCCCTATGTAGCCCTACCACTACTCTGGCTCACCAGGCATCCTCAATAGGTGATCAGATAATATGTAATGAGCATATATAAATATATACAATAAAGATACTAGTGGGCTGAGGGGTATCATCAATATTTTTCAACAATCTGACCATAAAAAACCTAACAAAGTCCAAGAAGAAACACATAAGATGTAATTGTCAAACAAAAAATAACCCTTCAGACCATAAATGGCCAGTCATGTGGCAACGCAATTAACATCACAAAGCATCCATATACCTCAGTCACGTTTCTATGAACACGGACTAATACACATATACAGTCATGGTCAAAAGTATTGATACCCCTGCAATTCTGTCAGATAATACTCATTTTCTTCCTGAAAATGATTGCAAACACAAATTATTTGGTATTATTATCTTCATTTAATTTGTCTTGAATGAAAAAAACACAAAAGAGAATGAAGCAAAAAGCAAAACATTGATAATTTCACACAAAACTCCAAAAATGGGTCAGACAAAAGTATTGGCACCCTCAGCCTAATACTTGGTTGCACAACCTTTAGCCAAAATAATTGCGACCAACCACTTCCGGTAACCATCAATGAGTTTCTTACAATGCTATGCTGGAATTTTAGACCATTCTTCTTTGGCAAACTGCTCCAGGTCCCTGATATTTGAAGGGTGCCTTCTCCAAACTGCCATTTTTAGATCTCTCCACAGGTGTTCTATGGGATTCAGGTCTGGACTCATTGCTGGTCACCTTAAAGGTCTCCAGTGCTTTCTCTCAAACCATTTTCTAGTGCTTTTTGAAGTGTGTTTTGGGTCATTGTCCTGCTGGAAGACCCATGACCTCTGAGGGAGACCCAGCTTTCTCACACTGGGCCCTACATTATGCTGCAAAATTTGTTGGTAGTCTTCAGACTTCATATGCCATGCATACAGTCAAGCAGTCCAGTGCCAAAGGCAGCAAAGCAACCCCAAAACATCAGGGAACCTCCGCCATGTTTGACTGTAGGGACCGTGTTCTTTTCTTTGAATGCCTCTTTTTTTCTCCTGTAAACTCTATGTTGATGCCTTTGCCCAAAAAGCTCTACTTTTGTCTCATTTGAGCAGAGAACATTCTTCCAAAACGTTTTAGGCTTTTTCAGGTAAGTTTTGGCAAACTCCAGCCTGGCTTTTTTATGTCTCGGGGTAAGAAGTGGGGTCTTCCTGGGTCTCCTACCATACAGTCCCTTTTCATTCAGATGCTGACGGATAGTACGGGTTGACACTGTTGTACCCTTGGACTGCAGGGCAGCTTGAACTTGTTTGGATGTTAGTAGAGGTTCTTTATCCAACATCCGCACAATCTTGCGTTGAAATCTCTTGTCAATTTTTCTTTTCCGTCCACATCTAGGGAGGTTAGCCACAGTGCCATGGGCTTTAAACTTCTTGATGACACTGCGCACGGTAGACACAGGAACATTCAGGTCTTTGGAGATGGACTTGTAGCCTTGAGATTGCTCATGCTTCCTCACAATTTGGTTTCTCATGTCCTCAGACAGTTCTTTGGTCTTCTTTCTTTTCTCCATGCTCAATGTGGTACACACAAGACACAGGACAGAGGTTGAGTCAACTTTAATCCATGTCAACTGGCTGCAAGTGTGATTTAGTTATTGCCAACACCTGTTAGGTGCCACAGGTAAGTTACAGGTGCTGTTAATTACACAAATTAGAGAAGCATCACATGATTTTTCGAACAGTGCCAAAACTTTTCTCCACCTCCTTTTTTATGTTTGGTGTGGAATTATATTCAATTTGGCTTTAGGACAATTCTTTTTGTGTTTTTTTTTTCATTTAAGACAAATTAAATGAAGATAATACCAAATAATTTGTGTTTGCAATCATTATCAGGAGGAAAATGAGTATTATCTGACAGAATTGCAGGGGTGTCAATACTTTTGGCCATGACTGTACGCTTCTAAAAAAAATTAAAGGGAACACTAAAATCCCACATCCTAGATATCACTGAATGAAATATTCCAGTTGTAAATCTTTATTCATTTCATAGTGGAATGTGTTGAGAACAATAAAACCTAAAAATGATCAACGTAAATCACAACTAATATCTCACGGAGGTTTGCAATTGGAATGATGCTCAAAATCAAAAAGTGGAAAAAGAAGTTACAGGCTGATACAAATTCAGTGGAAATGCCTCAAGACAATGAAATGATTCTCAGTAGTGTGTGTGGCCTCCATGTGCCGGTATGATCTCCCTACAATGCCTGGGAATGCTCCTGATGAGGCGGCGGATGGTCTCCTGAGGGATCTCCTCCCAGACCTGGACTAAAGCATTCGCCAACTCCTGGACAGTCTGTGGTGCAACGTGACGTTGGTGGATGGTGCAAGACATGATGTCCCAGATGTGTTCAATCGGATTCAGGTCTGAGGAATGGGAGGGACAGTCCATAGCTTCAATGACTTCATCTTGCAGGAACTGCTGACATACTCCAGCCACATGAGGTCTGGCATTGTCCTGCATTAGGAGGAACCCAGGGCCAACAGCACCAGCATATGGTCTCGCAAGGGGGTCTGATGATCATGATATATATATATATAGCGCCCCAGGCTCCTGGTCGTTGCAGTAATGTCATTCTTCCACCAAGGGGAGTGATGTTACGTCTGAAGGCAATAAAGGAGATCACCTTACCAGGTATCAGAAACCACACAACACACTTCGCACTCCAGTGCGCCAGGGGGAGCCATGCTCCTATCTATTAGGGCACTCCTCACAATTAGGTAAAACTGGTGGTCTGGATAGGAAGTGAGGCAGAAGCTGACTGGGCTTCAGCCAGGCAGCACCTGTCAGGCAGCCAGTGGGGAAAGGAGGAACATCTAGCAGCTGCAGACAGGAGGGTCCCTGACAGGGGTGGGATCCGGTCAGAGGCCTAGACAGAAGGCCACGGAGCTGCGCCTGCTTACCAATGCGGCAGCATCCAAAGGAAGAGACATTGAAAGGAATTGCGTTCTGCCCTGTAAAAGGCTGCCTTCTTTCTGAGGCGCAGAAGCCGGTAGCCGGAACACCGAGGGAGTCATCGTCTCCAAGCCTGGCTCCAGAGACCGGCAGGACAGCTAGTTCCATATTAGTTGCCCGACCTTATACCCAGGAGGCACGGTGGCAACTGTGGGGGCCGGGGCGTGATAGTGTCCCTGTAAAAAGCCTCAGGCCATCAGTCATACGGGTTTGTCCTATCCTTACCATCAGGGGACAGAGAGAGAAAGAGACATAATCTTCTAGAACATCTACAACAGTTGTGAGGACCTTACCGAGACGCACAGCAGAGAGGTACTACAACACTCAGGCGCTAGAGGAAGGCTACCGATTTCCACCTGGATAAGGGGACTCTGGATTTGCCTTCAGACCGACCGGACTCTGCCTGCCCTGTTATCTGGTGCACTGGACTGTGGATGCTGAAGCCTTCAGTAAAAAGGTAAAGAGATTGCACCCTTGTGTCCTCGTTCTTCACTGCGCCTCACACCATCCACATCTACACTCTGGGAAGCCCTGGGGACATACATTACCTGTGGGAAGGTATACCATCTAGCTGCCATAACATCATCCCAGCGGACCCCTAAGCAGCGCCGGTCACCCTGACCGAATACCACAGGTGGCATCACGAACATTATCCCTTTAAAGACCTTTCCCCCATTTAATACGGACGTCCCTAGGGCCACAGACTGGGTCAGTCACCGTGACATTCCCCTTGAGAACCGAAGGGCCTGGTGTTATGACCTGGTGGTCAGGACAATAATGGACCTGGTGGTTAAGAGCACACGGAATGACCTGATAGTTACTGATAATAACGACGAGCTCTGGGACGTGGGAACTCTGCTGACCGCAATCCCTAAACCTATCAAACACACTAGAAATAGCCGTGGATTGCGCCTAACGCTCCCTATGCAACTCGGCACAGCCTAAGAAACTAGCTAGCCCTGAAGATAGAAAAATAAAGCCTACCTTGCCTCAGAGAAATTCCCCAAAGGAAAAGGCAGCCCCCCACATATAATGACTGTGAGTAAAGATGAAAATACAAACACAGAGATGAAATAGATTTAGCAAAGTGAGGCCCGACTTACTGAACAGACCGAGGACAGGAAAGGTTACTTTGCGGTCAGCACAAAAACCTACAAAAAGACCACGCAGAGGGCACAAAAAGACCCTCCGCACCGACTCACGGTGCGGAGGCGCTCCCTCTGCGTCCCAGAGCTTCCAGCAAGCAAGACAACAAATTAAATAGCAAGCTGGACAGAAAAATAGCAAACCAAAGAAATACAAGCTGGAACTTAGCTTCTGATGGGAAGACAGGTCACAAGAACGATCCAGGAGTGAACTAGACCAATACTGGAACATTGACAGGTGGCCTGGAGCAAAGATCTAAGTGGAGTTAAATAGAGCAGCAGCTAACGAATTAACCTCGTCACCTGTGAAACTCAGAAACACCCACCAGAGGAAGTCCATGGACAGAACCAGCCGAAGTACCATTCATGACCACAGGAGGGAGCCCGACAACCGAATTCACAACAGCCCGGCTCCGAGTACCCCATTGCCCTTAGGGGGGCGATCCATATACACACACAGTACAGACCAAAAGTTTGGACACATCTTCTCATTTAAAGATTTTTCTGTATTTTCATGACTATGAAAATTGTACATTCACACTGAGGGAATCAAAACTATGAATTAACATATGTGGAATTATATACTTTAAAAAGTGTAAAACAACTGAAATTATGTCTTATATTCTAGGTTCTTCAAAGTATCCACCTTTTGCTTTGATGACTGCTTTGCACACTCTTGGCATTCTCTTGATGAGCTTCAAGAGGTAGTCACCGGGAATGGTCTTCCAACAATCTTGAAGGAGTTCCCAGAGATGCTTAGCACTTGTTGGCCCTTTTGCCTTCACTCTGCGGTCCAGCTCATCCCAAACCATCTCGATTGGATTCAGGTCTGGTGACTGTGGAGGCCAGGTCATCTGGCATAGCACCCCATCACTCTCCTTCTTGGTCAAATAGCCCTTACACAGCCTGGAGGTGTGTTTGGGGTCATTGTCCTGTTGAAAGATAAATGATGGTCCAACTAAACGCAAACCGGATGGAATAGCATGCCGCTGCAAGATGCTGTGTTAGCCATGCTTGTTCAGTATGCCTTCCATTTTGAATAAATCCCCAACAGTGTCACTAGCAAAGCACCCCCACACCATCACACCTCCTCTTCCATGCTTCACGGTGGGAACCAGGCATGTAGAGTCCATCCGTTCACCTTTTCTGCGTCGCACAAAGACACGGTGGTTGGAACCAAAGATCTCAAATTTGGACTCATCAGACCAAAGCACAGATTTCCACTGGTCTAATGTCCATTCCTTGTGTTCTTTAGCCCAAACAAGTCTCTTCTGCTTGTTGCCTGTCCTTAGCAGTGGTTTCCTAGCAGCTATTTTACCATGAAGGCCTGCTGCACAAAGTCTCCTCTTAACAGTTGTTGTAGAGATGTGTCTGCTGCTAGAACTCTGTGTGGTATTGACCTGGTCTCTAATCTGAGCTGCTGTTAACCTGCGATTTCTGAGGCTGGTGACTCGGATAAACTTATCCTCAGAAGCAGAGGTGACTCTTGGTCTTCCTTTCCTGGGGCGGTCCTCATGTGAGCCAGTTTCTTTGTAGCGCTTGATGGTTTTTGCCACTGCACTTGGGGACACTTTCAAAGTTTTCCCAATTTTTCGGACTGGCAAGATTGCTTTGCGCAGGCATGTACTACGGAGGACAGAGAATGAACTTCAATACAATATTGCAGCCAGCATGCAGTCAGCGGGTAAGGAAAGGGTGAATCAAACACCCGAAAACTCCGCCCATATGACCCAAAACCAGTCCCGCCAAATTCAGGTGACAGGTTCCCTTTAAAGTAATGATGGCCACTCGTTTTTCTTTACTAAGCTGCTTTTTTCTTGGCATAATACAAATTCTAACAGTCTATTCAGTAGGACTATCAGCTGTGTAACCACCAGACTTCTGCACAACACAACGGATGGTCCCATCCCCATTTAGAAAGGTACCTTCACACTGAGCAACTTTACAACGAGAACGACAACGATCCGTGACGTTGCAGCGTTCTGGATAGCGATCTCGTTGTGTTTGACACGCAGCAGCGATCAGGATCCCGCTGTGACATCGCTGGTCGTAGCTAGAAGTCCAGAACTTTATTTGGTCTTCAGGTCGGCGTGATTCGTCATGTTTGACAGCAAAAGCAACAATGCCAGCAATGTTTTTACATAGAGCTAACAACCAGCGAAAACGATAAGTACGTCACTGGATCGCTCCTGCATCGTTCTGGTGTTGCCGTGTTTGACGTCTCTACAGCGACCTAAACAGCTACGCTGCAGCGATCGGCTCGTTGTCTATATCGCTGCAGCGTCGCTCAGTGTAACGGTACCTTAAAGAGACACTGTCACCTGAATTTGGAGGGAACAATCTTCAGCCATGGAGGCGGGGTTTTGGGGTTTTTGATTCACCCTTTCCTTACCCGCTGGCTGCATGCTGGCTGCAATATTGGATTGAAGTTCATTCTCTGTCCTCCATAGTACACGCCTGCGCAAGGCAAGATTGCAATACGGAGGACAGAGAATGAACTTCAATCCAATATTGCAGCCAGCATGCAGCCAGGGGGTAAGGAAAGGGTGAATCAAAAAAACCAAAACCCCGCCTCCATGGCTGAAGATTGTTCCCTCCAAATTCAGGTGACAGTGTCCCTTTAAGGCAAGAAATCCCTCTTATTAAACCTGACAGGGCACACCTGTGAAGTGAAAACCATTCCCCATGACTAGCTCTTGAAGCTCATCAAGAGAATGCCAAGAGTGTGCAAAGCAGTCATCAAAGCAAAAGATGGCTACTTTGAAGAACCTAGAATATAAGACATAATTTCAGTTGTTCATAATTCCACATGTGTTAATTCATAGTTTTGATGCCTTCAGTGTGAATGTACAATTTTCATAGTCATGAAAATACAGAAAAATCTTTAAATGGGAAGATGTGTCCAAACTTTTGGTCTGTACTGCATATATATATATCCTACTAGATTGTGGCCCGATTCTAACGCATCGGGTATTCTAGAATATGCATGTCCCCGTAGTATATGGACAATGATGATTCCAGAATTCGCGGCAGACTGTGCCCGTCGCTGATTGGTCGAGGCAACCTTTATGACATCATCGTCGCCATGGCAACCATTATGACATCTACGTCGATACTGTGCCCGTCGCTGAATCAGAAACGTGAGATCTCTACGTCGCTGTGCCCGTTGCTGATTGGTCGAGGCCTTGCGGCCTCGACCAATCAGAGAGCCGGGATTTCCAGGACAGACAGACAGACAGACAGACGGAAAAACCCTTAGACAATTATATATATAGACTAGATTGTGGCCCGATTCTAATGCATCGGGTATTCTAGAATATGCATGTCCCCGTAGTCTATGGACAATGATGATTCTAGAATTCGCGGCAGACTGTGCCCGTCGCTGATTGGTCGAGGCAACCTTTATGACATCATCGTCGCCATGGCAACCATTATGACATCATCGTCGCTGTGCCTGTTGCTGATTGGTCGAGGCCTGGCGGCCTCGACCAATCAGACGCGGGATTTCTACGTCCTTTATGACATCATCGTCGCTGTGCCCGTTGCTGATTGGTCGAGGCCTGGCGGCCTCGACCAATCAGAGAGCAGGGATTTCCAGGACAGACAGACAGACAGACAGACAGACGGAAAAACCCTTAGACAATTATATATATAGATATAGGGGGATATATGGAGTAATAGGAGGAGATATAGGAGGATATATGGAGTAATAGGAGGAGATATAGGAGGATATATGGAGTAACAGGAGGAGATATAGGAGGATATATGGAGTAATAGGAGGAGATATAGGAGGTTATATGGAGTAATAGGAGGAGATATAGGAGGATATATGGAGTAATAGGGGGAGATATAGGGGGATATATGGAGTAATAGGAGGACATATAGGGAGGATATATAGAGTAATAGGAGGAGATATAGGAGGATATATAGAGTAATAGGAGGAGATATAGGAGGATATATGGAGTAATAGGAGGAGATATAGGAGGATATATGGAGTAATAGGAGGAGATATAGGAGGATATATGGAGTAATAGGAGGAGATATAGGAGGATATATGGAGTAATAGGGGGAGATATAGGGGGATATATGGAGTAATAGGAGGACATATAGGGAGGATATATAGAGTAATAGGAGGAGATATAGGAGGATATATGGAGTAATAGGAGGAGATATAGGAGGATATATGGAGTAATAGGAGGAGATATAGGAGGATATATGGAGTAATAGGAGGAGATATAGGAGGATATATGGAGTAATAGGGGGAGATATAGGGGGATATATGGAGTAATAGGAGGACATATAGGGAGGATATATAGAGTAATAGGAGGAGATATAGGAGGATATATGGAGTAATAGGAGGAGATATAGGGAGGATATATGGAGTAATAGGAGGAGATATAGGAGGATATATGGAGTAATAGGAGGAGGCCTCGACCTGCCAGGCCTCGACCAATCAGAGACGCGGGATGTCTACGTCCTTTATGACATCATCGTCGCTGTGCCCGTTGCTGATTGGTCGAGGCCTAGCGGCCTCGACCAATCAGAGACGCGGGATTTCTACGTCGATGCTGTGCCGGTCTCTGATTGGTCGAGGCCTGGCGGCCTCGACCAATCAGAGAGCCGGGATTTCCAGGACAGACAGACAGACGGAAAAACCCTTAGACAATTATATATATAGATATGGCCTGAACAGTTGTGTACACAGCTTAATGGCATTTTTTCCGATGCGGTTCCCCCCTCTTTTGATCATTCAGGTGTTCATCAGGGAAGTCTTTCAATCAAGACAAGAAAAGGAGCCATACTTCAGTGAGGATAGCAGCGCACAGGTCCAGGTAATATGCCCCCAAATAGCCCACACATACAATGATTCCCCACATAGCTCCTACATACAGTATTAATCCACACTCAGACCCCTACATACAGTATGAATCCACACTCAGACCCCTACATAGAAAATAAGTCCACAACCAGTCCCTACATACTGTACAGTATAAGCCCCACATAGCTCCCTATATACAGTACTAGATGGTGGCCCGATTCTAACGCATCGGGTATTCTAGAATATGCATGTCCACGTAGTATATTGCCCAGCCACGTAGTATATTGCCCAGCCACGTATTATATTGCACAGTCACGTAGTATATTGTCCAGCCACGTAGTATATTGTCCAGACACGTAGTATATTGCCCAGACACGTAGTATATTGCCCAGTGACGTAGTATATTGCCCAGTGACATAGTATATTGCCCAACCACGTAGTATATTGCCCAGTGACGTAGTATATTGCCCAGCCAAGTAGTATATTGCCCAGTTACGTAGTATATTGCCTAATGACGTAGTATATTGCCCAGTTACGTAGTATATTGCCCAGTTACGTAGTATATTGCCCAGTGACGTAGTATATTGCCCAGCCACGTAGTATATTGCCCAGCCACGTAGTATATTGCCCAGCCACGTAGTATATTGCACAGTCACGTAGTATATTGTCCAGCCACGTAGTATATTGCCCAGCCACGTAGTATATTGCCCAGCTACGTAGTATATTGCCCAGTGACGTAGTATATTGCCCAACCACGTAGTATATTGCCCAGTGACGTAGTATATTGCCCAGCCAAGTAGTATATTGCCCAGTTACATAGTATATTGCCTAGTGACGTAGTATATTGCCCAGTTACGTAGTATATTGCCCAGTTACGTAGTATATTGCCTAGTGACGTAGTATATTGCCCAGCCACGTAGTATATTGCCCAGCCACGTAGTATATTGCAGTCACGTAGTATATTGTCCAGCCACGTAGTATATTGCCCAGCCATGTAGTATATTGCCCAGCCACGTAGTATATTGCCCAGCCACGTAGTATATTGCACAGTCACGTAGTATATTGTCCAGCCACGTAGTATATTGCCCAGCCACGTAGTATATTGCCCAGCTACGTAGTATATTGCCCAGTGACGTAGTATATTGCCCAGTGACGTAGTATATTACCCAACCACGTAGTATATTGCCCAGTGACGTAGTATATTGCCCAGCCAAGTAGTATATTGCCCAGTTACGTAGTATATTGCCTAGTGACATAGTATATTGCCCAGTTACGTAGTATATTGCCCAGTTACGTAGTATATTGCCTAGTGACGTAGTATATTGCCCAGCCACGTAGTATATTGCCCAGACACGTAGTATATTGCCCAGACACGTAGTATATTGCCCAGTGACGTAGTATATTGCCCAGTGACGTAGTATATTGCCCAACCACGTAGTATATTGCCCAGTGACGTAGTATATTGCCCAGCCAAGTAGTACAGGTCCTTCTCAAAAAATTAGCATATAGTGTTAAATTTCATTATTTACCATAATGTAATGATTACAATTAAACTTTCATATATTATAGATTCATTATCCACCAACTGAAATTTGTCAGGTCTTTTATTGTTTTAATACTGATGATTTTGGCATACAACTCCTGATAACCCAAAAAACCTGTCTCAATAAATTAGCATATTTCACCCATCCAATCAAATAAAAGTGTTTTTTAATAACAAACAAAAAAACCATCAAATAATAATGTTCAGTTATGCACTCAATACTTGGTCGGGAATCCTTTGGCAGAAATGACTGCTTCAATGCGGCGTGGCATGGAGGCACTCAGCCTGTGACACTGCTGAGATGTTATGGAGGCCCAGGATGCTTCAATAGCGGCCTTAAGCTCATCCAGAGTGTTGGGTCTTGCGTCTCTCAACTTTCTCTTCACAATATCTCACAGATTCTCTATGGGGTTCAGGTCAGGAGAGTTGGCAGGCCAATTGAGCACAGTAATACCATGGTCAGTAAACCATTTACCAGTGGTTTTGGCACTGTGAGCAGGTGCCAGGTCGTGCTGAAAAATGAAATCTTCATCTCCATAAAGCATTTCAGCCGATGGAAGCATGAAGTGCTCCAAAATCTCCTGATAGCTAGCTGCATTGACCCTGCCCTTGATGAAACACAGTGGACCAACACCAGCAGCTGACATGGCACCCCACACCATCACTGACTGTGGGTACTTGACACTGGACTTCAGGCATTTTGGCATTTCCTTCTCCCCAGTCTTCCTCCAGACTCTGGCACCTTGATTTCCGAATGACATGCAAAATTTGCTTTCATCAGAAAAAAGTACTTGGGACCACTTAGCAACAGTCCAGTGCTGCTTCTCTGTAGCCCAGGTCAGGCGCCTCTGCCGCTGTTTATGGTTCAAAAGTGGCTTTACCTGGGGAATGCGGCACCTGTAGCCCATTTCCTGCACACGCCTGTGCACGGTGGCTCTGGATGTTTCCACACCAGACTCAGTCCACTGCTTCCTCAGGTTCCCCAAGGTCTGGAATCTGTCCTTCTCCACAATCTTCCTCATGGTCCGGTCTCCTCTTCTCGTTGTACAGCGTTTTCGGCCACATTGTTTCCTTCCAACAGACTTACCATTGAGGTGCCTTGATACAGCACTCTGGGAACAGCCTATTTGTTGAGAAATTTCTTTCTGGGTCTTACCCTCTTGCTTGAGGGTGTCAATGATGGCCTTCTTGACATCTGTCAGGTCGCTAGTCTTACCCATGATGGGGGTTTTGAGTAATGAACCAGGCAGGGAGTTTATAAAAGCCTCAGGTATCTTTTGCATGTGTTTAGAGTTAATTAGTTGATTCAGAAGATTAGGGTAATAGGTCGTTTAGAGAACCTTTTCTTAATATGCTAATTTATTGAGACAGGTTTTTTGGGTTATCAGGAGTTGTATGCCAAAATCATCAGTATTAAAACAATAAAAGACCTGACAAATTTCAGTTGGTGGATAATGAATCTATAATATATGAAAGTTTAATTGTAATCATTACATTATGGTAAATAATGAAATTTAACACTATATGCTAATTTTTTGAGAAGGACCTGTATATTGCCCAGTTACGTAGTATATTGCCTAATGACGTAGTATATTGCCCAGTTACGTAGTATATTGCCTAGTGACGTAGTATATTGCCCAGCCACGTAGTATATTGCCCAGCCACGTAGTATATTGCCCAGCCACGTAGTATATTGCACAGTCACGTAGTATATTGTCCAGCCACGTAGTATATTGCCCAGCTACGTAGTATATTGCCCAGTGACGTAGTATATTGCCCAGTGACGTAGTATATTGCCCAACCACGTAGTATATTGCCCAGTGACGTAGTATATTGCCCAGCCAAGTAGTATATTGCCCAGTTACGTAGTATATTGCCTAGTGACGTAGTATATTGCCCAGTTACGTAGTATATTGCCCAGTTACGTAGTATATTGCCTAGTGACATAGTATATTGCCCAGCCACGTAGTATATTGCCCAGCCATGTAGTATATTGCACAGTCACTTAGTATATTGTCCAGCCACGTAGTATATTGCCCAGCCACGTAGTATATTGCCCAGCTACGTAGTATATTGCCCAGTGACGTAGTATATTGCCCAACCACGTAGTATATTGCCCAGTGACGTAGTATATTGCCCAGCCAAGTAGTATATTGCCCAGTTACCTAGTATATTGCCTAGTGACGTAGTATATTGCCCAGTTACGTAGTATATTGCCCAGTTACGTAGTATATTGCCTAGTGACGTAGTATATTGCGTAGCCACGTAGTATATTGCCCAGTGACGTAGTATATTGCCCAGTGACGTAGTATACAGCACAGAGCCACGTAGTATATTGCCCAGTGACGTAGTATATTGCCCAGTGACGTACTATATTCGCCAGTGACGTAGTATGCAGCACAGAGCCACGTAGTATATTGCACAGCGATGTAGTATACAGCACAGAGCCACGTAGTATATTGCCCAGTGACGTAGTATACAGCACAGAGCCACGTAGTATATTGGCCAGTCACGCAGTATATTGCCCAGCTACGTAGTATATTGCCCAGCCAGGTTTGTCACAGGTTAAAAAATAAAAAATAAACATATACTCACCTTTCCGAGGGCCCCTTGTAGTCCACGGCAGCTTCCGGTCCCAGGTTTGGTATGTGCGCAGGACCTGTGATGACGTCGCGGTCACATGACCGTGATGTCATGGCAGGTCTTTCTAGCGCAGGCGCGCAGGGCCTGTGATGACGTCACGGTCACATGACCGTGACGTCATGGCAGGTCCTTCTCGCGCATGCGCGCAGGGCCTGTGATGACGTTGCGGTCACATGACCGTGAC